>NC_089505.1:306180983-306804108 GCF_036850995.1 Saccopteryx leptura
TCCACGAAGTTCAAAATATTTTGGATAAAATTAAGTAAGCCTAGGGGCCTACTTGTATTTTTCATTTCTCTAGCATCCTAGCTAGATATTAGCTTAGTTAACAGCAGTTGTGATGCGAACTACAGTTTCTGGTCGTTTTGTGACACTGAGTAAACTGCATGTATGATTGTGCTTGTTGTACTGATTTTTTTTTTGTTTGCAACTGCAGTGAGGAAAGTGTTGCGTAACAGTTGCCTTTTGTAGACCTAGTGCGGCCCGCCGAATGGCTGTGATCTTGCTCTGTGGCCCACATGCTGAGTTGAGTTTGAGACCCCTGCCCTAACTTGTTCCACTTGGAGTCTCAACAAAATGAGCTAAAAATCTATCCTATCATAGGTCATCAGCTGGCAAGTGAGTCTCAGCTGAAGAGCTGCCACTGCCAGGAAGGCTGTGAATTCCTGAGCCTGGCAGCAAGAATCACCCCCCATGGACAGGTGGTGGTGTATTTAATCAGCTTAGAATTTATCTCTCTCCTGAGGCGATGCTAAGCTATGGAGCCACACAGACAGAAACAAAAAAGGAAAAGTCTCCTCAGTAATTACAGAGAAAGAGAAAGTGCTGATTATAATGTGCCTGCATTTAAAAATGATTCCAGAATAAACAACACCTCTAAGGTGACATTAAGAGGTAGGGTTCTGTAGGGTTCGCTGTTGGTCACAAAACAATTGAACTTTAAGCTTCCATATTAATTGCTGTAATCACAGTTCTGAAGCAGACAAATGTATTGGCAAAGAAGGACTTTTAGACGATGTATAATATGTACAAGTTTTGAGGGAAAATACATGATTTTAAAAATTAAAAAATCATTTTTTTTTCTCTGCTAGAAGGGAACATGCCATGGGTTAGAATGGAGATGAATGGAGATGGTGGTGGCCTGGGTCAAAATTTGCCATGAGAACAAAATCTATCTTCCAAACTGTCTGTGGGCAGAGCCCCCTATTGGGGGTTAAAGGAGAATTAACAAGGAATACTGTTATTAAAGAGATAGCAATATATTTAGAAATTCTTCACTTATACACATATTAAAAAATGATGATAGAATCACTTTTTAAAAGTCAGTGCTTGAAAGGCAACATAAGACAATCTGAGGAAAGAGCATAGGAATCAGCTGGGCCTGTCTGATAAGTCAGTTTCGAGGTACACACTTCTCAAAAGTTTACTTTACACCACTGTACTTTTCAAAGTTCCTGTTTTCCCTCATGAAAAGAAATCCAAAGAGAATTTTTTACTTTCATGAAAAAAGACAAGAAGTGAAAATAGTGTTCAGCATCTGTTTGGCAGTGAGCCGTTACAGAGGCAATGTGGACCAGCGCTGGCTCCACCAAGCTCCTTCCCTGGGAACCACACTTGGCATCTCAGCTCAGACCCCTGGAGCTCTGAACTGTCTGTGAGCATCTGTGCGCCATCTTGATTTACTTTGTGCATCCGGTAGCAAGATGTGCTCTATAGTAACTGCTTCTTTTATTATTTTTTTAATTGATTAATTTTAGAGGAAGAGAGAGAGGAAACATCAATTCATTGTTCCATTTATGTATGAATTCATTGGTTGATTCTTGTATGTGCCAGGGATCGAACCCACAACCTTGGCCTATTGGGACGATGCGCCTAACTGAGCTACCCAGTCGGGGTCTGGTAATTGCTTCTTTGTTTTACACCATTTCAGCTTATGAAAGGTTTCATAGGTTTCTACTTTTGGATAGCGGGGAAATTTTGTATTTGGACAGCTTGCTAAGCAAAAACACGGGCTCATGCAGAACTGGATTTAAGCCCCAAGGTCTGTTTCTTGATCCCTGAGTGCCCATCTCAGTTTTCTTTTCTGAAAAATGGGATAATTATCATAACTATTACCTCATATCACTCTTGCAGGAATTAAAGAGTTGGCTTGGGATGAAGGAGCCAGCACTCTGCATGCCATACAGGAGGCCCTCAGGAAGTACCTTCTCCTCTCCTGCACCCACTTCTGCAGGAGGGCAACAGCATCAACCCCTCTGGACAGTACAGTTGTCTAATTCAGAATGTTGGTCAAAGAGGACAGAAAGTGTTCACCGAGTTATAGGTCAACACCAGTATTGAGGTTTAGTTCGACTTTCCTCTTTCTAAGATAAAGGGACCAGATTATGTGTCCATATTTTAGGAGAATTCATGTGCCCTTCAGTCAGCTAAACTATTTTCCAAATTGGATTTTCAACCAAAATAGACAAGGAAGTCCCATCTGAGAGAGCCGCTGTGGTTCGTCAGCTATCTTGCTGGCTTTCCTCCTTGCCTCTCCAGAGGACTATACGTCTCATCAGAGTGACAGCTCAGAAGCCATGTTGTTGTCTTGTTTCAGTCCCATACCTAAATGATACCACCTCTCAAAAGATGTCGACATGACTTTGTCCTTTAAGAGTTGTATACCCAAAGTTGTATTTTTGAAAGAAAACTGGAGATAATCAAGTACCCCAGTTTTCTACTCAGGGTTTACCAGCGTATAATTAAAGGAAACCAACAATTGTAAGAAAAAAATTGAGACGCTTAAATTCTAAAGCACAATATTAAGTTGACTTATCTTTGGAGAATTTGGTCTGACTTGACTTTTTTCCTTTTTCTGTATGAGGGAAAAAAGCAGAGTCTACTTCTCTCTGTAAGATCCTTCACTCCCATTCCTATTTGGGTAGTAGTGGGAGAGCTACTAAACCCAACCAGTCACTTCAACAGTCTTAAGGGAATTGCTGACTCGGGGACTTAGGCTGGTTCAGCTTATTAGCATATTTATACACTCTGTTATTCCCTTTGAATTCAGCACTGGGGGGAAAGGGTAGAGTGGAACAGCAGGTGGTTTCATCAAAATCTCCCTGAAACTCTGAACCCCATCACTCCTCATTTTTAAGGTTAGGAGGCAATGTGCCAAAGGTCATGTGGGGGTAAAAACTGAAAAGAATTAGAGGAATATTGAGACTGTGCAGTTGGATATCAAGGAGTTTCTAGAGAGAGCAAGAAACTGGCTGGATGTATCATATATTTATTATTTAACTTAAAAACTTTATTCTCTCAAAAGCAGCCTTCCTTTAGTTTGTTGCATTATCTTGGGGGTGAGGAGCTTTTAACCAAACTATTACAAAGTTCCTCTCTCATTTCCCTCGTCCTAGACTAGTGATACACATAAGGATTTTGTTAGTCAAGCATCATTTTCTATCATGCATTTTCCCTGCAATTCTAAAGAAACACACTCTCACACACACACTCTACATGGAGAGAACCACACAATGAGCATCTCACTCCTTCTTAAGTCTTTAAATCTGTACAGATAATGGTTATTTTTCATTTAATCTGTTTATCCTTCTGTCTATCCACTATTTACTTAGGAACATGTGGAGAAATACATGCATTGGAGACACCTGCAATTCTGTTCTTTGTGTAACTGGTGTTTTAAGTAAAGCAAACCCTGGGCCTGCTTTGTCCCGGAGCTGCCACCAGCCGTCACCAGTCTTGGAGCATCTGGAATGGAGTCTTTTGCCCTCTCTGCAAAGCCCTTTGTCTTTTTGACCTCCAGTTCTTTGTTCTTGCTCTACTGGTCATTCACCTTGTCTTTTCACTTGTCCCCAAAGACATGGCTATTGTAAGCTTTTTGTGTTATTTTGATTTCTACTACAAGGGCTTCTATGGAACAGTCTGCTAGCTAGAAGGGTTTTTCCCTGTTATTTTCTCCTTATATCTTTCTATGTATATCCAATTTACAGATTGAGCATATGGTTGTAAACTGTTAAAATAAAGCTCTGAATACCAACTACTTTTGCATTTGAAGTGTCCTTAAGAGTGCTCACACACTCTGCCCTCCCGAGATGCATCCTGAGAAAAGCAGAGTCGTGAGTGAACCAGTCAAGTCACCAGCTGAAGCCAAACAAAAACTGTTCACACTAAAATCTTATTCCTCGTATTTCTCAAGTGTTTAAAGTACTTTTGGATTAGTCCCACCTTTCAGACACATAGAAGAAACTTTTTTGTTGTTGTTATCTTTCTTTCTTTTCTTTTTTCTTTTTTTTCTTTTTTTTTTTTTTTTTTGGTATTTTTCTGAAGTTGAGAAACAGGGAGGCAGAGAGAGAGAGATTCCCGCATGCACCCGACAGAGATCCACCCAGCATGCCCACCAGGGGGCGATGCTCTGCCCATCTGGGGTGTTGCTCTGTTGCAACCATCACCATTCTAGCACCTGAGGTGGTGGCCATGGAACCATCCTCAGTGCCTGGGTCAACTTCCAGTGGAGCCTTGGCTGCGGGAAGGGTAAGAGAGAGATAGAGAGAATAGATAAGGGGAAGGGTGGAGAAGCAGATGGGCGCTTCTACTGTGTGCCCTGGCAGGGAATTGAACCCTGAACTTCCACAAGCCAGGCCAACACTCTACCACTGAGCAAACTGGGCAGGGCCTTGCTATCTTTCTTATGCAGCAAATTCTGTAACTTGAATGGAATGTAAAAGCGTCTATAAGCTTCAGGAAATAAAATATTTTCAAATAGAAGCATTTAAAAAAAATCATTTTAACAGACTGACTAGTAAAATAAAATTTAAGAAAAGATCAGTGAACTTTTGGCAACAAAATGTCCATACATTTAAATTCTCCTTTGCACTAAAACACAGCCAGGAGCCTTGGGAAGGAATCCTTTTTGATGAAGAGTGTTGAAGGAGAGCTCTCCGCACAGGATATTAGTTGCACTTCTAACACAGCCACGAGAAGAAAGGAATTTCATTGTACTCAAAACACCTGGTTAGTGAGAAGTTTCCTGGAAAACACTCCTCTACCTCTTAAACATCCCTCAGCTGGTAAGGGCAGGCAGAAGCCTGGTGTTCGGTTATGTAGCAATTTGTACTTATGAACTTCACAGTTCTGGGCAGGATCTAGTAACTTTCGTTATTAATTTCCTATCATTTTTTTGAAGTATATTCTAGCAAACAATAGAGTTGGATTTATCATCCACTGAAGAGCTTAAGAAATATGTACCGAGTGCTCAAACTGCTCATTTCAAGCTGCACGGTCTGTAGCAGTTAATCTGACATGGAGTTTTAGAGCACGTTTCTTCAGCTCACATAGGGCAGTCTTGTGATCATCTTATAATGGAGGGTCCCTGAAAACAGGGCCTGCAGGTCACACAGGACAGGAGCCTCAGTAATGTCACTGATCTCAGAATGCTCTCCTCCACACATAAGGCATGCATTGATACCTGTTAAGTGAATGAATGACTGCCAATTGCCATTTCTGATGAATCTCACCAAATCCACTTCACATAGTATTGGCTGCCTGGGAAGCTTATTGCAATTTATAATATTATTTCTATTTATAGTAAAGTACTGGCAAGATCCTGATTTATTAAAAGTCCTCCACTGAATGTTCTTTTCTCATTTGAATATTTATTTCTCCCCACTGATTGCCTAGAAAAGTGCAAGAAAGAAGTTCTCCTTTGGTTAACTGATTTTTTAAATGAGTCATTGAAATTATTAAAGATTTTGCTTGCCTTGGTTCAATCACCAATTCAAATGGAGACTGTAGCAAGAAATCAAGACAAGGCTGAGACACGAAAGGCAGCAGTAGAAGACTTAGGAAAGATCTCCAAGAGCAAAGATGTGTCATGAGAAGCCAAGGGTAAGATCATCCACATTCTCATTTCTCAATTCTTATGTACAAATGCAAAAGTTGGACACTTAAGATGGCTGATTGGAAAAAAATTAGTTCACTTGAAATACAGTGATGGAGAAGAGCTCTGTGGATACCCTGAATAGCCAGGATAAACAGTCGGTCCTAAAGCAAATGAAGCCTTAAACATTGCTGGAGGCAAAAATGATGAAACAGAAGCTGTCCTACTTTGGGCATTATCATGAGAAGGCTGGGTTCTCTGGAAAAGAAAACAATGTTGAGAAAAATAGAAGGCAGCAGGAACAGAGGAAGACCAAATATGAGATGGACTGACTCCATGAAAGAAATCATAAGCCTGAATTCTGAGCAAGGCTGGTGAAGACAGGACATTGTGGGCATCATTCCAGGAGTCTGAGACGATTCCATGGAAGGTAACACACATACCGGGTGTCATCCTTGCCACTGCTCACCACAGGCAAAACGATCATTTACACACATGAAATGGAAAGTTACTCCAGGGGAATTCTACCTGGCCATCTTTCTCTATCTCAATCCAAGGAAAATAGGATTCATTTCCACTACAAGATTGAACTGACAACAGGATTAACAGGCAAGTGACTTAGTGCCACTGAGCACTTTCTGAGTCTCTGTGGGGTCAGAGGGTTACAGAACCTGGCCAAGGTGTCATTCCTGACTTCCAGAAAATTTTTGTCAAATATTCTTGTGGTATCAAGAATGGAATGTAGTTTAACTATGAAAACATAAAAATTTGATCATCTCTGAGCTGTCACCAGATCAATACTATAAGCTTTGCAGGCCCAAAATTTGTATAGGTACCATCTGCAAAATAAACTCATGTCAGAATGATCTGTCAAAGCAAGGACAAGATGCAAAGCCATAAAAGCAGTAATAAAGCCACAACTATACATATGAAGCAGTATCCATCGTCCTTCAGGGATTTCAGATCTTTCTTCCCAGGGAAGATATTTCGTTTATTATTGCCATAAAGCAAGCCAGGACCATCTATATATTTTAATTGGATTCCATCTTCTATGTCATTGTTTGACACTTTTCTGAGGACTTTCTTGTTTATTTCACTACAAAACAAGAAGCAGCTAGTTTTTGGCATCTCGATAGATTCTGGTGGGGACAGCGGGGGAAAAAAATCTCATTTTGGCAAAATGCTCCTTTACTCAAAATGTAATGCTTTATCCAGGTTTGGATGTAACTATCTTTGAAAAATATAATTCTAAAAAATTGAATGCAGTTTTGGGGTTATCCATTGAATCAATGTTATGTTAAAATATTTCTTAAAGCCTTTTTTCCTCCCTCCCTCCCTCCCTTCTTTTCTTACTCCCTCCCTCCCTCCCTCCCTCCCTCCCTCCCTTTCTTCCTTCCTTCCTTCCATTCCCTCTTTGTCCCTCCCTCTCTCTCTTTAGTTTCCTCCTTAAATCTCTGTGCTTTTTCATTTCTCATCTTGTATAGAGAAACAAGCTCTTATATCAGATTACAAAGCCGACTGCTGCAATAGTTACTGACTGACCCTAGCATATTCCTTCTCATTTCTAAGTGATTTTAGCTCCTGCCTCACTTTCACTCTGTCTAGTATTAACCCTGTCTGAATTTTGGGAGATTTCAAAGTTCATGAATGTGAGATCACCAGCCTCTTCCTTTCTGGACCCTGGGTCACCTTTTCTGGAACCCTGGTACCCTGGGTACCTTTCCTCCAATCTTCAGGCCAATCAGTCAATCCCTAGCCCTTAACAGCACTGGTCAATGCCATCCTTCCTGTCATCTCAATGTCAGGCATCCTGTCCTCTGTTGGTACTCTTGGTCTTTCCATGTGCCAACCCCAATAATTCATTGACACAGCAGGGGCTCTTTGAGCCTTGGATATCACCATTCTTTTATTGGCCCTCACTCCCCTCCTGATTGGATTGCATCCCACAGTTGGTCTTTATAATCAGCCCTTTGTGAGTACTCTCAACTCCCTTCCTTCTCCATCACTTTGCCATCCTTGCTTGGCACACCACAACCATAGTTATATTCAACTTCCTGCCTACTCCACAGCTACACATGTTTAGTTCCTGTGTCCAGAACATGCCCAGGGACAAACATATCGCCTTGAATGGTCTCATGTCATATTCAGTGCCATTAAGCTGGAGGAGTTCCTAAGTACTGCCAGGCAACCACACTTGATTTCTCTGGTCCCGTTATCCCTCCATTCCCTCTCTCTTCTGTCCATTTCACACCCCCTCCTCTCTCCTTACACCCATAGCACTCCTCTTTGACCTACACCCTTGGCAGATAACCTCAGTTCACACTTCACTGAGGAAATATAAAAGTAACTGGAGGAGACTTTCCATAGGCTTCCTCACCCCACCTTCCTCAGGCTGCTCATCTACCAGCGTCTGCTTCCCTATATTCTGCCTTCTCATTTTTTAAATACGTGAATTACCCATATTCTCTCTATTTAAAGCCAATTCTTCTACCTGTACACTAGGTTCTCTTTCTTCTCATTTATTCAAAAAATCATACTCCAGCAATGCTCCCTGTTTTCTAAGATCATCATTTTTCTCCAAAAATTATATTAGCGTATAGACATACTGTTATTACTCTCACTTTTCAAAAACATTCTTTTTTTTTTTTTTTGTATTTTTCTGAAGCTGGAAACGGGGAGAGACAGTCAGACTCCCGCATGCGCCCGACCGGGATCCACCCGGCACGCCCACCAGGGGCAACGCTCTGCCCACCAGGGGTCGATGCTCTGCCCCTTCGGGGGGTCACTCCACCGCGACCAGAGCCACTCTAGCACCTGGGGTAGAGGCCAAGGAGCCATCCCCAGCACCCAGGCCATCTTTGCTCCAATGGAGCCTTGACTGCGGGAGGGGAAGAGAGAGACAGAGAGGAAGGAGGGGGGGGTGGAGAAGCAAATGGGCACTTCTCCTATGTGCCCTGGCCGGGAATCGAACCCAGGTCCCTCGCACGCCAGGCCGACGCTCTACCGCTGAGCCAACCGGCCAGGGCTTCAAAAACATTCTTGATCTCACTTTTCTCATCAGCTGCTGCCCCATTTCTTTGCTCTCCATGCAACAAACTCCTTGGAAGAGCTATCGTGTTTCCATCTTACTTCCTCTTCTCCCATTCTCTCTTATGAGTGTATCAATCAGGCTTTCTCCCCTTCTATTCCACCAAAGTTGCTCTCACAAATGTCAGCAATAGTGGGTCACTCTCTTCCTCTTGAAACTTTGTCTTTATTTGACTTCTGGGAAGCCAGGAGCTCCTTCACTTCTCTGTGTTTTCCCCTATTTAATTGGGCTCCTTTTCAGTGGTTTCTCCTTCTCTTTGACCTCTTAATGTTGGAGTACACCAGAAACCAGTCTTGACTTCTTTTGTCTGTCTATACTCACATCTTTGTTGATACCATGCTAATTAAGGCCTTTCAAATGCAAACTTCTATTCCCAAATCCAGACTCCTCAATCCAACTGCCTACTTAATGATATTTCCACTTGGAGGTCTAGACACCTCAAACTTGACTTCCAAAACTGAATTCCTGATCTTTCTTCCCAGAGCTCTTCCAACTGCATCCTTTCCAACCTCAGCTGATGGCAACTCTATCCTTTCAGTTGGGCCAAAATCTTTGACACATCTTTGATTCTCCCCTTTTCTTTTCTCTTCTTTTCTCCCGTCTCCTCCACATTCAATCAACTAGGCATTGCTGTTGATTCTATCTCAAATCTAGCTAGCATCTTGACTACTTTTTGTTATTTCCACTGCTATCACCAACACTGAAACATTCTTATCTCAGTAGTCTAGTCATTAATCTTCTCTTTTTTACCTTTGCCCGTCTGTAGTCTATGCTCAACATGACAGATAAAGACAGCCTTTTAAGTTGTATATCAAAATGTATGATTTCTTTATACAAGAATCCCACAATGGCTATGTTTTCATCTAGAGAAGTAGCCAAAACCCTTCTTACAGCTTACTGGTCGTGTGCTGGCTCATTGTTACTGGTTTGACCTTATTTTCTACCACACTTCTGTTTGTTTGCTCCCCTTCTGTCTATCACAATGGTCTCACTGTGCTTCCTCTAACATGTAGGAATAATCCCATGCTGGGCCTTTGCTGTAGCTGTTTTCTCTGTCTGGAATGTTCTTCCTCAAGATATCTGGTTGCTACTTCCTCACTTCTTTCAAGTCTTTGTTTATATCTTAGCCTCTCAACGAGACTTTCCTTGTGAATTCTTTTTAACACTGCAACCTACCCTGATCTCTAATTTACTGCATCCCCCCCCCATTTTACTATAAACTAATACTTGCTACTTTCTAATATACTATATATATATTGGACCTATATATTATGCTTAGTTTTATTTTCTGTCTTCTGCTGTTAGAAAGTAAGACACACAAAAGTCAGGATTTCTGCATATTTTGCTCACTGATGTATCGTGAATCCCTTAGAACAGGACTTGGCATGTCACAGGTGCTCCGTGAACATTTGTTGAATTAATGAATGCAGAAGTAAAGGAAGGGACAAAGGAAAAGTGAATTAACCTAGTCTCTCTGAGCTACTTACTTGAAAACCCTTTTGTTGAGACTTCAAAAGAAATTCTTTCCCCTAAATGTTATGCCCGACACTAGAACCTCTATCACTGAGTCTGTCTGGTTTCCCAGTTAGAATGGGTTCCAAGTAGCTGAGAAATTCTCCCCCACGTTATACTGAAACAAGGTGTTGCCGTGTCTCAGCCTCTAGTAATGATTATACACACTCCGGGGACACTATAATAGGAGCTTTTTGAAAGACTGAACTAGGTGAGTGGCCTCATTTTAGGGTCTGATATAAAATCAAAACTCAGAGCAGGTTCATCTAAAGCCTAGCCAAGTTTCCTGCAAACCCAGCTCGCACTGAAAGAGAATCTAAGCTGATATATCATTTCAAATGGAAACTATGCAAACTTCAGTGGCTTCATGTGGTTTCACCCCCAAACCAGGTGGAACCTGAGGCTTTGGCAAAGGTTCACTTTAAATTCCTCACTGGGGAATGTAAACCAAGGCAAGGGGGCAAACGCTGGAGAAAAAACAAAGTGAAATAAAATCTTGCGTTTTGAATGGTTCTGGGACCACAAACTTAAATCACTGCTCTTTAAACGTCATCTCACTCAGGCTTTAAACAAATACAATCATTATGTTGAAAAAGTTCCCTCAGTAATGAATCAGTTTTTTGTTATCCTGTATTAGAATTTCAGGGGTCTTTCACTCTCACGTGGAGATCAAATTATTATTTCCACCTGGTTGGTTGTGTAATCAAAGAACAAAGATGAAAAGGTACTTGCCAAAGGTAACGAGGAGAATGAACCAACCGATTTGTTATCTCATTCACAGTTGAGTTTCTTAACCAAAAAACTGTTGCCTTTCATTAAAAGAAACCAGAAATACACTCAAAAAGAAGCAAAAAGGAATTTTAAGAATCCTGTGAATCAAAGATTAAGTGTTAAAAGACTATACTTTTGATAAAAAATACCATGCAAATTTTGAAATGACCTATAGAGTAGGAATAATTTATTAGTAATGTGAGTTGTATCTGTGCACCTGTGTGTTTATTGTGTGTGTGTGTGTGGGGGGGGTTAGACTAAAATACTTCACAATTTAGGAACTCTTTAAATAATTAAGTAAAGTATTCTAATTATAAGAAATGTACCCATATCCAAAGATTTTAAACATCATAAATTTTCAAAAGACTCCCACGTACAGATATTTCTTATATACAACCTCTTATATATGTGTTGTATTAAAATTTCAGAGAGCAATATATTTTTAAGTGACAGGAGGGGAGATAGTGAGGCAGACTCCCATATGCGTCCTGACCAGGATTCACCCGGCAAATCCATCTGGGGCTGATGCCCAAATCAACTGAGCTATTCTTAGTGCTTGAGGCTGACAAGCTCAGACCAACTGAGCTATCCTTAATGCCTGGTGCCAATGCTTGAACCAATCAAGACACTGGCTGCAGGAGTGAAAAAGAGAGAGAAAGGGGAAGTGGGTGGTTGTTTCTCCTGTGTGCCCTGACTGGGAATCGAACTGGGGATGTCTGTATGCCAAGCTGATACTCTATCCACTGAGCAACCAGCCAGGGCCCAGAGAGAAACCTTTCACATGAAAATGTAGGAATTCTTTCTCACCCAATTTGTGCAGTTTATAGCTGTTTGATCATAATTTTAATTTGTGAATCTACTTTTGATCATAAGAAGTAAGCTAAATAGATTTTTGAAAGACCAACTCAATGCATCTTGCTATTTAAATGAAAAGACATCATAGTCTTTCAAAAGACTAAGGTAAGTAAAAGTATAAGCTAGGAGTTTATAATCCTGGTATATGCATAGAGGCAGATATCCCTGAAGGTATATAACTGCATTTGTCAACTACATGGACTGAATGTTAAAAATAGCCAACACTACTTTTAATTCTAGAATAATGTGTCATTACTGTCCTATGGGTACCTGAAAACATATAATCTCTGTTTCTGAATATTGGCATGGTACAGCTGTAAGAAATGCTATCTAATTTTAACACAGAAGTAGTTGGCCCTAGCATTGCTAGCTCATATGAATTCAAATATTTAACAGATTTTCCTCTGTTCCTTAAAAAGCACATTCTTAGATATTTTATATCAGTGCCCCAACTAAAATAGATACTCTAAATATCGTGGATCAATTTAACAATAGTCATTTGTTCTTCATTCAATATATTGATTACGTCTGCTATGTGCTAACCTCTGTTAGGCATTGGAATCAGAGTTGAATGAAATCCCTTCACTGCGTTAAAAGGTCTTCCTGACTAGTGGAGAGAAAAGAAAGGGAAACAACGCTGGAATACAAATTTAGTGGGACTCTATTCCCAGCCAAGATGTAGTAACAGGTACCATGACATCCTCTTGCTATAAACAGCCAAACTACTAGGTAGATGAAGCAACTATCTTACACAAGGGACAATAGGCTGTGAGCCCTGAGAGAAGAGACACAAATAAAGTATGTCCTACAAGAGACACCTTGTGAAATACGATAGAGCAAGGGGAACCAGGAGAGCTGAAGACTGAGTGCAGTTTGGGAATGCGAGGTGGAATTTGTGTGGCAGAGTGTAGTAAGAGAGAGCAACAAAGGGAAAGAGCTCCGGAAAGCTGTATGAGATCCCCTTGAGTCTTTGGCTGAACCCTAAGCTACAGATGTGTGGGCTGAGACTCCACAATCACGAGGCGGCATAATGTGAAGGACTTGCATTACATGTAGCTGGGCAATAATTCAAACTCTGACCAGCCGGAGTGGAGAGAACTATTGAACACATATGGGGCATACAGTAGAGACACAAGAAAGGTCAAGCCTTAAGAGTAGGGTCAGCTACCTCTGGAGTGCTTCATGTACAGAAAACCACCTTGTTGCAGGTACTGTCCACCAATGTGGCTTCCCTATTGCTTCCTTCTTGGTGTTTCTCAGTCATAAATGTTTGTACCGTTAGGCTTGTTGCTGTCTCTGTACTGTTCACATGACCAAAAGATTTTGGTCTTTCTCTTGTAATAAAATACTTTAAATAGTTATTTATTAATTTAGAGAGCAAGGAAGGGAGAGAGAGAGACAGAAACATCAAGCTGTTCCTATATGTGCCCTGACCGGAGATTGAACCGGGTACCTCTGTGCTTCAGGACGATGCAAAGGGATTATTGATTCATTATTCCCTGACTTTTTTGACTTTCATAAAAGCACCATATATACCCAGGATCTTTCACTAAAAATACAAGACAGATGCCAGGCTACAGGCTCCTGCTCAATATTTAATTCTGGGTTTGTCTGCACAGGAACCTTCTAAATATTCAGATACTTCAGCAAACAAGAAAAAAAATGCATAAGTGATTTTTACTATTTACCACTAGAAACTGGTCTGAACCAAAGCATGGGTGCCTCCTTCAGGCAAATCACAAGGCTCAATATTGTTAAACCAGAAGTTGCAACTTTGTGTTTTTTTTTTTTTTTTTTTAATAATTTTTTTTAAAGATTTTATTTATTCATTATAGAGAGGGGAGAGAGAGAGAGAGAGAGAGAGAGAGAGAGAGAGAGAGAGAGAGAGAAGGGTGGAGGAGCAGGAAGCATCAACTCCCATATGTGCCTTGACCAGGCAAGCCCAGTGTTTTGAACCGGTAACCTCAGCGTTTCCAAGTTGACGCTTTATCCACTGCGCCACCACAGGTCAGGCCCAACTTTGTGTTTATAAATTAAAAATAAGCATTTATTTTGCACTGAACTTGCAAAGCAATGTGTTAAAAGCAGAAAAAATGGACACATAAATTTCCGTATGGTACATACAAAATTTAAATAAATATGAACTGTAATTAAAGTATGAGGTTCGCAAGAGTTTAAAAGAAAAAAAAAATAAAATTCTGGCTGTGAGGGAAGCAAGGATATATTGGAAAGGTTATGTATGGCATTTTAGCTTTTGCTAGAATGTGGAGGAAAGGGCATTCTGGTCCTATGTCAATTACAGAGCTCCACTCTTGTAGCGTGTGCTCGAAGCATGAGCAGCCTGGAGGAGTGTGGGAGGGGGCATGGGGATTCAGGCAGGAACAGGTTGAGAACTTTGCAGGGATGCGTCGTGAGTGGGGAAAGAGAAGGAGGAGTGCTGTGTGCTCAGAGGAGATAAGGGGAGAAACCAGTGCTTCTCAGATGCATGCTATCCACGTGCCCTGGGCGTGGTATTTACACAAACCTCTTTGGTTCCCTCACAACAACCCTAGAAGCTAATTGCAGTTACCCACATTTTGCCAAGGCGACTTGAGACTTGAAAGGCTATGCAACTTGCCCAGTTCCACAAGATAGTATAGTGGTGGAGTATCTCCACGGTCTTTCTCAGTACCATATTTTAGACGGACTGAGAAAAATTTGCATCTGATTCTCTACACCATAGGCAGCTACCATACCGAGCTCATTTAGTGCCATACTAACAATCACCTTTAATTTTCACGTGGGAGACGCTGAGTGGACACAATGGAGTGAACATGTACTTTTTCTACTTTCTTTGCTGTAGCAGGGACTTGCAGTCCTGGGCACACCTACAGACTTTGCAATAAACACAAAGAGGTGGAACAACCAAGCCCCAAGTTTATTATTTTCAGATTCTGTGGCAATTACAATTTTGAATTTTATACATAAAATGTTTTTAAGAAGTATAAGATACAGAATTAATGCTCTCCACTCTGAAAAAGCTCCAAAATATGTAGGAAACTGCTCTATGTGAGACTTCTCTACCCATCATTTTCTCAGGATGTTTTTCTCTCCTTTCAACTAGGGAATCTGAATAATGGCACAAATAGAAAAGGGGTGTGCTTTATAGTCATCAATCTGGTGCTATGAAATTAAATAATCATTTAAATAGTGATAGCTGTGGCCCTGGCCAATGGTTCAGTGGGTAGAATGTCAGCCTGGTGTATAGATGTCCCGAGTTTGATTCCCAGTAAGGACACACATGAGAAGTGACCATCAGCTTCTTCCTCTCTTCCCTCCCCCCCTTCTCTCCCTCTTTCCCTTCTGCAGCCAGTGTCTCAATTGGTTCAGCATGGCCCCATGCACTGAGGATAGCTTGGTTAGAGCGCATCAGCCTCAGGTGCTGAAAACAGCTCAATACTTGAGCATCGGTCCCAGATAGGGTTGCTGGGTGGATCCCGGCTGGGGTGCATGCAGAAGTGCCTTACTATCTCCCCTCCTCTCACCTAAAAACATAAGTAAGTAAAAAAATAGTGATAGCTGTAAGAAGTCACCAAATCTATATAATTTACAAAAAAGGAGTAACACCAGTTTTCATGAGGCAAACCCACTTCACACTCCTGAGGGTCTCAGCAGCAGCCCTGGGGGGCTGCCCGAAGGAGAACCCAGACAAAAGAATCGATGTCCAGCTGGTTGGAGGATTAGAATCTGGGCCCAATGAATCATCAGAGCCTCAAGAAGGAGAATCTGGATTTTAGTGATCATTAGTTTTTATTTGTTAATCTTAACCAAATCATAATTGAATGGTGGGAAAAGCTGAACCCAAGACTAAACAATCTAAAGGGAAGTCAGGAATTAGAAAATTAAAAGTTGGTTTTAAAAATGTTTTTTGTATGTATGCTGATATTATACTCCCAAAGAACTTTCCCATTCATCATGTCATCCGACTCTCTCAGCAACTATTAGAAGTGTGCCAACGCACATTGTGAGTGTGTGGACTTGGGGACTGTTGTTGCTGTTATTTGGGAAGCACATATGTCCTCTTCCTGACCAGCATCAGTTTCCATAGGTGTGAAGGCCCATGACTGTTTTCTTTATGGTGCCTGGTACCCTGACTCTCTGTGTTTGTGTATTTTAAGTGTATGGAATTGTAGGCATAATAACTTATCTACTCAGTGAATTTCTGGATTTTTTAAATGTCCATGAATAATAACAGTTAACATGCACGAAACACTTTACTGAGTGCTAGACAATGGTTGGAGCCCCTGCACACGTGAACCCATCTTCCCCTCCAAACAGGTAAAAGGCTCCCATTTTTTCTGATAAAGACACTGAGCCACAAGTAAATGAAATCACACAGTCAACAAAGGGCATAGCAGCAACTCAACCCAGGTAGTCTGGCTCCCAAATCTGGACTCCTAACCACTATATGCACTTCTTTCATGTGTTATTATAAATTAGAAAGAAAAAAAAGCATTCCATCTTAAGAAGACAAGATCACCTTTGCTGGTAATAGCACTTGAACTTTGGCCAAGGCTCCCTAAGGTAGGAAAGGCTCTTTTTACATCAACTCTAACATCACGGGGTATGTTCTCAGACACCCACAAAGGCTAATGGTTCAGCCTGGTTATTGCCAGGAAGATGCATGAATGTACATGAGTCACAGAGGGAAAAATAATTAATGTTTTGATAGTCAGAATTATTGTCTGTCACATTTAGGAACTGGTTGTCACTGGAACAGTTATTCATACATATATACACACAAGTCATACCATATAAACTCTGTCTTAATATTTCCAAACCGCAGAGAAAGCTCTTTAAATGAAGACCGGCTTCCAAATGAGAAATGTAAATTACATTCCTCTCCTTTCACCCAGAAGGGACATTTCAGCACTTACAAACTATTAAGCTAATACTGTAGCTGACATTTGAAAGAAATTCCTCTATAAATCAATGCTTGGGGGTGGAAAAAGCAACCAGAAAACTGAAGATTTCCCTACGAGGAAGGCTGTCTGGTGATGGGTGCTGACAGTGAGTAGAGTGATGTCAATGTCTGTCTCTGGCCTCTGCCGGGGAGCGCAGATGAGGACGATTTCTCAGTCCATGCTCAGGCACAACGCGAGACGATCAACAAGACCGTAAAAGCAACAGCACCCGTCTGTGGTGAGTTAACACGTCTTTTTTCTAATCAGAATGATGATTTGGAGTCGATCCTTAACTGAATTTCAACATCTGCAACTGTATGTGCTAATTTTTTTTCACTGCTCTAATGCTTCAGCCAGTAAAGAAACTTCACTCTGAAGCTTTTCTTTAAAATGCACTGAAAACCCCATAGTAATCTGAGTGACTATCAACTACCTCTTTTGCAAACATTTTTTGAAATTTTGCCAACCATCAAAAATACACATTGAGAGTAGTTTACTGGCAAAGACATAAAACTAAGACAGATAATGAGAGAGAAATAAGGTGCTGGGAATAGCACAGTATGATGGGAACTAATGATTACCGTGAACACCGCAACCTTTTACTGTTAAAGAAGAGTAGCATGTCGTGTTTGAGTGGCTCCATATATCTGCTCCCTCCACATGTACTCTTACTTACCTTTTTCTTCTTCTTCTTCTTCTTCTTCTTCTTTTTCTAAGTGAGAGGAGGTAAGATAGAGAGGCAGACTCTTGCATGCACCCCAACTGGGATCCACTAGGCAACCCCCATTTGGAGCCAATGCTCTGCCCATCTAGGGTCATGCTCCCACCTGAGCTATTTTTAGCACCTGAGGTGGAGGCTTCATGGAGCCATTCTCAGCACCCAGGGCTGATGTGCTCAAACCAATCAAGCCATGGAAGCAGGAGGGGAAAAGAAAGAGAGAGAGAGAAGGGGGAAAGGAAGGGGTGGAGAAGAAAATGGTTGCTTCTCCCATGTGCCCTGACTGGAAATAGAGCCCAAGACATCCATATGCCGGGTTGATATTCTACTACTGAGCCAACTGGCCAGGTCCTGTACTCTTAATTTCTTCATCTTAAATTTACAACAGCCAGGTAAGGGCAGTGGACAAGTATATTTTAATTTTGTAGAAAGTTATACAGTAAATAAAAGGCCTAAAATTGGAGACAACTCTTAATGCAGTATTCTTTGGACAGCAGAATTTTGTGATTGGTTATGGCATAGTTATCACTGGGAGAGAGAGTCAAAACACCTATATCTCTACATAGGAGCACAGGCTCCAAAGGCTCTGATGGCTGCTAGGCCTTCTCACAGGGCCACTGGGGCTTGCTGAGCATCACCAGGTCTGCTTAGACCGACTCCTAGGAATATGTAGGATGGATTTAATCTGTTGGCCATTCCTACCTTATGTAGTAAACAAGTACATTTTAATGCAGCAAATGCATCAAATCTATTTTGTGGGGGTGTAACTGTAAAAGCAAATAATTTAGAAATTAATTTTATGGTGAATCCCATTGTGAGAAGCCATGCCTGTATATTAATTTGCTTTGTATATTAATTTGCTTAAAGTAACACCTGCATTTTAGATGTTATTTTCAACTAGCTATGGACAATGGATTTAGGTTTCTTTAAAGCCTACTAGAGAACAAACAGAAAACTAAACAGTCTAGAAAACCTGGGACCTTCCGACGGTGCTGACCATTTGTTTGAAAATATCTTGGTTATCTTTTTCATATTTAAATAATTATCCTATTTCAAACACCCTATAGACTAATTACCTTTAATTTAAAAATAAGGGAGACAGAGCCCTGGCTGGATAGCTCGGTTGGTTAGAGCATCATCCCGAAGCACAGAGGTTGCCAGTTCAATCCCCGGTCAGGACACATATAGGAATAGACTGATGTTCTTGTTTCTCTCTCTCCTTCCTTTTCTCTCTAAAATCAATATAATAAACATTAAAAAAATAAAGGAGGCAGAAATCACTGAAGTTCATGTTAGGATCTCCCCTCCAAAAGGCTCCTTCAAAATTTGCCCTTTTTCATTTTGATAGCTGTGATCCTCCACTTACTTCCCCTTCAGCCTAAATTACCACCCAGAATTCCCTAATAATTTGAGAGCAAAATCACAAAGCAAATATGAATTCCACTGACATTTAATTTTATATTTACATTTTTGTATAGTCTACAAGAGAAAGAAGGACCTTGTCCCTGACTATATAGATGCACTCGAAGACCAGTGGTTTGCCAAAATTGAACATTAAGTTTTTTCAAATTCTCTTAACTGCAGTTGCCAATGAAAAAAACCTACACTGTTGCACTTCTCCTATGATAAAGGCTCACACAGCAAAAGAATCCTAAGAAAGAAGGCCTTCATCAATGACTTTTTGTTTTAAGCCCTATTAATGCAAAAACAACAAAATCTTAATAACAGGATTTGACCCTGTCACCTAATGATTCCAAGGATAACTTCTTAGAAAATCTAACCTTCGTTTGTAATGGTGACACCCTCTTGTGAAATCTAAGTAGATGAATGAGGCTACATTAGGACACCATTGAGAGAAGGAACCCAAAATTGAATATATCTGCCTCCAGTGGCTCTAAGAATTCAAGATCAACACAGATCAAATGCTTCCTCTGTAAGCAGAATTAATCAGGTCTAAGAATGCTCTAACATGGTGAAAGGCAGTATTTTTTTTTTCAGAAAATGTTAACTTTGTACTGAGAAATATATTCTATCTAAACTTCACATTGTCATTCAAAATTATCCTGCAAAAAAAGCACCAATTGCAAATACTTGGTCTGATATCATGTTCTATAGTTGCATTCTGCTTCTTGAAATTACTATGTTGTAGGAATCCAGACATTTTCCTATCTTCCAACTGTGGCTTAGACCTTAAACAAGTGTTAGAAACTCAGGGTAGGCCATTTCAGCACCAGATGGAATGATTCTGCCCTTCTTATGCATCCTAAAGATGCCATGGGGCTATCTTCATGTGAGCAGAGCCCTGAGATCTTTCCTAAAAAGCATTACTACAAAGTAATCTCTTGTAACACTTACGGTTCTGGGCACAGAACAAGACCATTGTGTGTGACCTGATTTCATTTCAGTGACTGTCCCAGTCAAGAATGACATCATCCCATTCTTTTTTCCTTGATCTCCACTTGTGACTGTCCCAGTCCCCTAGCCCCTTCCCTCATCATAATTAAACTGCTTGCTCCCTCCCTCCCACTCCCCACCCCTCACTCCCAGGGGAATGGCTATTTTCCTTTTAACTTCCTGCCTGAATGTATCATTATAGCAAGAGCACAGGGTTTTCCTCTGGTCTGTCAACATCCCTAGAGTTTGCTTCCTTGCCATATTAGACAAAGCACTATTCTATTGGCAGCCAAAGCATACTGAGAGGGCCATCTGCTGGGACAGGTCTCAGTCAGATGAGAATGGAGAGCATCAGACAAAGGCACACAGCCTGACAAGGACAATGCTTCTCATTCCATTGAAGTTTGGTATCTTCTTTAAACACCAACTGGTTGGCTTTATGGATGTATTGTCTAAACAGACCCATTTAACTATGCCCATACGTGTGTGCAGAGCTGTGTGCCTGTGCACACGAACACTGGTTTTATCTCTTCGGTTTGTGTGCACACTCACATGTGAAAGTGTCCATCCCACAGGGATGGAAGGGTGATGAGAAGTCACCAGTTTAAAAACAGGCATGGAGGGAGCAATCAGATAAAATGGCTGTGTGAGGGAAGGTATTGTTTGTGAAGGTTTTTGTTACCTTTTACAGAGAAAAAAAACCCCAAAATTAACTATTATGTCCCACATCAACTTATAAATCCCATACCCCATTGTGAAAATAATGCACAAGTTTAAACTATGAACCATTGTAGACAATGCAAAAACTGCACTGTTTTAATATAAAGGTAAGTGAAAAAAACTGGAATAAAATTGTACCCTCTCCAAGATTCCAATTATGTAAAAATTAGGTAGTACCATCTGAAACTGCTGTTTTTGTAGGTCAAAAATAGTCAAGTAACAGCAATTTTCTATGATTCCACATAACATATAATCATATAGGAAAGACTTACAAGCTTGGGTTAAGTGTGTGTGGTTTTTTGAACTCAAAAATTACATGTTAGGTATATTATTTTTACAGAAAATACATCATTTTAACTATTAGAACTCTGTGTAATAAAGAAATGTTAATGAGAAATGATCATAAAATTAGGAGTCTGCTTCTTAGCACCCCAATTCAGTTCCTTACATTTTGCACTAAGATTTTAATGCTCATTAGATACTAGGATAAAGATAATTTTAGCAGTTTTTAGAGTCCACATCCAAAATTGATCCCTTGATGAGATTTAGTTTACTGTTATGGTCTATGGACTGTTTAACAAAAATAAGTTAAATTGAAGTTAATGTATTGCGTATAACTTAAGTAATTGAATTAACACACACACACACAAAAATAAAGTACTAGGCAGGCTCAGCTAAAATTTATGACTAAATTTTTCATCCTACATAGGTATCAACAGGGCTAAGGCAACGTCTTAATTTCCTTAAAAACAACATAGTTATTCGTCTGTGTCCACTAGACCTCGTCCAATAGGGCAGTGTTTGTGTCCAGAAGGTACAATAGTAGCCATTCAGATTTTGGCAGATGTATCTCAAGCTGGAAAGTAGGCTCTACAAAAATAGCAGTCTGTTCCACAGGTGTGAACACTTTTGACAAGAACCCTCCAAATCTCCCCTGAGCTGTGAAAATTAATTGTCTTTTTGGAGTCTTGTTATATGTGAATACAACTTGTTTCTGCCTAGACCAAGAGAGTATCTTCTGGCAATCAAACAGTCAGGAGATGCTCGGGCAGCTTCTGAGATTTGCTTACAACATTTCCTTGTTATGTATTTGGCCCCATGTATTTAGGAAGTGAGGCCAAGTTCAATGAACTGCAGGTAAGCAGTTTTTAAAGCTGGAAAGATATTAAATGAAAGAGCTTTCTATCCAGATGACATGAGCAGACGGGCCATTGAACATGCTCAGGGCAGCATTTTGAAAACCTAAGGCCCATTAAAGTGGTCATAATTTTATAAACCTGACTGTTGAAGCATACACATTACGGGCTGATTTCTTTCTATAGAATTTACCAAATGGGAGGCTTGCAGATTTGTGAATACAGATGTGGTGGTACAAAGTGACTCAGCTACCTATCAAATCCTTCTCAAACGACAGATGAGGAGGGACAGAGATCTCGGATGCTGGCAGCTGGTCAGACTTTGAATTTTCCAGTCCAGAGACAGAAAATGTACATTGGAGCCTGCTCTCATAGGAAGTCCACAGATTTGTAAACAAAGTGTCACCTGTGTTCAATTTGAAATATGTGATTTTAACCTGATCCAATATTAGAGTAAACACATTTCCATTTTCTTATAATAAGGACATGCTGAGAAATGAAAAGGACATATGCTTAAAGTGGTGAAATTACCAACTGAAGGGAGAAATATGTGAAACAAAAGATTACTGGCCAGATAATAAGCAAAATGGCATCTCAGAAAAATGGTCTGCCCATACAGACAGAAATTAAGACAGATGGCATTGAGAAATCAGGTCTGCAGTGGCCTCTTGGAAGATATAGAGGAGCTCCAGTCTTAAGGGTCTTTGACACTCTTTTCTACAGTTAATTTTGCATGGCATGATATTGACCTCCAATTTCTTTCTTTTCAAATAAAAAGTGATGTGTTGGGCTAAAAGTTTGGAAAACTGACTCCAGAAGATAAAGAATTCTTAAGTCACAGTTCTGCTGTTTATTGAACTTATTCCTAAATAGTTATATTTTTTAGTTTTGGTTTTGTGATTTTTTTCCCCTCTCCTGTTTAGAGGTTTGAAACAAGGAGCCTTAAACTGAAACTTGTCTTCTCTTATTGTTGACTGAGCTTGTGTGATAATCAGCATCCAGTATATTACCGGTGATTCCCAAGACCACCTGTAGACAAAGCTCTGAGAATTATGGAAAAACTGCCAATGATCATGATTTTATGTTAAGGAACTGACCCATCTTCCATATACTCCAGCCATTTCCCATCTTCACTTGCCAATTGTAGTGTGAGGACAAAGTGTTTAATTCCATAAGTATTAGGAAGAGGTTGATATATCCTCAAAAGACAAACCTGAAATTCAGGTCAGATTTGTTGGAGATTTTGTCTTGTTTTTGTTGTGTGAGGTTCATGAACTTTTTAGTGATGAAAGAACTTTTTTCAAGCCAACCTGGGCCAATACAAGGTTTGAATGAAATCAAATATAGGGCAAAGATTGTCAAGAGCTGCAGCTGGAAATCAAGGGGAACTCACTTCCATTGTGTTAGTTTTGGTTGGAGGGGGTGTGTGTGAAAGGGAACTACTTGCAATGTTAAGATTTGAGAAAAGACTCATTGGGGTGTAAACTCATTTGAATCAACTTTTCAAAGAATGGTTTTTGCAACCAGGGTAGTATTGCTGAGATGAGTCTCCAATAACTCTCCCTGGCCCCACAATAGTCTTGATGCTAATATTTAAATGGCCAAGGCAAGTAACTGTGAAGGTAAGCTGTGAACAAGACAGGCGATCTGTACAGTTTTCATTCCTGAGATTGTGGATGACTGGTGTCTCTGGCCTGCCATTCATTGTTCCTCTAATTCCTCAGAGCTTCCTGAACAGCTTATGACATGTTATGAAGTTATATGATTCTTTAGATACTCATTTTTCAGATGGTTCTTTTGCCATTCCTGAAGACTAATTTTGTGAAATTGCTCTGCCACAAGAAAGGCCCCCTCTCTGCTCTCATCCAAGAAGGATGACAAGATAGGAAGGTGCAGGACTCCTCACTTTCTTAGAAATTCCCCATCCCTGAACCATTCCTCTTATCAAAGGACACGGAGTGTTCAGGTTTAATTAGTGCCTTGATTCAATTTATCAAGAGATAAATATTTGATATGAGTACCTTTGAAGGTTTTCTCCAATTCCTCTGTCTTGGAAACCTGCAAATCATTTGCCAAATTCACCTTCTTCAGATGCTGGTGGGTGGCCGCCGGCACCTACAATGGAAGAAGACAGAAGTTCTGTCAGCTGCGTTTAATCAGGGATTTCTCTTATCTTTCCAATGTTGCCCTTTCACAACTTCAAAGTCATTAGGAATAACATTCTTCAAATTTCATCCAGACTGATTTTTTTCCACTTACTCACCAGAGACCCTGAGGCATTGTGGGTAATTTAGTCCTTTTGCAGAAATTTCCATTTGACTCTCTCTTCAAGGGAAAGACTTTCCATTAGATTCATTTCATATTGTTCTCTGATTGATTTTCATATAACCAATAAGAAGAGTTTCTTTTAAAAAGTTTACAAAGTGTTTCAGGTTTAAAAATTGAGTGATGTCTCATTTTAAGTTACAAGATCTATTTTAAAGGAAATTGTGCCGAGTCATAAAATCTTCTGAAGTTGGTGCATACTACCATTTGATGAATAGCAGAGTAAGCATTTACAAATGGCTCAGTTTGTTTCTATTTTGTATTTATGGCAGTTGAAAAAGTAAGTGACTAAAATCAATTTAGATACTTGGAATAAGAAGAAATGCCTATTTTAATGCATTAACTATTTGTTGAAGCAATCTTGCTGCCACAGTAGCACATTTTAACTTGTATGCATTATATATAAATGTGGATATGCTATTGATATATATAGGTTAGAAGAAGAAATGCAAGATATATATCCTATAAGAAAATATAAAATATAAAAATGGGAAAATGACAAACACTAACAACCCACAATTTCTTCTACATTTAAAAAATATTTCTCTTGCTCTTGTAAGTATTAAAGCATTTCATTTCATTTGGGGCTTTTTTTTTTTTTTTTTACCTTTTCACTGGCGAATACAACCATATGGGAAGAAGGAAGAATATCAGAGGTAATAGGTGGAGATTATTTCCCTCAATACACTAGACCTGGAATCTCTTGTTCTGAACTGTTCCTGGTGACTCAGTTTAAATATGGGCAGTTCTAGGTCCTTTCCTTTGTTCTAGAAGCTTCCCTCCTATGGGGAGATTGCTGCAGAGGGGCCTCGCTGGTGCTGGCCTGTTGCTGCAGGGCTCTTCCTCCCACGCCACCCTTATCACATCTTTTTCCATTTCCAACAGAGGCTCGACTCCTCCACCCGCTTACGCCATCCTCTGTAATCCTGGCGCACCCAAGCCAGTTGGCCCTTTGATCACTCCCTCCCCTGTGCGTCTCTCTTGGGAGTGGATGAGTTCTAGAACTTTTACATTCTCTATCTCCATGTCTCTGATAATATTACAAATTATTATAAACATCATGCAGATTTCAGCTTTTTAATTATGTTCCAGGAAGACATATACATGGCTGTATTTTTACTTATGCGTGGCACTTTGTGATCTCCTGGAGTAAAAATGGACGTCTGAATGTGAGGCTGTGAACATTGGGCTGTGGTCACGTTGGCAGAGCCTACTGTTAAAACAACAGCTTTCTGAGATTATTCTGAATCTTCTACAAGGAGCAGCAGAGCCTGGAATGAATTAGATGCCTGACTTCAGGCCTTAGCATTCATTGGCTGTGTGACCTTGAATGAGTTACTTAATTTCTCTACCTCAGTATCCACCTCAGAGAAAATAGAGATGAAATATAATATCTACCCCATAGGGCTGATGTGAGAATTACATGCAAACATCCATGGAAAAACATTTATTTAGAAGAGTTTGTGGCCCATAATAAGCATTCCATAAACACTAGCAATCATTATTACTTGGGTTAATTTTTAAAAGCCATTAATAATGATATAATTTCCCTTGTAGTGGTTATTTGCAATCAAAAGACATATTTATGGAGTGAGATCAGAGTTTTCATAAATTGTATAAACCAGGGCTTTGATTCATCATCATTAAAACTATAACAAATGGGGCCCTGGCCTGTTGGCTCAGTGGTAGAGCATCGGCTTGGCGTGAGGAAGTGCCGGGTTCGATTCCTGGCCAGGGCACACAGGAGAAGCGCCCATCTGCTTCTCCACCCCTTCCCCTCTCCTTCCTCTCTGTCTCTGTCTTCCCCTCCCGCAGTCAAGGCTCCATTGGAGCAAAGATGGCCCAGCACTGGGGATGGCTCCTTGGCCTCTGCCTCAGGCGTTAGACTGGCTCTGGTCGCAACAGAGCAATGCCCCGGATGGGCAGAGCATCGCCCCCTGGTGGGCGTGCCGGGTGGATCCGGTCGGGCGCATGTGGAAGTCTGTCTGACTGCCTCCCGGTTTCCAGCTTCAGAAAAATACAAAAAAAAAAAAAAGTATAACAAATGGGAGAATCATGTAATAATTAAAATGTTATAGGCTGTTAAAGAAATAACAGAGGCAGCTTAAATACCTGCACTGTATGTATACTCATAAAAGTCCAATACTTCCTGCTATGCTGGATGAAGTTTATTTGCCAGACAGAAGGATGACTGAGCCATCACAGCTCTCAGATCCATAATCTCAACCCCAGCAGGTGTACTGCCCAGACCATTTCCTCCTTTCTGTGTGTCAACTTGTGATAATTCATTATAAATGGGCATAGTAGATAATAATGTAAGTCAATGCTGGGGCCTCTGTGGTCCACTGATCAGGTTGGGAAGTGCTGCTCCAGGAGCAGCCATCGGCCTGGCTTCCTTGGGTTCCATCCACAAGACCCTCTTCAAGCTTCCATTTCTGCTATTCTTGATCTTTAAAAGCCCACCATTATGTCCTCCATATATACAAATTTTAAGCACCATTCTGGGATCAGCTGAAGTCCGATTATCTTGACAACTTCAATTTTCATTGATTTCTATCAATAGAAGTCTGACAACATTTAAAATCTGTGCCACATGACGTAAGGCTTAGTCAGATAGTCTCAGCTGCCAGCACAGTGAAGGTCTCGTCTCTCCGGGCAGGTCTTAAAGCTCCTCAGTGTGAGGGTTGTACCTCAGGCTCTGTCTACATCTTAGACTCTAATCATAATGGGACCCCAGTAACTACTATGAGCTGTCTGAACATCACTGGAGAGTCAACCTACTCACATTGTGATCCTTGGTTTGTTTTGGAGTTTATTCAAGTTTCAGCCAAAAATATGTAATCTAAGACCCTGAACGGTTCTGGAAGCAAGAATAAATTGTAGGTCTACAACCCTGAGGCTGGACCATACAAAGCTGAATGGCTCAGGGGACCATGGGCCGAGCTCCAGGTCAGGGCCCTTTCTTTCTTTTAAGCCAGACCTATGATATTTTATGTAAGCAATGACTCAGCACAAGACTCAGAAATGTGTGTGTGTGTGTGTGTGTGTGTGTGTGTGTGTGTGTGTGTTCGTTCAGAGAAAGAGAGAAAGAAAGAACTGATGAGTCTCAGTTTCCCTGTTGGTAAAATAAAATACAAGATTGGAAGACCTCCAAATTCCTTCCTGCTCTAAAATTCTACAAAACTTCAGCATGTAGGCCCATCGACTTGACATTATCATCCATAACTAAGTGTTGGTGTGCGCCAGAATTTCACCTGCTGATAATATGGCAGGAAGTTATACTTGGTGGTTTAAGAGCTGTACTTTAAAAGTTTGGTTTGGCTTCTCTCTCTGTATTAGTGTTCTTGCACTTAGCACTCACAAATCCATGCCGGCAAGCAAGTGGATTCTCTTGGCTTCCCAGTTGTTCAGAAACTGAGCTGCATTTCCTGGCTCTCAAACTTCGTAAACACATCAGATTTTGCTGCAGAAAAAAAAATGTCACTAAAATAATAATCCTCAGTGGAAAACACTAGCACCTTTCAAAGTGAAAGACTGAAACAGTAACTGATATTTTTAAACTGTGAGCTGGAGGCATTTTTCAATGCTGTACACACATACACATTTAGACAGATGTGTAAGGTAAAAGTTTGTATTCTTAAGCAGTTGTACTTTAATTGTCTATTACAAGTGGCTTTAGTCTTGCCGCAGAAGTGCATTCTGTCCTTTCTCCCCTGGCCTTGTTAAGTAATAAATAACCGGTTCCAAACTGCTTTCCCTGAGGAGTAGTTGGGAGGTTCGAAATGTCCTTGTTAGAAAACTTGCACTGAATCACCCGAAGTTTGCCATTGTGACAGTGCACGCACGTGGGACTATTGCTATGTGCACAATGATATGAGACCAGAAAACATGTGAGCAGGAAGCCAAACCCAAGAGAGAGCTGGGGAGCTTCCAGCTCTCCACAGAGCTCAGAAATGAAGTAAAATGCAACAATATTCTGCACTCAGGTGTCTGTGGGACTGTATGGCTGTATCCTACCTACTCTCCAAACACTGTGTAGGGAGCACAGTGGCTCAGGCACACCCAGCCTGGAGGGAAACATTATGTCAGCAAACCCAAAGAGATTGAGAGGTTGTAGCAAGGGTTTATGAAGCCAAGACTTTACGTGTGGGATGGCCAACACCATATATGGAAGCTCAGTATATTTTTCATACTTTCGACTGTGCTAATGGGAATTCCCCAAGTATATTTTGCTCCTTCTTTAAACAGTAAGTTTTCCCATGATGCAAGTTCATCTTATTCTAAAGAATATAGTTGGTGATTATTTTGTATAACTGAGATAATAACAGTTCCTTTTTGGGACTCTTGGGTTTTTGTTGTTGTTGTTGTTTTATGGAGGAAGATTATTAGCAACAACAGAAACCTTTTTCGTCATTTCAAAGCCAAAGATAACTTCTGGAATTTGGGGAATGTTGAAGTGAGCCATCAGAAGCCAGAAGGAAGTCAGACTTGAACCAAATACTATCTTTTTTTCCTTTCTCTTTTTATTCAAATACTATCTTTCTGGTGACTGATGAAACTCTTTATGTTTACAGGTAGAAGTAGGTTCTGAAATCTGCTTGTATATGTGTCGATACAGTTTACTCATCAGAAAGAAATATTATAAGACTTTTTGAGACTAGCCATGCAGTCTGGGGCTAAGCCCCTTTCATAATAAATGTATTTGCTCTGAAGTGTTTAGGTGGGGCAAGAACTATGAAATCCAGGAAATCTGATAGAAGATTAAGTGCTGAGCGGAGATGAGTGTAAGGGTGTAAGAAAACTCAGGTTATCAAGTAATCAGACCTCAGACTTAGACAGTCACAGCTTCCTGTCTGCTAAGCAGACTGTTTTCTATCCGTTCTAAATGTTAAAGTTCTTTCAGTTGTCATCTTTTAAAAATTCACAAATGTTACCCACCCTCCATCCCTATTTTGCACCATTCAAGCATATGGGGAAAACTTCTCGCACACACCGAAGAAGGAGGAAATGGTCATAGGCTAAGCAATGCTTTGGACCTAGAAATGACCTCATTTACTTTAATAGCTGAATGGGTCTCCAATTCAAGGGAAGTGAAAAATAAATATTCACTTTATGAACATTCTACTAGCCTGCAGATTTTTTACTAGTCTCTGCCCATTTCCTAAAATTCAGCAGAAGTAACAATTACTTTTTTTTGAGTGAATACACAGCTATTGTCAAGAGTGCTCTAGACATGGTCTTCCTGTTGAAAAGTTAATGGGAAAATAATCTATTCAACAGCAGGAACGCAAGATGAAAGTTCAGAGCCCAGGGAGCCTGGATATCGACATTTCTTGGGGACACTGAGCATAATAGGGAGGGCCTAGACTTTGATTCTTTTTAAAATTTCCAAGAAATATCTGGAAGTTTTATACTTTTTAGAAAGCTACTTTTGATTTTTTACTCAGTGTTGCAATCTAACCACTTAGTGGCATCTCAACCCAACATTAACCCAACTAACTCAGTTTTCTCCTGTGAACCTGTGCCTCCTCTTGTTTAATGGGATTCCATTATAGCTGCCCAGTTGCCCAAGTCCAAATGAAAATCTCAGACATTTCCTTTTTTGCACATTCCCTTTATTCAGTCTCCAAGTTGAAAACAGTCTACCTTCTAAATATCTGTGGATATGTGCCCTTATTGTCAACCTACCCTGCTAAGGATCTTAGCATTTCTCACCTGGGCCCTGTGATCGTCTTTAACTGACTCCTAGTTTATAGTATTGTCTCCCTCAGGCATTTTCCAAATCCACACTTCATACTGGATACTACATGATCTATAAGAAAATCTTCCCCAAAACATCAATAATATCTACTCTCCACCTTCTTAGCCCCATATGAGTCTTCCCTTGTCTCCTCAGTGATTAGTGAGCCTGAAAGGAGCTCGTGTCATAATGCTTCCATCACTGAGATGGGTTTGCTAAAAACAATCAAGTAAATAATATAGTCTATTGAACTAAACAACCAAACAGTGATGTAGTTGACTTACATTTTAGCCCAAGCTTTTTATATGGATGTGAACCTATACAACGAACATTTTGTGGATCATGAGCTGGTCTGTTCCTGAGTGTGAGTTTCACTACAGCAATTAGTCCCAACACCTTAGCATGAAGCATCAGAAAACCCAAGATTGGGCCCTCAGGAATAAATCTCCATCCCCCTCTAGATATGATATGTTAGCACCAACTGAAACCAGTTCCTGTCCCCAGGCTTTCTCACACCTTTTGCTCTCCAAAGCTCTTCCTCTCTGGAATGTCCTTCCACACTCCTGCTGACACATTAAAAGGCACACAATCAACATTCATCTCCATGAACGTTCCTCTGACTTTCACTAAAAGAGATAATCACTCTGGCCTCAATTCTGTCACTTAATCTTGAATGCACTTCTACTTTTGTAGGTATTATATTGTTAAGAAAATTATCTGTCTCCTCAAACTATGAACTCTTCTAGGGCAGATAATTAATCTTATTCACCTTTGAATCATTAGTGCTCAGCATAACATGCAGTACACAGTAGATGCTCAATAAATTGAGTTGAAGATGAAAAAATAGGGTTAATGGAAAAGCCCGACAATGGGCTGCAACACTGCTATTTCAGACACTATGATATATATATATTACACATATTTCTTCCTTTTGTTCCTTTCAACAATCCTCTCCTTGGGGTTAGTAGTCTTGGTCTTATTTAATAGATGTGAAATCTGAGGCTTAAAGTCTTAAAGATCTTGCTGCTGGTCATATAACCAGGTGATGGCAAAAAACAAGCCTCAGATCCAATCCCAGCAGAGTTTGTGTTCTTACTACAGTGACTGGGTATGCCTTTGAGGCTAACGTAGAGATTATGTGGCTGATCTGGGTAATGAAATTACCTACAGTATAGAATTTAGTGTTGACAGATCACTTTTAAATTTAGGGGTAAAAAACAACTAGAATCCAGTCTCATTTTCAACTTTAATTATGCCTTAGAATGTCTTGAAAACCCCAGAGAATTCTAAGTGCAAATGTCATATAAACAGACTCTTAAACGTAGACATAATTTTATTAAGTTTCCCATGTTTATTGGATAAATAATGAAAAATAGCTCTGCTGCATTCTGAAACTTGATAGGAAATCTTTCCACGTGGTCCATTTTGTACATTATACTGTAAAAATACTGAGTATTAGCTAGATACAGCAAATGTGAGAGCTCAAGATAAATAACATATATATTTATATTATACACACACATATATAAATATATATACACATTGTATGTGATAGGCACATCTTTTTATCTAAAGAGAAAGACAAGCTCGGTGGATTAATCACAGCACTCATGTTACTTAAAGTGAGAGGCCTTGCTTTCCTACATTATTACCAAATTATATCTCTTACCTGAAATAATGATAGTAATTTTCTGTATCTCATAGTGTATCAAGTTATAATGGTGGTTTTATAAAGGCAAACTGTACAACTACCTAAAGCAGAACTTTATTTTCTTGGCTTGTTCCATTAGCAAGTCATGGTTTCTAAGAGTGCAGAACTCATGTTTCTCAATGTTATTCAAGAGTTTTAAATCCTCCTTTTGTTGAAAGACATTTTCTCAAAGCAATGAGCATTGTCTATGAGAAAAAAATGCTCTTAATTCAGCATTCTTTACAGAGACATACTTTAATAACAGAGCTCTCAGTTCTGACGGTCCCTGTTCCTTTAGTGTATTTAGACCCTTCAGCTATGCAGTGAAAAACTTAACAATTCTCAGATCCACTGTGGTTTCAGCATTTTATAGAGTTTACACAAGCCGGTGCAAGTTTCAAGCCTACAAGGAAAGATGGCATTTATTTCATAGCGTGAAAAGAAACTTCCAACAGTTATATTTATCTGGAATTGTGAGCGCGCAAGCAGGGAAACTGAAGATCAAAGTTGCTGCATTGTTTCTTGTTGCCTAACAAGCCAGGTGGACAGCCCAGGGCCCACTCCCAGGTGACATGTGTGTAGAACAGTTGAGCATCACTAGCACTCAGTGAAAGTGGCCAATTCCAGCACCTCGCCTGGATGCTAGCTGGTTAAGTGAATTATCACAGAAACCTCCTACCCTTCCAGGACGGACCCAAGCATACTTTCCATCCTCTAAGAATATGAATAAGGGAAACGACTCTAGTGAATAAATAACATGAAATGGACTAGACAGTAAGAAAAGTCTGTTTCCTTCCTTTTTAAAGAAAAAGCAGAGCATCATACTTACAAGAGCTGCTTTCAAAATCCCTCTCTACAGGACAAGCTCTGGGCACTGGCAGCCTGCAGAGGAGCAGAGATAAGGTGGCAGCTGGACCTCCTTCTTCCTCAAGGCAAGAGTCATTGTTCCTTATCTCCCCTGACCTCCCCAGAGCGGGAGCCAGGAAAGCCTGGCCTCTGACCCTTACTGCCCTCTCTCCTGGCCTCCTGGCCTTCGAGCCTCAGGCTGGGGTTTCCTCTTTGCCGCTACAGCCACCAGGCCTGACACCAGCCTGAAGCTTCATTAGGGACTGTCTGCCAAGTGCTTGCAAGATGAAGAGAGTTATATAAGCCCGAGGATTATTATCATCACACACCCCCATAGAACCAAGGCTGCCAAACAAAAGGCAGTTCCAAGAAGAGGAGGAGCAGAGGCAGAAGTTACACTGGGGGTGAATTTCGGGACACTGCTGAACTGACTGGAAAAAAAAGGCAACTCAATCTGTGTATGCAAACCTCCGCAAACAAACAGGGAGCTGCAGCTGGCCGCCTGCTCCGGGTGGGGGTGGGGGGTGGGGGGAAGGGCTGCAGGGGGGAAGGGAGCGGGAAGGAGGGGGAGGAGGGCAGTCGGGCTTGCAGGCACAGCCAGCAGCCCCGTCCCCAGTACCCAGCACAGTAGCTGCCTGTGGCGGGATGGAGTGGATGAGGAAGATGCGGGATTTGGAAAGGCAGGCGTTCCAGACACCAAGTGCTTAGTAAACACTGATGTTTCTTAGAGGCAGGCCAGGTGCCTCTGCTGCCTCTCTTGATTCCCGCTTTCCTGTTTTCTCACTGACGGTTTGTAGGGAGTTCCCTGTGCCAGGGCCAACCCTCTATTTTAATCCTCCATCCATCTCCGCTTTTTTCTCTGTGGCAGCAGCAGCCCAGGAGGAGGGTTCTTCACCTCAGAGCTTGGGTCGTCTCTGCTACCTTCCCGACCCAACTGTGGCCCTCCTGTTTTCTTTAGATTATGATTACCCTGCCCTGTTCCTGGCACTGCTCCCCAACAGTGAGGAAGTTCCTCATCCTGGCATTCAAAGCTTTCACAGGCCTCCCCACTGATTTCCCACTGCCTCACCTACCCCAGCTGGTCCAACTATGAGTCAGCCTCCAAAATGGCCCGCAAATTATTTCCCACCCTTCCTCCCCTCCCCCTCCTCAGCCTGGAATGTCTTCACTCCCACTTCCTTCAAAGTTGAATTTCAAATCCCATCTTTCCCACAGAAGCCTTCCAAAATTTCCTCCTTTTTCTAACCTCATCAATTCTGCTTTTCTGTTATAATTTCTCATGTGTTGTCTGGCTTAACAGGTTTGGGGAACTGAGTGGTCCTCCCAGTGGCCAAGACAGGAGCCTGCCTGAACTGGTGCTTCATGTGTGTTTACTGAGTGTATCCCGCAGCCAATCTGACCTCACATGGGCCATCCGTCTTGCAGTGAGAGGGGCCCTATGTCACCTCCCTGGGTGCAGGTGAAAGCCACCATATGGTGGTGAAGTACTGATGTTGACACTGTCCAATAGGCAGCTGGGGGGTTGTGATAGCTTTCACTTGTGTGTGTATTTACAAATTCTCATAAATTAAAAAGTTTTATAAAACGTAGGGGCATCCCAACTTTAGCGGCAAAGAGTGTTTAAACTTGGAGTCAGCTCCCTGCAGGACCTAAGTTCATGAGGGGAATGGGAATAGGAATGCCGGCCTCTGTACGGAAGAGCACCTAGAAAGTGATGCTTGCTTAACAGAATGCAGGGAGAATTCCCCAAAGGTATGGTTTCTGGAAATCACAGACTGCTGGGATGCATTTTCCGGGGGACTCCTCCACTGTCGGAAAAAATGCAGGCTATTACAACAGCAGCCTAACAAACCAACAGCAGTTTCTCTGCTGAATTGTTCTATGACACGAGGTGAAATATTGAACACGAGCTGTCAGGTAGTGAATGTCTTGTGGCTTAGTATTAAAGGGCTCTTACTGACATTTCTCCTGCTATTCTTTGGTGAAAGCGATGTGTTTTAAATTCCATCAATGATGGTGGCCTGACCGCAGTGTCACGTAAGAGACTCGGGGTGTCTACGTAGCACGCGCTTTCCAAGGCATACAAAATGTTCAATGAATTAGGAGCATTTTCCCACCCCTACTAATTTGGAACAATAAAAACCAATTCAGGTTCTAAAGAGGAATTTTAGCCTCAAGTTCTTGAGGTTTGGGCTTCAAGAATGACAGAGGTCTCAATGCAGTTTAGTAGTTCAAGCATAGGAACTTCCCACACTCTGTTTTGCTCAAGTCAGAATCATAACCTTTATCACAGCCACCATTTAACGAGTCGCCACTGGGTTTCGGGCACTGACCGGAGCTGGGTGCTTTAGGTGCATGCCTAACCTGGCAATTAACTGTCCTACCATAGAGCCATTTTTATCTTTATGATATAGAAGTGAAAACAGTTCACACAGCTTAGGAAGTGACAGAACTAAGATCTGAACCTAATGTCATTTCTCTTCACTTGTTAAATTGCAAGAAAAGTAAGAGATAGTCTGACCTGGTTTTCTGACAGCATTCTTGAAGAATGAAAAGTAGAAATCCCTTCTTTTTGGCAAGCTAGATCATTTTTTGGCCATTGGCTATAAGCCTGAAGTTGGTCAACATTCACTTCATGACAAATTAAAATCAAGTGAAAAGTCAAATATGCAATTTCTCCAAATTTAGGTCTCTCTTCCTGTTTTCATTCATGTCAAAGTAAGTAGCAAAGAATACTTATGCATGAGTTATCTAGCTAATTACAGTGATGGACTGTGGGCACTCTTGCTATGAAGCTGCTTTAGCCCCTGTTTATCAATCCAGGCAAAAGTGACTTTTCACATGAGACTCAACAGGTGTGCAAAGACATTACTCTTAGAGGTCAGGTATAGCCAAGGAACATGAATGTTATATAAACCAATATAGCTTGTATGAATGACAAGCTTGTAAAACCTAAGATTTCATGGGCTGCCTTGATATCTTTGAACCTCACAGCATCCCAAAGGCCTGTGATTCTCCTGCTTTTACCTGATAACCCCCTCCAGTGGGAAAGACACCCACCTGGCTAGTTCTTTTATAGCTGAATGAGCTGCACTCCACCTAGTCCTCAGCCAAACAAATTTCACTTCCCTGAAAACCCAAAGTCATTGAAACAAACCAATCACACCCTCACCCTCTTTTTACTGCAAAGCCTGATTCCAATAGCTTCTTCTTGTTTACTGTTCCTGAATTTATTCTCTGTGTGGCCCTCTACGGCATGTAGTGTCCTCCTCCCTTGGCTGTTAGTGTAGGTGACTAATAAATTGCTGTTTATCCCATGTGTCCAGTGTCAGATGTCCTGTGTTTAATCATCTTAGAATCCAAGATTAGGTCTCCCTCTAATGACCAAGAAGTGAACAAAACAATGACTAGACATTAGTACTAATACTAAATGGAATCTGCAGAGAATTAGTGCCAAATATCACAGCCTTTGGAGTTTTGCTGTCAGGCTATTTGCAAATCAAAATGAATTTTAACTGAAATTATATCAGCTCAAACTGATTTTTATTAATTTCAAGGCCCCTGAGCTTTTCCATCTGCCCTTTTTAATTTTTATCTTTCTCACCTGGAGATTTTTGGGAGCTAAGTATTGTTCTCTTTCCTGAGATGGCTTAACAACAGTCCTGCCTACGGGAAAATGAATAAAAAGTTGACCCTTCCATTCCTGTCATTTAAATCTTTACTAACTGCATTCTTTCAGTAAAAGGTAGCGGAAAGAATATTTCTCATCTCCACAGACAGGATATTATAATAAAGAGATCTTTTTTTCCATCTGAAACATCCTAATATTGACATAATTTCAAATTCTCAGCCCTAGAAACAAAGCTTCAGATGTAATTTCTTTCCTACTCATGAGATTTACAATAAGAAGGTCATGTTTGTACTAGATTCTGGCTTGAAATTAATCTTCTTTTCTCCCCAGCCTTTCTATAGACTTCAGGCACTTCATTATTTAGTCATTTCTAAATATTAAATGCTTGTCATTCTTGAACAATGATCTAATCTTCTCTTAATGGGTGGAGAAACTAAGTTGTGGAACTTGCAAATCTTTGCCAGGATGTACATCACTTGAAAGGTAGTGGCGACCATTGATTTGCTTCAATCCACACATTCTTAGAGTATAAAAAAATGTAAGTTTTTTCATAGGCAGCACGCATGGCACCCTCGGACCCCTAGAAACTATTAATTATAAGCTCGTTTGCATTCTGCCTTTTGAGAGAAGCTTTATGGAATAAATAACTATATTCAAACCCCACAACCAACTTCAACACCAAGGCCACGCCATAGCCATTTCCCCTCCTTTCAGGACTATGCCTTTTACAGATCAAAATAGTATATTCTCAGTTCAGCAGAACAAGGGTTCATTTGAACCACATCTGTTGCTCATCAAACATCTATTTTAGGAGCAGGGAATTCTTTTTCAGAGATAGATTCTGCTTGGAAGGTCTATGGCAGCAAATAGTTCTTATTAAATTTCACAACATTTTGCCAACATTATATATATATATATATATATATATATATATATATATATATATATATATTAATAGATAGATAAACAGTACTCGCTTTTATGTGATTAGAGCATCAGAGGAAAACCCTGCGCCTCCATTTCAAAGGATTCCTCACTTGACTAATTCTAAAGAGTAAATTGATTTTCTCATCATTTGTTGTGTTTGACAATGGAAAGGCTGACGCGGCAACATTGCTGAAATGACAGCTCATTCTAGTCAAGGGGAAGGAATTTGCGTTAATATTCTTAATGACTGGCATCTTTATGAGAAATGTGAAATCGTTTATCCTTAGCAATAACCTGACTAGGATTAAAAAGTACTTGGCGCTCGGAACGGAAGTCATCTGTCAGGAAAAATTATTTAGACTGATGCAAATTAACTGCATCCATTGGCTTCCCAATTGTGGTATGGAGACTTAAGTTTGTTAAAATCAGCTTGAACCAAAGAAGAATTTGGAAAAGGATCTTTCAAGAAGTGAGCTGATGTTCTGTCGGAGGAAAAGATAACACATTTGCTTGATAAATTCCTTTCACATTTCCTAAGAATTTCTGGAAATGATTTAATAAACAAGGACAAGTACATCGATGGAAAACACATTAAGTAAGCACGTGTTATGTCTTGCTTCCCTGGAGAATAGTAATAACGCCTTTCTGAAAACACTGAGCAGCACATTCGCTGTGATGCCTGAGATTCTCAATAAACAGTAGTGTTTCCACAGGGGGGTTGGTTAACCCTTTTAGAGCTAGTTTGGGCCTGAGCCCAGGGGACAAGTCTGAGAGAGACGGGCATGTAGGCCAGCCCTTCACGAACAATGTATATAGGCCTGTCTGTGTTCTGGAGCAGTTGTTCTGGCTTAATAGGCACCGTGTTGTACACCAGTTAACACGTTTTTATTGGGATCTCAGTCTTCTGCTCGCCAGCTTCACAGCGGACCTTCAGTTAGCTCTTTACCCCAAAGCCTAGTAAACTGTGAGAAGAAGCACTTTACCAGCTTTGGAAATTAATTAGTCTGGGGGAAGAAAAAGGTGTGAATTACAGGAAAATGTAAACTGCCTCCATGTAATTAATGACTGGGTTCTACTGTTTAGCATTTATATAGAACTTGCTTTTGAGGGGCAGCATTGGTTTTTGAAGATGAATTGAGTGGGGTTCACACCCTAGTTCCCACAAGGTGTAACTGTGTTCAGTCTAGTTCCTTTACTTATAACTAGAATGACTTGACTAGATATAACAAAGTCTAAAAGTGAACAGCAGTGGCCAGCAGGTGGTGGGTACTTAGTGACATTCAGTCTTTTGGGGGAGTCATTTCCTAAGCACAAGATCAGGATTATTTGCCCTGAGAGAGTAAAAAACATACTCCTTTTTTCAGTGAGCATTAGCCAAATGGTGACCGTGACAACAGTTGCCTAGGTTTCTGTGCTTAAAATTTTAAAATTATATTGATTTTAGAAAGCGAGGAAGAAAGAGAGAGAGACAGACAGAAACATTGATCTGTTCTTGTATGTGCCCCAACTGGGGATCGAACCCACAACCTTTGTACATTGGGACAATGTTCTAAACAACTGAACTATCTAGTCAGGGCAGGTTTCCATGTTTAAATATAAATATTAAATGACATAAAAGAAAACTAATAAGAATATTTAAAAAAAATTTTTTTAAATATGATGATTGGTAATCATTAACAATAACCTGGGTGTTATTGTTGTGACTTCAACCCCGGAAACAGACAGTTATTCAATCAGGTAAACTCAGTGTGTTAGAAACCCAAGGAAACTTTCACTAGAAAACAGTTAGAGGGACACAGAAAAAGTGAACAGGGGGAATATCATCCAAGAAATCGGGATGTGGCCAGTCCGGTCTGCTTCCTCCGGACTTTTGTGAGTAGGTAGAGAAATAAATTGCAAAGTAAGAAAAACCATCCAGAGAGGGGGAGCTGGGCAAGGGGCCGGACAACAGACAGGACAGAGATAATGAAGAGGGAGCAGGAGGTGTGGGGGACAGGGCCCTGGACACAGCTGACTGCAGAGGTTGCTCTGAGACGCGGCTGGAGGATATACTGAGACCAAGAGAGGAAAAAGCCTTGTGCTGCAGAATCTGCAAGTACCCCTGTCAGAGGCTGGCAGGTGCATTAGTAAGAAGAACCAGAGGCTAAGAGCCCAAGCCTGAGGCAAGGGTGATGGACAGCAAGTGGGTGATAACAGGCAGCGTCTGAAAGAAATAGCTTTAATGCTTTAAAGCGGTGCCAGCATGAGTAACACGAGCCCGATGTGCGACTGACTTCCTTGAATGCAGGTTTTACCCTGAAATTCCCTTACTTTGCAGTACAGTTAAGACGTGAACTTCAGGAGTCTGCTGTGCTGGAATGCACAGCACAAGTCAGACACCATATTCCTAACGGAGGAAGGAGGCAGTGAATGCAGTCCTCTCAGCGCGCCTAACCATTCCGGTTTGAAAAAACGTAGACAAGGAAGTATCAGAAATTTGGGAGTGTGAAGAAACTACAGAAGGGATGGATGGAAACCTGGATTAAAAGAAAAGAGATGGGAAAGGGTATCCTGTGGATCCTGCCACTTATCTTGACCTCACGCTCAGCAGGCACCTGGGAGGGCACCTTTGGAAGCCAGCCGCGTTCATGTCTTTTTATCTGGACTGGTGAGAGCAAAGGGAAAACTCACCAAGTCCAACCAGCAGTGAGACTGAGTATCAAATTAGTCACGTAGACAAGAGATTATAATCTCAAAGCGGTTATCCAGACAGTCAGATGATCGACAGAGCAGTTCAACTTCCCAAGGGATGGCTTTAAAAAAAAATTAAACCCATGACATTTTTTTTCTTTTCTTTTCTTTTTTTTCTGGCTTTGAAACTATTTATTTTGCTATAAAGATGAGCTTTGGCAAACTGAACCAACTTAATTTTTAGATTAAGTTTCTTCTGTTTAACTATTTAGACCATGACATCTTAAAAACTTTTTAATAGAGAACTCCAAACATCCTTCATTTAACAAACATTTAGTGAATGCTTCATGTGTGCCCAGGGCTGGCATTGCAAATAAGATGTGACACCTGCTTTTTTCATACATATGTTTTTCCATACAAACTGTATCCCTGAAAAGGATTCTATTAATCACAGAATTTTAAAAGTATTGAATATATGGAAAAGAAATTGGTTAAAATATTAACTGAGCTTAAAGGAAAAAAACAGTGAAAATGTGGAATGGAATAAGGACTATTTAGTTCATGGCAGGGCATCTGGAGTGGTCCAGGTCCTGCCTTGGCTCCTAGAGGTCACTCACTTCAGTGACATAAGTCCAGCTCTCAGACTCTGTTTACTTATGTGTGTGATGGGGACCGTGACAATTTTATGTCATCGAGATATTGAAAAATTTAAATTAGATAATGTATAAAAGCACTTACATGCACACTTTAAGTACCCACCTTACCTTAGCTGTTTCATATAATATTAGTAAATAAAACATAGGCATCTTTCTCAGTCACTTTGTTTTGTTCTTCAAGAAAATGTTATTTTTGCTATTCCTAGATCCAACGTGAGCCCTAGAAGTTTTAGATACGGACATTGCATGTATGAAGTGGCGCTGGAATGTAAAGAGGATATATTAGAAAGGGTACTGGGGCTGGAATTTTAAGACTTGAGTGTCTGTCTGCAGAATATGACTCTGCCATTTGGTAATAATAATGATAGAAGTAATCTCCAGAGCCTAATTTTTAATCTGTAGAGTGGGTCCAGTCGTAATGCCTATGCTATTTACTTCTTTTAAAGTGCTATGCGGCTCAAATAAAACAGGGTTGTAAAAATTATTTGCAATGATAATATGATATATAAATAAAAGTTGTCATTATGCCCTGGCCAGGTGGTTCAGTGGATAGAGCATCGTCCCAGCACACCAAAGTCACAGGCTCAATCCCTGTCAGTGCAGATGGGAGAAGCAATCAGTGTATGCACAACTAAGTGGAACGATGAATTGATGTGTTTCTCTCCCTCCCTCAAATTATTGGAATTTTTTTTTAAAGTTATAGGTTAAATAATAATTATGGTTTTCCCTGGGCTATTGTATTGATTATTGATGACTGGTTGGCAAAAGGTGTGATTACGGTTTATAAATACTTTTAAGTGGAAATTAGTTTTCGGTTTATACAAAAATGGATCACTGGTTGGGAGGAAATGTGAGTAAGTAGAAGTCCAGGTTTCTGGTTCTTCACTTTGCCTCTAACCAGCTCTACTAGCATATGTAAATTATTAACTCCCCTATCTCTCAGTATCATTTAAAATTATTTTTTTGTATTGAAAATAATTACAAAATGCCCTTGAGGTTTGGAGAGTTGAGCTAACCTATAGAAAGTTTGCAAGAAGTATAGAAAAAAACCCCCACATACCATTTACTCAGATTCATTATGATCTAATACCCCTAAATGTGTTTCCGTGTGTATGACCTTGGAAACTCCCTGTTTCTTATCCTTTAAAGGGGCACAGGGGTTTAGTTGTGTGACATGTTCCATAGGGCTGTCAAAATCAAATGTTTGAAAGCACTTTGAAAAGTACAGATTGTTATATAAAATTAAGAGGATGCGGGGTTCATAAATTAGGAGAAATCAAATTACATAAAACTTTAAAGAACTTACAAATTACAGTAGTAGAGTACAGATTAAGAAAGGCCATTGTCTCTGTGCATCACAGGATACGGCCTCTTATGAGTCCCTGTGATGAGTGAGAAAAACAAGAAAGATGCTCCCACACTTTGTGTCATACCTTTGAGTTATGTTCCTCCTGCCAGGACTTGCACCTTTTCTTGTGCTGTTTTTCACTTTAACACTTTGCCATTTTACGTGGTATTTTGGGTGGAGATTTTGAGCATGTTTGAGGAAAGGTTATAGAAACTCACGGGCAGTTGCTATTCAATGGCAGGACAATAGACCTGGGCAGAGTTTAGCCAAGAGCTCAGCTTTATGCTTCTGGTCCTCCCTTTGAGCAGTGAGTGTCCTGCTCTATTTTCATTAACGACATGAAACAACAGAGATATCAATAGGGAATGAGAAAGTGTGTTTTACTAAGCATACAGTGCAGAGGCTTAATTGAAAATAGTATGAGCAAAGTGTTCTTATGGACCAAAGACGTAATTTTTCATGGAATCTTTTTTCAGCATTCACTGATATAAGTGTAGCTATATGACAAACAAATAATCATTCTGTCACATTATCTTCACATTCTCAACAGAATCCTTCACTTTCATTAGAAGATGCAATACCATTAAGGCTGATTTTGTTCTAATTCTAATCAGATTTGCAATCACATTCTCTGGTGTCTGGTGGACTTAAACATAACCAATAACTTTAAAAATATGAATGAAAATCCTGTTTTCCTGTAACATATTTCTTTCATTGGCCCGACAACTATAATGACTTCATTTAGATATTTACAGAAACAACAAAGAAGCAAATCTAGAGGATGTTTTTAAAACAAAACTGTTTTTCAGCCCTGGCCGGTTGGCTCAGCAATGGAGCGCCGGCCTGGTGTATGGAAGTTCCAGGTTTGATTCCCGTCCAGGGCGCACAGGAGAAGCACCCATCTGCTTCTCCACCCCTCCCCCTCTCCTTTCTCTCTGTCTCTTTCTTCCCCTCCCACAGGCCAAGGTTGCATTGGAGCAAAAAGTTGGCCCAGGCACTGAGAATAGCTCCATGGCCGCCGCCTCAGGTGTTAGAATGGCTCTGGCCACAACAGAGCATCGCCCCCTGGTGGGCACATGAGATGGATCCTGGTAGGGCGCATGCAGTAGTCTGTCTGCCCCCCCTTCTCACTTCAGAAAAATACAAAACAACAACAACAAAATAAACTCTGTTTTTCAAGTAGTCAAAACCACACTTCACTAGGCTAAATCAATCTTTAATTTTGAATTATTAAATTGTTACTCTTTATGGTGCAAAATAAAAAATGTAAGTCTAATGGCTGTGAAATACATTCATAATCCAGTAAGGATTGATTTTACTTCCTTGACAAATACATCAGTTTTAAGCATAAATTATACAGTATATGTAATGGCATATTCATGTTATTTATTTATTTATTTTGTATTTTTCCAAAGTGAGAAGCTGGGGGGGAGCGCAGGGGGAGGCAGGCAGACAGATTCCCTCATGAGCCTGAGCAGGATTCACCCATCATGACCACCAGGGGGCGATGCTCTGCTGCAATCAGAGCCATACTAGCACCTGAGGCTGAGGCCATAGAGCAATCCTCAGAGCCCAGGCCAACTTTACTCCAATGGAGCCTTGGCAATGGGAGGGGAAGGGAGAAATAGAGAGAAAGGAGAGGGGGAAGGGTGGAGAAGCGATGGGCGCTTCTCCTGTGTGCCCTGGCCAGGAATTGAACCCGGACTTCCACACACAGAGCCGACACTATACCGCTGAGGCCACCGGCCAGAGCCTCATGTTATTTATTAAGCTACGAAGAATATTGTTGTGTACTTGGGAAAATTCCAGTACTGGAGGAAGTATTTCAAGTGTTTCTCAATGAGGTGACATTACTGAGAAACAGCTGAACTCTTCTTACATAAGAGGTTTCCCTAATATTGAGAAGATGTGATATATTTTGAGTCACTTGAAGCATAGGGCAGTGAAGTAGGACTTAGAATCCATGAGTTCTAATGCTGATTACTCCACTCACTAGCTCTTTAGACTTAGGCTTGTCCTCTCTAAGATTTAGTTCTCTGATGTGCAGAAGTGGTGTATGAGTAATGGTTAATATTGTCATCATGATTTGGGTCAGGTTCCTTTGGCATGGTTTAAAAAAATGCCTTCACAAAGAAGGTACTCTCTCATAAAGCTTCATACTTTCAGATCACCCATAGCAACAGTGCTTGAGTATTTGTGTTAGAATGAATTTTCTGCAAGGAGTCCATATGAACAATAAATGCTTTTTCTGGTATTTGTTTCAATCCCAAGAATTTACTACAGGATCTAATTATTCACCCTAGCATTTAGCAAGATTGTCCATGGTCACAAAGACCTGGGTTCATACCTTCAAGTTCTTGTTAGGTCCTAAGTACAAGTGACACATGAACTCCTTTTAGATCTAGGAGAATTTCACTGGTTTGCATTTTTTAATAGAGTCTAGCTTATAGAACACTCTCTGGTGAGAATGAGTTTTGTGATTTTAGGCAGATCTCTAAACACCCCCAGGCCTCAGTTTCCTGAGATGTAAAAAAAGAAATTTTACTTACACGATCTCAAAGCATGCCTCTGATGTTCTGTGTTTCCATGGTCTCTTACATGCCTTTCCTGAAAAATCATTCCTAATTCTAAATTATTTAAGAAAACTATAAGAAATAAGAGCCAGTATCTTTGGCAGAATGTGTAATAGTTTCCTTTTTCTTCAAAAAATTTTAAGTCTTTATCTCATTGGCTAATTGTCCTACAAATGAGAATGTGAGTCCTAGCCAAAAGAATTTTTACAATCAAATCCCACTATAAAAATATGATTTACTATGGAGTTTACAGGGAATTCAAGTTTTGCTACGCAGCAGACAGTGAATATGTTCTTTAAGGAGGACGGGTCTCTAATCTGGCACTATCTCTGAAATTCTGGTCTAGCCATAATTTTACAGATCTTGAAAAACAGAATCATCACGATCTCCTCTGTTCAGCTCTTATGAGAGATTAATTGATAACAGAGACTGAGTGGTTGGCCCATGAGTGACACCCCACTCTACCATTTCACATCTAATCAAGGAAGATGGGAATACTGCTTGGCTTATTGTCTGTTTGAATCTGTTGGAGAGTCATATAGACAGAAGATGAAAAAAGAAAAATTTAAGCAAGAGAACCAGTCAGTGGGCAAGACAACGCCTTCTACACCGGGAGAACAAATTGCCTGGTGTAGCTATGGATTTGCTGCTGATTAGTTTATTAAAATTTCTCAATGACTAAAATGCAACTTTCTATTCTAATAGCTCTTAAAAATCCATAAAAAATAGTAATAAATGCAAATTGTACCTAATTAAAAGCTAAAATGATATGACAAGATTTTAAGTGGGGAGGGAACACCTATGAGAAAGAAACTATTGATGGTTGGAGTATTCAGAAGAACAAAGTTCCATGGAGGTAATGAAGGTAATTTTTCTTTAAGGATGGGTGAGAAGTGGACATTCAGAGCTATGATGGGAGGGCAGCCTTACCCTTCTAAAAAACAGTATGAGAAAATGTTTAGCAGTAGAAGTGAGTGATATTGATTCAGGAGATGTTAGACCAGCTTAGTGAGAGCAGACAAGAAGTGTACTGGGGAGGTGGGGTGGTTATAGTGGGAAAGACTGCATTGGCTCTTAAATGTTGGCATTTTATTTAGACTGGATGCTGTAGGAAACGAAGAGATGGATGTTTTATTAGAGTACTGGAATGACATCATGCAACAATGCTAAAGGAAGAGAAGTTTAACAGCGGTATGTAAGAAAGAGATAGAGTATAAAACTCAGTTTAGAAGCAAGAATGATGCAGAACAGGATTAAAGTCTTTCCCCTTCCCCCCACCCCACCATGCTATTAGTCTCAAGTGGATTCTGTATTCATTTAAAGGCTTGTATTAAGGGAAGAACAGAGTTCCCAAGTTAAAGAAAAATAATGTAATCTAGATCAAGGGAATGGCAAAATAATGGCAAAGAGGTTGCTGGGTGGCATATTCCCAAAATGTTAATTAATTTGCTTAATATCACACTATTAATGGTGGCTAAGTTCAAGGATCCAGGTGTCCAATGGTTTTGCACTGTACCACCCTGACTCTTTTTTCCTAAGTATAACATGACTCCCATTATTCAATAAATTTTATTTCATTGCTAGTAATATTTTAATTTATAATTTGCCTAGCATGAAATATGATTTACCTGAAGCCAATGAGGCGGTCCAGTGAGTATCCTAAGCTTCCAAAAGGGTTACGACTGTGGCAGAAACAATTGTAGAAATACTTCCAGTTCCACTTCTGGGACAACTGTGGTAGAAGACCAAAATGGCATATCAATGGATAGCTGTTTTTGGAGCAAAATGGCTAATGAGAATAACAATCACTATACATAAAAGCATACAGTTTATTTTCTCTGTTTTATTTTTTTTCCCTTTGCCTGTGTTAAAAACGTGACTGGGACCAAACATGTTTCAGCTACATCGATATTGTTTTTCCCCCTTCCACCACACTTATTTATTTTTCTTTTCTTACAAGGACCATGCGTCTCCAACTCAAGAAGTGCCTCTGAGACAGGTCTAGATGCTGAACATGTATAAGTAGAATCTTAAATTTAATTCTAAATTTAAACAGTCTGTGCCTGACTTGTAGTGGTGCAGTGGATAGAGCAGCAACTTGGAAGACTAATGTCGCTGGTTTCTAGACCCTGGGCTTGCCTGGTCAAGGCACATATGAGAAGCAACCAATAAATAACTAAAGTGAAGCAATTATGAGTTGATGTTCCTCACTCTTTCTCTTCAATCTCTCTTTCCTTCCTTCTCTCTGAAAATCTATAAATCAAATAAAAAATAAATTTAGACAGTCTGAAATTAAGTAGTTTAGGAACATCAGCTCAGGTTACACATCCTAATCTCCACACAAGTATGTTAGGCTATTTGACCTAAGTGGGTCCCAGGTGAAAAAATATCTGGTCTAGTACTGAGCTTGGCACTAAGCCCAACTTTTGCACTTGCTGCAAATGACACTCACTGATCTAACTTGTGTATGGTATCTTTCCCCCTTGGTTCCTTGAACTGGATATCTCACAAATTACTAATTCAGTCATTAGCCATTAATAGTGTCCAAATATAAACTGGCTCACGCTAATTAGACCCTCAGGAGTGGTAGCCCTGAATGAGAAATAGATTACAGATACTGATGCTTAGGCTGGTGTCTCTCCCATCGAAGCAGGGAACATGGTTCAGAAAACTCAGCTGAGTAACACAAATCAGGCCAAAGTCTTCATTAAAAACTTGAACAGAACCCAAGTCTCTTTTGAGGAATCAGAATGCTGTCAAGTCTCCACAGGTCAATGCTATCCCCCACAAATTTCTAGAAATAGGACTACATTTTAATTCTAAAGCTTGCTGATTCAAGCAGTGTATTTTTTCAATTATATTGCCCCCCCCCCAATATCTAGTGCAAAAGTTTGTAATGGCAAGTGCAATCTTTGACATCTAATAAAATTGTATAATGGTGTAAGAAAAGGCTATCCCCTTTTGAAGAACTTCCCTTAAAATGAAGTGTAGCTGAGAGAAATAAAAGAATAAGCCAAACAAGAAGGAATGGAAAGTAAAGAAAGGGGGTGGAGAATCTTTTCAAACCTTAAAATTAGGAATGATTTGCTTTGTAGTGAGTGAAGAAAGGAGTGCCTATGTCATTTGCAAAATAAGTTATTCATATATTCTGCAAATGGATGTCAACCCATCTCTTCCAAAGTAGAAGCTGTGAGTTTATTAGCAGAAGCAACTTAAATATTTCATCTCTTCTTGCCTCTTGACTCTCTTTAAATTATATGTCCCTCTTCACCACCAGCGTTTTTCATAGTTGAAAAAAGAGAATGATAGGTATTTTGCAGAAATACTCTGTTGTTCTGACTTGAAAATTCATTACTTACCTAAAGTTTAAAACACTGGAATTACTTGGTCAACCATTTTCTTAATTTGAGAAAATACCTTTTTTAAGAAAAATATAAGAATGAATATGTCATTTAAAAAATTACAGTTGTGTATTCTAATGTCCATTGATCAGAAAATTAGATTTTATCTGTTTAAATTATATTATTAAACATTTATATATGCATATATTTACCAAGTTCACATTATAAACTTATCCAAGCATAGCTATTAATTTACAGATAACAGAGAAACACTTGTTCCATAATGACTATTGTCACTTTGGAAATCTATGGTGTTGCAAAATGAAACTGCATGCATTTTCTTTAAGTAGTATAACTATTCCCACTTCTTGGGCTTGATACTGTCAGCTGTCTTTTTTTGTCCTCTATTTGATCCATCACCAAATAGTTGATATTATTATTTATTTATTTGAGAGAGACAGGAAAGAAGAGAGAGAGGGAAAGGGCAGAGATAAGAAGCATCAACTTGTAGTTGCTTCACTTTAACTGTTTATTGATTGCTTCTCATACTTGCCTTGATGGGGTGAAGGGGTAGGTGTCAAGCTGAGCCAGTGACCACTGGCTCAAGCCAGTGACTTTGGGCTTCAAGCCAGTGACATGTGGGTTCAAGCTAACAAGCTTCAGATCATAGTGATGATCCCACACTCAAGCTGGTGACCTGTGCTCAAGTTGGCATGCCCCTGTGGGCTCAAGACAATGGGGCCATCAGCATCCCAGGTTGATGCTCTATCCACTGTACCACCACTGGCCAGTCTGTTATTTATTTCTTTATAATGTCTCTTACACCCATCCTTTCTACATTCTCAGTGTCATCAATGAAACTAGGGAAATTCTTTTAACTTTAAAAAATTTTTGGTATCCTCCCAATTGTGTCTATGTCTATATTTATGTCCAGGTCTATGTCTATATCTCTCTCCGTTCCTGAAAACCCTACTGCTTAAATTTCCTCGGGCCCCTGTTTAACTCTAAAATCTAATCTCTCTACCTGCTGTGTCAGGACACTCTAGAGTCTGTCTAAATTTAGTTATGACATGACATGCATAAAATGAATATGGGCATCAGTGGACCATATGTTTTCTTCTCCTCCACCTTTATCTTCTCTCTCTTCTTGTTCTCTCTCACTCTTCTTTTCTCCCAATCCCCCTTCTTTTCCTTCTCTTCTTTGTCCAGTGCCCCCTTTCATTGTGTTCCTCAACAGCATCTCTGCCAATCCTCTGCTAATTCAAAAATACTATGTCTTTATATGAAAATGCCATACTCAGTTTAACTCCAAGACTAGCTCAAGCCATTCTTTTCACTTGGAAAAGAAAATTCAGCTATTTGAGTGCTTACTATGTTTTATGCTCTGTTAAGCATCTTATTTTTATTATCTCATTTAACCTTTATAACAGCGTTTTGTGATAACCACAAAATATCCATTTTATAGAAAAGGAAACTGAGTGAAAAAGAGGGTAAACTATCCCCACACAGTTTGCAGACATAGATGAATCACTGCTCTCATTCTTCAGCTTATGGACATGGAGCAATCTCACCCAGCTCAGGTTCCAGCTTCTCCAATAGGGGGTTCTGTTGATATCCCTTTTATTTAATTAGTACTTGCAGTTGATACTTAACCACAACATTCTTTTCATGACGACTAAGAATTGTATTGTGTTCATTCTTACCCTCACACCTCGACTAGATATACCTTCAGAGCAAGGAGGGCGTCCTCTATTATTTTGTATTGCTCTCCACATTAGGACAGAAATCAGCTCAGGAAGTTCTTGAATCCATGTGGAATAAATGAATTAACTCATTGATGGAGCTTTCTTAAGCTTGTTCCTTTTGGCTTTGATTCTATTTCTAAGGTACATTATGGTTATTCCTTGGGGTACCAGCTCAACTGCTAAAAAGTAATTTAAGCTATTTGATATTGAGTATATTCCCTCAAGTCTCTTTTACTAAATGTAGATGTCATACATGAAAAAGAATGTGATAACACGTGTGAAGCCTCTAGGTGTCTCAATAAAAAATACTACCTTCCTTTTGCTTTTATTCATCTGTTATATTCAGAACAGTTTCCTTTATTTTAGCAGCATGAAGCTCTCAAGAGAACAAAAGCATGTGATTTGTATGGGCCTCTCTTTCTGGGATGCATTCCTTATACATGAAAGTTAAAAGCTGAAGTTTAAGAATTTCTGGATGCAATGCCAAGCACATCTGTTTACTAGGACATTCTATTTAGTGGAAGATTGATTATTGGCAGGTGAGGGTTAAGGGGGAAGCTTTAAACTGGCAGGAAGTCTATTCACAGAACATGTTATATTATATAAAGGTGATTTGGGTGTTAAGCCCTATTAGTGATATGAGTTTGAAGATAATATTCACAGATGCACACATCTTAATTAACTTATCAATAAATGCACACTCAGCAATACAATTAATCATTTCTCAATATGACTCTGGGATATGTTATAAGGGTTTAACCTTCATTTTTATTTTAAATTAATTTAGCAGGTGTTGCCTCTGAGTTATACCTCCATAGCACAAAATAAGCAAAGCTCTCTGTATTTCAGATTTTCATTTTGTTTATTAGGAATGTTCTGTTATTGCTTAGAAAAATGGGACACTACTTAGATTGCTATATTTTGGGCCACTTTCATCAAGGAAATGGGATTTTTTCCGAGTTCTTGAGACAAACTTGTTTCAGGCCTTTTCTGTATTATATGAAGTGGACAAGCTGCATATATTTATTAGTAGCCCTATTTGCAAATGGAAAAAACTATCATACAAAGTAACAAAAGGCTGACTTGGGGTTTCAGCTAATTGTAGCAACATACCTAGTGTCTAACAACAGCAATGTATATTTGAACTGAAGGTCTGGATAGTGCAGCAACATGATGGGGGTGAAACTGAGGAGAACACGAGGAAAGCCAAATTACAGGAAGGGAGGTGAGAATCTCCGTCAGAGTCAATTGCTTAGGAACAGAAAAGTCAATAATTACAGTTTTATAGCATGCTCAGATATGTGATAAAACAAGTCCCCTTGTTACTATGGCACTATTCTCTTATGAAAGTGTCCAGGCTTGTTCCTGAGTTTATTATCCAGATGAAACTTAACATCTTTTATTTTATGCTCAACCAGAGCCATCTGGGTTCTTCCCAGGTCCCCAACTCTACCCCTACTGCCAGCCACCTAACCTTGGGTGAGAATGTGATTAGTATTACATGTACTGCATAGATTCATTTTGGGAGAGTCTACCTTTTCCAATGAAGATTTTTTTTTTTTACCCAGAAATGCAATGTGTCTGCTCATTTATTCATCATCACAATTTAATATTGATCTCACCCACTACTGTTAAATAGTGACATGTCTGAGTCCCGTAGGTTCAAATTTTAGAAAATGTAGAAATAGTTTCGTACCAATTTGTGGTTGTATAGTTTAAAATACCAGTTTAGAAAAAGATCGACCTTTGCCTGGCCTGTGGTGGTGCAGTGGATAAAGCATCGACCTGGACTGCTGAGATTGCTGGTTTGAAACCTGGGCTTGCCTGGTCAAGGCACATACAGGAAACAACTACTATGAGTAGATGCTTCCCGCTTCTCCCCCCTCTTCCTCTCTCTCTCTTCCCTCTCTAGAAATCAGTAAATAAAATCCAGAGGAAAAAAAATTTTTTTTTTTTAAAAAAGAAAAAGATTGACCTTTGGAGGTGAGCCACATTTTTTCAATTAACCAAATTTTAACGCACTATTGTACCGTAGTTCATGGATGACAAATTCTGAGTGAAGAGAACTAGTCTAGATGCTGCAGCTGAAGGTAGGTTCAAGCAATCTAACTGTTAATGCTTTGTTCTGAAAGGTTTATAGATATGTTTGCTGAAGAAAGGAAGGGATCTTCAGAAACAGTGCCCTGCCCTTCATCCTAGTGAAGTACCATTTCTTTCCTGTCCCTGGCCTGGGGCAGGTGCAGACCAGATGATCATGATCAGAAAGAATATCTTGTGATCTAACCCAAAATCCTGAAAACTGAAATTGAATGCCCAGTGTCTAAGAACATATTTACTTGGTGGCGTTTAGTGCTTTGTTAGGTAATTTCTCAGTCAGCTGCCCTTCTGGAAAAAGGTCACAGACTGAAGGCTCAGTGTGGGATGGTGGGTGCAGACTTGGAGAACAGACCAGAGTCCAAACTGATTGCTGTCAGCTTTTTGTTAAATTTGGTTGGTGGTGAGGGACGGGAAAGGTCTAAGCCCTTGTTTTGTCTAAATAGTATCTTGCTTTAACTATTACTTCTGGAAGCTTGACTTGACTCTCTACAGTGTTTTGCCAAGTTATTATTTCTTTCAAAATAGTGGCCCAGGAAAAAGGAAGAAGAGCGCATGGCCCCTTGGCGAATCCGACTCCCCGCTGGGGTCCAGGGCTCAGCCCTTTGTTTCCCCCACACTGTGGCCCAGCGCCTGCTCTTTATAGCCCTTTCATGCTGGACCCAGGACTTTGCTCCTCCCAGCAAAGTGTATTCAGTGGTCGCCATTGTCCCTACAGATCCATTAACTCAGTTGCTCCAAATCCCTAAATGCCCAAAGAAGCCTCCTCCCTCCCTTTCTCTCTCTCCCTTTCTCTCTTGATCCCTCTCTCTTCACCATCCCTTTGCCTTTGGCGGCAGAAAAAACACCTAAAGACATACCGTAAATAAATAGAATTAATGACTGACATAACTGAGGTGAACGCATAAGTGCAACCTAGATCTATAGCTCTATATGCACCTACCAACCTTCTCACTTGCCTATTTATTGCACATGCGCAGAGCCAGATGCTTAACGCATTTTCAGCATAACATTTCCAAGGTAAGTCTTCCTATCTCCACTTTACAGATGAGGAAACTGAGTGGTTAGGTCAGCCAGTGAGTCGTAGTCCCTGGATTAGAACACCAGTCTCTTTGAACCCAAAGACTACTTTCCTGCTTCCAAAATTACATTTGAAATTTTATATTATAGAGGAACAGCTAATAAATGTAACTTCTACCATAGTTCTAAAAAAATTGAAATAGATAAGAAATTTTCATGTAATACACAAGCTTAATATGGGATAATAATTTTACATTCTGCTAATGTGGCATTTTTCCTAAGCTACCCCCAAAAAACAACCAATCAAGTTTCATCATTTTCTCTCATAGGTGGAGAGGGCCGTTAGAGCTGGCAAATCGCTCTACAGTGGGGTAACTAGAGAGAAAAGTGCCCGGGATGTTTGAACATCCCTGTGAACCTGCCAACACACATTTATGAGTGACTGCTGTGGAGCACAATAGTGGACCAGGCCAATCCCTGTTTCAGGAGACTTCACCAGAGTTGAGGAGTCAAGGGAAAAAAAAGGCAAAGTAGAAAGCAGGATAAAAAACAAGGTGATTATGCTAAGTGCAACCCATAGATAACTAAAGGTCAGCTTCAAGGAAACGTAAATATCGCTGGATGATGTGTTAGTCAAGGGAGGCTTCTTGGAGGAACTTAAGTTGAAATTTTCAAGGATGTGTATGTAGAAGTGATGAGGATGTTCTACACAGTCTTATAAGCATAGAACTAGAAGGAACCGTGCACATGATGACAAATTCTCATTTTGCAAACAACCAGATAGATAATTAGAGTGGTTAGGGATTAGAGAAGAGACCAGGAAGGGGAAACATTGAGCTGGACACTTTAGTTGCAGGAAGGGGTAGATTGCAGTTGCTATAAGAATTTGATGGTAAAATATGATCAGAAAGTTGAGGCCAAATAACAGCAGGCCAGTCCATGAGACTGAGAAATTCCAACTTCATCCCATGAGTCTATGTGGGACTTCTCAGCCGGGAAAAGCTCTGATGGAAGGAGAGTTTTTGGAAGTTCGGTCTGTAGTAGTGGACAGCAGAGGGAGATGGAGGCAGTGGACCAGTTAAGAGGTTGTTGTAATGAGCCACGTGTGATATGCTCATTGCACTGGAGCAGTAGCTGTGGGCCAGATGTGGGAGGCATTTGAAAGAAGGACTCTAGAATTTGAAGATAGATTAGCTATGGGGGAGAGGGTAATATTAGAGGGGAAAAAAAAGAAAACTAACAGGTTAATTCCACTCCTTCCCAGCATATTGAGATAGAATTAAAATATTTTAAATAGAAAACATATTTCAGGATGTAGTTTCTCCAAAAAAAATTTTTTTTCAAATACCATTTTTCCCGCATGCATCTAACTAACGTAGGTAAATTTACTATATGACCATAGACTTAATTTCATAGATGAGCTTCTTTTTTCTCAAAGTCAATAATTATAATAAAAACAGGAATCTATTTAGAATCAGCTTCTTAAAATTTTTAGTCCCCTTACATTTGCTCTATGCTGTCCATACAAAAATCTTGCACAGGGAAAAGAATTGACTTGACTCATTGGTTGGCCCCATCCACATAACAATGGTTGAGGAAAGCTCAATACTCAGTATCAAAAATCCATTTTATGTATCTTTAAAAAAATAAACCATTTTAAATCTAAAACCCAAGAGAAGCAAGCTCCTATCCAGTCCCATATGGATATACAGATACACTTAAGAAAAATAAATACAAAGTGTCACATTGGCCACTTCTCTCTCCTATTACTATGGAAATGACCACAACATTGTTCCTGAAGTCACATAAATTTCCTTAGGAAGAGACAGAGTAGAACCCTTTTTGTTCTTTGATGAAGGTCTCTACTCATAATTTACCTTGAGTTCAGTGACTACCTGGATTAATGTATTCTAGTGTTCTATTCCACCATAACAATGGATTTTGTAATTTAACAAATCCAGCTTTCAGATGGCTTTTCACTTCGAGGAGGAGTCCCCTTATGGCACTCCACCCTAGCAGGATGCATCAATAGTGCAAGTGCAAATGGAGATCGGCACCCCAGTTTTTCCTCACTTCCCTGAGCCTGAGACGCCTGGTGCTCAAACACTTTCACAGCTGTTAGAATACTGATGGGAAATTCATGTGTGTTACCAGCCCAAGTGCTGTCAGGAAGAAACCCAATGTCAAACTGAGGTATGCAAAAGTCACCATAAATATGCCTCTGAATGTTTACCATCTGGAACAATAGATTCAGCGTTTGACAAGAGACTGGGATTGCCCTGTGGGCACTGTCTTTCAAGCAGACCCTTAAAGTTTTGCTCGGTGACTTTATATTAGGGGGACTAATACACAACTTTGCCTTCTCTAGGTGTGAATTTACTACTCCTCAACACTTCTTTTCTTGTTTCTATCTTGCCTAGTCCTGTGTACAATACATGGGCAGGGGCAGGGCGATTTTCTCATATTGTCAGAATCTCAGGCAGGTGGCCTGGTGGTCAGTCTGCAACATTATACAAGACAGGCTTTTGAGACTCTAGTGACTAAACAGTGACTTGCCTTTGCGAGATGCTGTCATGACGCCTCTCCTGGAGAAGTGGACTTTCTCCTAAAATATTTTTTTAGTAGTGAAAATGGCATGCCTCATCAGCCCTGCGCCGGCCACATGCCATGTGTGTAGTCCTAATCCTGGTCCCACACAGGCTCTTAGTTGGCCTCTCTGCCTTTATTTTTCTTAAAAAAAAAAAAAAAAAAACAACCAACCTCTAGTTCCATTGTAAAGCCAAAATGGAATGACTGGAATTCCGAAAGATTTCAGCTTATGAACTTAGTCCTATTTTGGTTATGTAATATTGGGAATTGAATAATGCTCAGGCCTAATAACTGCCTGCTTATTTAAGAGGATATTTGCTTATTGACCTGTTGAGACCATAACCAGAGAACATTCTGAAGCACAAGGAAACACTACATGAAACTGTTGTTTGAATCATAACTTTTTTTTTTTAAAGAAAAACAGGGAATTAAACTGTATCAACTGTCTGGTTATAAACTAGATATAATGCAACTTGAAACAATTTTACAGGCATCTTTATTCAGGTGAATATAAAATTCACGAAGCACGAGCCATAAATCCTGTTATACAACCTATTAACCAGCTCCTGTTTCAGAGTAGCTTATATGCAGTATTACTCATTGAATCTCCTCACCTGCGGCGGGTGAAAATAGTGTTGGGTTTCTCTGCTAAACGTGAGAGGCCAGTGGGAGCCAGATTTGTGAGCACCGAGACATATGAATATTGATGTAGGAAGGCGAGCCTGTCAGGGAGCAGAAGTTACTCATTCACTTGCCTAGCTTGATCAAACATTTGAAAACTGAAAATTTAATTTTCTGATCCCTTGAAAAACAAGGCATCCCTCTGAAAGGCCTTTTTTTTTTTTTTTTTTTTTTTTTTAATATACCACATACTAAACATAATACAGAAAGCCCATTGTTGTATTCAGTTTGAGTTAATTTTGGTGGGTGCTTTGGGCAGAGTGGTTCCCTCACTGGCTCTGCACATAGAGGATGACAACTCATTATATATATGTTGCTCAGGCACCCAATGATCATGCATTTCCAATAACTAATTTATAATGAAAACCTTTTTAAAAAATAAAATAAAACATTTGTTTATAACCAAGCCAGAAAAATCTATTTACATTTAATTAACACTTCAGATAGCCTGTTTAAAACCCATAAATGTAGTGACTTTAATGATCCATTACAGAGATGCTGCTTCAGTTTTCAATGACTTGTAAAACTTTCACAAACAGATCTGCAAATGAATTACCGCCCACTGCTCCCCGGCAGCTGCTGAGGGCTAAGTTAAAGAGCCTGTTCTGACTTCCTCCTCTTCTGTGTCCCTTCTAGCTCTAAGCATTTTTGTTCTAAAACCCTTCTATCAGCTGCTCAGAGGGCCGCCGCTGCTCTTAAGCAGTTCTCAAACTTTAAAGTCCATCTCCAAAATTGTTTAAAAACACTCTGGCCCGTCATAAATCAGACATTATCAACATCGCAAAAATCGGTAAAGAAAGCATTTCAGGTCTGCCAGCCGCTCAGTAATAGACCCTGACACGAGTCTTTATCAACGAAGTAGTAAAATGCAACAGTTGGAAAGTGAATGATATACATTTTGAAAGCTAAAATAAAAGCTTTCTTGGCCTTATCCATCCTTTATGAACAGTGTACACCTCCCGTTTTGAGTATGTAGCTAACGAGCATAGCAAAGAATACAAACACGGCTCCAAAAGACATTTTCTTAGCTACACCTTCCCGAGCAAGGCAGGAGTGCTAATTCTACAGAGATAGCCAAGCACCCAGCGACGTTAGCGCTGTTATCTGTCAGCCCTACAATAGCAGCATTTGAGGAGACAGTAGCAACTGGCTTTGACAAGTGTGCTGTGCTAGCATTCCATTCAAACGAGAGAGCGAGCGAGAGAGAGAGAGAGAGAGAGAGAGAGAAGCATTCTTTGACTTTACCTGGAAAAAAAAACCCAACTGCCTTTCTTGGGGTTGCAGCAAATGAATCCGTCCTCTTGCTCCGCAGGCAAAGTCGCTCTTCTGCCTGCAACTCTCACTTGGAGAAGACCACACAGCTCCGGCGAGGCAGCCTTCCTGCTCCTAATCCCCACTCGAACGTGATGACACACACTAACCCCAACCATCTGGTGAAACGCGTCCTCAAGCACTCAGCACAGTGGTGTGTCAAGACGGGCTGCCCAATCCAATTGCTGGGGCTGGTGTCTCTCACCGACGGGAGGCTGAGGGCAGGGCTGAAACTGGAGGTCTGAGAACTCCCGGTCAAGTAACCTGAGATTTGCTGAGAGAAAGGACTGCTATAAAAAGAGAAGTGGGAGGTGCTACAGAGAAGGTGGAGGGAATGGATTCTCCCGGTGGCCAGTTGTGCGTTACTTTTCACAACTCCCTGTGCTCCCCGGGGAGGTTTGGGACCCTCCGCAGGATGCACAGAAACACGAGAAATCTCCTCCTGCCGACCCAGCGAGGGCAATCTTTCCAGCGCGTCCTCCCTCCCGCCCCCGAAGGAAAAGATTCATCTTGACATCCTGATAAAGTGTTCATGTCGGAGCAGTTTGCACTGAGATGTGACATCTATATTTTGAAATCTAAACTCCTACCTTCCTTTGATTAGATCGTGGCTGCCTCCAGCATTCCTTGGGAGGAAGGGGGTGGGGGCGCAGCTAAGAGCAGAAACTTCTCTGTTCCCACAGACAACTTCACTGTGTGCCAGGGGCTGAACTTCAGAAGTCGTCAATGAAAATCATTTTAGTTTATGCTCGTGTAAAATAGCACGCGCGCCCATAGATAGAGGTGGCTTTTCTTGATCACTTGTGGCTCTCACAGACATCTCTTTGTAAAAGCACTTGGTACCAGAGGGCTGCATGCACTCTGTCATTGATTATTTTTATTGGCTTCTAGTTAATTGCACTTATAATGTCCATATCACTCAAACAGCTCATTAACAATTTTGCTTTGAGATGTTTTCAATTTTGGGTCATTTCCATACCTCCTTCTTATGTGCTCCTTTCTTGTTTTCCTAAACTGTTTTATAGAACTAATTACTTTGATAGCAGTCTGAAGCAGAAAATGACTAGACTTGTTACACCACTTCTAGGAGATACCTGAAAATAAACTAATTGCTGCAAATCTCACCTTTTAAAAATTTGATCAGGCTACTAAGGCATTTTGAGAAGCAAGAGTTTGAAACATTATCAACTCCCTGACAGTGTTTGTGGGAAGTTAACATTTAAAATTCTAAATTCCTTTGAACTGTGAGGGGTACCACTGTAATAAAAAACCCCAAAACTCTAAACCTACCTAAAACATTAAAGTCTAGAGTATAAATAGATAACTATCTAATACTCAGAGTATCAGCATCACAGTTATTTCTATATCTAACAAAACTGACTTGACTAGCGTGCATTTTTTTTCAGGAATTTTTGTGTGATATGTTAAGATACTTAAAAATGACTATGATTTCAGTTTTCTGAAGTACAAGATTAGAGAACTATAATTTTCAGACAGTGAATTTTTCTTATCACTGGACTGTGGGAAGGAGGAGACAAACATAAAATTAGAGGCTGGAGTCCTGATTCATTTTCTTCATTTCTTCCCTGAAATGATTGTGACGTGTCCATTTAAGAATCTATAGCATGTTCACTAAACTGCTACAACTAATCGACTAAATCCAGATACATAATCAACACAGAGACATTCAGCAATGGCAAGGGGCACCACGGGCTAAAACTTCCCTTGGGCAGTATAAAATTTTTAATTGTGCCAATTATTGTAAAGCAATTTTTTTTCATTTAAAAAAATTTATTTATTTTTTGGTTTATTCAACCAGACTCACGTCTGGAAATCAGCATTACCTCAGCTGCATAGATTGTGAAGACCCCGGAGACATTATTAAGGTAGTTTGCATTCTCTTAAACTGGAAATTGAGTTACAAAAGTAAAACCTAAGAAACTGTGAAGGTGTTGAATCATGTTTTATCAACCCTGCGCTTGTAACACACCTTTTTAAAGGCATTCCCAAGTGTCCCTGGCTCTGACCCACATTGTTGTTGAAAGTGCTTTTTAACACACTTGGCTTCTAACTTAATTGTAAATCTTTTCATTAAATCTCAGTCACTACTTCACTTTGATTGAGAACTTTAGTTATTTGTTCCACTTAAAACTTGCTTTAAAAAAAAAGTGCAAGTTGAGCAATAGCTACTGCCCACTTGCTATGATCTTAATTCTTGGCTCTCTGCAGTGTCTGTAAACATTACCTTTGTAAAATGAGTCCACAACAACGCTTTTTGGGGGGTTGATGTTCCGAAATGTTTTCGTTAGGGAAAATCAACTCAAACACAAACCTGAAGTTGGTGCTGTAGGATAAGGTCCCTGCTTCCCTCTCCTGCAGTGAGCGTGTCACTTCAGAAGTTAAGCATTTTCCATTACCTCCCTTCCTTTCTCCTTGCCATCTGCAAAGAGTTTATTTTTTAAGAAAAAAAAAAGTGAAATTGATTCTGTCTTGAAAGATCTAAACCTGAATTACAGAGCATTCTAAAGAACGATAGTCAGCATCTGAATGTCGTGTTTGTTGATCAGGCTGAGGTTGTATGTGCAGGGAAGAGTTTTTCGTCCTAGCTATGAAGTGAGGATACTCCTAAAAATGAAAGATTAATTGTAGGTAACGGTGGGTGATATTGAAAAATAGGCCCTCCTATTCTGTTCTCACAGTTAAAATGTCCCTTTACTTATTAGCGCCAATTAGTTTCCATGGTAACCAACCAGCCCTTGTAAACCCGCACTCTGGGCTTCACTCATCTTTGTCTAGACTGAGCTCCCCACTCTTCTTCCTCCGCAGATGGCAGTTTAGCTGGGTTTACATCTAGAGCCTTATCTTTTGCGTGCACATAAATGGCACATAAGTGCCCACATCCACTTTGTTACTAGTGCAGTGGTGACCAAGAGAGAATGCAAGCAGCATTTAATCCCCAACATGCACATCGTGCATCTGCTGCCACACTAATTTTTCCCCCTCTTGGTTATTGTTTCTTCCAATCTTGTTCTATTATCAGCTGTTTGCTGCTCCTAATTTCTTTTCAGGGAAGCCAATACAGTATAATAAAGACCTCATTAAACAGACACACCTATCAGCCTCAGAGAAAGCCCCAAACTACCCCTTTTTGTTTAAAGAATCATTACAGTAAAAAAGAAAAACCACTTGTTTGTCATGCTTGAAAAAAAAGAAAACAAAGCCAACATAAAGGTTGACCAAGCCAGGGGGCTTATGTGAAGATTTAATGCACTTAAGACATTTTGGTTCCCCTCTGTGCTGCCCATTGGCCAATAATCCTGACTTACTGCAGTAAACAAATGATCAGTGCGGCTGAACGCACTCCGTTCACTTGGTGGGGAAGGAGGTAACTGGGCTCTGCAGCATCTTGGCTGTCACAGGCTTCCCTGTGCCATGAAACTGCAGATAAGCGATACTGCTGAGTGCCCAGGGTTAGTGTGACTACAGGAGATTCTGCTGCAGAGTGGGGGAGGATCTTCAACAAATGGTTAAGGCTGTGAGAACTCCGCAAGCCATGGCTCTCATATTTTGTGTTGACTTTACTTTGGACACAATGCAATTCTATTCAGTGTTATTTTGAAGTATACCATTCCTTACTTACAGAATGGAGACAATACCAACAGCTTAGAAGCCCATCTTCTGTGACAGCTGTGTTTCATCTTGGATGGAGTCAGACCAAGTGGTCGCCGGAGATTTCTCCTTTTTATGTTACCTCTGTGACTGCCAGTTTTCAACACCTATTTTGACATGCGAATAATGATAAAAATTAAGATTCTCCTAGAGGTTGACTCTGAAGTCATCTGTGATCTAAGTATAAGTCAAGAAAAAGTTCTGATCATCAGGCTTTTATCTGAAAAGATGTGGAAATCTGTAGAGCATCTTATACAGATGAATTCTTTGATGGTAACATTCCCTTTGAATTTCTTTTTTTTAAAAACAAATGACGAATGTCATCTAAAATCCCACAATGCTAGAAATATCTTTAACAATGAACCCATTGCTATTCATATCATATAAAGTGTCTGTGGATGCACAGTTATTCTTGTCATTTGGAACATCCTGCACTTCTAAGTCACTCATGGCGACAGAGCTGCAGACATGTGCTCTTTGTCTGACTAAACTTTACCTCTTTTACTCACATTGAACCAAATCCTTCTCAGAAAAAGAGGGGGATATTATTCCTTGTTAAATGAGATCACAGGCTATGTGAGAAGAATTAGTCTTGCCCATGTTTTCAATGACTGCATAGCTACATGGGGAGGTGACACCGGAGTCAGTGTTGGCCTTCATACCAGATGAATGGTTTTGTTACTCAAGTGATGTACCCTCCATTAAGCACAAGCCTAAGAATGCTGAAAAGGCAGGTGTAGCTGCCCTGTAAATAATATTAGGAAGATGAGAGGGGGTGCTAAAGCACTTAGGACAAAACAGTGACCCACAAATAAGGTAATTTAATCAAAAATACTTGATCTAATAGAATATGGCAAAAAGTAGTAAAAAAATCTATTTTAAATACATATTTGTAGAAATCAATGTTTGGGTCCTCATTTGAGCAGATAATTAAATTTATGAGATATACTATTAGGAAGTCTGAATAGCAAGTAAGAAAAAAATGTGAATTTTGGTAACAAAATCTTGAAGTTTTGTTTCAGGGGTCGGGAACCTATGGCTCGCGAGCCAGATGTGGCTCTTTTGATGGCTGCATCTGGCTCACAGACAAATCTTTAATAAAAAAAATAATAACGTTAAAAATGTAAAACATTCTCATGTATTACATACAATCCATTCATTTCCTACAGCTCATGTTCATGGTTGCGAGTGGCTGGAGCCAATCACAGCTGTCCTCCGGGACAACACCAAATTTTTACTGGATAATGCGTAACGTACAGGGGTCGTTATATGGCTCTCATGGAATCACTTATTAAAATATGTGGTGTTCATGGCTCTCTCAGTCAAAAAGGTTCCTGACCCCTGTTTTGTTTGATTTCCCTGAAGGTATGGCTGGGGATATTTGAGGGGGAGTACCTTCTAAATATAATGAGTCAAATAGTTACCTTTCATTTGTAATACATACATTTCCCAGTTACGGGAAATAGTGTGAAGACAGATAGAAAACTGAATGCAGGGATGGGTATCATATGTCCAGGGAATACAGGAGAGTTTTGCTTTTGGAAGCAAAAATAGATGAAATTGAAGGGGCTCAGAACAGGCTTCTCTAAGATGTGTCACTTTGAAATGCAGATTGTTTTGAGATGAAGGCAGTTAAGACCTTAGAGGCTCAAGAGAAACTTTTGCCTATCCCTTAAAAAATTCAAGTGAGCAGACTTGCCCACAAGAGTTATCAGAAATAACTTTTTATGATCTATCTCGCAGGTGTCCCCAAACTACGGCCTGCGGGCCGCAATGCGGCCCCCTGAGGCCATTTATCCAGCCCTCACTGCACTTCTGGAAGGGGCACCTCTTTCATTGGTGGTCAGTGAGAGGACCACTGTATTTGGCAGCCCTCCAATGGTCTGAGGGACAGTGAAATGGCCCCCTGTGTAAAAAGTTTGGAGACCCCTGAATAGGGTAGGATAAACTCCTAATTACTGAACGTCTGCTCTTACCATCCTGAGAATGACCTTCATACCCTCCGAGGCCCCAAGATGCCTTATCTCATCCTTGGCTCAGAATGCCGTATATACCTCTCATGTGTGTAAGGTTCCCATATGCATGTATGCAATTAAGTTTAATGCCTTTTCCTTGTTAATCTGTTAAATGTAGATTTAATTATTAGACCAGCCAAAAGTACTTTGGAAGGTAAAGGAAAGTTTCTTCTTCCTCCCCCCAAATTTAATTCCCTTATTTTAGAGATAGGAAAAGTGAGGCTTGGAAAGAATAAGGAATGTCTAAGTCAGTGGTTGGCAAACTGCGGCTCTAAGTCATTGGAATGGGAAATAAACCCCATGATTCAAAAAATTAGTTCACATATTTTTCTCTTCATAGCAACATGCATTTTTATTAGAAACAAAAAATGCAAAGATTCTTTTAAATTAGAGAAATTATATTTTATTGGCATTACGTTACATAATTTTAGAAGTTATGGTGAATTCAAATACATAAAATACATTTAGTTATGCAGTGTTTCTTCTTTAAGCCCCCATGGTGCTAAAAGCCATAAGAATTTTTAGGTAGATATAATTATAAATGCAACCGAGCTTTACTTAATAATTATTAGATAATTTTTTTTTTGTGGTCATGCTTTATTGTAAAAGGTGAGACAGATCCCATGAAACAAATCATCATTGTCATTTTTTTTCTTTTTTTTTAAATTTTTTTAATTTTTTTAAAATTTTTTACATTTTTTTTTTCCAATATCCTCAATTAGAGATTTGGGAATATGTCAATGAGATTAATGCTGGATTGATTTTGGAAGAAATGGAGATCGGACCCTGAACTGAAATTTTTCCTTTCTAGGTCCATAAGGACAAATGGAACTTGGGGCAAGAAGATGTCCCTGTCTTTTGTCTAACGTCTGAAAAATTAAGACAGGCATATTGGCCCTCAACCAGGATCATATTTTTAAAAGTAGAGTTCACTGCTTTTCAGACCTCTATTTGAAAACTTTAAAGTGTAAAGCTGAGTCTCAAACTGAAGAAGTGAAAAAGTTCAGTGGCAAAACAATAATCACCAAAACAATACAATAGAAAAATGCATATATAGGGCAAAAGTAATTGCATAAAATAAAAATAAAATAAATGACTGTTGTTAGTGAAAAAAATAAAAAGGTAGTTTTCTTCTCTTAAGTCCCCAAGCCAGTCCATTCTAAAATGACAAAGTTGTTGGGAGCAAAAATTATCTTATTCATCTTTGCATCCTTTCTTCACAGGACTTCATATAAAGAGCATTCACAGAACAGTGTGAACAAAAGAGGGGCCCCATATGAAACCTGACAAGCTCAAGGCAGGCCTGCATGCAGGCTTTACAAACCCAGAGACCCAAGTAATTACACAGGGTGCTGTGCATGGAAAAAATCTTAACTAAGAGTGGGTTATGGTAGGTAGTCACGTCCTAGGCCTGTAGCTCCTTTACTTTTGAAATTATTTATTATCTTTGTGCATCTAAGATAACATATCTTTAAAATGTCAGAGCAATTTTCTTGTCCAGACCCTTCAGGATATAACCTCTGTACAGAGCAGGAGACCACAGACACGTCATTTGTTATCTGTTCCCCGCATACCATCTCTGTGTGCTGGAAATGTGAATTAGTAACTACCCTTGACCCACCGATGTAAAAGAAGTATGTGTTTCTTCGTTTTGCTTTTTATCCAATCCCAGAGATTCTCTACTTTGCTTTCTCTTGCCTCCCTAGCCTACCACCTATAAATTTCATGGTAATCATAGTCACATCTCCTACTTTGATCCCAATGTATAAAATGATCCACAAAACTGCCATTCTCTGGAGCATTTTGTCAATCCGTTGAAATTTTGCTCCTTGGCAATTGTTGTCAGTTTGGCTCAAATAAACTCTTAGGAGACTTTTTCTTAAATTGGATATTCTTTTGTTGACAACAGATCTTCAATAAAAAGTTTCCCATGTTAGTGTGTTGCTTGTCTTGGTAGAATTTCCAAGTGCTGCTTGAACAACATAGCTCAGCTTGTCTAAGGAAATTAAGTAGTTAGTTGATGGCTCTTACTTCTGAGTACATAGCTGTTCAAAAGCACAATACAGTCCCTTACATACCTGCCTTTCTCATTTTAAGGAAGGTAATATGGCTCTAGTACTCACTTAACATTACTGGGAAGTAAGTACTTGTGTAAAAGTTTCTGAGGAACAGATGGAAAACAGCTGCACACTTATACTTACTACAATTACTGTCTTTACTAAGAAACCAACACTTACAGATGTTAATAAAAACATTTATTTCCATAAATGTATAGCTTTTTAAAGTGAGCAGCAATCTTCAGTGGGGTCAATGTAATTTCTGCAAGCTAAATGAAAGCTTAGATTTTGTTAGATCTTTTTAGAAAGAGATCTAACAAATTGATATTATTAACCCATCCTTAATGCCAGTTTTTCTTCGTTATGATGTAGTAGCATCCACAACTGTATAAAATAGAAAACTCTGCTTTTTCTCCTGACACTTCTAAAATGTAGTTTGCTTGTTATTTTGACAACCGTGGTTTTTTTCACTTTGGCTGAGTCTCCTAGGAAGGCTGTCAAAAGAGCAGTCCCAATATTTTTGCAGTTGCTTTAAAAGGCAGATTTGTCAAGTATTTTCCAACAAACCTCTGTTTAAAAAAATAGGACATCCCTAAGCCAGTGTTAACTCTTTCTTATGCTAAGTAGCTCTTTCTGGTTTCATGTAACAAAAGCCTCCATTTCAAATGTAAATATGTCAGAAAATAAAGTTGAAGTAATTTATTTCCTCTCTGATTTACATCAGTGCAGTTTTCCAATTAATGATTTAATTGCCTCTAAAGTCATCCGTCACAACACTCAAGTTAGAAGCTATAGCACAATACGTTATTAGAGAGGTATATTACTATGATTTTTATTTTTTAATTAAATGTAATTGATTTTTAAAACTCTATTCTTTGAAACAATTTTATTTTAAAAAATTATGTATTTAATTTTTTTTTTGTTAAAGTAAACCTTGCAAGGATTGACTTATTTATTCATTTAAAGTGATTGTTCTATTTAGTCTTGCTCCACCCCCCCCATACCATTGAAAAGACTATCTTCTTCCAAATTGTTACCATAATAATAATAGCTATAGTCTTAGGACACTCACTTTCAGTGAGTATTTTTAATGTATTCTCTTGGCTAATTTAATTAACTATCATAATATTTCAATGAGAAAGATCCTATATTATCTGTATTTTGTAGACAAGGAACTTAGGTTTACAAATATATAGTGTTCTACTCCAGGTCAAACATCTAGCAACAATTAGAGCCTGGAATTGAACTTCTACTTTCAGAGTTTATATCACTAATCACTTTGTACTTGTTTCAACTTTTTAATTTTTATTTATGAGAATTTTAAGATGGTAGGGACATTGATCAAAATTCTCTATCACTTTGCTAAAGCCTAATCCCCCTCATGTTTCTATATGTGTTTATGAAGTCTAAGGGTACCTTATATGAGGAGAGTTTTCTACACATTATAGCAATAATTCCCCATTATTGCTCTGAAATGAGAGACATGGAGAACCTTGTTCAGAACAAGACAATAGGCCCAAAATGGACTTACTTATGCTAAGTCTCACAGCACCAAAATGAGACTTAAGTTAACTACAGTTTGGGCCATTTCAGAAATGAAATATTAAACCTGTTTATTAGAAGTCTCCTGATTAGCACTAATCTGCCTGATAAACTCCCACCATACCCTAAAGAAAAGTAACCTTGAAATAACCAACCTGCTTTTCTTTTTTTTGATATGGTATAACTTCCCTGTTCTTGCTTCCTTTTGCCTGTATGTAACCCCCCCCCCCAAAAAAAAACAAAAAAAAAAACAACCTTTCATTTTTTACAGCTCCTTGAAGCTCCTTTCTATCTGCTAGACCAGATGATGTTGATTCATGAATTGTTGAATAAAACTAATAAGATCTTTAAAATTTACTCAGTTGAATTTTTAAAAACTAACTTAAAGAAGAATTTCCTTACAAGGAATCATCTCTCTCTTGCATTCGATGAGAGGGATCTCCTCCTTCCACCTAGCCAACCCAAGGACACTGGAGCACTTAGGACCCGGAAGAAGCTCAGGTAATATTAAATAATGTGGAGGTAAGTATTAATACATCTGCCTTTGTGCACCTGCACTCCCTATATCAGATCTTTATTCATCTTTCGTTTTTCTAGGCCTCATCATCTTTTGCAGGGCCTGATGGCCACATGCATTTGACATTTTAAAATATGGTCACTATCCCAATGGCAGTCCTTAAATCCTGTTCTTAAACATTCCTACTTCTTTAATTAATCCCATGGGAATTTTAATTGCATGCATTACTTTTTCAGGACAACACCATGCATGATGCTTTATTTGGACCAGAAGTGAGTTCTAATCCCCAAAAGATGACTGATAACAGTTTAAATTATTGTGAACTCAATTATGGGATTAGACATTAGATGTAAAAGAAGCCAAAGGGTAGATGTAAAGGGTTCTAGCATCTGAAAATAAGAATGTTTGAACATTCAAGTTCTACTTTAAAGTCTTCTATTACCCTCGTGACATTCAGGGACCCTCCACTAAACAGCCATATATTATCAAAGTGTGGATCCCACTCCTCTAACCCCCAAATAATCCTGGAACTTTCACTTTTGGTTACATTTTATATTTTCTTCTGATGTTGTAGACCCATTGGTGGGAGAGCACAGATAGTGCCTGGATTTTGAAGCTTTCCGCACCCCCCACAGAGGTGTACTTGAGCTCCCTGTCGTGATTTGATGGGACTCTGTGACTGTAGTCCCCTCACGCAAAAACTGGCCCTGCTGACACTCTGAGGCTGTGATTATCCTGAGATTCATCTTTTATTACCTGCTCCCCCCCCCAATCTTAACAGTTGGAGAATCATCATAGACCTAGACAGGATATAGAAGTTTGCTCTGGCTCACACATCTCTTTCTGTTCAATGCAACAGATTTGATGATCTCCCAAAACCCTCTATACAAACTTGCTGTGGTTTTAGGCATGTTCCCTAGGGCACGAGGTACAGGATAGATTTATAAGGACCTGCTTGGAGGCCACCACAGGCAAGGGGCTGGAGGTGTTGAAAACCTGAATCTGGAACTTGGCAGTGGGGATGGAAAGGTACAGGTGGATACAAAGACCATTTGAAGGAAAGATCAACACCATTTACCAAGCAAGAGATCCTGGATGAAGGAAAATACTGAATAAAAGATGACTGCAACCTTTCAGAGTTGGATGTACTAGCTGTTTACGTGGCTTTAACAACACACGCACATCTCCGGAGTTTTGGATTCTGTAAATTCAGATGATTAGCTAAATTAGTACAAGAGCAAAGCAGTGGATGGGAGATGTTTTCAGGAAGAAATTCTGAATGTGTTAAGATGAGATAACGGTGAGGGAGTTGGAAATACCCATCTCTGAGCTCAGGAGAGAGGTGAGGACTGAAAATGCATGCTGTATAATTGCATGTAGACAGCTGAAGCTTCTGGGCAAGGAAAGCTACAAAGAGCAGAGCTCTGCCCAAGGACTAAGATTGAAAGGAGCATTTCTTTTTGACATGGTAGTAGATACAGGAAAGTCTTTAGAAGCCCTGATTACCAGTAGCATCAAGTATTAAGAGTTGCCCCCTTGTTGGACAAGTGAGTTTGTAAAATTTGTATTTTTTGAGTTTGCTCACTTTTATTGTTAAAAAATGGTGCTGGGCAGCCACGTGTGTGCTTGCCCTCAGAGCAGGGCAGTTGATGGCAAATTGCTGATTGCATTCCTGCATGGAAGGGGTCATTGTTTTGCTAATGTTTGCTGGAGAAAGGGTCTTTGTGGGCCCAGCCAGTTTTGCAGAGAGAGAGAGAGAGAAGGTGTACAGATGTGGAACCAGAGCTGAGGGGTTTTGTGAGCTCCGCTGAGATTGGTGGGGCCTTTGATTCCAGGAGGATTTTCTGGTTGTGGAACCAGAGAATGCATCAGGGTTTTGGGAGCCCTGAATGAAAGGGAAGTGTTTTCCCTGCCTGTTTGCTCATCAGCCTATGTGAGACTTTAATAAAGAAATGACCCACCATTTTTTGGCTCCACTGTTTCTTTACCATCTACCTGAATCCAATGTGAACCTGTATGGCCACGATGGTGGCGGCCTCTGGCCCTACAGCCCTAAAATAATATTTTTTAGAATCTAATTTTTAAAGAATCCTCTTTTATCTTGGTCTTGTTTTTATCTGTGACTTTTTTTTTTTACCCCAGCCTGTTTCTTTTCCTTCTGCTTTTCCCTCTCTTCTTTAACTTCTTTTAAATTTTGGTATAGTATACATAACAAAAGTCGCCATTTTATCCATTGAAAGTTGTACGATTTAGTGACATCAACTACACAATGTTGTGACAACATCATTACTATCTAATGTTAGAACATTTGCATCACCTCTGTGGACAAGTCCTGCTGAGGGTGAAGATGACGGAGACACAAGACCCGACTCCGGGGACCAGGTTCAGTGATGCAGATCCACTTTATTCAGGAAGTAAGCAAGCTTATATACACAGGTTCAGCCTATAGGGTGTTACAGAGTGTTCCTCAAAGCCAATGACTGAAAAGATCAGGGAGTTGTGTGGTTAGCGCTGAGTCACTTCCTTATAGCAGACAAGCTCCCTTCCTGGGTATGCCCAGGAGGGTTCTGGGAGCTGGAGTATTCTCACAGCATTGCATCAGCCACAGCTGCTAGGAATGCGCTCTGTGCTCCACCCACAACCTCAAGAGGTAGCCTCACACCCAGGAAGCAAAATGCCTTAAAGCAGCCACTCCCCATCCCCTCTCCCCACAGGCCCTCACAATGCTCATCTGCTTCCTGTCTCTATGGATTTGCCTATTCTGGATAATTCATATAAATGGCTTATTTTATTTAAAACCATGTTTTCAAGATTCATATATGTTGTAGTATGCATCAGTACTTTATTCCTTTCTATAGACAATAAATATTGAATTGTATGAATTTTATTTATTTATTCATAAATTGGTGGACATTTGTGTTGTCCACCTTTTGGCTGTTATGTATAATGTCATTCTAAATATTTGCATATAAGTCTTTTTGTTTTTTGTTTTTTTTTTCTGTGTGGATGTGTATCTGTATTGCTCTTAGGTATTTACTTAGGAGTAGAATTGCTGGGTTGGATGACAATTTTTTGTTTAACTCATTGCAAGCCCACGAGACTGCTTTTTACATTTTATAGTCTTGCCAGCAAGGTATGAAGGTTTCAGTTTCTTAATATCCTTACTAATGCTTGTTATTTCAGTTTAATTATTTTTTAAATTCTAGTTATCGTAAGTGGATAGAAAGTGGTGTATCATTGTGGTTTTGATAGCTAATGACATTGAGCATCTGTCTATATGTTTGTTGGACAATTCATATCTTCTTTGGAGGTCTATTTATGTTCTTTGCTCATTTTTAATTAAGTGATTTTGAGTTTTTGTTGCTGAGTTGTAAGAGCTCTTTGTATATTCAGGATACTAGACACCACCTCCTGCTTTTAAACTAGGCTCTGAAGGAAAAGTGGAAGTTAACTTGGTAGAGACTCATGGGAAGATCTTTCTGGGCAGAGAGTACCCACACTGCTGTCTTAGTGTGCTCAGGTTGCCATAAGATACCACAGACAGAGTGGCTAACACAATAGACATTTATTTTCTCACAGTTTTGGGGGCCAGAAATTTGAGATGTGAATACCAGAAATGTCAGGTTCTTGTGAAAGCCTTCTTCCTGGCTTCCAGATGGTTGCCTTCTTTTTGTGTCCTCACATGGGGGGGGGGGGATTCAGAGAGAGAGAGAGAGAGAGAGAGGGAATATGCTCTACAAGGGCATTAATCCCATCACGAGGGTTCCAAGCTGATGACAGCATCCAAACCTAATTATCTCCTAAAGACCACATCTCTGAATATGATCACATCATGGGTTAGGGCTTCAACATATGGATTACAGGGCACACATTCAATTCATAGCACCTGGGAAGGCTCTGTAGAGGATAGGGGCATGGTGAGTGAAGTACTGAGGGTATATGTGTGCTACTGGATTACAGCGACCCTTAAGGAGGCTGGTCCCAATGAGGCTGGTGCAGTGGAAAGAGGGCCAGATCATGAAGACCAAACCTTCTTGATTCTGATTTGCATAAGAATCCCCCAAGATCTTGTAAAAACGCTGTGCTGATTCAGTAACTCTGGGAAGAGGCAGAGATGCTGCATTCTGAGTTCTGAGGCAATACTGATACTGATGTAGTAGCAAGGACATAAAGCCCCAAAGAGCCTGCTAACAATAGTGATATTTTCTAAGAGTAATCAGTTATTGAATGGTTTGAAAAGAGAGTAACAAGTTCAACTTTGAGTTTGAAAAGATCACTCTAATTGCTCAGTGGAAAATATATTGTAATAGGATAAAGGAATGGGGAAAGAGTAGCTGAATTAATGATGGTTAAGTAAATTAATGTCTTTATTCATGTGACTGGATGTTCTATAAACATCAACAATAATGGTTATGAAGACATTTTCATTACATAGGAAAATATTTATGATATAATACTAAATAAAAAAGCAGAAATGAAAATTATGTATACAAGTTGCTTTCAATTTTGTAAAAAATGAGTGTAATAGGAGGCAAATATACCAAATTGTTCACAGAGTCTCTTGGGAAAGATGATGGGTGATTTTTATTCTTTATGTTTCCTCTGTACTATTTTTCTACCATTTTCATTTAGATATTTTATTTGTTTAAATTGTTTTCTGAACAACTGAATATAACCAAAGTTATCAAAGACCTGGACATTTTTCTCTCTGAACCTTGAATAAATCTCTACTAGAACAGCAGCTCTGATACAGTAAATAGGAATGCTGGTTGAATTCATTTCCTGGCCCTTCTTAAGGTGCTATGCTGCTGCTGGTTGTCAATTTCACACATGCTATTTCTGTCCATTCAGAGCTGACAGCTTGGATTTCCCCTTCCATTGTAATAGCTGTTCTCTCTTCTGGCTTCCCCAGGCTTGCATTTGGTAACCTTTGCCCTTTTATTTGGTGCAAGCCAAAATGCCATCTTTGGAAAACTAATGTACCAGAGAAAATGGTAGCACGAAGCCACATAACCTACTGGTTTTTTTCCTTTCTGTTTGTAAAGGTTATTATTAGAGCTCATTTTAGAGAATTTCAAATCCATTCAAAGTATCATGGGTTTAATTTTTTTCTAATGGAAGCAAAGCTTTTGATGTTTGGGTTTAGAAAGCTGCCTAGCTCTTCAGAATTCAAATTTTCATACATTGGCACAATTGATCAAAGACTTTATTTTAAGATGGAGAGAAAAGGCGATTTACCTATAGTTGTTTTGTATTTTCAACATTATCATTATACATTTTCTTTTTTTCTCAGCCATCTCCTTGTTTGCAGATCTACGTTTTTACTAACATAGATTGGCTTCACCTTCTTTTTGATCAGGAGAAACCATCTGGAAACAATTGAGAGTGACGTCACAAATCCAGCATTATGATTTCAATGTAGGATCAAAGAATAAGAAAAAAAAATTCAAGGAGTGGAGAAGCTTTATTTAACCTTTAAGCACAAATAATCTAACAGGGTAGGAAGAGGCAAGAAAACATGATAAAATGAAAGGATTATTGATGGGCATTAAAGTATGAATTTGTTTTACTTTGAGGTTCAACTTAGTTGATATACTGGCATCCATTTTTATATTTATTGTAGGAAAAAGAAAAAACAACAGTCTTCCAGGGTCAGTTTGAGAAGCAATGCCAAAGCTAGAAAGACTCTGTAGCATTGGGTTTGGCAGAGGGTCCTGAAGCTACGGAAAAAGACTTACATGGGGGCTAAAGGTCATAAGCAAGGACAATAGACCTGGAATTTAGAGGAATTCAGTCTACTCAAGAATTCCTAAACCACTCATAAAAATAACAGATTGCCTACTCACTAGAGAAAAGGAAAAATAAAACTAAAGCTAAAACTAAGCCAACCTGGAGAATAAGACAATGATTAAAAGGGGGGAATTAAGGAGTATAAAAGAGTGAGAACCTAAAGTATTGACGTGAGTGATCCTGAAATTACAGCTCACATAGGAAGTGGTGTCCTTTTACCTCCAGAAACTGACAGACAGTTGTTCTTAAGAATATTAGCTCACTCTGGAGAGAAATGTATGTTTATAGCTAGTCAGAACATGGATCTTCTAGGTATGGGTTTCAGCCAGAAGCTAAAGGCGGTGAGTGAATTTTAGGGAAGTGATGAGTCTGGCAAGGTGTAAGGACTTTTCTTTGGGAAAATCAGAGAGCAGCAGCTCCAAAATTCTTTTCCTGCTATTTAAATCAACAATCTTTCATTTTCTAGAGCTATTCCCAAATATATTATATTTGGGTAACTTTTTAATATCACCTTTAATATTATATAAAGATAATTTATTAAAAACATCTTTGAATGCTATTTTAGTATCTTTGCAAAATATCTTTATACCAAAATTTAGTCATTCATTTAAAAAATCATTATAGGATTGTGTGTTCCAATTTGGGTGTGGAAAATATGGTTGCTGTACCAGTTCACAAACTTCCTTTGACAACCAAGCTATGCCCAAACAGATTTTTCACTAAATTGGTTGCTGTTACTCTTATCACCATAAAGGTTATTAAAATATTCCACTGAAGCCTAACCAGGTGGTGGTACAGTGGATACAGCATCAGCCTGGGACTCTGAGTATCCAGGTTCAAAACCTAGAGGTTGCTAGCCTGAGTGCAGGCTCACCAGCTTGAGCATGGGGTCACTGGCTTGAGTGCGAGGTTGTCAGCTTGAGCGTGGGATCATAGACGTGACCCCATAGTCGCTGGCTTGAGCCAAAGGTCACTGGCTTGAAGCCCAAGGTTGCTGGCTTGAGCCCAAGGTCACTGACTTGAAGAAGAGGTCATTGGTTCAGCTGGAGCCCCCTGGTCAAGGCACATATGGGAAAGCAATTAATAAACAACTAAGGTGCCACAACTATGAGTTGATGCTTCTCATCTCTCCCTTCCTGTCTGTTTGTCCCTGTCTGCCCTGCCCCCTCTCTTTTGCTAAATAAAATAAAATAAAATAAAATATTCCACTGAAGGCATTCTTATCTAATACACTATTTATTCCTACCCTTAATTTTCTTCTCCTTTATTTAACAGCATGCCCCAAATAAAACACCATAGAACCTTATTTTTTAAAGTGAAAGTACAAGTGGTCATACCTAAGAAAAATTAACATTTAGAAATAATACATACAAAGCCACATTCTACTGACCTTAATTTGATGTGAGAATTTTGTAAACACTCAGGAAAGGCAAACACATGTCTTGTGTGCCCATTCTTACACCAATGGAACATCATAAACAATTGCTGCAACCTTCTTCTTAACTTGGTCAAGACTTCAGAATCCTTCTCAACACAATATTCCAGAAGACACTAACAATTTATTGTAGCTTACACTTGAGTTTAAAAAACATTTTCTATCTGGCTCTAGATGAAGAACATTTCACTTGTTGATAATTTTGAAGAAGGATATATGTGATTTTAATTAGAAGGGAATGATTTTATATTTTTTTGCTTAAACACAATTATAACTGTATAGGCATATATTTCCAATTTTAAAATATTCCATTTTTAGGTTGCTTAAGACTCATAAGCTATGGAAACAGCATTGGGGCATGGGAGGACAAAGGCGACAGGCAGAGAATATTTTGTTTATTTCCATCGGCATAGCAGAACACTTAAAGAACCAAGTCAGGTAGAATGAGATGCCTTTGGTTTCAATTTTCTTCTTCATCATGTATTAAACTGTGTAAACTCCCACCTTCTAGTCTTGATTTCCTCATTTTTAAAATGGGACTGTTTTCAAAATTAAATACGGTAACTCAGGCAAAGTATTTTGTTTGGTACATGGTACATGGTAAACTTTCCATAAGTGTTTTCTTTGATTAACAGAGAAATTACTTCTTTTCCTGAGGAAATAAAGACAATCCTACCCAATTCTAAACTTTTTTCCCAGTAAGATCCTTGGCAAATTTGTCTAATTAGATATCACCTGGATCACAGAGAACGCTGATACAGTACAGGTGGTGGGGAACCGTGTTCTGGGCTCCCAGACATAAACCATAGGTCCTTCCTGGTCTTCAAAAAGTTGTTGAGCAAGTTATTTATCCTTACAGGGTCTTCAGTTTCCCACATGTAAGTTTGTGACTCTAAGATACTATGATATTAGATGGCATTATTTCAGTGGGGTTTGGAAATTGGGATACCAGTGAATCAGTCTCATCCACTTACTCTTTATGCTCTCCCCTGACTCCCTCCTCTCACTCTCCTTAGGCACTTACTCCCATCCTCAGAGTCTTTACCCAGGTCATGAGTCAAGTCCAGTCTACATTAAGTTAACATTTATATGTGAACCTAAGAGAAATGAAAACATGTGTCTGCACAAAAACTTGTATACAAATGTTCAGGGCAGCATTTGTATAATAGCCAAAGGTGGAAATATTTCAACTGTCCACCAATTTATGCATGGATAAATAAAATATTTATATAACACATTATTAATTGGCTATAAAAAAAGAAATGAAGTACTGAGACATGCTACAATATGGTAAAACCTTGAAAACATGTTAAGTGAATTAAGCCAGTCACAGAAGACCACATATTGCATATTCCATTTATATGAAATGTCCAGCATAGGCAAATCCACAGACAAAGGTAGATTAGTGATTGCCAGGAGATGGGGGAGGGGAGAGTGGGAAGTACTGCTAATGGGGGTTGGGGTTTCTTTTGGAGGTGATTAAAATTTTCGAAAGTTAGCCTGACCTGTGGTGGCGCAGTGGATAAAGCGTCGACCTGGAAATGCTGAGGTCGCCGGTTTGAAACACTGGGATTGCCTGGTCAAGGCACATATGGGAGTTGATGCTTCCAGCTCCTCCCCCCTTCTCTCTCCCTGTCTCTCTCTCCTCTTTCTCTCTCTCTTCCTTTCTAAAAATGAATAAATAAAATTTAAAAAAAATTAAAAAATTTTTTTTCAAAAGTTATTGTGATGATGGTTGTGCAACACTGTGACCATAAGAAATAGCTTTAAAGAATACATTTTAAAGCACAGTATATGGATTATAACTTAATAAAGCTGTCATTTAATTTTTTTAATTCTAGTTGAAAAAGATGCTGAGAACAAAATGGTGACCCATTCAGTTTCTAGATAAATTTCTGAGGAGCTTCCTGTGATACAAAACAAGCTTGTCTAAAAGTGTAAGTCAACACTAAGTCAGGGATATATCTTTTATTAAGGACGAAAGAAATTAATTCACAGCAGATGGATACAAAAAACAAATTCAGCAACTAAATTTTATCATAGTGTAGGTGGGAAACAGAAATATTCCTCTAAAAATTAAGGTGACTAGCCAACAAATTTATATCAAGTGTTCTTAGGTTTTTCCTGTAGATAGATAAAAATAAGTCTCATCTGAAGAATGTGACCATTTACAATTGCTCTTTACTGAATTAAAAATTTTAAAATACTTTATTATAATTTCTAAAGATAAAATTTTTTTACCAATAAGGCCGACCCACAAAATTTATGAGCTTATCAGGCAATGATTAGTCACCTTCTTTCTTCACAGACACATAAATATCTGATTCTGGGACCTTCAACTTCTGTTTTAGAACATATTTTTGTCTTGCAAACCTACACTGGAGACTAATTTTGAACTGGTATTATCAATATGTATGTAATTGCAAATCATCTATGTTAAGTGTCTAGACATCCTTCTATAATTCTTATCACTAGTATTGTTCTAATTATTGGGCACAGTGAAAAATCTTACCCATGGTGGTTTAAAAATAGAAGCCACAAAACCCCCTTAGAAACAAAATAGTCTCACCAATCAGCAGATAAAGGCAAACACTGAGAAAGAGTGAGCTAGCGGAGGAGTTTTGCTCTCCCTTCTTCAAGAAAATGGGAGGCGTTCCACAGCTGGTTGCCAGCTTTTTTTTTTTTTGTATTTTTTTGAAGCTGGAAACGGGGAGAGACAGTCAGACAGACTCCCACATGCGCCCGACCGGGATCCACCCGGCATGCCCACCAGGGGCGACGCTCTGCCGCGACCAGAGCCACCCTAGCGCCTGGGGCAGAGGCCAAGGAGCCATCCGCAGCGCCCGGGCCATCTTTGCTCCAATGGAGCCCTGGCTGCGGGAGGGGAAGAGAGAGACAGAGAGGAAGGGGGGGGGGTGGAGAAGCAAATGGGCGCTTCTCCTATGTGCCCTGGCCGGGAATCGAACCTGGGTCCCCCGCACACCAGGCTGACGTTCCACCGCTGAGCCAACCGGCCAGGGCCGGGTTGCCAGCTTTGATGTACCATTAATCCCTGATACCTGTGGGACACTGGACTTCTTTCTTCCACTTCTGCTGTGAACATGTAAGCAATCGCTCATCCTTAGCAATCTTGCCACTGGACGGTTGGCCTTGCTGCTCATCCTGATGAAGGTGGGTGGCTCTAGCAGCACACAGAACATGTAGATAACTTCCTCTTCCCAGAGCAAATGAGCAGGAGAGCACGTAGGCTCCAAGTGCAGGATGCACAGACAAAGCGTTGCCCTGAGCCCAAGTTCACTAAAGGCAGGGGAGAGGAGGTCGCCTGAGCAAGTGAGAGGTGGGAGGGAGGAGGGAATTGAGACTTCTGAAAACGAAGTAAAAAGCTGAGCCACTCTTTCATTTTTTGTGTGAAATATACATGCACATGCTTGTTCATAGCACTATTCACAATAGTTAAAAAGTAAAAAACAACCCAAATGTCCATCAACAGATGAATGGAGAGACAAAATGTGATCTATCTATACAATGGAACATTATTCAGCCACTAAAAGGGTTAGAGCACTAACACATGCTACAATACAGATGACCCTTGAAACACTGACGTTTTTATTTCTGTCCTTAGAAAGAATACAGGCATCATCAGGAAAGCGGTAGAACACCACAGAGGGTCCACAGGCCACGGCTCTGGAAAGGGTCTCTTTTCTATCCCAAGGCACCGATGAGGTCATCCATTTGGCACCATTCATTTAGGATGTCTGATGCTCCAGTTGAAAAATCAAGAGAAGCAATCCTGCTTCTACATAAATTGATTTTTAGAATTGGAACTGGTCTTCTAAAGTACTTTATATGTGTCTAAAAGCAGGCAGTGAGTAATTTAGGAGTAAGAAGGCATTAAAGTAAATAAATAAAAATCAATCAATCAAGATGGGTGGCCTGATCAAGTGGTGGTGCAGTGGATAGAGCGTCGATCTGGGATGCTGAGGACCCAGGTTTGAAATCCTGAGGTTGCCGGCTTGAACGTGGGCTCATCTGGGTTGAATGTGGGTTCATTGCCTTGAGTGTGGGATCATGGTCACTGGCTGGAGGCCAAGGTAGCTGGCTTGAACAAGGGGTCACTGGCTTGGCTGGAGCCCCCCTGTCAAGGCACATATGAAAAAGCAATCAATGAACAACTAAGGTGCTGCAACTATAAGTTGATACTTCTCATCTGTCTCCCTTCCTGTCTGTCTGTTCTTGTCTGCCCGCCCCCCTCTTTCTATCTCTCTCTAACTAAAAAAAAAAAAAAAAGAAAGAAAGAAAGATGGATAGAATGATCAGAGCCTACCTACCCTTTTTTTCTTAATTTTTATGACTCACCTTTCTGAGCTACCTGCCCTCTACTCCCTACCTGTTCCTCAGCCCACACCTTCCTATTCACAGACCTGCCAGGCTCTTCTACATTCTATGAATCTGTTTGCAAGTTGTTCTCTTGTCTATGCTCAGGTAGGCCAACAACCTGCCTCTTTTACTCTGAAAAATATCAAAGAACTTTTTTTTATAGATTTTATTTATTGATTTGGTTGGGGAGGGGGGAAAGGAAGAGAGGGAGCAATAAGCATTTGTATGCGCCTTGACTAGGCAAGCCCGGGGTCTTGAACTGTGTGACCTCAGCATTCTAGGTGACACTCTGTCCACTGTGCCACCATATGTCAGGCATCAAAAAAGTTTTTGAGAGTAAAAAGAATAAATGTTTAAAGGGAATAGCATATTCTCTTTCATTTTTTAAATTAAAAAATATCTATTTATTGAATTATTCATTGCTTTTTTGAATTATTATATAAACGCTTAAATTTCTTTTGAATGTGATTTGCCAGAACAATAAAACATCAGCAATCTGAATTTAGAGAGTAAAAAAAAAAAGACACAACCATGTGTGTCTATATGTTTATGTACATATACATTATGAAGCTATGGTGCAGAAGAAGAAAATATAAAACAAAAAATACATAATACAAAACATTCTAAGTAACAATCAATAATAAATTTATCAACAGGTCAGTGTCACTGATTCTGAAATCTCTTCTTTTGGAAAGTCACTTTAATCAGTAAAAAACTGACCATTTTCATTTCCTCTAGTTTATCCACTCAGTTGATGGAACTCTGTTTAGGCAATTTCCCCTTTTCTTCACTTTCTTTTATTACCAAACACCCTGAAATGATAAGGGAGCAGCTTGTCTTGGACCATGGGGCTGTCCCATCACCCTGAAATTATTTCTATTTCATTTGTGCTTTTTTAAAAAACTCCTTTTTATAAGAGAACAATAGAAGGCCCTAAATTTCTGTCTTAGCACTAAGTGCCTCTCAGTGCTCTGGAAATATCTTGTTTTCTAATGATTTCAGGGTCTGTACATCCCCTGCTGTTATAGTTTTCATCCAAATAAAAAGAAAGAAAAAAAGAACAGAAGAAAGAAAAGAAAAGAAGAAACCCAACATGACAAGAACATTAAACCCCGAGGGTGGTTCATTTCAATTTTGAAGTCTTTCTTCACTACTGTAGGGACACTTGTGTCAACGTCTTAATAAGGAAAGTAAAGCAGTTTATACGCCTCAGAGCACGCGCACTCAAACCAGAAAATTGGCATGAAGGGGAGAAGGTCATGGCCGCCACATAGTAAGGGGGCCTCTTCTGGACAGGCCAGATGACACAATTTATAGAGGGCAGGTTTAATGTTGTCACTGTTAGGTCTGGAAGGAAAACATTTTTGAAGAAACATTCATTTTACCCTTCTTTTCCCCAAAATCTTGAGGTCATCCCATACACATGTTTAAAATAATTCTACCCACATTCAATGAAATTGTATGTTTATAATGTTGAAATAACCTTGCACTGCAAATCGAAAAGGCATTTTTGTAACTTAGAGTAACTGCTATCATGAGAACCGCTCTATCAGACATTGTATTTCAATTTTGAATATCATGAATTATTTTTATGTATAAATGAATAAATTATACAGAATAATCTATCAACAGTTCAATCCCATTTGCATTTTAATACATAAAAGCAAATGGAAAACTAAGAGCCATTAGCTTGTTTGAAGTTTTAAATCTTTCAGAAGTAATATATAATGATATAGAATTTTCATTACCACATTTTTTGCTTTATGCTATTTATGTATTGAGGTTTTAAGTCATAATTTGCCAGAACAAAATAAAAGCATGGAAATTAAAAAAAATGTTTTATCCAAATATTTTGAAGTGTTTGTTTTCTGTAAACATATCTTTTTTTTCCTCAGTTTTCTTTTTTATTATGTAATTTGCTTGAATAAAAAATCCCAGGCTTGGGATAGGACACTTAGTTCTGGCTTTTATGTGGATTTTATCTTGTGGGTCATAATTAAAGGGCTCATGAATTAATGACAATCTCTTAAAAAACTGCAATTTATACAACCTTGGTTTGACAAAAGATCTTTAATAGTTAAGTTCAAAATCAATTTTCAAAGCAATTTTATATATTAATGAAAGTCATCATATATATATATTAGCCTGCATTCTCTCAGTTGCAAGTGACAGCAAGAAACTCCAGTTAACTTTGGCATGAAAAGGTAGACACATTTTTTCTTTTTCTTTTCGTAACTATAAAGTCCAGAGATTTAATTTGCTTCACTATTGCAGGTTGTAGGAACTCTCTTTTCTCTACTTTCTTTTTCTTTTTTTGGTGCATGTTTAGGGTTTTCTATTTCTTTCTCTTCTTTCTCCAAGTGAGAGAAGGGGAGATAGAGAAACAGACTCCTGCATGCACCTCGACAGGGATTCACCCAACAACCCCACCTAGGGCCGATGCTCTGCTCATCTGTGGCTATGCTCGCAAATGAGCTATTTTTAGTGTTTAAGGCAGAAGTTCCACAGAGCCTTGGCCAATGTGCTTGAACAAATCAATCCATGGCTGCTGGAGGGGAAGAGAGAGAGAGAGAAGGGATAGGTGGAAGGGTGAAGAAGCAGATGGTTGGTCACTTCTCCTGTGTGCTCAGACTGGGAATCAAACCCAGGACATCCATATGCTGGGCTGACACTCTACCACTGAGCTAACTGGCCAGGGTAAGTTTTAATCTTAATTTATTTTCCAGTGTTAGCAAAAAAAAAGGCCTTCAGCAACTCTGGGCTCGCATCTTTAAACCTTAGTAATCTCAGGAGAAAGCCTCTTACCTACATTTTCAGTCATTTATTCTAATTGGGACAGTTTGGGACATACAATTCTTGAATCAATTACCTACACATGTTCAGCGGAATGCACTATTCTAATTGGCTAAGCCTGGGACAAGAAGAGCTCATTCCTGAAGCTAAGACATAGGCTCATCTCCATCTGATCCATGAAGACTGGAATAGAGAACAAAATATTCTAACGCCTAATACAAAAACCTGCATCAGTTAGTTTGATAGTCAATGCCTGTTATCATTGTTCAAGATCAATAGTGTAAAAAGAAAGAGAGAGAGAGAGAAGAGAAGAGAGGAGACTAGGAACCAGAAGGTCAGTCTTTATTATCTGATAGTCTTTAGGCAAATAACTATAAATTATATTTCTAATTTATAATTATGTATTATAAATAAGTATAACTTTACAACTTTATGAGTTAAATTTTTTAACCTCTGAAATGGGCCTCGTCTCTATCTCTTTATTTCATTTGCAACCCATATGGTGCTAAATCCCTAAATGTAACCTATAGATTTCCCTCTGAGCTAGAATATTCTAGGATATTCTTTGTAGAAGGTATTCTCCAGATATCTGAATCTCCAGATCCACCTTCTCCACTCCCTACCTTGCTGTGGGCACCAGGAGGTCCACCTTTGTGGACACATGAACAGGCTTTCTTGCCCTTTGACTTCCATTTGAGTTTGGTCAATGAAAACCACTGACGAGAAACTGTAGGAGAGTAAAGAGGAGAGCACGTTCTTCCCTTGGTGCCCTTGCTCTCAGCAGTGGAGTTGTTAGTGGTGGTGTTCCTGTACTGATGGCCACAGCTATTGTTTACAGCTATAGCTAAAGGCCTCTTTGCATTGGCAACTGCTTCCTTCATTTTTACCTTTGAGCTTGGGAGTGGAGAAAGCTTACCTCTGACTGCTAGACTTGGGGTGCGTCATCATTTCTTATTGATTTCTTTCAAAGCTACTCACAACCCTGTAAAGAGTTTCCTCATTAAGTCTATTCAAATACTTTTTTGAGTACACCATATATTTTTGTGTTGGGATCATGACAGAAACAGCTCTAGATGAATTCCCAAAGACATCCCAGGTTTAATATTTAGAAAATGGCAGTATTTCAATTTAACTCAAAAGCATTTTTTTCCTTCATTAGATACAACATTATCCATCAATCATTCCATCTTAAAACTTTGATGATGCTTTCAAACGTTTATTCTTTACCTTCACATTCAACTATTAAATATTGCCAATTTTAGCTCATAATTATTTTAAATATATACTCTCCCCTGCTACCCTTAATGCCATTGCATAGTGCTTTAAAAATGTCTGTCCACCAACCAGATTATGGACTCTTTGATGACAGGCGCTATATCTTATCTGTGTTTGTAGTGTTGGTCTTTACTTACAGAGCCTGGTACATAATGGACTCTTAAAGAATAAAGCACATTGAAGAGAATGAAAGGACAAATTATAGACTGGGAGAAAATATTTGCAAAACACATATCTGATAAAGGACTCATCCAAAACACACAAAGAACTCTTAAAACTCCATGATAAAAAACAGTACATCTCAAAACATGGGCATAAAATTTGAATAGATGTCTCATCAAAGAAGATGTACAGATAGCAAGTATGCATATGAAAATATGCTACAAATTATATGTCATTAGGGAATTGTAAATTAAAACAATGAAACACTACTACCAAACTATTAGAATAGCTAAAATACAAAAACCTTAAAACCAAATGCTGGTGAAGATGTGTAGCAACAGACTCTCATTTATCAGGATGCAAAATGGGATAGCCATTTTGGAAGAGAGTTGGGCAGTTTCTCACAAAGCTTAACATAGTCTTACCATTTGATCCAGCAATTATACTTTTAGGTATTTACTCATATGAGTCGACAACTTATGTCCACACAAAAACTGGCACACAAATATTTATAGCAGCTCTATTTATAATTGTCAAACCTGGAAGTAGCCAAGATGTCCTTCAGGATGTGAATAAATAAACAAACTGTGGTACATTTAAACAATGCAATATTATTCCATGCTAAAAGAAATAAATCACCAAGCCATGAAAAGACATGGAGGACCCTTGAATGCATATTACTAAGTGAAAGAAGTCAATATGTAAAGGCTACATATTGTATGAATCCAAGTACCTAATGGAACCATTCTGTTTCTGTTCTATGATACTATACTGATGGCTACATGATGTCATAAACCAAATGCTTGTGTCTGTCAAAATCCCTGTGTTGAAGTCCTCAACCCCAATGTGGCTACATTTGAAGATAGAGTTAATAAGGAAATAAAGAAGGTTAAATGTCATCATAAGGAGGGGGTCCTGATCTGATAGGATTAGTGCTCTTATAAGAAGAGACATAGAGAGCTCTGAGCACTCTCTCCTCTTTTGGTTCACCATGGGGGACTCAGTAAGAAGGTCAGAAGAGAACCTCATCCAGAACCAACCATGCTGGCACCCTGATCTTAGATTGCTAGCCTCCAGACTGTGAGAAAATAAATTTCTGCTATTTGAACCACACCATTCACTCACTCATTCATTCATTCATGTTTTCAGCATTTAGCAAGTAATGAACACCTGATATAAACAAAGCAAGAGCTACAAAACTTTCAAATATCATTTGAATAAATGTGTACTTTCTTAATAAGATTATATTGATGTGACTACATTCATTTTTTCTGTGTAGAATGCATTCAATATCTAGTCATTTCTATTAAAGTATCATATCTAACTACAATAGTTTTAATTGTTTTTAGTTTAAAATTTTCAACATAAATGTAATGTAGGAATAAAAATGTAGTATTATTTTAAATAGATTGATGTTTTAAATGAGTCCTTATTTGTGGGACAAACTCATTTAAGGAAATTAACATCTTTTTTTGCTGATGAAAAAATTGCGTGAGTCCTGTGAAAGAGAGGTCTGGCAACATGGCCTACATTTCAGTGGTAATAAAGAGGTGTTTCTTGGTTCCAGTTTGGAACAAAAGCCTTCATATCACTCTGAAATGAAAATTGACAAAGAAAGGAGAAGAGAAATATATCTTATTTTAGTAAGGTATTTCTTTTAATGGATGTCAATGAAGTAGTCTTCTTGCTTTCATTTTTACTGGGAGTTCAGGAAGTCATATAGATTTGGCAATGTTTGACCTCATCACATATATATATATTTTAAATATTAGCCCTTCTTGATGATGTAGTCATTTCACAGGTTATAAAACCTCACATTTCTTTTTGGCAAATTACATATATGAAATATGTGTTACCCAAAGTCGGGTGTGTACATTAAGAACACTTTTGATCTGTATTAATGAAGTAATTCTGGTGACTCTGAGGTAAGTTAAAATAATGAGAAAATATTTAATAATAACAATTCACAGCAATTTACAAAAGAGTAAGTGAATGTTTTGTGTGTAAACACAGGCAGCCCCATATGTGGCAGTTTCAAACACACACACCATAAATGCTTTGTTGTGGGCTCACATCCATGGAAAGCCTGGGTTAGAAAAGTAATGGAACACAATGAGAACAACAGTGCTGCTCCCCAACCAGTATATCTGTTTCACCAAACTTCAAAGCTCATTATAGATGTTAGAGTATTTGATCACCCCATCTCTATACGGTAGAGATGTAATTCCCAACCGGAAACTGAAGAAAAGGGATTAAGTGATTTGTACAGATCTCGGGAAGCCAAGCTAAATCCCTGTGATTCTGTAGTAGGAAAATAACTTTCTTTGCATACTTTCATTTAAAGTGACTTAGGACTTAATTAAAATTATACACATTTTGAAATCCATAAAATTCTACATGCCAATCAAGACTGACCTTGACCTTGTCTGCTCATGGAGCATAAATAAATTATTTGGTTATCATTTTAAATTTGTAAAGATTTCCCAATGATTTGCCCTTTAAAAAACAATTCAGAGGTTATTTTTATTTACTGGGAGCATATCCCATTTATTGGCGAGATCTGTAAATGTCATTTTCCCTAATGTCTGAGTGTGGGTACATATGCGTGTGTGTATTAAAACTTTAACATTCTAAAAATATTAGAAAAGATCAAACAAATTGTGGTAATTTGTGGATCATGTTGTGTGCTCAGCAGGTGTGCTTGCTCCTTCAATGATATATATACTGTTTGTACTCTAATTCTTTGGAAAATAATTAAAGTAGATTAGAACAGTTGATGAATGAATTCCTTTCACTGTACTATATAATCTCACAGACCTCCTTTATGAATTTTTGTAATCATTTCACCATTTTTATGAAGTGACATAAAAAACTATTTTTAGATAAAAAAATCACTTCATGAAGTTTATGTAATATATTTAATATCCATAAGATGGAGTTAAATTTCAAAGTTTCTCTATTTCTCAAGTGACCTATGCTATCCAATATAATTTAAATAGAAAAAAAAGTGATTTGTAAACAAATATACATTACTTAAAAATTAGTGATTTAGCCCTGGCCGGTTGGCTCAGCGGTAGAGCGTCGGCCTAGCATGCGGAGGACCCGGGTTTGATTCCCGGCCAGGGCACATAGGAGAAGCACCCATTTGCTTCTCCACCCCTCCGCCGCGCTTTCCTCTCTGTCTCTCTCTTCCCCTCCCGCAGCCAAGGCTCCATTGGAGCAAAGATGGCCTGGGCACTGGGGATGGCTCTGTGGCCTCTGCCTCAGGCGCTAGAGTGGCTCTGGTCGCAACATGGCAACGCCCAGGATGGGCAGAGCATCGCCCCCTGGTGGGCAGAGCGTCACCCCATGGTGGGCGTGCTGGGTGGATCCCGGTCGGGCGCATGCGGGAGTCTGTCTGACTGTCTCTCCCTGTTTCCAGCTTCAGAAAAATGAAAAAAAAAAAAAAATTAGTGATTTAACACATATAACAAAGAAAACTGAAATGCAATTGACATATTCCAGCATCCAAAATAAATAGAAAGAGTTTTTTTTTTAGCCTAGAATTAATATCTATTGTATTAAAATGAATACATCCCAAATAATCCATATATTACCAGCAGATTGCCTGTGGAACACATGCATAATATATGATTTTACTTAAAAAAATTTTTATTAATTTTTAATTTATTGTGTTTACATGGATTCAAGTGTCCCACTGAATATAACTCCCTCATGTCCCACCCCTGTATTCCTCCATGTTTATTGCAGCATTGTTTACAATAGCCAAGATCTGGAAACAGCTCAAGTGTCCATCAGTGGAAGAGTGGATTAAAAAGCAGTGGTACATATACACAATGCAATACTACTCAGCCATTAAAAAGAAGGAAATCTTACCCTTTGCAACAACATCGCCTAGGTTGTCCAATTTTTTTTGGCATACAATTCTTCACAGTATTTTCTTACAATCCTTTGCATTTCTGTGGTGTCAGTTGTTACTTCTCCACTTTCATTTCTGATTTTATTTATTTGAGTTCTCTCTCTTTTTCTCTTGATGAGTCTGATTAAAGATTCAATGATCTTGTTTACCTTTTCAAAAATCCAACTCTTGGTTTTATTAATCTTCTGTATTGTTTTTATAGCCTCTATGTCATTTATTTCCCCTCTGATCTTTATTATTTCCTTCCTTCTACTTCCTCTGGGCTTTATTTGTTGTTTTTTTCTAGTTCTTTTAGATGCAGGATTAAGTTGTTTATTTGAGCTTTTTCTAGCTTCTTAAGGTATGCCTGTAATGCTATGAACTTTCCTCTCAGGACTGCTTTTGCTGTATCCCATAAATTTTGGGTTATTGTATGTTCATTTTTATTTGTTTTAAGAAAATTTTTGATTTCTTCATTGATCTTGTTGTTAACCCACTCATCATTTAATAACATGCTATTTAGCCTCCAAGTGTTTGAATGTTTTTCAGTTTTTTATTGTAGTTGATTTCTAATTTCATATTATTGTGATCAGAGAAGATGTTTGGATATAATTTCAATCTTTTTAAATTTATTGAGACTTAATTTGTGTCCTAACATATGGTCTATCCTAGAGAATGTACCATGAGCACTTGAAAACAATGTATATTCTGCTGCTTTGGGGTGAAAGATTCTCAAGATATTTATTAAATTCAGTTGATCTAGTGTCATTTAAGGCTGCTGTTTGTTAATTTTCTGTATTGAGGATCTATCCATTGATGTTAGTGGGATATTAAAATCCCCTGCCATTATATTATTGCTGTTGATCTCTCCCTTTATGTCCATCAAAATCTGCTTTATATATTGAGGTGCTCTTATATTAGGCACATAGATATTTACAATGGTTATATCCACTTGTTGGATTGCTCATTTTATCCCTTTATTGTGACCTTCTTTATCCCTTACTATATATAGCCTTTGTTTTAAAGTCTGTTTTGTCAGATATAAGTATTGCTACCCCAGCTTTTTTTTCATTTCCATTTGCATGAAATACTTTCACTTTTAGTCTATGTGTATCTTTTGTTTTGAGGTGGGTCTCTTATAAACAGCATATGTATGATTCCTGTTTTCTTATCCACACAGCTACCCTATGTCTTTTGATTGGAGCATTTAATCCATTTACATTTAAGGTTCTTATTGATATGTAGTTGTTTATTGCCATTTTATTCTTTAAATCTACAATCCTCTTTTTCTCGATTTTTTTCCATTTTTTTTTTTTTTTTTACAGCAGACCCCTTAACATTTCTTGCAGTACTGGTTTGGTTGTAATAAATTCCTTGAATTTTGTTTTGTCTGGGAAGCTTTTTATTTCTTCTTCAATTTTAAATGATAACCTTGCTGGATAAATAAGTCTTGGTTTTAAGTTTTTGCTTTGCATCACTTTGAATATTTCTTGCCAATCCCTCTGGCCTCAAGTGTTTTTGTTGAGAAGTCAAATGTCATCCTTATGGGGGCTTCTTTGTAGGTAATTAAATGCTCTTCTTTTGCAGCTTTTAATATTCTTTCTTTGTCTCTTAAATTTGATACTTTAATTATGATGTATCTTGCTGTAGGCCTCCTTGGGTTCCTCTTTAATTAAACTTTCTGTGGTTCTTGAACTTGTATGAAGGACTATTTCCTTCATCAATTTAGGGAAATTTTCAGCTATAATTTCTTCCAACATATTCTCTGTTCCTTGTTTGTTCACTTCTCCTTCAGGAACCCCTATAGTGTGGATGTTGTTTCTCCTCATGTTGTCACAGAGCTCTCTTAGAGTTTCTTCAGACATTTTGAGCCTCTTTTTTTTTCTGCTTCTGTGCTTTCATTTATCTTGTCCTCTCAATTACTAGTTTGATCCTCTGCTTCATTCAGCCTGCTATTAATTCCTTCTAGTGCAGTGTTTATTTCTGATAAAATTTATTTGTCATTTTTGACTGTTTCTTTTTTATGATTTCAATGTTTTTGTTTTTTTTTTGATGCTTGCTATTTCTCTATTTAGGTGCTCATTATGTCCATCCATTGTTGCTCTAAGATTCTTGAGCATCCTAAAAATCATTGTTTTAAACTCTGCATCTGGTATTTTGGTTACTTCCATCTCATTCAGTTCTTTTTCTGGGGATTTCTCTTGTTGATTCATTTGGGCCACATTTTTTTGTCTGCTCATTTTGTCTGTGTAATAGGTAGCGCTGTCTGACTTGAAAATTTTTGTGTTGTCTTTATGAAGAAGATGGGCTTAGTGGTATTTTCCTCCAGACCATTTGTTTTCTTTGTTCTAGGAATTCTTCTTGAGGGTACTTATTTTCCCTCTTGTATGTGAGTATTCATTGCAGTTGGTCCTTTCGTGGCTATGGTTATTTCTTCAGGCTGGCTGGCTTTAAGGGTCAGCCTTGATTATGTGTAATATACACTGTGCAATGTCTGTCCTGCTGGGCATATTTATTTTCCACAGTGTCTGTTGCCTGCTAGACTTTAACTTTGGGTGTGCTGCTTGTGTAGGTAGTTGAGTCTAGGGTTGGTGCCGTCTGCCACCCACTACCAGAAGTGTTGGCTCTAGTTCTTCTTGGGTCAGCATCAGCTGTTGTTTGTAACCCGCTGTGGGCTACCAGTCTGCAGCTATTGTACTTTTTGCTGTTTGTGTCTGTGTTTTCTGTGTCTGGGTACTGTGAGAAGTGCCAACCTTTGTATAAGGATCAGCTTCCTCCTGCTTAGAGATGACAACAGCTCCATAAAAGCTCCAAGCTCTTTAAGATTTGTCTTCACTTTTCAGCTGCTTCTCCTCTTGCAGCTGCCTGGTCTTCCCATAGAGTCTTCTGTAGCAAGACTGTAGTGTGGGTTCAGATTGGCCTCACCCAACCAACCCCTCTACAGGTTGCATGCTTGGTGTATTAGGGCAGCTGACATTGTGAATACAAATTTTGTGGGACCCCTACTTCAGGAGTCTCTTTGTCAGGAGCTCAGTACAGGGAATATAGCCCCTACTCTAGAGGTTGATCCCTTAGCCACTGCTGGATACTAAAATTTTATTTCTCTCTAACAAAGATAGCAGCAGGTTCAGACTGAGTGTGGCTGACTGTCCCTTCTGCAGAAGTTCTTTCAGCTGTTAAGACCCCGGTCGCAGAGAAGAAGACTGAGAGAGTCCTCTCCTGGTACTAACTGTGCCCCTCCCATATGTGCCTAAGCCCCTAGACCAGATCCAACAATAGACTCACACTTTAAATGCCCATGCTCCAAGGCTCTCTCCCTTTCCCCTGTGGAATCTGGCCTAGCAGGACAGAATATCCTGCTCCCAGGCCGGCTGACTGTGAAGCTCCACCCTATCCAATTTACATGAGCCGCTGTGCCAGTGCTGATCCCAGAGAGTGGAACTTGCCTCAGGTGGGCCAGGTGTGAGGAGCTATTCCTTAGGATACCACTCTAGCAGGGGCTGTTAGGTCCTGAACCAATGCTTTCCAGAAGTGGCTCCTGGATGTGCCCACCCAGGGCCTCCCAAGCAGGAACCCAGCGCAGACCAGTGGGAGACACTGCCCGTGACTGACCCTCAGCAACCTCTCAGAGCTACAAGCAATTCAGAGTTTGTGGCTGCTTCTGCTGGGCCAAGGTGTACATGGAGATACCAGCTGCATACCTAGGCTGGTTTTTACCCACTCTGGTCCTGGGGGAAAATTTGCTCAAATGGCCAAGTTTCCCTGAGTCCCACCTTCTGCAGCCTTTCTGCTGGCTGCTTGTTGGGATCAGCCACTGAGAAAAACCTCTGATAAGAGTCTAGAGTCTGTGGCAATTCAGCAATTAGAAAGGGTAATGGGTGTGGCTCTGCCCCTTGGCCCCAGGTGTCAGTCTGTCCTGATTTTTTTTCACAGATCTCAGTAGGGTGAGTTCCGAAGAGTCTGGTGGGTGTTGCCTCTGAGACCCAGAGGTATGATCTGCCCCCTCTCTGGACAGTTTTGGCTGATTCTTCTGTGAGGTGGAAGCACCAGTCATAGACTTGGGAGAGTATGGTGGGGGAGCTCCGGTCTCAACACCAGAATACTGAGTCACTGATGTGCCCCCTGCTTCCTGGCCTCTCAGAATGACCCATTGCCATGATGGGTTGGAGAGACTCCTAAGAGTGGACCTGTTGCTTTTACCCAGGCTGATGTCACTCAGAGGGGATACTCTCTCCAAAAAGTTGGTGACTGCAGTACTGGAGAATGACTTAGCACAGCAATTTCATTGGTTGTCCCCCATAGTGTCTCTCCATGGGCCTCCAACTTTATATTTTCCTTACTCAACTCCAGTCCTCTCAGCTCTCCCCCAGTAGAGCCCTGGATAAGTGGCTGTGAACAAGGTTTTCTGCACAGGCCCTTTAAAACAGGGTCTGCGTCCAAGAGCTATGTCTTTTTCTCGCAGACAGAAAACTGGCTCTTTTCACAGCTAAATGCAGTCTGGGCACCTCTTCTAGGCTGTGGGGCTCTAGAATGGGGCTCCGGGCCTGGAGCTGAGGACCCACACCTCTCAGGGCAACCCACCCCGCTGTAAGAAAGGGTTGGCCACTGCTCGCTCCTGGGAGTGGGACAGCCCCCACTGCATCTCCGCACTTCCTACCAGACTCAGTGTGGCTTCTTTGGTGATCCTTGGTTACAGACTCCTCTTAGTTTAGTCCAAAGTTGGTTTTTCAAGATGATTTTTCTTAAATTATGTTGTAATCCAATTTGGTCCTGGGAGGTGGCAGTTGGAATGGCTGCCTACTCTGTTGCCATCTTTCTTCTCTTAGAATAAGTTCTTATAACATCTATGAAAAGTCTGTTGTAAACTTTAATTGTTTAATTGATTTATTTTCATACATTTAAAAATTTCTAGTTATAAAAATTTATAAGAAATTTTAAAAATTATTTTTAATTTCTTAAAAAAATTTTAAAGATTTTATTTATTCATTTTAGAGAAGAAAGAGAGAGAGAGAGAGAGAGAGAGAGAGAGAGAGAAGGTGGAGAGGAGCAGGAAGCATCAATTTTCATATGTGCCTTGACCAGGCAAACCCAGGGTTCCATACTGGTAACCTCAATGTTCCAGGTCAATGCTTTATCCACTGTGCCACCACAGGTCAGGCTAAAAATTATTTTTATAAATTTAAAACATTTTATAAGTTTTTAAAGAGATTTATATGTATGAGTTAATTTGCAAGCATCTATCTATAAATTATATTATGGTGCATATATATCATCTTGACTTACAATAAATGCAAAGTCAATTTAGATATAGTAATCACCATACTCTTTTTAATCCTAGTTCTAAATTACTAGAGATAACTTGGTATAAACAATTTAATTAGGTAAATGCATTGTACAGGTCTGATAAATATATAGTATACTGGGATAATTGTGCATAATTTTTATTTGTATGGTCTTCTTTAATATTCTATATTTAAACATCTGTTCCTTACAGTTCTTATATTTACTTAGGAATTCATTACTGGTGTAAATCGAACAATATGTGCCATGAATAAAAATAATTGAAACCTACATAATCATCTAAAGCTCCACAGTCACTAATGATGCACAGGTAGGTGGTAAATCAAAAGGATTGAAACGTAAACAGGTGTTTCAATTTTCCTCATTAATTTGCTATACATTCTTACTCAATATGTACTGGGGACTCTTAAATTGTTCCTCTATAAGGCATAAATTATTTAAATATTTTAATTGTCATTTCAGCCTTCAAGAATATAAATGCCCGTAAACTGTTTTCCGAGTTCCAGTATTTGCCCATTCTCTGTTTAGAGCAGGGGTCCCCAAACTTTTTACACAGGGGGCCAGTTCACTGTCCCTCAGACCGTTGGAGGGCCAGACTATAAAAAACACTATGAACAAATCGCTATGCACACTGCACATATCTTATTTTAAAGTAAGAAAACAAAACGGGAACAAATATAATATTTAAAATAAAAAACAAGTAAATTTAAATCAAGAAACTGACCAGTATTTCAATGGGAACTATGGCCCTGCTTCTGGCTAATGAGATGGTCAATGTGCTCCTTTCATTGACCACCAATGAAAGAGATGCCCTTTCCGGAAGTGCAGCAGGGGCCGGATAAATGGCCTCAGGGGGTCGCATGTGGCCCACGGGCCGTAGTTTGGGGACCCCTGGTTTAGAGCATGCACCTAAATCTTGAAAAGGCGTGTAAGCGTACTGATCTTATGTTAGTGACCCAATATTTGGGCTATTTGAAAATTTAGGTAAAATCAATGAATGGAGACAAAAAACACACAAGAAAAGGAAAACCAAGAAAAAGCTAAAAAAAAATAAATAAAAATGGGCAGTAGGCAAATCCTTTTTTGCAGCATCTTCCTTTGTCCTCTGTGCTACAACCACACCCACTTTTCCTTACCTTGAACCTCCCTCCAATCACTGGTCCTCTGGCCGGCCTCTCATGGCTCTCGTCCTTGTGCCCCAAGTTCATTCATATCATTGCTCCTTCAGCTCAGGCCGTCATTAGAAACCTTCGCCTTCTCCTCTGATCCAAGCTAGATTACATCAACCCCACCCTCACCCCTGCCAATCCTGTGGACTTTTGATCCACAGCTTCTATCAGCGTTGTTTGTTATTAATTTCATTCATGGGCTTATTTAATTAGGGCCAGTCTCTACCCTATCTTGTAAGTTCAAAGAGGAGAGGAAAATTACCTGTTTATTTTGTTAAACACTGTATTTTTGAGCCACAGCATAAACTCTGGTATTTAATAGGTGTTCAAATAAATATATGCTTAAGGGGGAAGAAAAGGAAAAAAAAAAAAAAGGAAAAAAGGGAAGGAGAAAATAACAAACAAAAGAAAAAATTAATGAGATATTAGAAGCGGAGATAATAAGACATGTTAAATTAATTTATCTGACTCAGCACACAATTATTTGATATTTAGTATGTGGACATAGAGCCAGGATAGTGACAGGCCCACATGTGGGTGTGTTGAGAGGAATCAGTGAAGAAGTAGAGACTAGGCTGACCACATAACAGCCCCATTGCATTCTCCCCCGACATCTCACTGGTATCTCAAATCCAACACATGCACAACCCTACTTTCATTCCATTTTTATTTTGGTCTGGGTTTTGTTTTTTTTTCTATCACAGAAAATGTCACCACTTCATATAAGTGTAGCCAATTCTTTCTGAAAAGTTGATAGTACAGGGTGGTGAGAGATAGGGGAGTATCTCAATGGAGATAGGGACCAAGGGAGATTTTAGGGCAGCAGTATTCCCACTTGGAAATAGTGGTCTTTTCTCTGAACTTTTATACTAAGATTAGCAGATAAAATAAAAAAGAATATTTGCAGTCAGAATTTAGAATGTGAGGTTAGTGTTTAGTAGAAGTTGATCAATGTGTTGGCTCTTTGGTACAATACTTACTTATTCATCTGTTTACTCATTCAGAAAAAACAGCTTTAATATTACTGTTCAAAGACCCAACTTAAGATGCTCATCAGACATACAGTAATAGGTTAGAAACTGATCTTTAGACTCAAGAAAATGATAAAGTAGGAAGAAAGGTATGAAATATACACAAAATTAAAATTCATCTTGAAATATAAGTCCCATAAAAGTTTTATCAAGAAGGGACTTGGCCCTGGCCGGTTGGCTCAGCAGTAGAGCGTCGGCCTGGCATGCAGGAGTCCCGGGTTCGATTCCCGGCCAGGGCACACAGGAGAAGCGCCCATCTGCTTCTCCACCCCTCCCCCTCTCCTTCCTCTCTGTCTCTCTCTTCCCCTCCCGCAGCCAAGGCTCCATTGGAGCAAAGATGGCTCGGGCACTGAGGACGGCTCTGTGGCCTCTGCCTCAAGTGCTAGAATGGCTCTGGATGCAACAGAGCGACACCCCAGAGGGGCAGAGCATCACCCCCTGGTGGGCATGCTGGGTGGATCCCGGTCGGGCGCATGTGGGAGTCTGTCTGACTGCCTCCCCATTTCCAGCTTCGGAAAAATGAAAAAAAAAAAAAAAAAAAAAAGAAGGGACTTGAGCCCTGGCCTGATAGCTTAGTTGATTAGAACATCATCCGAATTGCAGAGGTTGTAGGTTTGATCCCTGGTCAGGGCACATACAGAAGGAGCTCAGTGTTCTGCCTCTTTCTCTCTCTCCCTTCCCTCTCTCTCTGAAATTAATCAATAAAAATTAAACAAAAGTGATTTGATAGTTTCATCGTTCATTTATTATTTAGGAAATATTTATAAAAATATAAATATATTTCTTTTTAGTGGTAGGGAGAGTTTCCAGGCCTCCCTGTGGCTGGGTCAGGTCTGTGTGTTGCTAGAAGACTCTTCAAAAGTGCTGCATCTTCTCCACCATCTGCTCTTCTCCTATGGAATCATGGAACTCATCTTCTGAGGGCTCAGAGAGCCAAGAGGAGGTTGGGGGTTAGGCCATCTTCTTCCCAGATACCCTACACCAGTGATTTTCAACCTTTTTTTTTTCATGGCACAAACACACACTAATTACTAAGGTCAGTGCCCCTGACTAAATACAACCATTTTCATTTATGGCACAAATAAATTAGTTACTAAGGAAGAAGAGGGTAGGGCCCCTTTTTCTTTAGTAATTAGTTTATGAGTGCATGAGAAACAAAGTTTGAAACTCACTGCCCTACACGATCTCTTCTTGCCCTGCAGCAGTGAGCTGTTCACAAAGCCTCTTGTTTCCAGAAATGTCAAGGTGAGCAACGGACAAACAGGTCAAGTCAGGTTCTCTGCCTGTCCAGTCTGACCGGTGCTTCCCCTCCGTGCCCCGCCTCCCACTGGGGAAAGGCTATCTCTTTTCCTCAGCTCTGCAATTCCGTAAGGCTGGTGACCCAAATGGCTTTGTTCTCTGTTCTAGGTCTTTCTTTAGATTGACTAAGTGGTGAGGGTAGGATGAGGAGGGGTTATGGTGTTTGATTTTAGTCAGGTGGATTTCCCCATTTCTTAGTGAAGATGGTGAGAGGGGGGCTTGTCTGGACCTGGCTCTGGTGGTTCTCCTTCAAATGTGGGTGCTTCCTGCTCTTTATTGTTCGCTTGAGACCATAAATATCACTGACGCTGAGGCAATAAGAAAAGTTCTGCATGATATAGACTAGGTATTGAAAAGGGCTACATACTAAACCTGACAAGTCAGGGGATGCCTGCATGGTGGGCCTTACAAACTTACCTAAAGTGACCACACAAGATGGTCTGAAATTAAAACATTCTAACTAAAAGCAGTTCATGGTGGAGAGTTGTTGGGCAGATAAAATGTATTATGCTCACTTTGTTAAAGATGGCGCTGCCCATGAGGAGGATGTTGCCCAGGGATATTAATGTGTGTTGGGGGTGGGCTAAAGGCAGGCAGAATCCTTGTAGCCTGGGGCTTGGTTTTGGGATTAAGCCTTTCCCACCCTTTTTGATGTGGGGTGGTACAATCCTATCATGCCTCAGAAGGTGACTTTGTAGTAGAGACTTCCCTATTTTGTATATTGGATTAAAGGTTTGGATTTCTACACTATAAAATAGGGGCAGAACGGGAGCTTGCTCTCTTGGTTCCTGGGATGATTAGCATGAGAGAGCAGAGGGAGCAGAGCAGAGAGCAGAAAGAGGCCATGTGGCCAGGAGAAGCAGCCAAGATGGCGGAGTGCTGAGTGAGATGCCAGTTTGTGTAGAGTTTGTGTAGAGAGAGGGAAGGAGATGGGGAACTGAGGAGAATAATAAGGCTGGTGAGCTAGAAACCTTTGATTCTAGGAAACTTGGATAAGTCAGTGGCTTTGTGAGCACTGAATGTGAGTGGGTTTTGAAGCCCAGTGTATATTTTTACTTGCCCGCCGGGTGCAAGCTAGAATTAAAGAAAATGGCCTATCAGTTTTTGGCTCCGTTGTTTCTTTACCGACTGTCCGAATCCAATGCGAACCTGCATGGGCCGGGCAGCTGTGATGGTAGCCCTGGCTGCTGGCTTTACAAGAGTCATGTCCTAGGCTGGTATCTTTCCTGACAAAAGTCAATCTTTACCTTAACTGAGACTGTCCATTGTCTTAAAGCTATGATAACATAGCTTTGGAATGTCAGGGAAATTTTTTCCTTACCCCTACCTCACGACAAAACCAGCAATCAGAGCAGAGACAACAAATACCCTCATTGTTATTGCTAACATGTTAATTGTTGCCTGTTAACTTCTATACCCACCAATATATATGGAACAATGTAAAAGAAGTATGTGTCTATTTGGTTTACTTTTTATCCAATCCCAAAGATTTCCTTGTTTTGCCTTCTCCCACCTTCCTAATTTATCACCAATGGAGTTCATGTAACCCCTTGCACCTTCTCCATTGATTGTAATGTAAAATGAGGTGCAAAACTACCATTTTCTGGAGCCATTTTCTCAATTGGTTGAGATTTTGCTTTCCAGCAATTGAAGCCAGTTTGGCTCAAATAAACTCATAAAAATTCTTACAGGTTTGGACATTTCTTATGCTGAAAATATTTTGCAATGTTTGATCTTAGATTTTTAAAAGTTTTCTTTTAATCTCAGGTATGTGTTTTACACTTTCAAGAAACTTTTTCAAGTTTTCAAGAAACTTTTTGTTGTTTCTATTAAAATGTTCATTTAGTTTATCTATTTTGCCAGATGATTTATAATGTCACTCAGTTTCCTGATATTAAACCATTGTAACATTTTTTTCTGATTCTTTTAAAAATTAGTTGACTTACACTTAGGTGTTTTTCCAGTGCCAAAGAGATGACATTTTGAGGGCAGGCATTCCTTCCATTGGAAAGAATTGCTTGCTCCTGACCACTGCCTGGATAAGACAAGTAGCAGAGCATGTGGATGAGCAGAATGCAGTCAATGCAACTCCATTCCTTTCTTGTTCCCAGATCTGAGATACGTGATGCAGAATTTGAGAACTGCTGAGCTCTTGAAGCCAACTTTTTGGTACTTTAGTTTATGATACACTTTACAAACATGAGTTCTTTGGTTAATACTTGCTTAATTTTTGTCCAGGCATTTATTTTTAATCTGTTATGGTCATTTGTGTATTTCATAAAGGGAATGGTTAGATTTTAAAAATAGAATTTAGGCCTGACCAGGCGGTGGCGCAGTGGATAGAACGTTGGACTGGGATGCAGAGGACCCAGGTTTGAGACCCCGAGGTCACCAGCTTGAGTGCGGGCTCATCTGGTTTGAGCAAAAAGCTCACCAGCTTGAACCCAAGGTCGCTGGCTCCAGCAAGGGATTACTCGGTCTGCTGAAGGCCCACGGTCAAGGCATATATGAGAGGGCAATCAATGAACAACTAAGGTGTTGCAACGCACAATGCAAAACTAATGATTGATGCTTCTCATCTCTCTCCGTTCCTGTCTGTCTGTCCCTGTCTATCCCTCTCTCTGACTCACTCTCTATCTCTATAAAAAATAAAAAAAAAATAGAATTTAGTTGAGACTTTGTCATTTTAATTATTTAAAATATTATAAGGATTAATCTATTTGTACTTAATTTTGCTGTTACATGGAAAATGACTCTTGTGCAACAATACCGCAAAATATGTTAGCTAGGCTAACTATCCCAATGGTCATGGAACAGAGAAGTTCACAGACCAAATTAAAATACTCAAATCACATGGTTTCTTAAAATAGTCTAAAACACAGAGTAAGGAGCAAGAGGAAAGAGAAGGGGGAGGTTAACACGCTTAGGATAGGGTGCAGTTAGGGTAGAAGGTTTACACTGCCTGATTCCTGATCATTTTGGACTCCAAAACCTTCCAGCTGATGGTGTGGTTCTGAAGAAATCCAACAGATGGAATTTACCAACATCAACACACTTGCTGAATCTGAAAGAAGCAGGTAAATATACCTGACTAATCCTGTGACTTGCCAGTTAGCCTACAGAACGAGTCTGGGTTTTATCTGGATTTCTTGAGCAAAGCACTTGTAAGGGCCACAATGAGACCATGATGGATGTTATCAATTGGTGGCTAATTCACAGATGACATAGTTGTATGTGTAGAGGTGACATGATCTATAATTTATTACTTGGTCTTTCCATCTTTTCCTATCTGTATTATCCTTGTTTGTTCTGTCATATATTCCATTTACTTTATGTATCTTCACATGCCTTAGATGTCATTAACTTATTTTATATTTAATAAATCTTGTGTATGTTGCCTATGTCTCTTAAGCTTCTCATCATTTACTCATTATCTATAATTAATACCTCTTATAAGTTTCATCTATATCTCATGAACTGCTTGCTTAATGACTGTTTAATCTTTCCTATGAGTTTCCTTCATACCATTTATTTTGCTTGTTTTCTGTAGCAGTTGAATATCCTCAAACAAGGTAACATATATATATTATATTTGTATTTGGCAATGATATGAGAGTTAAAGAATTTTAAACCAGTAATTCTTTATTAACCAAAGTCAAAAATATGTATATATATGTATGTTTAGGAAATTATTTAGCTTGTTTTTACTTTTTCTTCCTAACTCCAGATGTTTATTAGTGTTTGTTTTATTAAAGACACTGGCTGTTTCTACTAAATAATTAAGTTAATCTAATTGTATCTTGCTTTCCTTTCAAGGTTTATCAGTAGCTTTTTTATTTGATTTTGTTTCTGCAGGTATTTCACATGTAAACTTAGTACTATGCATGTGAATTGATTTTCACACACCTGAGCAAAAGTACTTCAATTCTTCTCCATTTTTTTTTGTATTTTTCTGAAGTGAAAAGCAGTGAGACAGAGAGACAGACTACAGCATGCGCCTGACTAGCATCCACCTGGCATGCCCACCAGGGGTCAGTGCTCTGCCCATCTGGGCCATTGCTCTGTTGCAACTGGAGCCGTTCTAGTGCCTGAGGTGGAGGCCATAGAGCCATCCTCAGCGCCCGGGCCAACTTTGCTCCAGTGGAGCCTTGGCTGCAGGAGGGGAAGAGAGAGACAGAGAGGAAGGAGAGGGGGCAGGGTGGAGAAGCAGATGGGCGCTTCTCCTGTGTTCCCTGGCTAGGAATCGAACCTGGAACTTCCACAAGCTGAGCTGACGCTTTACTGCTGAGCCCACCGGCCAGGGCCTTCAACTGTTCTTGACACCATTGGATGCTGTTAACAATTGTTCATATCCTGGCAATTGGACTAATAAACATTTGGGCTAGTGAAAAACTCTTGGGAAATGAGCCTATCCTTAGAGAGAAGCTTTTGTATTTTCTGATAATATATTTATCTTTCATGAAAGCAAAAATAAAAAATATTAATGAAAATTATTTGAGCTATAAGATGATTTAATAATGTGGCCTTTAGCAAAACAAATACACCTAGTAACAATTATTATAAGCAGAAAACAACAGGATAAAATTCCAGTTTAATATATTAGAAATCTCATCAAATTTATAACATATTTGGAATAAAATTGATAAATCAACAAGGGATTCAAATATTCACTCATGTACAAAAAAAGTAAAAAAAACTCAAGAGATATGGCAAGGTCTCAGAAAATATGTATTACCTTGGAAAAGTTAGTTAGAGACATAATTTAGCCAAAATAAAGATGGATGAAAGTTTAGAATCCAAGAACGAGGAAGTCATGATTGAAAAAGTCTGTGACAGCAAAGAATCTGACTGCAGTTCAAGACAAGAACCTCACCATCCAGGACACAGCATTCTGGTTCTGCACGGTTAGCAGTATGTACTCTAAGATGATTGCAAAGAAAACTTGAACTTAGCAGGTTTGTTATTGTCACTGAAGTTGTAAATTGTTTTTATATGCATTGTAGAATAGAGCAAATGAGCAAATGATATTGCTATTATTGGAAACCAGGGCTCTGGGATGATATACAAATACACCTTAGAAAAAGAAAGAAATATGGTGGTGTAGGATTTGAATTAGAGGTGTATCAACTAACTTTAAATTTTTTATTTCTAAAAGTGAGACTAAGAGACATTGATAAGAGTGTGGTGGTTACGGGGGGAGGGGGGAGAGGGAAAGGGAAAGGGGCAGGGGGAGGGGCACAAAGAAAACTAGATAGAAGGTGACAGAGGACAATCTGACTTGGGGTGATGGGTATGCAACATAATTTAATGACAAGATAACCTGGACATGTTATCTTTGAATATATGTATCCTGATTTATTGATGTCACCCCATTAAAAAAATAAAATTATAATAAAAAAAATTTTTATTTCACAGCTACATCCATAGAAAGAGCCTAAAGCAAAGACACTCCAGAAGCAGTGAGCACATCTGGCATCTGTATCTTGGTCTCTAATAGCATTCCCCAGTAAAAAGATCAAGTCTCCAAGGAAAAATTGCTGATTCCAGGTATGAGTAGGAAAGTGCAAGGTGAATCTGGAATATTTTTTGCTAAAAAGAAAAGAATATGCTTGAAGAGTAATAGAAAGATGGTAAAAGGACACAGAAACTGTTTTAAGAGGGGCTTCCCCTGACCCAATTCAAGCATCAAAATTATTAGTAGGTAAGGTATCATAACATGGTTGACAGAAATTAATCTATGGAACTATTGTGATACTGAAAAAAAGGTGACGAGTCAGGGACAAAAAGCTCTTCTCTAAGTAATAAAATGCAGAGTACTAGTAGAAAATTACTAATGTATAATCATAACATAATAACTGATTGAGGCAAGGATTAGCCATTGATGCTAAAATTACTTATTATTTTTTAATGTTTATTTTATTGATTTTAGAGAGAGGAAGGGTGAGAATGAAAGAGACAGAAACATGGATTTGTTCCTGTATGTGCCCCGATCAGGGATCTAAGAGGCAGCTTCTGTGCTTTGGGACTATGCTCTAATCAACAGAACTATCCAGCCAGGGCATAAAATTACTTATTAGTTACAAAGAAATAAATGTACCTTTAAATGGAAGAGCTGACAGAAACTACCAAGAGATCAAATTTAGCATCATCACTATCAAACAAAAGGATTTATATACCTCCTGAGGTGGTGTAGGGGTAAGCACTCAATATCACTCAGGCTGTTTCTTGCCAAAAATGTTTTATCTGAATCTAATCACGAGGAATTGATCAGACAATTCCAGACTGTAGGACACCTGGACCTTTCAAAAGTGTTAATGTTAAGAAAGGCAAGCCCTGGCCGGTTGGTTCAGTGGTAGAGCGTCGGCTTGGCATGCAGAAGTCCCGGGTTCAATTCCCGGCCAGGGCACATAGGAGAAGCGCCCATCTGCTTCTCCACCCCTCCCCCTCTCCTTCCTCTCTGTCTCTCTCTTCCCCTCCCACAGCCGAGGCTTCATTGGGGCAAAGATGGCCCGGGCGCTGGGGATGGCTCCTCGGCCTCTGCCCCAGGCGCTAGAGTGGCTCTGGTTGCAACAGAGCGACGCCCCAGAGGGGCAGAATATCGCCCCCTGGTGGGCAGAGCGTTGCCCCCTGGTGGGCGTGCGGGGTGGATCCTGGTCGGGCACATGCGGGAGTCTGTCTGACTGTCTCTCCCCGTTACGGGCTTCAGAAAAATACAGAAAAAAAAAAAAAAAGAAAGGCAAAAACTCCAGCCTAGAGTCTTCAGAAATTCACAATGAAGTACTATGGGGCTGAGGTGTCATATTTGCAACTTGCTTTCAAGGTGTTTTACATCTATCGATCAGTCTATCTATTGATCTATCAATCTACTACCTACCTACCTATCAGGAGAATGAGTAAATGTACCTTAATTGGTGAATCTAGACGAAGGGTACATAAACTCTTTTCATTCTTATTCTTTCAACTTTTCTTTAAGTTGGAAATCTGTCAAAATAAAAGAAATTAAGGTGGAGGGGTAAAATGTTCTTGGTTAGAAAGAGATAATGTGTAGTTGATGGTTTAAAATAAAACTAGACTCTGAAATAATTCCTGTATATAAGTCTTGGCTTAAATTTAAATCTGTTAACCATGTGGCCTTAACCAAATTCTAACTCTTTACTATAAGGCAAATGTAATCAAGTGGGACAAATTTTATTCTTATCTCTGCCAGTGCTGAGGAAATAAAAAAATAACAAATAATTGCTGATTTATTGATTCTCACTATGTGTGATACAGGATTTTAGAGGTGAGTTGAGGGCAAAATGGACTCCTCGAACATTCTGGGATTTTTTCACAACCATTTTCTTTATTATTATACTGAAGAGTAAATGAAGATAAACCCCAATGTCAAAGAGTTTGTTTCTATTGTAAGCATAGTTTCCTTATTTTCAAAATCTGTATTATCTAGCACAAGTGTATTAATTGTTTGTTTTAGATGTAAGTGACAGAAAACCATCTTGAAGTAGCTTAGATAGGCAGAGGAGTTTACCAAAGGGAAGGGGTCAAGAGTAAAGGGAAGGGTGCTAAAGAGAAAGGTACAAGGGTAAAGATATGACTAGATCTTAGGAAAACCTGGAACTGGGGACATAAATGCTCACAGTTATCTTTCATTCTATCTCTCACCTTTTAATTTCTCTATTAGTTTCTCTCCTTCTAACAGCTAATCATGCTCTTCCGTGTAGCAGGGCAAATGAACATTAAAAATGACTGAGTTTCCCATTATGTAGCTTCTACCACTAGAGATACACAAACTCTCCACATTGCATTCAGTATAAAGGTCTGGAGAAGGAATCTGATTGGTTATTTCAGGTCAAATGTTTATTCCTGGACCAATGAACTGTGGCCCTGTGTTTGAGAGTGGTAGGTAGTCATGAAAGATCACCACTGCTCCTTTTTGGACCTACTATAGTTGGATTTGGGAAAGGAGCAGGTCCAGAGGAAGTGGAGTGCTGGCCAACGGTGGTGTACATGTCTACCAGAATCTCAGGTTTTACGTTTAGTCTAATTTTGATCAACAACAACAAAAAAAATACAAGATAAAATTTATATTTTAATGAAAGAAGTACCTTATCAATGTATACTTTTTCAGAAAAAAATAAATAAAAATCTTGTGACTCTGAAGAACGCATTGAATTTCCAGAGAAAATATGAAAACCAAGGACAAGGTTACATAAAAAGTAAGCAAAATAATTATTGTTTTTCATAAATGAGGTATTGTTTGAGTGTTTTTAGTGTGAGAGAAGGTAGTGTAGTTTAATTATGCATCTGGGACTGAAATTTAGAGTGATAATACACTGGACATCATGATGACTAAGAAAAATGCAAGTCACCCACGGTGTAGAGGTTAAGAGAGGTTAAACTGAAGAGTTACCACTTAACACTGTCCTTCTAAAGACCAGCTAACTCAAATCTGCAACCGCAGTATTTGCTTTTGACCTATATTTGATTGACTCCTACCACTGACTATTTTTAACTCCTATATAACTGAAATTTTACCAAAAACTTCTGGGAATCTTTCCATTTATTAGCATTCTTAACTGGTGAACACATCCACAACAAACAAGTGAAAATAGAAGTATTTCCTGCCTCTGAAGTATTTCCATGCCTTAATGTGTTTAGCATCCCCCACCTCTCGCATCCCCCAGATGAGAGCAAGAAGCAAAAATCATGCTTCACATGTGACAGATGGCACGTACTCCTTTCAAAAAGTAGTTAAGGATAATTGTCCAATTACGAGGCAGTGAAGTTGTGGGTAGCAAAAGGAGCCCAATTTGCTCAGTCTAAGTAGATGATGTTGAGTGTTGGGTTCCCTTGGCGTGGTGTGCTGCAGCTTGTCTGCTTACAGCATTGCATGCCAAGCAGTTGGGCGTACTCGGCAACTGTGCTGTGTTAAACAACTTACGACAATGCGAATAGATTCAGTGTTAATACCTCCAGTTTGGTTCCCAATGAGAGGATAAGAAAATAAAAGAATGAGAGAAAAGAACAAAAATGTCCCTCTCCAGAGCAAGCTTTTTCCCTTCTCCTTGGGTTTCCCGACAGGCATATGCATCTCCTAAACTACAAGGGTTACTACGAGACTTGGAACCAGGTAAGCAATGGGCAGCGGCAGCTTGTCCTGGGCTAAACCCTAGAAAAGGCCTCCTTTTCTCTGACTTCTTAGTGAGCCAAAGCAGCCCCACCTAGGCTCTCTTCTGTTGCTACTTCTGCCCTAAGGCCTTCCTTATTTCACTATCTCCAGCTTTAGTAAATGTTCTCTAAAAAATAAATAAATAAATAAATAAATAAGAAAAGTCCAAAACGTATGCATTAAGAAGCCACTTTCATAAAATAATCTATGGTTTCAGGTCATTAAATATTACGTGCAATAAATATTAGCACCACTATAGAGGTCTAGCTGGCCACAGTCAAAGCTTTCCTGCCTAGAGGTGAGTCACATTGTTCTGTGAAAGGAAGCAGTAAGAATTCAGGGCACTTACAGCTTGTTGGGCAGATAAAATGTATTATGCTCAGTTTGTTAAAGATGGCACTGCCCATGTGGAAGCCATTGCCCAGGTGATATTAATGTGTGTCTCTGTGGGCTGTGGGCAGGCAGAATCTTTGTAGCCTGGGGCTTGGTTTTGGGATTAAGCCTTTCCCACCCTTTTGATGTGGGGTGGTACAATCCTATCATGCCTCAGAAAGTGACTTTGTATTAGAGACTTCCCTATTTTGTATATTGGATTAAAGGTCTGGATTTCTACACTATAAAATGGGGGCATAACGGGATCTTGCTGTCTTGGTTCCTGAGATTAGAGGAGAGAGCAGAGAGGAGAGCAGAAAGAGGCCATGTGGCCAGGAGAAGCAGCCAAGATGGCGGAGTGTTGAGTGAGAAGCCAGTTAGTGCAGAGTTTGTGCTGGGAGAAGGAAGGAGATGGGGAACAGAGGTGAATAAGTCTGGTGAGCTAGAAACCTTTGATTCTAGAAAACTCGGATAAATCAGTAGCTTTGTGAGCACTGAATGTGAATGGGTTTTGGAGCCCAGTGTGTGTTCTTACTTGCCCGCCAGGTGCAAGCTAGAATTAAAGATGACAGCCCATCAGTTTTTGGCTCCGTTGTTTCTTTACCGACTGTCCGAATCCAATGCGAACCTGCATGGGCCGGGCTGCTGTGATAGTGGCCATGCCTACTGGCATTACACAGATATTGTGATCTTGGACCTAGAGTCAGATATATTATAAGCATATATTATTCAAGAAATTAGAATTTTAAAAACACATTGCTTTGTTTGCTGAAAATGACCAGGGCAGAAAAATAAGAGCAAATATTAAAATAAATTAGAACTTTCTATCTTTGATCTGGTGACCTACAGGGTATTTGCAAAATGTGCTATGTTTTAAATTTAATTTAATATTTTTATTTTTATTGTTTGCTTTTAGAGAGCTAGAGAGAGTAAGGGAGAGAGACAGAAGCATTTCTTTGTTGTTCCACTTAGTTGTGCATTCATTGATTACTTCCTTTATGTGCACCAACCAAGGATTGAACCCAGCACCTTGGTGTTTTGGGATGATGCTATAACCAACTGAACAAACCAGCCACGGCCTATGTTATTAATTTTTAAAAAGAATAAAGAAGAAAAGAAAAAGTAGGTGCTTTTGGCAAATTTTTAAATCACCTATACATCTGAATCACAGTAGATATACTATATGACTTAGACACACAATATATGTATTTAACTCAATAAAAAGTGTTTTTACAAGTTACGTATGAATCTTAGTGGAATCCCTCCCAATCTGGTGTTGTATGATAAATTCACAAGCCAGTCTTAGCTGGGAGAGCCTGGGGAATTGTAGAGTTGGGGGCAGTTAACACCGAGGAGCCACGATTTCTGCATCTGTACCTCCTGTTTGCTATTTGGTGTTCATGTTCAAGGTAGCCACAAAATACTGTTTTATTATTTCCTTAGCAAAATGGTTAGACCAACTTCTAACATATGGAAACATCTCTATACTGAAAAAAGAGAAAAGAACAAGATTTCAAAATAATGTACTATGAAATATATAATTCCAGTGGAGAGTCCTAGATAATATTTCATATAGCAAAGGTAAAAATCAATGAAGTTTGTTTCTCTCCCCTTTTTCTTCTCAAAGCCATTACTTATTTATTTATTTGTTTTACAAGTGCTTTTTGAATTTACTCGACACTGTAGAGTACATTTTAAAATATTGATTCTTCTCTCTTACAGTCTTGGTTTGCTTCTCATATTCTAAAAAAGTTAAGTAAGAAAGAAGTGTTGGATTCCATAAAATTTAACAGCATGAGCTTCTATTTATCTAAAAAAAAGAAAAAAAGAAAGAGGAAGGAAGGAAGGAAGGAAGGAAGGAAGGAAGGAAGGAAGGAAGGAAGGAAGGAAAAAAGAAGGAAGAAATGCAAGTAGTAACTTTTATGGTGCTTGATAAATTTATTTTAAAATTTAATATAATAAATATGATTTTGTAAGAAAATCAATTTCTACATAATATAGGTAAAATTCATAAGGTAGAGCAGAGTTCTTTTTTTGTGGGTGTGACAGAGACAGAGAAAGGGACAGATAGGGACAGACAGACAGGAAAGGAGAGAGATGAGAAGCATCAATTCTTCGTTACAGCTCCTTCGTCTCCTTAGTTGTTCATTTATTGATTTCTCATATGGGCCTTTATTGGGGGGCTACAGCAGAGTGAGTGTCCCCTTGCTCAAGCCAGTGACCTTGGGCTCAAGCTAGCGACCTCTGGGCTCAAGCCAGTGACCTTTGGGCTGAAAGCCAGCGACCATGGGGTCATATCTATGATCCCAGCTCAAGCCAGCAAGGCAGCACTCAAGGCGGATGAGCCCATGCTCAAGCCAGCAACCTTGGGGTTTTGAGCCTGGGTCCTCTGCATCCCAGTCCAACACTTTATCCACTGCACCACCACCTGGTCAAGTGGTAGCAGAGTCCTTAGATGAAAATATCCTTGACTATTTCTAGGATTTTAGTATCCCCACTAGCTTCCTCCCTCCTTCCCTCCCTCCCTCCCTCCCTCCCTCCCTTCCTTCCTTCCTTTCCTCCCTCCCTCCCCCCTCACCTCTTCCCCTTTTTTCCTCCCTCCTCCCTCCCTCCCTCCCTCCCTCCCTCCCTCCCTCCCCCTCCCTCCCTCCCTCCCTCCCTCCCTCCCTCCCTCCCTTCCTTCCTTCCTTCCTTCCTTCCTTCCTTCCTTCCTGTTTCCCCCAGTGAAGAAGAGAACCCTCATAGCGTCAAAATGTCCAGAAATGTTAAATCTCTATTTAACATGTCCCAATGTTAGCTGAAAATATCTGTGAGATTTGGACTTTTCTTTTAGTAGTGACAACTTGGCAAGTTGGTAACTTTTGAGAGTCTGGATGAAAGGATTTATATTCACTTGTGTGAGAGCATTGTGCCCACTTTACAATTATTTCAATTATTTAATTTTTAAACATTTCATTCCAAGTGTCTTTCTTTTTTAGCACTCAGTTTTGGCAGATAGTTTAACATCACCAGGAGCCCCTTTTACTTGCATGACATTTATTTGAAACTATTGTGTTCAGCCTTTAATAATTATGTTGCATAGCAATGAAAACTGTTGTTCTACTAAAGACACATTGGCCCTCATCTCTCCAGTGGGGGAAATACAAGCTCCATCCTGTTTTTAATTAGTGTTTGGCCATATAGCACAGGACTATAAAAATTGCTTATTTTATTGTATCAGATAAAATTTGTGCCACATTTGAGAATGCAAGCCCAGCAGCATGCTTTAGTAGGCGCGCGGAAATCAAACACAGCTTCTCACCTCTACGTCTGAAAACGAAGAAAGGTTGACAAAGACAAATTGAGCACTTACTCAACCAATAAAAACAGACAAAAAAAAAATCATGTGGGCCACAAATGAAGTTACAGTTCTAAAAAATGGAGAGTATAATATTTTGTATGAACCCTCAAACCTTCCCCTGTGAAACAGCCAATAGGGTGATTTCTTCAGGTTTGTGTCTAAGGGGTACAATCTAATGAATCACATGCTACATAATTTTGAAATAAAAGTCTTGCCAAAAAGAAAAATGTAATCAGCCTCGAGCCATAGGATACTATTTTCAGCAGTAAGGAGAAAATAATTAGTGAAGCAACCAGTTGGTTGCAATGAGGAAATAGGGAGCGATAATTATCAGTTCGTAATCGCCGTGACCATTACCCCCGCCTATAGTCTCCTCTCCAGCGAGGCTTCTGCACCTGGCCCTCATGTTCACCCGCAGCTGAGAGGACACAGAGGCCAGACCATAATGGCCTGCTTCCCGGCCTTCTGAGCGGTCGCATCTCAATGGCTGCAGATGTTTGAGAGAATGATCACTCTTAGGTAGCCTCCTTCAGTCGTAATTCCAGAGTTCTTGTTGCAAACAGCAGCTTGAGCTCTTTAACATAAAGGCGAGCCCTGAATTAAGGGTCTCCGGGAAACCTTTGATAGGCCCGGCTTTAGATGTTCTAAGCAGATTGTGAAAATAATTTACTACAAAGGGTCAGGTTAATTTAAAAATAGTTTTGTTTTGTTTTTAAAAAACAAAAAAACATTAAATCCATGTTATGCTGCTTCTGATGAGTTTCTATAGATTTATAAGCTTATCTGATGTAGCTTTCTAAATTTTAAACACATATGCACAAGCTAGCTACGCTATAACTGGTTCTTATTAAGCTATTAAAAGGGAATACTAAAAGGAGGCTTAAAATCAGGTGCATCCAATAAAACTCTGTTTGAGTTGGCACAGAGGCAGTGCATATGTTTTCTAGTTGAGCTGGTGCTTGAAGTTTATCACCTGTATTACCTATGCTTAAATAGTGTTTTGCTTCAGTAAAAGTACCATTTATAATTTCCATTAACTATCATTACAGCATATTCACAGTTGATGAATTAACTTGATGTGAGTATACCCATTAGATTTGCTGTATTTGAATAATGATTTTTTACCTGTTGATGACTTTCAGTAGAAAGAAGGGGAGCTCAGAGAGGAATCCTTAGGGCAGAATAAGTGTTCCATTTAAATTAATAGATTAAACATGTTGATTACTATTATCATTATCATCCAACTGAGACAAGAAATGATTCCCTATAAAGAAGGCAGCTGACATCCTACTTTAAGGGCCAAATTTTTGTTCTTTCTTTATGATTCTAATGGAAAAGAATTTTTTTCTTCATTGTTCATAGAATGATTTTGAAACTTGGCTTAAACTGGAATCATTGACCCTGTATTGTGTGCCCTTCAATGCAATCTGCCTTCCTCTGGAAAAACACTTGTCCTCCCTGGAATTGTGAACACTCTTTGAATTGGTGCAAAGGAGTTGCCAAGAGGCAAACTGAGCTGCAAGAGGTGTCAAGATCCAAGAATGGAATCATGATTTCAGCAACACACACTCCATCCCTTGGACCAACAAAACACCATATACTCTGAGCTGTGTTCTAGGCACAGCTCAGATCATTTTTATTCAACATAATATGAATGCTGTCTAGGGTATACACACTCACTTCCTGGAGAGAGTAGTTATCTAAATTTGTTAACTTTCTAACTGAATACAATATCTGAGATGCACTGGATGTTAATTCGCTACAGCAAATGTTGTTTTATTTAAAGCCAACAACCTCCCACAAGTCTTGGAGAGATGTTGGCCATGGCTTTCTCTTCTGGTCTCCCAGTGACGGTACTGTAGCAACATATTCTCAGACACACATTTCTCATGACTATTTCTGAAATAATGAAATTAAACTAGATCTCAAAATTGTGTTCATTGTTTGAAAAAGATTGTTATGAGGCTTTAATTAGAAGTTATGTGCACTGAGAGATTTATGGCTGTAAATTTCCCTGTACACATGGTTTTCATTATAATGGCAACCAACCAATAATTTTTAAGTGATTCCCATCACCCACTCCTCCCTTGTCCCCACTCCCATGAAATTGAAATCATTTTAGAGGTCACCCAGGTTTTTGAAGGAAAAGTGGACATTTATAGATTTTTCTGGAAACAGGAATCCTTCTGTTTAAGAAATAAGCCAGAAATACCATAGAAAAAGATTAGCTACATTATTCTTTGTCATATAAGTGTGGGAAGATAAAAATTATCTGAAACTCAGTCTTGTTCTAACAGTAATACGTATTTTCCTATGAAGAATATCTTACTCAATTCAGGGTTGTGGTGGTGGTCACAGACTGATTAATGTGCCCCAGTCACATCACCATCACATTATATATCGTTAAATCAGAGATCTGTACAAAAACACAGCCATTGCCCTCTTTGAAACAACCCCCCCCCCCGACCCCAGTTGGATTGTTGCAATATAATGTGGCCTATGTTATGAAATAACTTATTTTCCCTTGGTAAAAATTATGAGTATTATGTATGGTTAAGCAATCTTCGTAATAAAAGCTGTAATTCTGAAATTTCCCTGTTCCCTATGGTGGCTGACGAATTCATCATCTTTAACACCAGAAGAAGGAGATGAGTAGAAATGACACTTGAACCTTTGTGAGCAGAAGGACCCTTTTCACAGAGAAAGTATTTTCTAGATCCTGGCTGGGTAATTCAGTTGATTGGAGCATTGTCCTGATATGCCAAGATTGTAGGTTCAACCTCTAGTCAGGGCACATACAAGAGTCAACCAATGAATGCATAAGTAACTGGAACAGCAAATCAGTGTTTCTCTCTCTAAAATCAATCAACAAAAAATAAGAAAATATTTTCTATATTCTTATATTGTAATTATACTTTCAACAACCATTGGTTGAACAAATTATTTTACTAAAACTAATATGAATAAATTTAGTAGCACTTTAAAATAAATTGATAAATATAATTGTATCTGCATACATTTGAGGAATAAAATAAAAGCTGTTTGTAATATATTTTTTATTTAGCCTGAAAATTTTATGGACTTATATAGATTCCAGAACTTCCCTGACTTGGCCCCTACCTCAAGGTTAGGGACCAGAGGTTTGAAACCATTGCTTTAAAATTATATTTACAGAGTCAAGCCCATTTTATAACAACATCAATGACAACAATAACAATAACAACATTTTTCCAGAGCCCTGAGAACATGTCTGTGGACTTCTGGCCACCTCTAAGAGAAGTAGCATTTGAAAAAGTTAAAATCAACTTTATAAAAATTTCTCCAAATTCTGTATTAACACTACAAATTTTATTTATAAGCTTATCATGGTGCTGAGAATGTAATATTTAATAATGTTGATAAACTTGTGGGTTCCTGAAAATATGTGTCAAGATCCCTCCTCTGGGTTAAAAAAGTTATCTAGATGGAACACTGGTCACAGACTGTGATAAACATTTTGGCTTTGAAAATGGATTTTAAACTTAGTATATTACTCAGCTTAGTAACAAGAATATTCTGGAACATCCTTTGGGAACTGAAGACCTTTTGAACTAAAGATGAAGGGGTCAAAAATTATTATGCATTGAGTACCTACAGTGTGCTGGACAATGTTATAGGTGACATATGTGTCCTATTGACCTGTCAAAATAATCCGATAATGCAGTTGTAACTATCCCCCGACTGTAGCCAAAAAAAGCAGTGAGCATGTGGAAGCAACATGCTGGACAAATAAACTCCTGGGAGGAGATTTTCCCCATCTGGACCCAATGGCAACCAGGAAGCTTTGTCTTAGACATTAACTTAGAATAATAGGTGAAGAATTCCAGCAGCACTGAAGGGGTGGGATAGCCTTAGCAACCACATAGCTATTGTGCTGTAGACAACAACACACATTAAGATAGAACTGGATCAAGGGATCAAGGGGAAGACTTTTTTTTTTTTTTTTTTTTTTTTTTACAGAGACAGAGTCAGAGAGAGGGATAGACAGGGACAGATAGACAGGAACGGAGAGATGAGAAGCATCAATCATTAGTTTTTTGTTGCGTATTGCAACACCTTAATTGTTCACTGATTGCCTTCTCATACGTGCCTTGACCGTGGGTTTTCAGTAGACCGAGTAACCCCTTGCTCGAGCCAGCAGCCTTGGGCTCAAGCTGGTGAGCTTTTGCTCAAACCAGATGAGCCTTCGCTTAAGCTGGCAACCTCGGGGTCTTGAACCTGGGTCTTCCGCATCCCAGTCCGATGCTCTATTCACTGCGCCACCGCCCGGTCAGGCAAGTGAAAGACTTTTGAGGACTAATACCAAGTAGACATTGCAGTGGAAGAGGCAGCTGCAAATCTTCTGAGGACCAGAAAAAGTTTTCTTTAAGAATGAACCAGAAGTCTTGGTAGAGACTAAAAATGCCCATCAAAGACATATTAGGAACTCAATAAGCTTAAAAAAATAGATGAATGGTTCTAGTAACTATTACTACATTATAAATGCTCCTAAATCTTAGTGGAATAAAACAATCATTATGTTCAAGAATTGTGAGGATTAGAAATTTGCAGAGGCCACAGTGGGGATGGCTTGTCAGAGTCTGGAAGACTCAAGAGGTAGGTGGAGCCTGGATTCATCTGGGCTGCCTCACTCACGTATCTAGAAATGGCTGCTGGCTGGAGCATCACTAGGAGCTCACTGGTGCTGTTCACTGGAACACCCTATCTTGCCTCTCTAAGCAGTCCCTCCAAGTGGGCCACTTGGGGCTGCCTCACAGCAGGGATTCCAAGAACAAGCCCTGACACCCAAACAGAAGCTCTATCACCTTTGATGACTTAGCCCCAGAAGTCACATGATATCACTTTCACTATTATTACAAATTCAAGGGAAAGGAACATACACCTCACCTAGGAGCAGAGTCAGAATCATATTGTAAGAACAGCATGTAGAAGGGGAAGGTATTTTTGCAGCCACTGTGGAGAAATCACAATTTACCACAAATATAGTAGCTTCCAATTCTAGGAAAGAATGAGACAGGAGTCTATAGTTGGTTTGGAAAGGTCTGAAGAACAGGGAAAGAATCTTTGATGTGAGGAGCATACTCTCTCCACATGATCACAGCTGGTCTTGACATTAAACCTCTGCTGTGACCTGCAGAGGAGTCTAGACAGGTTAGCTCCAAATCTAGGATCAACGGAGAGAGCCTTCTTGTGAGAGGGGCTGCTGAGTATCAGCCAATAAATAAAGTTTCAGGAATTGGAGAGTAAGAGACAATGAAGAAGCAAACATATTAAGAGCCTAAAACCTTGCCATTTTCTCTGATTTGTTATAATGGTAAGAGGCACTGATCTCTTAAAGGGGGACAGCAAAGAAATGTGAGGCTTAGAAGACTGCTCTCCTCAATCACTCTTTAGTTAATTAAGTAATCAATCAATTCACCAAATATTTGAGTGCAACTGTGTGTCTGTCAAGGTGAAGGGAGAACCTGTAGATAAGAAGCCTAGTTGGTGGCTACCCTGAGAGGGAAAGACAAGCAGCCAAACCTTGGAGGTCAATGGGGGTAAGAGGAGAGGGCCATGACTCATCTAAGGAAAGAGCGTTCGCTGGAGGAGCCCTCACACCTACCTTATTTACAGTCTGTTTAAAATGACCAGCCAAAGCTCACAGAAAAGCAAAGCTAGGCTACCCATTGGTTGGCCCATCCTCTTTTGGCTGGAACTCAAATTAGATCCACTGCGAACATATTTTGATCAAATGCTGTGATTTAGATTAAAATGTTGCTCTGTGGCCCTTTGTCCCTCACTTATTTATTTCTCTAGGCTTATCAATTTAAAATTTTACTTTGAGCTGTTTTACTCAGAAGCCTCGAAGTTTTCAAATTTCTTGTACATGTGTCTTTTTCTATCACCTTAAATATTTTATTGTTGGTGAAAACCTCACAGGATGGAAACATTCAGCCATTGCTCAGTTTTTCCTTGGCTGGTTATTCAATAAATGAGGGAGGGGTCTTGTTTTCCTTCCTGATCACTGTCTTCCTATCAGTTTTTCTATTACTTACTAGTACATTGAAGGAGGAGGCATGCAGAAACAAAAACAAAATTCAAAACACTTACTTTGCCACTTATTAATTAGTATTTCCATCCACTAAAATGATCAGTAAAAAAAGATGTTAAGTGCTAGTTAAGATGGTTTCCTCCAACTACCCATTGGCTTCAGTTGTCCATGCCACCTTGTTCTACCTCTGTACTCTAATAAATAGCACTCTTTTGTTACCAATGTAAATTTGTACAGCATAGCTTTTACATAGGGTTTTTCATTTCATACACTCCAACCTCGCCCTAGGCTCACTTCAGCTAGGATTCTGAATTTTACTTTGGTTTGTCAATCAGATGTTCAGATACTCTTGGTAAGTTAGAAGCAAGACAGCAACTATATTCCCAATGTTTCTATTTTTTCTTAGATGACATTGTGTGGCATTCACTGGTGTTTTTTTGGTAGCTTTCTGACTGTGACAGGAGTAGATGGTTCTAGATATTTCCAATCTTACAGGCGACTTCTTGATCACAGAGGACAGCTTTGCCCTTTGTAATTCTTAGGAATGTTTGTTACTTAGATCTGCATTTCTCAGGCCTTTCCAACAAATCCCATAGTCCATTGAATAACCTTTAATCAATCTTTCCATAAACCTTCATGAGCTAGCTAGAGGAAATTTGGCTGGACTGGGTAGGAAAGAAAATGAGCTTCCTGTATGGTCCTTGGATATACAGTAATATTAACCCAGTATTACACCTCGTATTCGGAAAACTGGTTTTAATGCTAGTTTTCTAGAGAATATCAGCCTACATGTCACTCTACAGAGGCTTGTGGTTCTTTAGAATCTGTGATGGGGTTGACTTTAAAGACCAAGTCTCCTCCAAAGTAAAAGAAACGTGACTTGTTTTCAAGAACAATGAGGCCCCCATTTTTTCCCTCCCTTGGATCTACACATGGGCATATGACATGGCGCTACACATCACTAGCCAACCCACAGGCCTGCGAGTCAGACTGTCCTGGCTGCTGCTCTGACTCTGCTGTCCACCCCATAATCGCCTTCCCCCTTTGATGAGTGCTGCCACTTTGGAGGGTGAGTGACACCTGTCACCTATTCCCATTGTATTTATTTGAGCCACACTGATGACAATTGCCAGGAAGTGAAAATCTCAGTGGCTTGAGAAAGTGCTCCAGAGAATGGCAGTTCTGCACTTTATTTTATACATTAGATTCAAAGGAGGATGCATAACAGGGTTACATGAAATTCACTGGTGATTGATTATGGAAGCAGGAGAAAGAAAAGTGGGGAAATCTCTAGGATTAGATAAAAAGTAAAACAAAAGACACATAATCCTTTTACATAAGTGGGTAAAAGATAGCTAACAATTAACATGATAATAACAATGAAGAATTTCTGGTTTTTGCTCTGGTGTGGTGGTCATGCTGTGAGGGCCCTAAAAAAAAAGAAAATTACTTTGATATTCCAAAGATATGTTATCAGGTTCATTATTGTAGATGCAAAAAGACAACAGACAGGATCATTTAAGGTAAAGAGTAACTTTTGTTAGGGAAAAATATAGCCCTAAGACATGACTACCCACCAGGAATTGCTTTTAGTTAGAAAGTTTTAATTCAGACCATCCTATGTGGTTACTGTAGGTCTCTGAGTTTGTAAGGCTGCCATGTAGGCCTCCCCTGAGCTTGTCAGGTTTAGTCTGTGGCCCCTTATTCGTCCACATAGGTTTTACAGTTGAGCAGCCATGGTTCCCACTGTAAGGTATGACCTACAGGGAAGACCAATCATAGGATTCTTCAAGGACAATGGGATCCCCTCACAAATTTATTTCTTAAAGTCTTGGTGAAAGGTTTGTATTTGGACTGCTCCTAGTGTGGGTGAGTAGGTCTTGAATGACAAATCCACTCTAACATTTCAATCTAATGTGGCCTATTTCCTCTACATTAAACCAAAGAACATTGGTGAAAAGAACCCAAATCCTGCCATCTTGAAGATATCCTTTTAAGACTGATTTTTTTTTTATCCTCAGGGTTTTATTGTTACATAATAAAATGAAATATAAGGCTTAGAACTGGATCGCTTGGCCCTTTCCCTTCTTATCCCAGTTTAAAATGCTTGCATCTCTTAATAGCCGGTGTTCTCTTAGTCCTGCAGTTGGGCTCAACACATTCACGCCTCAGCACAATCCTCTTTGTAGTTTTAGTTTTCTTGCACAAAATCAGCTTAGTCTGCCCACCATAGCCACTCTGCTTCCTGTCACAATGCCGCTTTCCCTGGGCACACAGAGACTCCTTGCCCTTCTGGTATCATTACCTTGTGGGGTTGATGCTTGCCTACTTCTTACAGAAAGTCCGGCGGGTCTCAGGAACATTTGCCACATTTACGAGAGCGCTATTGGCACGGAAGGGAAGCCAGATATTGATTTTAAGCTGTTTATTAAGAAACAAGGCCCACTGGGAGCCTTTGACTCCCACCTTTTGTGCCCAAGAGATTCAGAAAGAAAAACATGCTTCAGGAAGGAGAGTTTAGGATGTCACCTTAGCATAATTTGAATTAAGTATGGTAAGCAAGAGGGCTTTTGGTAGGGTCCTGTTGGCTAGATACCTCCTGTGTCCCATTGTTTCTGAGTTGCATAGCAAAGATCCCCCCCCCCCCCCCGCCGTGCTCCTTAACTACCTATAAATTACCCATTCTCATTTCTGAAATCTAATACCCCAACCTCCCCTTTCTTCTTTGTCCAAAATGTCTTAACTACCCAATGTTGTCTCACTGTCTTGGAATTTTCATGCTTTTGTGAATTCCCCATGCACATGTATTACAACTTTGCTTTCCTCCTGTTAATTTTCTCTGTTAATTTGATGGTTAACCTAACCAGAAGAATTTAGAAGGTGGGAGGAAAAAAGTATTAATACTTTTAGCTCCCCCATTGGACATTTCCAATTTGCTCACAGTGGGCCATCTTTTGGTTGAGATTTCAGCCAAGTAACCCAACCTATTAACTCCTCAAGTTGCATGCTCACCAGTGCAGATTTCTGCTTAGCAAGTTAATATCACTTTCGGCCTGATCCAACTTTATGTTCCTTCCACTATTATCTAACACCTTTAGTATCCATCCCCACATGTGTTCCCCAGATTTCTGCTTCTATAAGTGCAGAAAACTCAAATAGTTATTTTGGAGTCGAGTGTACTTCCTCACAGGTCACACTTTGTACGTCACTCTTAAGGGCCTGCTGGAACATGAGTCTAATCATAGGTCTAGAAGCAAAGAGGGGTTAGGGGGCAGGGATCGTAAGGAGAATCGGCATTGTCTTGCACGTCAGAGGAAGCCATTGTTTCTTCAGGCAATGCAGGATGAATCCTCTCAGATGGAAGTGGAGAGGCTCCTGCCACTGGGGTTGGGGGGGGGGGGTCAACCTCTGTAGGTGGGCAGATCTCTTCTATTGGCAAAGAGGTTCCCCAAAATTTAGGGGCTCAATGACCCCAGCTTTATGAGGGTTTCCCACATGCCCTACCCCCTCTTACAGGATCCCATTCTTTCCTAATCAATGCTTTCCCTTTATTAGTAGGCACCGTGCAAGGTGGGGAGTTCAAGTTTTGTTGCAATGCATCATTCATGGATAAGAGTCTGCATTGATTTCCAGCAGTTTTAGCCCTGCAGCTACAGAAGAGAAGGCCTTCGTCAGGGGCTCCTGATGGTCCATATCTCTGACCTTATTCTTTTCTTTTACTTCTTTGTCCAGCAACATTACAAGTGGCTAATAAATGTTGTTATAGTCCTTATTCTCCAGAAATGTTTGGAAGTGTCACATGTAGAGTCACTTAACTCCTTGCTTTTCCTCTCTCTTCCCCCTCCCCTTATTTCCTGCCAGTGGTTGATTAGGAGTGTCAAATACACGTATTTTGCATATCTCTATAAACACTTCATCACACAATGAATTATGCTCTCTTTACCACCAGAAATAGGTTTAAACTGGTCTAACTCTAAGCAGATCACACTGCCAATTCCAGAAACATCAGAACCAATTCAAAAAACTCATTCTTAAAATTCTGTTCAGGATTCCTTAGGCATTCTCTAAGGAGAAAGAAGCTTTTCTGACAGCACCTTTCTTTTCCTTCTGAGACCTCACCAGAATAATCTTTAGAGGTCCGTTCACGGTGAGGCAGGATAATAAGTATAAAATTTCCTTGGGAAGTGGAACAGGGAAACTGAGACAGGTAGCTGAACAAACTGGCCACACAATTTACAGCCAGATACTGGTCACCAGGGCAGAAAACCCAGGTGCCTTGCAGCAGTCAGAACTGGTGCCAGACCTTGCCCCAGGGTGGCCTTTCCTCCCCTGGTATATGGCTGGTCATGCAGTTCAGAGGCTCTAAACTGACATGTGGTTTACCCCTGGTCATGTGGTTTACCCCTGACCTTTCTCCCTACAGATAACATCCAGGCCTCAGTTGTATTTCAGCTTCAGGCTCAGAAAAGCAGCAAAACCTGTTGGGTGAAACCAGCCCTAGCGGCAATGACTAACGACCTCCTGCCTTGGTGCTGTCCAATCAGTGGAGACCATGACCCTGAAAGGGCACACCTGTAAAAGCTGATGAATATTCTATTTAGATTTCCCCTAAAATGTCCCCTAAAATCCCCACGTGTGGAAAGCAGATTAAAAACCCTCAAGACAAAGAAGCCAGCATGCACCCTTCTCCAAATCACGTTTTCAAGTGCAGTTTCTTGCTCTCAAACTCTAAGGGCCCCACGAGACTTGTAACCTGGGGAGCAATGGGCAGCAGCAGCTTGTCCAGGGCTTAGCCCTGAATCTGTCCCCTAGGCCACCTTTTCTCTGACTCTCCAGTGAGCTGACAGCAGCCCCGCCTTGATTCACTTCTTTCCCATAATGTTTCTAGAGAGCCAGAGCAGCCCCAACTAGGCTTTCTCCTGTTGCTTTTTCTATCCTAGGTTCTTTCTAGTTTCACTGTCCCCAAGTTTAGTAAATGTACTCTCAAAATTGTCTGGATTCATGTTGTAAAGTCTCTCCTGTGTGAAGTCCAGAACCCACACGCTACAGACCGGCCCTAGGCAGACCCACTCCAGTCCTCGTTCCCTTTCTGGTAACCATGGCAATATGGAATGTTCCATAATACACCTCAGAACTCTTCCAGTCTTCCCGTTACCCAGCTCTAAAGCTGGCCCCACATTTTTAGGTATTTGTTACAGCAGCAAGCCATTTCTTAGGCATAGTGCATTAACTTCTTTGTCAGTCTGTTCAAGCTACTGTGACAAAATGCAAGAGATATTTATCTCTCTGCTTATAAACAACAGATTTTATTTCTCACAGTTCTGGAGGCTGGAAAGTTTAAGGTTAAAGTACTGGTGTCTGGTGACAGTCAATTCCTGGTTTATAGATAGCTATTTTTTTGCTGTGTTTTCACATGGTAGGAAAATGAGAAAGTTCTCTGAGATTTCTTTTGAGACTTTATTTTGTAAAAACACTAATTCCAATTCTGAGAGCTTTGTCCTCATGACATAGGACATGCAATTAGTAGGCTCTACCTCCTAACACCCTCACATTGGGGATTAGATTTCCAGATATGAGTTTTGTGGGATACAACATTCAGTCTATAGGAAGAGTTCAAATCAAAGAGTTCAGAGTTCCTCTAAAGAGCAGAACTGAATCTCTCTTGAACTTTAGGGCTAAGGAAACAGAGATCCAATCGGCTGTGGGCTACACCCAAGAAGGTAACATACAGAAACAAAATGAGTCTTAATATTTTGGAATTCCTTCTTGACCCAGTTCATTTTTTTGATTGAATTGAGGCAATCAGCTAAATCTCTACTGTTCTTTTTTTTTTTTTTTTTGTATTTTTCTGAAGTTGGAAATGGGGAGGCAGTCAGACAGACCCCACATGCGCCCGAGTGGGATCCACCCGGCACGCCCACCAGGGGGCAATGCTCTGCCCATCTGGGGCATTGCTCTGTTGCAACCAGAGCCATTCTAGCACCTGAGGCAAAGGCCACAGAGCCATCCTCAGTGCCCGGACCATCTTTGCTCCAATGGAGCCTTGGCTGCGGGAGGGGAAGAGAGAGACAGAGAGGAAAGAGAGATGGAGGGGTGGAGAAGCAGATGGGCGCTTCTCCTGTGTGCCCTGGCCGGGAATCGAACCCGGGACTCCCACACACCAGGCCGACGCTCTACCACTGAGCTAGCCAGTCAGGGCTTCTACTGTTCTTTTAAACACAATGCCTGTTATAGAATTACTTGACATACTAAGAAGTAGTGATATGTGACTGATAATTATAAGAAAAAAACAAATAATAGAAGGCCAAGAAATGATATAGATCTGAAATCAACAGACAAGAACTTTAAAATAAGTGGGGAGTTTTTATATACACCACTCATAGTGATTGGTAGAGCAAGTGGGAGAATCTGTAAGAATATAGAAGTTATGAAAAAAATAATAACTCAACTTGAATTAATTGATATATATGGAAATCTATACCCACAACTGCAGAATGTACATTCTTTCAAGTGCTTATGGGACATTAACCAATAGAGATCTCATGCAACACCATAAAGCAAGTCTCAATAAATTAAATCATGCAGAGCATGGAACAAAATTAGAAATCACTTACATAAAAATCTCCAAGTGTTTGGAAATTAACTAACACACTTCTAAATAATTCATTAAACACAGGAAAAAAATCACAATAGAAAAGAGGAAATATTTTGAATTAAATAATAATGACAATACCATATATCAAGACTCATGGAATGTAGCTAAGGCAATGCTCAGAGCAAAATTTATAGCTCTAAATGCGTGTGTTAGAAAAAGAAGAAAGGTTTAAAATCATTGATTAAGCTTTCACCTTATTAAGTTAAAGAGGAGTAAAGTAAACCCAAAGAAAGTGGAAGGCAGAAAATAATAAAAGAAGTGTTGTAATCAATAAAGTAGAGTAGAAATATAATAAAAACCCCCAGCAAAGCCAAGTATTGATTCTTCGAAAAGATGATAAAAACTGACATACCTCTAGCAAGACTGATCAAGAAAAAGAGAAAATGCTAAATGGCCTGTGTTAGAAATGAAACAGGGACGTATCTATCTGATGCCATATATATCATAAAAATAATAAAAGGATGTTATGAACAGCTTAATGCTAGGCTGGGGAGGAATGCTGAGGGTTTCTGCCAGTGACATGTGAAATCTCACTTAACCCCTTATTTTCAGATGATATCTATGCACTCTGTTGTGCCTGGTCTCTTCAGGCCCTCTTTGTAGAAAATATACCTCCAGTCTTCTGCTGCAGTGGAGCAAAGACTAATGGTGAGGGGAGATAGGAGTTGGTTTTAGAGCATACTTTCAACTGATCTTGCTGGGTTTGGTCCTGCTTCATCACTAGTTTCAGAAAAACCTGGTGAATACCTGGTGTTTTCATTTTTAAAGATTTTCTGGGATTGTTCAGTGGTAAAAATTGGCCTAATTCTTGACTTTTCCCTGCTGGCTAGGGATTTCATTTTCTCAGAGCTGCTAATTTAATTCAGTTGTCACTCATTCTTTGGCTTTCTCGCTTCTGGCACTGGGAAGCTCTCAATTTTCTTCCATTCTCTGTGTTTCTGTTTCTCCTCGTGTTCAGAGCTCACTCCAGTCACCTCTTCTATGAAGTCTTTATTAACACGTCATTCCTTCCTCCTTCCACCTGGGAATGGACCACCCCCAGGGCATTCCCACCATGTGCTGTATACACATTAGCTACAGTGCTTTATAGCATTTTTAAAACTTGTCCTTCTGTTATTTATTGGCTCTGTGACAGTGGGCTAGTCAAAACACCTTTCTGGACCTGATTAGAATCTGTAAAATAGAGATTCCTACGTCAGAAGGTTGTTTTGAAAGTTCAATGGGACGGTGTGTAGAGGTAACTAAGGGACACACGAGGACTCTGTAGATGTTTTATTTCTGTCCTTTGATAGAAGCAAGAGGTTGGAGAGGAGAAGGCAAGAGTGTGTGTCAGGTGAAGGGGAGAGGACAGGACAGCATCCCGGGTGGCCCTGTGGGGGATAATGTGGAGCTTCATCACCATGTCAGCTGAGAGTCATTGTCCATATGGCACATTTTGGTTCCTCAAATTAGCTTCTTTCTTTTTTCCTTCTGCAGTTTAATTAACAATCACAAAAGTTTGAAAGTTATACCAAACCTATGAGGCTTAAATCAGCCTTACAAAATCCTTAGAGATTTAAATCAAACAAGTGAAAAGTAAAAAAAAAAGAAGTTTATTATTATTTTTTCCATGTGAATACTTTCTTCTGAAGAATCTACAACTGACTTTTTTAAGGTTACAATCAGACCTTCACTGTCTGGCCATACGTTTGATCATTTCTGTATGTAATTATGAAAACAGAAAACAAAATGTAGCTTAAGAATCTGAGAACACTGAGAAAAAAAATCATTATGTTTAGAACAGTGTTCAGGAGAGAACTAGTTTAAAATTAGTTTATTGCTGATATTTGTCATCTAGTTTTAAATCATTTAAATTTAATGTTTAGCTTTGTCAGACTCCATGTGAAAATTCTGTTTCTAGCCAGAGATGCTCATGAATAAAAAATAGTTAATAGATATATTTATAGGTATGAAAACCATAAACCAGCATAAGGAATTCTCTGTTTGGGTCTGGTAAATGTAGACGTTGTAATGTAGGGAATATGCAATGAGGAACTGAAATTTAAATTGCTGGGAGCCCACAGACATCCTGTAGTCAGATAAAGTCAGTTCATACTCGTGTAGCAACTGTTGTATACTTGAAACTTCACTCGTTACCATCACTCTTTTATTTAAAAAAAAAAAAAGACAAAAGGGAAAAGTAAAGAAAACACATGCACGCGCACACACACACACACACACACACTTTTTCCAGGCAGGAAGCTCAGGGAACAAACATGCTCTCAGACTGAGGCACAGTGGTGGTGCTGGGTGGGGGTAATCTCGACAACAGGGAGTGAATTGACAACCTAAGACCAAGCAGAAGGATATGGTAGGCCATCATCTCTGTCTCCTAACCATCCTCTTTAGGTTGAAATGCAGCCCCTTTCTCAAAGACCAAACTTTTATGATATATTTTGGCCCACCATTATTAAATACACATGCTTATACACAAATAGAACAAGGAAAGTTTTTCCTTGTCCTTCATGAAAACTTTCTGCATTCAATCAAAACAAGAACTTCATTAAGACCTATTGTTTCTACTCTGATGATGCAAGACAAGAGGCCCCTGACTTTTTTTATTTCCCTAAGGAGGATCACAGTAAAGAGCCTAACTCTGCAACTGAACTAATCTGTAAACTCCACAGGCCTCCCGGAGAAAGGCAGAAATTTGATCTGGGCATTCATTATAGTAGCATATTCACAAATGCTACAGGTTAATCAGCATTTCTGTTGGGTTTTAAATATCCATGTAAAATTCACTACAGAAAACTCCCAAGTCTTGCCTTAAAATATGTCATAAGACTTTAAAAAGAAAAACTCAGTCTCTTCTGGAACTGATAAGCAGCTAGCCTGGGGTCTGTAGCATTCTCCACGATGCTACTTTATCTTAAGGGCTGTATGGCCAGTAGTTGCGGCCATCACAGCCGCCTGGCCCATGCAGGTTCCCATTTGATTGGGACAGACGGTAATGAAACTGCAGAGCCAGGAAATGGTGGGCCATCCTTTATTCTAGCTTGCAACCGGTGGGTGAGAAAATACACACAGTGGGAAAACACTTCCCTTTCCATTCAGGGCTCCCAAAGCCACTGACTTTTTCTGGTTTTTCCTAGAATCAAAGGCCCTACCTCTGTTCCTCTTCAGCTCCTTGCCATCTTGCTCCCTGCCTCCTTTGCAACCACGTGGCCACTCTGCCTTGCAACAAGGTAGTCTCCCTCCCCTGCAACAACGTGGTCTCCTCTTAAATGGCCTCCTAGCTCCTCCCTTTAAAACTTTTTGGCAGGAAAGCCCTCCTCCAGCACACATTGGCATAACCAAGCCCCTTCCCAAGCAGAAAGGTAATTAGCTGTATCACCTGGGTGATGGCCAGTTCCATGGGGAGCACAATTTTTAACAAAAAAAGTGAGCAAAACCAGAAAATACAGATTTTACAAACTCATTTGCCCAACAAAGGCAGAGAGGGAGTGGGAAGTTTTTAATGCTTTTCTTCATTTATAACCCTGATTCGGGGCTGTCCTGGCCAATTTAGGGCCTTGAAAAGCAAATAGTGCAGATATAGCAGAGGAAAGGTTCGGAGAAGAACAGAACCGACCCAGTGTTTGAGAGCAGCAGTCTCTAGAATGCCAAAATTGCTGTAATAATTTCATTAAGAAAACCAGGAAAATATATATAAAAGCTTACTATCATGCCTCTTTTACTATATCACCAATCTTTCTTTTTAAAATTAAAAAATTATTTTATTTATTGATTTTAGAAAGAGAAAGAGAAGTAAACATCAACTTGTTTCACTTATGCATTCATTAGTTGATTTTTAAAAATGTTTATTTTATTGATTTAGAATGAGGAAGGGAGAGAGAGAGAGAGAGAGAGAGAGAGATCGATCTGTTGCTGTATGTGCCCTTATTGGGGATCAAACCGGCAAAGCTCTATGCTTTAGGAAGATGCTTTAACCAATCAAGCAAACTGGTCAGGGCCATTGGTTGGTTGTTGTATATGCTCTGACTGGGGATCAAACCTGCAACCTTGGCAGATCCAGAGGACATTCTACCCAATTGAGCTACCCAGTCAGGGCATCACCAATCTTTTAATAGGACAGACAGATGTAGGTAGGTATTAGTACCTGAGTTTTTCCACTTACTGAAGCTAGGGTTGTAATTCATAGTTTATTGGTTTTTTTGGTTTGTTTGTTTTATCTTAAAGCTCCCTAAAAGGGATAGAGATAGGGAAATAAACAAGCAGAAGGAATAGCAAATGTGGGCCTGTTTCTCCTTTAAACCTGCAGCTGTCACATGACTGAGAATAGCTTATAGAGAAATGCATGTTTATTGGAGGCAGCACACTTCCTCACATGATGACTGAAAACTTAGCTGGGAAAAAAGTAGATTAAATATTAATTCCTAGGTAATATACTCATTCAGCCCTGGATGGAGAGCTCGGCTGGTTAGAGCATCATCCCCACATTCTAAGGTTACAGGTCAGGGCACACACAGGAACAGATCAATGTTTCTATGTCTCTCTCTGTCTCCTTTTCTCTCTCTTTTAGAAAAACAAATAAACAAAGAAAGAAAAAAAATACACCAAAAAACCCTACACTAACTCAAAGCAAGTAGATGCAGGAAAATTATTGAAATTGTATACTGACCAAGACTCTTTCTCAAAGTATTGATGAACATGTAAAGGAAAAAAGCAGATTTTTACTTTTATTTATTTATTATTATTTTAAAAATTAATTTTAATGGGGTGACATTGATAAATCAGGGTACATATGTTCAGAGAAAACATCTCTAGGTTATTTTGACATTTGATTATGCTGCATTCCCATCACCCAAAGTCCCATTGTCTTCCGTCACCTTCTAACTGGTTTTCTTTGTGTGCCCCTCCCCTCCCCCAACCCCCTCCCTCTCCTCCCCCCCCACCCTGTAACCCTCACACTCTTGTCCATATTTCTGAGTCTCATTTTTTATGTCTCACCTATGTATGGAATCGATGAACCTTTAACCAGACTCACCAAGAAAAAAAGAGAGAGGACTCAAATAAATATAATTAGAAATGAGAGGGGAGAAATAACAACTGACACAACAGAAATACAAAATATTGTAAGAAAATACTATGAAGAACTGTATGGCAAAAAACTAGACAACCTAGATGAAATGGACAAATTCCTTGAAACATATAATCTTCCAAAAATCAATCTGGAAGAATCAGAAAACCTAAACAGACTGATTACAACAAATGAGATTAAAACAATTATCAAAAAAAACTCCCAAAAAGGAAAAGTCTTGGGCCTGATGGCTTCACAAGAGAATTCTACCAAAGTTTTACTTTTAAACAGAATTTAAATCTATGTGGATCACACGGTTTCTAGAAGAGTAAAAATTCTGACTGGAATCTGAAAAATGAATTTTGTTCTTATCTCCTTACAGATTTAACAAGCCACTGAATGTTAAACAAGGTTATCATGAAACATACTTTTCATAAAACATATTCTGTGTTAAAGAGGTTAGCCCAAGAACATTTTTTTAAATAAATTTTTATTAATGTTAATGGGGTGACATTAATAAATCAGGGTACATATATTCAAAGAAAAGATGTCCAGGTTATCTTGTCATTCAATTATGTTGCATACCCATTGCCGCGACTCAGATTGTCCTCCATCACCCTCTATCTAGTTTTCTTTGTGCTCCTTCCCCTCCCCTTCCCCTCTCCCTCCTTCCCTCTCACGTCCTCCCTCCCCCCACCCCTGGTAACCACTACACTCTTGTCCATGTCTCTTAGTCTCGTTTTTATGTCCCACCAATGTATGGAATCATGTAGTTCTTGTTTTTTTCTGATTTACTTATTTCACTTCATATAATGCTATCAAGATCCCACCATTTTGCTGTAAATGATCTGATGTCATCATTTCTTATGGCTGAGTAGTATTCCATAGTGCATATGTGCCACATCTTCTTTATCCAGTCTTCTATTAAAGGGCTTTTTGGTTGTTTCCATGTCTTGGCCACTGTGAACAATGCTGCAATGAACACGGGGCTACATGTGTCTTTACGTATCAATGTTTCTGAGTTTTGGGGGTATACCCAGTAGAGGGATTGCTGGGTCATAAGGTAGTTTTATTTTCAGTTTTTTGAGGAACCACCATACTTTCTTCCATAATGGTTGTACTACTTTACAGTCCCACCAACAGTGAATGAGAGTTCCTTTTTCTCCACAGCCTCTCCAACACTTGCTATTACCTGTCTTGTTGATAATAGCTAATCTAACAGGTGTGAGGTGGTATCTCATGGTAGTTTTGATTTGCATTTCTCTAAAAACTAATGAAGATGAGCATCTTTTCATATATCTGTTGGCCATTTGTATTTCTTCCTGGGAGAAGTGTCTGTTCATGTCCTCTTCCCATTTTTTTATTGGATTGTTTGTTTGTTGTTGAGTTTTATGAGTTCTTTGTAAATTTTGTATATTAGGCCCTTATCTGAGCTGTTGTTTGAAAATAACATTTCCCATTTAGTTGGCTGTCTGTTTATTTTGTTGTTAGTTTCTCTTGCTGAGCAAGAACTTTTTAGTCTGATGTAGTCCCATTCATTTATCTTTGCCTTCACTTCTTTTGCCTTTGGAGTCAAATTCATAAAATGTTCTTTAAAACCCAGGTCCATGAGTTCAGTACCTATGTCTTCTTCTATATACTTTATTGTTTCAGGTCTTATATTTAGGTCTTTGATCCATTTTGAAATAATTTTTGAACAAGGGGACAAGCTGTAGTCGAGTTTCATTCTTTTGCATGTGGCTTTCCAGTTTTCCCAGCACCATTTGTTGAAGAGGCTTTCTTTTCTCCATTGTGTGTTGTTGGCCCCTTTATCAAAAATTATTTGAACATATATATGTGGTTTTATTTCTGGGCTTTCTATTCTGTTCCATTGGTCTGAGTGTCTATTTATCTGCCAATACCATGCTGTTTTGTTTGTCGTGGCCCTATAATATAGTTTGAAGTCAGGTATAGTAATGCCCCCAGCTTTATTCTTTTTCCTTAGGATTGCTTTGGCTATTTGGGGTTTTTTATAGTTCCATATAAATTTGATGATTTTTTGTTCCATTTCTTTAAAAAATATTATAGGAATTTTGATGGGAATTGCATTAAATTTATAAATTGCTTTGGGTAATATGGACATTTTCATTATATTTATTCTTCCTATCCAAGAACAAGGAATATTTTTCCATCTCATGTGTCTTTTTCGATTTCTCTTAACAGTGCTTTGTAGTTTTCATTATATAGGTCCTTTACATTCTTTGTTATGTTTATTCTTAGGTATTTTATTTTTTTTTGTTGCAAACGTGAAGGGGATTATTTTTTTGAGTTCGTTCTCAAATGTTTCATTGTTGGCATATAGAAAGGCTATGGACTTTTGTATGTTAATTTTGTATCCTGCGAACTTACTGTATTGGCTTATTGTTTCTAGTAGTCTTTTTGTAGATTCTTTGGGGTTTTCAATGTATAGGATCATATCATCTGCAAAAAGTGATACCTTTACTTCTTCTTTTCTGATATGGATGCCTTTTATTTCTTTCTCTTGTCTGATTGCTCTGGCCAGAACTTCTAGTACCACATTAAATAAGAGTGGAGAGAGTGGACAACCCTGTTTTGTTCCTGATTTAAGGTGGAAAGTCCTCAGTTTTATGCCATTTAATATGATGTTGGCTGATGGTTTATCATATATGGCCTTTATCATGTTGAGATATTTTCCTTCTATACCCATTTTGTTGAGTGTCTTAAACATAAAGTTGTGTTGTATTTTATCAAATGCCTTTTCTGTATCTATTGATAAGATCATGTGGTTTTTGTTCTTTGTTTTGTTGATATGGTGTATTACATTAACCGTTTTATGTATGTTGAACCATCCTTGAGATTCTGGGATGAATCCCACTTGATCATGATGTATTTTTTTTTAATATGTTGTTGTGTTTAATTCGCCAGTATTTTGTTTAGTATTTTAGCATCTGTATTCATTAGAGATATTGGTCTGTAGTTTTCTTTTCTTGTGCCGTCCTTGCCAAGTTTCAGTATGAGTGTTATGTTGGCTTCATAAAATGTGTTTGGAAGTATTGCTTCTTCTTCAATTTTTTGGAAGACTTTGAGTAGAATAGGAACCAAGTCTTCTTTGAATGTTTGATAGAATTCACTAGTATAACCGTCTGGGCCTGGACTTTTATTTTTGGGGAGGTTTTTAATAGTTTTTTCTATTTGCTTCCTGCTAATTGGTCTGTTTAGGCTTTCTGCTTCTTCATGACTCAGTCTAGGAAGGTTGTATTGTTCTAGGAATTTATTCATTTCTTCTAGATCGTTGAATTTGGTGACTTATAGTTTGTCATAGTATTCTACAATTATTCTTTGTATATCTATGATGTCTGTGGTGATTTCTCCTCTTTCATTTTGGATTTTGTTTATATGAGTCCTTTCTCTTTTTTCCTTGGTGAGTCTTGCCAAGGGTTTGTCAATTTTGTTGATCTTTTCAAAGAACCAGCTCCTTGTTTTATTAATTTTTTTCTATAGTTTTTCTGTTCTCTATTTCATTTATTTCTGCTCTGATTTTTATTATTTCCTTTCTTCGGCTGGTTTTGGGTTGTCTTTGTTCTTCTTTTTCCAGTTCCTTAAGGTGTGAAGTTAAGTGGTTCACTTGGGCTGTCTCTTGTTTGTTCGTATAGGCCTGAAGTGATATGAACTTTCCTCTTATTACTGCTTTTGTTGCATCCCATAGATTCTGATATGTCGTATTGTCATTTTCATTTGTCTGTATATATCTTTTGATCTCTGCGCTTATTTCTTCTTTGACCCATTCATTTTTTAAAAGTATGTTGTTTAGTTTCCACATTTTTGTGTTTTTTTTCCCTCTATTTTGCAGTTGAATTCTAGTTTCAAGGTTTTATGATCAGAAAATATGCTTGGTACAATTTCAATTTCTCTGACATTGCTGATGTTATCTTTGTGGCTCAACATATGGTCAATTCTTGAGAATGTTTCATGTACACTAGAGAAAAATGTATACTCTGTCACTTTGGGATGAAGTACCCTGTAGATGGGTATCATATCCAGGTGCTCTAGTGTTTCGTTTAAGGCCAATATGTGTTTATTGATTCTCTGTTTGGATGATCGATACAGAGCCATCAGCGGTGTATTGAGGTCTTCAAGTATGATTGTATTTTTGTCAGTTTTTGTTTTTAGGTCAATAAGTAGCTGTCTTATATATTTTTTGTGCTCCTTGGTTTGGAGCATATATATTAAGGATTGTTATGTCTTTTTGATTCAGTGTCCCCTTAATCATTATGAAATGACCATTTTTGTCTCTGAGTACTTTTTCTGTCTTGTAGTCAGCATTATTAGATATGAGTATTGCTACACCTGCTTTTTTTTTGGATGTTATTTGCTTGGAGTATTGTTTTCCAGCCTTTCACTTTGCATTTGTTTTTATCCTTGTTGCTTAGATGTGTTTCTTGTAGGCAGCATACAGTTGGATTTTCTTTTTTAATCCATTCTGCTACTCTGTGTCTTTTTATTGGTAAGTTTAATCCATTTACATTTAGTGTAATTATTGACACTTGTGGGTTCCCTATTGCCATTTTATAAATTGCTTTCTGTTAGTTTTATATCTTGTTGGATTCTTCTCTTTTGTTTTTCTATCATTTGTTTTTGTTTGTTTGTATTCCATACTTCTTTCTTCTGTTGCTACCTTTTTAAAGTCATGTGCTTCTGTGGTGGTTTTTTCAAGTGTGGTTACCATAAAGTATTGAAAAGGGTACCTACCATATTCATTGTAGTACCCTATCTTATGAGTGTTTCTGCGCTTCATCATCCTTTGCTATTGTTAATCTCTGTCCTCTCCCCCCCCCCTTTTTTTTCTTTTGTTGTCACAGTTTAAAATTGGTTTTATTGTGTTCTTGGTGGAGCTGTTACTTGTGGTTTTGTTTTGTTTAGTTCTTTGAATCTGGTTGGAAAACCCCCTTTAGTATTTCCTGGAGTGGGGGCTTTCTGATAATAAATTTCCTCATCTTTTCTGTATTTGTGAATGTTTTTATTTCTCCTTTGTACTTGAAGGATAGCTTTGATGTGTATAGTATTCTTGGCTGAAAGTTTCTCTCTTTCAGGGCTTTGAATATTGGGGTCCACTCTCTTCTAGCTTGTAGAGTTTCTGCTGAGAAATCTGATGATAATCTAATAGGCCATCCTTTATATATTTTATTCTTCTTTTCCCTGGCTATCTTGAGAATTTTTTCTTTGTCGGTTTTTGCCATCTTCATTATGATGTGCCTTGGAGTAGGTTTGTTGTGGTTAAGAAAACTCAGTGTTCTGTTTGCTTCTTGAATTTGAGGCTTCAGTTCTTTCCACAGGCTTGGGAATTTCTCGTCTATTATTTGTTTGAGTATATTCTCCATTCTATTTTCTCTCTCTTTTCCCTCTGATATACCTATTATTCTTATGTTATTCTTTTGATGGAGTCAGACAATTGCTGTGGGGCTTTCTGTTTTTTTTTTTTATTTTATTTTTGAGTCTCTTTCTTCTTCTCTCTGTTGTGCCTCAAGTTGCTTGTCTTCTATTTCACTAATCCTACCTTCTATCTGGCCTGTTCTATTAGCTAAGCCTGTTACCTCATTTTTTAGCTCGTGAATTGAGGTTTCCTTTCTGTTTGTTTTTGTAGTTTCAATTTCCTTGGTAATATATTCTTTGTGTTTGTTGAGTTGTTTTCTGAGCTCCCTAAATTGCCTTTCTGTATTTTCTTGTATATCTCTGAGTATTTTTAGGATTTCTATTTTAAAGTCTCTGTCATTTAGCTCCAAGGTTTCCAATATATTAAATTTTTTCTCCATAGATTTTTCCATATCTATCTGTGTTACTTCTCTATCTTTTGTATCCATGATATTCGATTTCCTTTTTCTTAATGGCATCTGAGGGTGGTTTTGTTGATAGCACTAATGAGAATTAATAAAGAATAAAAAGTAAAAAAAAATGGAAAAAAAATTTTGAAAAAAAACCCACAAAAAAATCAATAATAATTTATTATTTTTCCCCTTTTCTTTCTTATCTTCCCCTCCTCTCCCCTCCTCCTTAGGAAAATATCATAATGACCTGTAAATTATATTATGCTAAATGGAACAAAAACTGCCTATAATGGAGGGCCTGAGTTGGGGGAAAGTGTTCAAGGGGTAAAAAAGGAAGTAGGGACCTACAAAATGCAAAAAAGGAAAAAATCTTGGTCAAGTATAAAATGATTTGCTTGTAAGTGATGGCTGACTAAGAAATATAATGAGAGGGATAAGAGGAAACAGAAGAAAGGAGAAAAAAAAACTATTGTATTAAGTGGAGCAAAGACTAAATAGAATGGAGATCCTGGGTTGGGAGAAATGCTAATGAGTTAAAAAGCGAAGTAAAAAGCATCCAAAATGCCACAAAAAAAAACTTGAGTCCCAAAGTAAATAATTTGTTCATGATTGAGGATTGGATGAGAGGAAAAGTAAAAGGAGAAAAGAAGAAACTAATAGAAAGGGAGAAATAAGAAGAAACAGAAAAAGAAAGGAAGAAAGAAAAAGGAAAAGAAAAAAAACAAAAGAGAGAGAGAGAGAGAGAGAGTTAAGGGTTTTGGAGTGTAACCCTCATGGAGAGCAAGGAAGAACAAAAGAAATAAAATGTAACACTTATGGGTAGTGTAGTTCAAGAAAAGGGAAGAATAAGATGGGCAGAGAATAAAAGGACCAAGATAGAGGAAATAGAAATAATAATAATAAAGGCAAGAAGATAAAAGTAACCAAAAAAAAAATAGTGGAACAATTTATAAAGTCTGTGGATTTTTCTTGATTTTGAGAGGTTAACTTCTTCCTTTTTCTTTCCTCTCCCTCTTCCTGGTCGGTGACCCTGTACCCCAGGCTCTGCCCCTGTGTCACACTTAGGTAGGGATTTGCAGTTGATGAGATTCTATGGCAATGTCATATAGTTGGCTTCCATCTCGTTGGTAGTCAAGGCTTCTTAGCATTTGCAGGCTCTGACAATGAGAGAGTCTGTTTTCCTGGAGCCTCTCTACTAGTCTCCCCTTCCTGAATTAGCAGCCTGGTGATCCAGCTATGAGGCTGCCACTTCTTCTGCCTGGGGAGTAAGAGGCTCCAAGAGCTGGCAAATCCCCACTCTAACCCCACTCAATGCAGGACTCTGGGTAAGGCTCTGGCAGTTAGAGCCGCCAGCATAATCAGGCAGGGCTGGGAGCCAATTGCTCTCAAGGTGACTTTCAATGAGCCTCCAGGCCTGTTCAGCATGCCTAACACTCTGTGGGACCACTCTCCCCAGGCTTTCCGCACTTTGTAGCCTGTTTTGGCTGGGAAGAAGATGCCCTATTCACTGCCTGCAGTACAGGTCTTAATATCTGCTAAGTCCCTCTTTTTAGCGTATATCCCTGAGTATGAAAGCTCTGTCAATCAGAAGTTGCCCCCACCCCTTTAGCAAGAGGCACTAAAGAATATCACGCCTCTTGTCTTGGATTGTGAACTGAGAGAAATCTTGTCAATTAGAGCCGCGTAGGTCAGTTGGGAGGTGCGTAGACTGTGGGTTAAGGTAATTTCAGTGATTGGATCCACAGATGTGCTCCAGGATGGACTGCAAGCTGCCCATGCGCCCCTCCCCCGACGCTTGATTGTTAGCTTGAATGGCTGGGTGAAGTGCCCCACCCGCGGAGAGAAGCTCGCTTTGGCGCACTCCCTGCTTGCTGCTGGTGGTTGGGGTGCTCTGGGCGCACCTGCAGCTGGGGACGCTCGCGGCGCACCGGCCCGCAGTGCGGGGCAGCCCAAGAACAGTTAAAGAGATTTATCATAATTTTAGTTTTAAGGAAAGACCATTTTTTTTTATCAGTCTGCACCTATAATGAGAAAGGTTGATATTCTTCAAAGAGCCACAGTTTCAGGCTCAGAAGATCAGTGTGCCTCTGACCAACTTTGCTTGCTGGGAGGTGCCCGAAAGTGCCATCCACGCAGCCATGGCAGAACATTCTTTACCTCCATGGGAATTCCAGAAGGTGGGAAACCCAGTGTACCAGGATCCTTTTTTTTTGACAAATCATGACAAGATTAATACAGAAAATACAAACAAACAAACAATGACAACAAAAACAGGGTCTGGCTTATTCCCCTCAAGTAGCAGAGGGGAAACTTTTAGGGTGATCAGGTTTTGTTTTTGTATAATAACACAATCCATTGAATTGAATTATTTTGTAGTTAAAATCCTAGAAGACAAACGTTTCCTCAGTATATACCTGCATTTTCTTTCTGGTATAATCACATATTTCCAGATTGTTTTGAGGAGTAATTGTGTTTTAGGTAATGTTTAAAGTCTGGTATAAAATGAGAGAGGTCTCTTTGTGAAGTGCTTTCATTGATATTTGGCTGAGCTCATTTTATGTGAAAAATTGGAAATTGGTTCAGACTCTTTATTTTAAGTTCACAAGTACCTATTCCCATCTCATCCAGCTTTCAGAGGCTACTGTTGGACTTTCCAAGGTTTGATTATGAGGCCATTTAAAGGGTCAGTTTCTGCCTCGGCCACCCTGCTGAGCTGGCAGCATCCTGGAAAGGAGATGAGGTTTTGAAAGATTTATCTCAGAGACCGGAGATTTGCCCCTAACATCAGACATTCTGTAACTTTTCTCCCTGTGAGTCTGACAACTTCATCTGGCTACATTAGGTCCCAAGTAGATTGTTGCCAAGTGTGGTCATGGGAAGAATGCTGGTGGAGAGACCTGGTTTCTTTCTAAATGTAGCTTTGCCACTAATTTGCTACGTGACTCCAACTTTCAATCAACCCTTATACAGCCTTTGTGAATGCCTCTTATGTGGCACACTGATGGTGTGTTACTGTTTTTCTTCTTAAACGAGGGAGGAACTATAGAATAATAGCAGGGAGTTGATTTTGAGTCCCAACTTTGTGACTAACAAATGTGTTTTTGTGTACTTGTTTACTCTCTCCAGGCCTCAGTTTCCTTAATTATAAATTGAGAATAATAACTTATACTTCACATATGACTGTGATTTAAAGAGATAATAAAGGTGACTTTCCTGGCCAACTGTATTGTTCTTTACATAATAGCTATTGCTATCCCATTGAGGCATTGAAGCCAGCAGGGACCAGTGGATTCTCATTGGCATGAGATTTAGATGATCCAGTTTTAGTGTTCTATCTACCACTTGGCCTTGGGCAAGTAACTTAACATTTTTTAATCCTGAATCCATATCTGTACAGAGAGGACAAGGAAGTCTTGCCTTCCTCAGAGTTCTTTATTGGAGTAAAGGAGATGTGTGGCCCTGGATGGTGGTGCAGTGGAGAGAGCATATTACCAGAGCATCAAGGTCTCCAGTTTGATTCCAAGGTTGCCCGCTCTATCCCAAGTGTGGCAGTTGGAGCCCCTGTCAGGAGATGTATGAGAAATGATCAATGTGTACACAATGAGTGGAACAACGAGTTGATGCTTGCCCCCACCTCTCCTCTCTCTCAAATCAATAGGAGGAAAAAAAGAGACATGTATGAAGATATTGCTTTTAGTCTACCTCTGCATCCCCTGGACCCCACTCTAGAAGAAATATTGTAAAATACAATTTCAGTCTCACTTAACATTTGTCAATCACTCCTAATTTTCTCCTGAGTTAAGTTCAAGTTCATTAGCATGGCATGCTTAGCTGTGCACCCCATCTCCTTAGGCTACCATTGTTGTTTAATGCCCCTTTCCATTGTCTCCAACTAATTTCTAATCACATAAAACCAACACACATTTTCTTGACCACACGTTGCCTTTGCACAGCCTAGCGTGCCTAATTAAATGTCCTTTCTTTGATTTACCAAATCTCTCAATAGCCTGGTGATTTTTATCAACACATCTATTTTCTTAAGAACAAGACAAGTGTTGTATTTGGCTTTGCATCCCAAGAAGCTAGAACAATGCTAGGCATATCTTTGGCATTCAATAAATTATTTTTAAACCAAAAACAAACAAACAAACAAATAAATAAATAGATAGATAGATAGATAGATAAAAGAAAGCAAGCATGGATGTCATCATTATTATTAAAGTCATTTTTACTGTAATAGACAAATGTATAGCTTTTTAAAAAGTTAAATAAAGACAAAGCCCCAAGCACTTGAGACACATTGCTCCAAAGAGTCAGCCTGGGCTGAGCTGATTTCAGGCAGGAAGAAGCTCTCCAAAGTCAGCTATTTTTCCAATTTGTAATATCAAAGCCCTGGCAGCATGGCTCAGTGGATAAAACATTATCCCAGTGAACCAAGGTCATAGGTTCAACCCCTAATCAGGGAATGTAGAAGAAGGACTTGAGGAGTCTACAACTAAGTGGAACAATGAGTTAATACTTTTCTGTCTCTCTCTCCCTTTTTTCTCTCTCTTGTTTTTTTTCTCTTCCTCTCTCTTTCTCTTCTTCCTCTCTTTCTTTCTGAAGTCAATGGAAAAATTATTAAAAATAGTTATTTCAACATTTGTTGATATTAAAACAAAGTAGTGAGCTTTTTATTTCTTCTAGTACATACCAATAATACAGAGATGTTCCTGAGGGGAAAAAAAGCATTCACTAATTTAAAAGTGAATTAAATGTGTCTGTGTAATTCATATAGGATAGTTCTTGGTGTGGGTCTTAACAGAAAAATCGTAACTGGTCTTTATATAAATTGAAAACAAGCCCTGGTAAGCTTTGCAAAATTTCAACATAAATGACTAAAAAGAAATTATCAATTCAAAATGGAAATAGAAAATTGGTGGGAGGGGAGGAAAATCGGTACAGATGAGGAGGAAAGAACAAATTTTAGGGTTTTGAAGCTTTCTCAAATTGTGACTCCTTCATGAGATGTCTTCATCTAAAGTTTTGGGGTACAATTAAGTTTGCTTTGGATTTATTTCTAGTTCCTTTTCTTCTTTTCTTCACATTGACGGGTCCAGATAATTTTGCTGTCTTCTCCCCCCCTTGTCCCCAGGTCTTAGCGGTCTGTGACCCTCTGAAGTGAGTTCAGTCCCTAGGTCCCCTTTCCTCTGCATTATGACCATGTGGCTTCAGCAGCTCTCAACTACTGTAAATCGTCAACAAATGTACCCTAGGGTGCAGCCTTCCCAGGGGCTTTCATATTTGAAAAGAGGTCAGCAAGTTAACCAAAACGCCTGTCTGATGGATAGAATTTCAAGGGGTGTGAGAAAGTGAAGTGTGGAATTTCTTGCCTTCTGAGGAAGGCAGTTTTAGCCTTGGGAGTCTTCTCAGGACCTGTTACCCAGATCGTTGCTGCTGGGTTCCCTGTCACTCTAGGAATTGGAAGGGGCTGGAGGACATGGGGTTGCGAGGGTTGGTGGAGCAGGGCCGGAGCTGGTAACAAATGGTTAGACACCAATATTAGGAAATGCCTATGTACCAGGGAAGACTGCAGTGTTTCCCTCTGCCCAGTGCTCACATCGAAGCTTTTCCCCCTCTATTCTCATGAATAATGTTTCTAAAGCCCATTTTTGTTTATACAAAGTTGAAAATGCACTGTTTTCCATGACAAGTTTAGTGAAAACAAAGTCACTGAGCAGTCTGCTTCTGATCATTGGTCTGGAGCAGAGGACATAACTAGGGGAATGGTCCTCCACCTTCATTAAGACACTAACTTTCACTTTAACCAGTGTGTAAACTATGCTTTTTAAATGCCAAGCAAGTCTCTTACAGCCAGTAGCTATGAAAAAGGCCTCTAGGTGTTGACTAGGATAAAATCATAAAGTCTAGTGTTGGGAGGAAATTTAAAGGTCATCGTCCCTCTGACTTTTACAAGTTGCTATTAAAAGAAGAAATGGGAGCACAGGGCAGAAGGAGTAATTTTGTTTTGGGATCCAGAAAACCTCAATTGTTCTCTCAATGTTGCAGTCTTGTTGGCAAACTCCCGTTGGCATGATGTTAGACGAATCACGTGCTTCTATAAGGGGGTGGTAAACTGTTAGTTAAAGGCCAAGATTCAGTTCAAACATATGTTGTGTTTTTCCTATAGCATTTAGAAAACTGGAGGATTCCACCTAACTATCTGGATTTCCAGTTTCTCCTGGGGGGAGGGGGCGGGGAATGATAATCTGTTGATGTTAGGCCTGCTTTTTCCATGGCACTTGACCAGAGGTGAGTAGTACCATCTCCTTGAGTTGCAGCATGTGTTGTCTCAGTGACCACTGTTCCTCTCCACTCCCTACTGTTTTATTTGGGGCCAGCCCATTCATTCATTCATTCATTCATTCATTCATTCATCTATTCATTCATTATCTGTGTCCCTCATGACCCTGAGTTTGCACCTCTGAGCTAGATATCCCTGTATCAGTGTTGCTATCTGTAAATGGGCAGTGGGGAGGGTGACAGGTGATACTAGAAAAGTAGTTTCTGAATTTAGTTGATTATAGAAATAATTTGATATATCAATAAAAATACATATTCTTGGGCTCCATTCATGTGGACTCTGACTTAGTGAATATGGGATGGGGGTCTCTGATTCAGTTTTGTTTCATGTTTTAAAGTTCCTATGCTTAGAATTCTAACTTAAATGATCTCTAAAATTCTATTAATCCAACTAACCCTAGAACTGTAGTTTGATAATTCTTTTTCAGGTCAATGGACTTCAATGCACTAAAGGCTCTGGTGCAATTATTAAATCCAATTAGCCACTGAGTTAAATTATTTTCAATCAGCCTTAGGCTATTTACCATAACATTCACCAACCTGTGATCTTGAATAAGAACAAAGGGACATGCAGAGTAAATACTGCTCATCAATCACTTCCACATTGAAGTGACTTATTCTCACAGCAGGTAAAAGTTCCCACAGCCTGGTCTCACTCTTCTGAAAATATACATATTAAAAAAAAGTTAGGGAAGGGAAGAAATTCTTATCAATGTGCCATTAGGTTGTAAGTACCAGAAAGGGATATTCAGGATTAAGGGCACTGTGATAACTGGCACATTTTATATTTTATATTGACTTCTTAAACTTATGTTAGGGCCAGTTTCTAGGAAACCTGAAAAAAAAAATACAGGAAGGATTTAAATTTGATGTAGTGGCATCTTTAAAAATTTGGCACAAGTCTTTTTGTTCTTTCAACTCTCCCTTCAAGATATCACAGTGTGAGAGAATGCAGGCTCTGGGCTCAGACTGCCTAATATCAGAAAACTGTGGACTGATGTCTGTAGACAAGAGGCTTGGGGAGCAGAGCGGTTTCTATGGAGATGGGAATTAGTGAGGAAGTGCTTTCCTTTTGATTATTCTCTACCCTAATAGGGACAACTGCAACCATTTATCTTTTTCTGAAGGAATAAGGACATCTTTGGGAACAATAGCAAGGACTTGAGTGAGACTGTCCCATATTAAATATCCTAAAATATCACCCCTTGGTTTCTTTCATTGTAAATCATAAGGTCTTTGAAGGTGGTCTTTGCCTAAGACATGTGGCTTTGATTTTGCCAGAGGACAAAATTAGAAACCCAGTATGAGTTTATTATAAGTTATTGCATTATTTTAAAACTAGGATGCATACTAAATATTTGCAATGGTACTAGCTTGGATTCTTATTTAGATTCTGGACAAAACAATACTTTCATTTATCTCTAAAAAAGAGATATGAACCATCTTTCCCATTTTTCAGATAGACAAACTAAGGCATATAAACAACTTAAGTGATTTTTTTATAATCTGTGGAAAACAAATGTGTGACTATAGATAATGTTTTTGGAGTCCAAATTTAATGACTTCTTTTTCTTATTCTTTGTGAATATATAACTATAACTAGTTGAATTAAATAGAAATGTATAAAGTAAAAGTGAAAGTTACACAAATTCTGCTACCCAGAGCTAACAACTCTTATCTGTTTGATTTCCTTCCAGATTACTTTCTTAACCTTTATATACATACACAAATATACATAGATGATTTATTTATTATATTTTATTAAAATCAGCTCTTATAGGTTATATAGTTTTGAAACTTGTTTTCCTTGATAATACACCATGTACTTTTTTCTAGGTCAGCATATCTGCATCCACATCTTTTTTTTTTTAAATGGTTAGATGGTAATTTATTGTATGAGTGTATAGATTGCCATAATTTATATAATAATTTTTTTAAAATTTGGATATTTAAGTTGTTCTTTGTTTTACTTTTTTTTCTTTACAATGTTGCTTTAACATTTAGAAGTTTGAAAAAAACAAGAAGTGTGATGAGTACTATCTATATGTTCTCTAAACAGGACATTTCATTACAGCTAACCTTCTGAGAAAGTACATTGTTAACACACTGATGTACACTAGGTTTTGATTTAAAAAACAATCCACATAATGGTACAGTGAAAATCGGTAACTCATGGCCCCAGTATGTACTTCTTTGGATAGTAGTGAGTTCTTTTGCTCTGGCTCTCTAGAAACACTATGGGAAAGGAGTGAGCCAAGGTAGGGTTTCTATCAGCTCACTGGAAAGGAAAAAAAAACAGGAGGCTTGGAGACAGGTATAGGGGCCTTGCCTGGGACGAGCTGTCACTGCCCACTGCTCCCCTGCTTGTAAGTCCCATAGGGACACTTAGAGTTTCGGAGAAAGATGCACTTGAAAAGGATATTTGGTGGGCATGCCCCAAGGAGGACTAGGTTGGCTTCTTTGTCTTGAGGGCTTTTATCTGCTTTCCAAAGGTGGGGGTTTTAAGGGAGGTCTCAGGAAACATCTCAATAGAATATTCATCAGCTTTTCCAGGTGTGCCGTTTCAGAGTCATGGTCTTCACCAACTGATTAGTGCCAGGGTAGGGGGTCATTAATCATTGCTGCTGGTCCTGCCATGCCTGCCTGGTTTTAAGAATCACCGGACATTGTACAAAGGCCTCTCTCCCTTCTACTTGGTCCTCAGTGTTACTGTTCCATTGTACTTCAGTGACTTTTGGTGTACTCCACAGAAGCACAGATTTTTGTATTCCTCCCAAGAACTACTAGAATGCCAACTGTATAGCAGACACTCCCTAAATATTGTGGAATAAATTAATGACAAAGTCTGCGAAGATCTAATGCTCCAATATCTAAGTTTACTCCTCACACATGTCCACGCACTCATGTGATTTATCAGCCACAGCCTGATGAACACTTCCTGCTGACGAATGTTTTTGCTGTGGGTTCTTAGTTCTCACTCTGCGTCTTGGAAAAGCTTTACTATCTCTTGGTTGTCACCATAAAGTTTGATGACACACAAAATTGTCCTTTGTGCCTAGAGGAAGGTAGGCTCTGAGGAGCATTTTTTAAAAAGTCTTATTGGTAAAACTGAGTTGTTTATTTCAAGATTTGTGATGAGCTTGGAAGTCCCCACAACATGAGAGTTAGAGTAGACAATGAACTTTATGAATGTCCTCCAGAGCAGTGCCTAAGCCCTGTGTTTAAGCTGACTTCTTTGTTTGAAAGACCCAGAGTGGAAGTGGACTGGCAGGTCTCCCTGCAGCTGCACTGGGCTTGGGCCTGGTGGAGTTGGTTACCTGGAAAGGTGACAAGGATCTAAAGCAGGGGTTGGGAACCTTTTTGGCTGAGAGAGCCATGAATGCCACATATTTTAAAATGTAATTCTGTGAGAGCCATACAATGACCCATGTACCGTTATGCATTATCCAATAAAAATTTGGTGTTGTCCCAGAAGACAGCTGTGATTGGCTCCAGCCACCCACAACCATGAACATGAGCGGTAGGGAATGAATGGATTATAATACATGAGAATGTTTTATATTTTTAACGTTATTATTTTTTTATTAAAGATTTGTCTGCGAGCCAGATGCAGCCATCAAAAGAGCCATAGGTTCGCGAGCCATAGGTTCCTGAGCTCTGATCTAAAGGGAAGGAAATTGGAGGGAAGTGTGGGGAGGTCAGAAAACAAAATGATAGAGTTAAAACAAAACAACTGAGTCATTTCCAAAATTAGGAAACAAAAAATTTAAAATGTTTCTGCATTAAGATTCCTTGGACTGCCTAGTCCTGAGCATCTTTTCAGAACCTCCATAAAGCTATAGAAGTTTAATTATTGCCTAAGACTGTCAGCATCAGAACCTAGAGGCACTATGCAAATGAACTTGGGTTTTTGACATTACATAATCAGATCAAGTGGTGTTGGCCTCATGGAAATAAAAGAGAAGAGGATTATATTTAGCTTAGTGAGCATCACAGGCACAGATATTAATTTTTTTTTAATGAAAAGTGGACTGTTTACCATGCACAAAGGATCATTTGTGCTAACCAAATCTATGCTAATCTCCATTCCAAATTCCTTAGCAACTGTTACTTGGTAAAAAAGGTTCAATTTTCATGTAAGGAAAAAAACATATTCTAAATGTGTTGTAGCAAAATTTTGTTTTGGAGTATTAAATTATTATTATTATTTATTTTATTTATTGATTTTTAGAGAGAAAGGAGAGAGAGAGAGAGAGAGAGAGAGAGAGAGAGAGAAGGGGGAGGAGCAGGAAGCATCAACTCCCATATGTGCCTTGACCAGGCAAGCCCAAAGTTTCGAACCGGCAACCTCAGTGTTTCAGGTCGACGCTTTATCCCACTGCACCACCACAGGTCAGGCAGGAGTATTAAATTATTAAAAATACTTTTAAAAATCACATAAAGTAATAAAATAGTTATTTAAAATAAGTTTGAATTTTTCTTTAAATGCAATAAAATCTTTCTAAACCTGCTGCTCAAATGAGATGCTTTAATTCTTTCATTCTAATAAAAGATAGCAAATAATAAAAATTTAAAAAGCATATCAAAACAGCATATGAACTAGAGATAAAAACGACTTCCCACAGTTTTCTTTAAGTGGACATTCATTTATTGCTCACTCAACAAACAGTACATGAGGATCTGTCATATGCTAGATTTCAGGTCAGTACAGGTACTGCCTGACCTGCAGGAGTTCAGAATCTAGTGGGAATATGAATTTATCAACTTATAAATCATGAAACATAATCACTGAGATGATACCATTATAAAGAACTTTATTCATACATTTTAAAACAAGTGAATGGAAAAATTTCTAGGAAAAATATTACTCACAATATTAAATCAAGAAGAAACCAATCAATAATATATTGCATCAGCAATTAAAAACATAACAACAGGCCTTGGCTGGTTGGCTCAGTTGGTGGTAGAGTGTCAGCGGTGGGTGGAAGTCCTGGGTTTGATTCCCAGTCATGGCACACAGGAGAAGCACCCATCTGCTTCTCCACTCTTCCCCTTCCCCTTCCTCTCTCTCTCCCTTTCTCTTTCTGTCTCTCATCTCCTCCTGCAGTCATGGCTCCAATGAGCAAGTTGTCCACCAGTGCTGAGGATGGCTCCATGGCCTCACCTCAGGTGCTAAAATAGCTCAGTTGCTGAGCAATGGATCAGTGGCCCAGATGGGCAGAGCATCAGCCCCAGATAGGGGTTGCTGGGTGGATCCTGGTCAGGGCGCATGCAGGAGTCTGTTTCTCTGCCTCCCTGCCCCTTAATTGATAAAACAAAAACAACAAAAAACAATACAAAAAACCTAACAGCAAAACCAAATAAAAAAAACTATTCAATATCCAATTTATATATAGACACATTCTCTAAACATTTAAAGAACAAATAATTCCTGTACTTCATAGCAAGTTTGAAATAAGTATTGGTTAAATAATTGTATTACTGAATAAATAAAGAGAATAAGCAAAAAAGGAATGCTTCCCATCTCCTTTTATGAGGCTAATATAACTTTGATAACAAAATCAGACAAGAAAGAAAAATTATGATCTAATAACATTTATGAAATAGATGTTCATATTAGATTCATATGCATACTTGTGTATGGGTGTGTATGTGTGTATAATATTATAATGCATTATGATCAAGCTGGGTTTAGCTCAGGAATATAAAGAAGAATTAAAATGAAAGATTTGATGTGGTTCTCTATATTAAATATTAAGTGACACAAACTATTTGATTATCTCAATAGATGTAGAAAAATCACTTGATAAAACTCTACTTCCTTTTATTATAAAAACTCTCAGCAAAACAGAAGTAACAGTGACTTTCATTTAGCTGATAAAAAGAATTCATCAGAATTCTATAGCAACTGGCATATTTAATGATGATCAGAGAATTCCTTTTGAAGCCAGGAACAAGAGCAGGAACATTGCTCATCACTGTACTGGAGACACAAGCTAGTTATAGTCAGCCCAGAAAAAAAGCATAAAGATCGAAAAGACAAAGCAACACTTCTAAGGTTTATATGTTATATTGATAAATTTGTGACTAAAACCCAAGAGACTCAAAGAGAGTCAAAACATATCTTATTAGATCTAACAGAGAATTTGACAAAGATTCTGATGACAAAAATCAATTATATTTACATACTGCAGCAACAAATAATTAGAAAATACAACTTAAAAGGTTATATTTTGTAATAAAAATAAAAGCTCTAATGTGCCTAGGAATAAATCTGACAAAAGTCATGAGGTAGTTTTAGCTGTTAGAAAAGAAAATAAGACTTAAGCCATGAGGACATTTATTGTTTAGTTAAGAAAATGTCTGAAGGTAGTTTGTTTTGGCAGCTCAACAATGAGGCAATGATCTCGGTTCTTTGCACTTTTTTTGCTCTGCCATCTGGGCTGGCTTCACTGGTGTGTGACCCATAAAGTCACAGAGGCTCCACACTCAGAAAAGGCTCTGTGCTCTGTTATTGCTGTTTTGAAAATCTTGACCAATTTATCTTCGAACTTGCATTTGGTAATGGAGACCAATGGGACAAAAGGGCCTGCGTGTGAGCAGAGAAGACACATGCAGCATGTATGTCTGTCCTCCTTCCTCGCCTTTGTGATGGCCTGCAACCACAGAATTGCAATGGACCCATGATGCACGAGGCGGGGCTGTTCAGTGAGACACGAAGTAAGGTGTGCTGTTACACCAGTGAGAAAGTTGGAGAGATGACAGCCCAGAGAGGCTACATTTTCCATTTTGACCAGAACTTGCTTTAAATACAGAAAGAAGGCATAAATTCTAAGATACACAAACAACTAAGGAACCCTACCACATCCTTTCTTATTTAGTTCACTCCCCTAGTAGCCATTTCATTTATGTGGAAATAATGACACAGAAGAAAACGGAAAGGCAGGGCAATCCCATTATATCTTTTCCTTTCTGAACCTCCTTATTTATCAGGAAGTCCAGGTTAGGGAGTATTGCTGGAATGTGTGCAAATCAAGACACGAAATAAAGACAATTGAATTAGCATCACCAGTGTCCAGGTAAGAATGGAATACATATGCAAGTGTGAGCTACGAAATACAAATTCTGTAATTTTGCATGTGAGTTGAATGCTCTTATATTTGCATTTAAAACTGGCATTGCACAATATAGAGAAAGTGGTAAAATTCATGCTAACAAGTTGAGGTTTTAATTTTTTTTACTGGAACACCATTGAATAGCAAATAAGAAATGACATGTCAACAGAGACACCACAGAAAAAAGAGAAAAGGTTTATATTTTATTTAGTACTTTCAACGTTACTTTTTTCTTGCTTTTTGAACAAGGGGCCCTGCATCTTTATTTTACATTGGGACTTGCAAATCCTTTAGCTGGCTCTGTCTGCCATCCTCAGCTCACTGCTTGCCCCATAATTCCAAGGTCACTCTCAAAGTTCCAGACCTCAAGTCTATCTCAGAGGTAGGAAAATGGTGAAAGAGTTGGTGACAGCAAGCTTTTCTTTTATAGTCACTGCCTTTATCAGGAATTTAAAAGTCTTTTCAGAAACATTCAGCCAACCCTGAGCCACTTGGACCTATTAGGTTGAAAAATAGAATGGAACAGTAAGCTTCTGGAAAAGAGGATAGAACGACCCAAGCCAATAGCTGGCTGAGAATACCATTTAGACCAGGAGCTGGCAAACTTTTCCTGTAAAACAGCCAAGTAGGATTTGGTGGCCATATAGTCAGACTCTGTTGCTAGTCAAGTTTTGTGTCATAGTGTGAAAGTACAGACAACTTATACGTGACTGGTTCCAATGAACGTTTCTTTACAAATGTAAGAAGTGGGACAGAACTGGCTTGTGGACCATAATTTTTAGACCCCTCCATAGAGCTTTCTTTTACTTTGGTTACAAAATGGTGGACCATAGAGTGATGACAGTTAGTACCTGCCACTTATTGAATACCTGCGTGTGTTCATCTCTTGAGGCCGGGCATGTTGCCATCTCTAAAAATATATTTGCATTTTATTCTCAAGGAAGAGAAGAAAGGAGTTTGTTGGAAAAGCAAGTGGCAGAACCTGCCACACCGTAAATGAAGACTTGGTTAAAAGGAAAGAGATATAAATACATAGATGGAAAGGTTTGATATTGTGACAATGTCATTTTTCTCTAAATTCATCCATTGACTTAATGCAGTTCCAATTAGCATTCTTATATATTTTTTTATGGAATGGGACTAGCTGACCTTAAAATTGATATGGAAAAACTAAGTGTTGAGAATAGCCTGACAGTTTTGAAGATGGGTAGTAGAGATAGCAGGGGAATGTGACCTGCTCATTATTGATACTTGTTATAAAGCTGAACTAATTAAGGTAGTGATACTGGTTCTAGTTTAGAAAGACAAATTAATCAACAGAAGAGAGGTCTCCGTGCTGATCTGATGGAGGAGGCATTACAACCTAGTAAAGTATGAATAATAATCAATACATAATGCTGGGGAAATTAGTTATTTCACTGAAAAAAAAATTAGATTCCTACCTCATTCGAATCACAAAAATAAATCCAGGTAAATTAAAGACATACATGTAAAAAGCAAAATGCTAATACTTTTGGTAGAAATTACAACTTGAAATAGAAAAAAAATTTTAAAGACACAAAAAGCATAAGCAAAAAAGATATATTTTAATGAATCTGTTTTTATTAAAATGAAAGACTTTCATAGAATAAAAGACATCAAAATCAAAGTGAAAAAAAATTCCACAGAGTGGTGAACATTAGTAATGTATATTGAAAAAATGATTAGGTCTGGAATATATAAAAGCATTTGGAAAAATGTGGGTGAATGATGTGAACCAGAAATTCTCCAAAACCCTAAGAAGCCCACAAATATGTGAAATCATTTCTCAGTCTCTCCAGTATCAGAGAAATGGAAATTAGACAACAGTCAGGTTTTATATCCTATCCTGGAGAGGCAATAATTTTTAAAGGTGAAAATTTAGGAGTTGGCAAGTATGTGGAACAGTTCAAGTTCTCAACCAGTGCTGGTGGGATAATCAACCAGCATAACTGCCGGACAAGGAAAATGGTAAAATACGGGGAAGCTGAGGATGCATGTGCTACTCACTCTGCAGCATCTTCACTCTGGCAACAACTCTTTGCCTATCAGACCGAATATTTTCTCTTTTTATACTCAATATTTTGTAACACTCCCCCACACAGCCCCTTTTTGATTCTAAACAAACATCAGTATAATGCCATCACATAAATATAAAAAAGATAAATGAAATAATGATGAAATATGTATGTATTTCAATATGTACATGCTTGGGCATGACTAAACTAGACAAAATAATAAGGAGGGACAAGCCTGTATATATCATGTGAATAAGCCTGCTAAGAATGCAGACTGTTGTTTTGGCCATTCAAATATTGTGTTACTATTGGTGATATAATTTTTCAAAATAGCATAGAGCTAGTAATGAAGTTATAAACAAAATACAATCTTTCTCAATTTATACTGTGGTTATATTCCTTGACCATCCAGGGTGCCTGATCAATAGTTTGAGTTTATGTATATAAGGTGGAGTAAGGCTCTGTGCTTGGGTTGCTTATAAACAGACGTACACTAACGTCTTACTGTAGGACATAAGACAATTCTTTGTGCTCCGTTGGCTTTAGCACAAGAAATGTCTAAAGTGCTACTCAATCACGTGACAACCAAACCTCCTCCTCAAAATGCTGAACTGTTTCCTAGGGAGTAATCCTGCCCCATTTGGAACCACTGCTCAAGAAAACGTCTCCTCTCATGTGGCCACAGAAAAACATGTGAAGGCATTTCCATTGCTACATTCTTTGTAATTGCAAATAATTGGAAACTAACATCCATTTACAGAACCTAGCTTCTCTCTCTCTCACTCTCATCCATGTGTGTATGTGTCTGAGTGCATGTGTGTGCTTTTGTTACGTCTATATAATAAAATTTCATATACTGAAATGGTAAATTAGAGTTACAGTATCAAAATAGATACAGCTCAAAAATGTAATGTAGTAAGAAAAAATTTGCAAAGTACGATACTTCAAATAGTATGGCACCACTTAAAGTTTTTAAATATTCCTAACAATACTGTATTTTATGTATAATCGTATTTAGCAAAATAATTTAAAAATGTGCATGAAAATGGGAAATGTCTAATTCTGAATAGCAGTTACTTCTGGAGAGGGAGGAAGAGCAATGTGAGGGGTTAGGAAAGGGTAAACAGCAGAATTTAGCAACAATCTATCATGTTTTACTTCATAAAACAAAATTTGATCAAGACATTGCAAAATATATCTTAATATATTTGGTAAAACTGATCACAAATACACAGGTGTTACTTTTTCTCTATGCCTTTTTGTGTGTTTGAAAGTATGATATTTCATCATACAAATTCTAACTGTCTTCTGATGGAATCTTTGATGTATTTTATAGAAAGTATCCGTGTTTTGTTATTTCTATTTGTGTAAAATGATGTAGATCGTGAGTCTCTTTCTGGCATTATTCCTTTTTGAAGCTCTGGTTTTCTTAAGGCTCATTTAGACATGGCAAATAGAGCACTAGGAATCCCACTGCCTTCAACCATTAGGTGACGTTTGGAATATTTGAGTTGTCTCTGTGCTTCAGAATGATGCTCTAATCAACTGAGCTATGGGGCCAGGGCTAATTGAGCTGCCTTAAACTGTAAGAGGGCTCCTCCTGGAACTGTGAACTGGGTGCCGAATTGCACTTCCACCCTTCTTGTGACTGAAGCTGAGATGACAGCCTTCTCCTGAATCTTGGCATTCTTGGCCAGACTCTGATATTGTAGTTTCTGTTCTCTCTCCTCCACACTGTACTGCACCATACCAGATGCCTCTCCTACCATATGTTCTCATAACTGCCTTTGTTTAGAAACTCTTTCTCCATGCCCCTCCATTAAGGTAGACTATCTTGTGCTACAAAACCAGCCAGGGTCAAGTCTGATATTTCACACACCTCAGTGTGTGCCTATCTGCAGCATATCACCCTTCTGGGACCTACTTCTCACCTTCTTAGCTCCTCTATCTATTCTTGTCATGCTCCCCAACTCTGTGCCTGGAACATCTTTGTATATGTTCATTATTACAGCACAATTATTATCACAACCCCTTCCATACTTAAAATGTCTCAGTTTAGGTGATGAATTATAGGATTACTCATAAATCATGTTGATTATGCATCTTGACAAAAAAATACTCAGTATTACCCAGAGCAGTTTCCAGTTAAAACAACAGCCTACAATGAGCTTGCATTTTGGGAACACAGAATGCTCGTTCATCTGTTAGGTCTTCACATAAAGGAGGGGCAGAAAAAATCTAAATGTGGTTATATGTACACTGAAATGGCAACTTTCAATCATGAGGTATGCTACATGTACTTTATTATCTAATAGTCAACAAAACCAAGATTTAAAAATTTTATTTTATAAGTTGGAATGAACTGCTGTTTGTTCATCCTACCAAATACTTACTTACATTACAATATACTTTCTTTTTTTTAATAATGTTTTCTTATTTTATTTGATTTTATTGGCTTGATAGAGAGGAGGGAGAGAGAAAGAGAGAGAGTGAGAGAGAGAGAGAGACATTAATCTGTTCCTGTATGTGTCCTGACTGAAGATCGAACTGGCAACCTCTGCGCATGGAAACAACATTCTAACCAACTGAGCTATCTGGCCAGGGACAATATATTTTCTTGATAAAAGAAGAAAAAGTGCGGAATGACAGTTGGTGATTCTGTTCTTCTAGCTCTTTGGGCTAAAAAACAACAACAATGGAATCATCCTTGACAGTTTTTTTAATTCATTCCTCAAACCTGATTCATTAGAAAATCAGATTATATCCCAAACATGATCACACCTCAGCCTTGCCCTGCTGCTGCCCTGGTGCAAACCACCATCATATTGCTCCTGGTCTATTGCAGGAAGCTTCCTCCAGTGGTGTCCTTGTCTCTGACCTTGGTTACCTTTGCTACAAACACATTAATAAATTCTTATTTTATTTACAATGAAAAGAAATCCCAAACTCTTTCCCTGTCACCCTCTGGAGACATGGGCTCCTTGCTGTCCCTCAGACACATGAAACTCCTGATTCAGAGCCATCACTCTTCTTGTTGCCTCCGAACTTTTCTCTTCCCATCCCCTGCACTCCAATATCTCTGTAAGGCTGCCACCTCATTTCCTTCTGGTCTCATCTCAAATGTACCGCACCAGAAAGAATGTCCATGATGACTCTACCTAATATAGCCTCTCATACCTCCCCCCCAAACTATCATTTCTGTTTCATTTTTTATTACACTGCTAACTCCTGACATGTTATATTTTTATATGTTTGTGTCTTGTCCCCAGAAGAACAGGGACTTTAAGTTCTAAAGCAGAACCCAACACCCAGGAGTGGAGAGAGGAGGGTTCCAGTGAATTGAGTATAATCCTGGTTGTATCCTTCAGTCAGTGGCCAAAGATAATATCTAATTGTATGTGTTCCAAACCAATATTACAAGGTGGTATAAGATATGTGCTTTGACTGCAGAAAATTCATGGCTCTTTCTTTGTTTTTTAAACAACAAGAGAGCAGGTGGATCTATTGGCTCTGAAGGCGATTAGCTGATTTGCCTTTCTTGCCATGTCACTGAATCCTCCTGGAGGCATAAAAACTGATGCAGAGTTCCAACACTGGAAACTAGAAATATCAGGTAATGGATTGCCAGACACTGGAAAGAATGTCCGTAACTAGCACACAGATGATGAACCTTTAGTGGCTGACACAGACTTTGAAATTGCTGAAACAGAACAGCAGGGTCAGACGGGAAAAGCTGAGGGCACCCAGGTGTCCTGCTTGGGAGCTGACAGTCTGTATGAGGTTTCTGCTGATGAAATAAAGATATAAAAGGCCAATTTAAAAATTAAGACCACTTTATTATAACAGGACCTACGGTCAGTGCCATGCAGCATAGTGTTTCATTTTCTCTAATAGTTACAAGAATGTAAGATATATTTATAATACTGAATATGTGGTATTTTCTGCAGAAGTTGTAATATGGGCTGCTATTAACATAGTTTACAGATTGTATATTTTTGATCTATGCATTTTTATGGATGTATTTCTCAGTCTACAGTTTTTATCAGGTGTGTCTGGTGTTTTGGCTGAAACCACATGGCAATCTTAGAAATAAAGAGAAAAGATTTCCAACCATGCTATGTATTGGGCCAGTTTAGAGGAGAGGCTAAGCAGAGAAGTCTTCCTTGTACCACATAGTCAATGCTTCCTGTGGGTAGCCACATCCATTTTTAAGACCAGCTTCTTGGCATGCAACCTGTGCAGCTGCATAGGGCCTCATGCTTAGAAGCACTGGGCTCAGTGCTCTGCTCTTATCATCTTGAAATTCTTGATAATCTTACAGTTGAACTTGTGCATGTGTGTAAATAGAGAAGATACATGAAATGTATGTATGTATGAATGTACAAATTTATTTATATTTTTAAATTGTTTAGCAGAAGAGAATGAGAGAGAGAGAGAGAGAGAGAGAGAGAGAGAGAGAATAGACACGGACAGACAGGAAGGGAGAGAGATGAGAAACATCAACTCAAAGTTGTGGCACTTAAGTTATTCATTGATTGCTTTCTCAATGTGTCTTGACCAAGGGTGGAGGGTACCAGCTAAGCCAGTGACCCCTTGCTCAAGCCAGTGACCTTGGATTCAAGACAGGGACCACAGGGTCATGTCTATGATCTCACACTCAAACCGAATGAGCCTGTACTCAAGCTAGTGACCTCAGGGTTTTGAACCTGGGTCCTTAGCATCCCAGGGCAATACTCTATCCACTATGCCACTATGCAGTCAGGCAGAGAGAGAAAGTGGGAGAACTGGAAGGCATCAACTCATAGTAGTTGCTTTCCATATGTACTTTGACTGGGGAAGCCCAGGGTTCGAACCAGCAACCTCAGCATTCCAGGTCAATGCTTTATCCATTGTACCACCACAGGTCAATGCCTTCTTAATGCTCCAGGAGCACAGAACTGCAATGTGTTACAGTTCAGTGAGATGCAAACAGAGTACAAGAGTATTATGTTTAGTAGGGGGAGAACATGACAGCCCCCAGAGCCACACTTTCTATCAGAACCAGCATTGACTTTGAATGCAGAAAGAAGGCAATGCCATTCTAAGAAGCATGAACAACCAGGAAACACTATTACAACCTTTCTTACTGTGATGGGCTAAACCGTGATTTCCCAAATTCAAATGTTGAAATCCTAATCCCAATGCTACAGAAGGGACTTATTTGGAGATTGAGTCTTTCAAGAGTTAATTATGTTAAATGAGGTAATTAGTATAGACCCCAATCCAATAACTTTATAAAAGAGAAAATGTGGACACATGCACACAGAGAGAAAACCATCTGAGACATAGTAAGACAACTACACACCATCTACACACCAAAGAGAGAAGACTGAGAAGACACCAATTCTGACCACATCTTGATCTCGGACTTCCGCTTCTAAAACTGTGAGAAGATAACTGTTGTTTATGCCACACCATTTGAGGTACTTAGTTAAATGGAAGCCCTAACAGACTAATATACTTACCAGGTTAGTTCTCTGTTGGCCAGTCACTTATGCTAAAAATGATGACACAGAGCAAAGGGGAAGATAGGGCAACCCATAATTTCTTTTGCTTTGAGTTCTTTCTTACATGTCAGCAAGCCAAAGGTAGAGAATGCTGGTTGAATGTGTGTGAATCAAAGAGTGAAATAAAACCAGCTGAGTTAGTTCATCAGTTCTGTAGCATGTATTAGCATTTTATTCTCTTTTGTGGCTGAGTAATGTTCCATTGTGTGCATATGTCACTTTTTGTTTATACCATACTTTATCATATACCACATATTATACCACATTCATCCATTAATTGACTTTCAGATTGTTTCTACCTTTTGGATATTGTGAACAATTGTGTACAAGTACATTTTTGAACACTTGTTTTCAATTCTTGTGAATGTGTCCCTACATGTGGAATTGCTGGGCCATATGGTAATTCTATGTTTGATGTTTTGGGGGCCCACCAAACTGTTTCCTACAGTGGTTGCAGTGCACAGTGTTCTGATTTCTCCACATTTTTATATATATTGATTTTCCATTTAAAAAAATTATAGCCATGCTGGTGTGGGGGTATCACTGTGATTTTGATTTGCGTTTCCCTTGTGACTGGTGTTGTTTGGTATCTTTTCATGTGTTTGTTGGCCATTTGTGTGTCTCCTTTGGGGAGGTGTCTATTCAGGTCCATTGTCCAGTTTTTGTCTTTTGCTGTTGAGTTGTAAGAATTCTTTCCATGTGTTGAATAAAGACACTTATGAAATAAAACAAACAAACAAACAGCTGAGTTGATTTTTAGCATTTCCACCATTTTGGTAAGAACAAAATACATATAAATGTATTGCTTTGTTAGCATTAGCATTTCATGATGTAATAAATGTAAAACACTTCCTTTAGTGTTGGTGATAACTGAAACTATTTTAATTGGGAGTTAGATCTAAACAATAAAAATAAATGAAAATGAAAAGGTGTTCCTTAAAAGCAAATACCTATAATGTTAAGGGATGTAATATTAGGTTCAAAGTCATATATCAGAATAATGAAGATTTAGAAGTTGATGGAAAGGGTAGGTTAAGGAAAGGGTCTAACATTCCTTTTCTTGTGTGAGCACTACCAAAGATACCTTTTCTAATTCGATTCAGATAAAGAGAGAATTTTATCTCTTCTGTTCTGGATCTGTTCCCTCTTGTGTTTCAGACCATGCTCCTTTCCTTTCCTTTCTCCTAAATCACTAGCTGTGTCCTCTCTACTGCATCATTTCTGTCATCATTCCAAGATTTAGTGCCCCCAATATTTTTTATCAGTTTTCCTTGATGGCTCTTCTACCTCTACCAACTTTTAAAGGTTGAGGCACCTTGACACCTGGTGTTGAGCCATCTTGTCTTTTCTCCTTTCCCTTGTCTCTCCTTCCTTCTTTCTGTTTCCTCTCTCTAGATGATTTCATATAATAACAGGGCTCTAACTAGCAGCTAAAGGTTTATGATTCCCAAGTTTTCTATGTGCTATGTGGGCTTCTCCCCTGAGCTACAGACCGGAAACCTGACTGAATGGGTAACTCCACTTGAAAGTTGCGAGGGCATATCAAGGATAATATGTTTAATGCAGGGCTCTTGGTTTCATCTCTTCCTTTTCCTCTTCCTCTTTCAATGATCTTCATAATAACTAATGGCACCATCATTTACTCTCTACCTTATTACTTTGTTTAGTTCACATAGCATTTTGTTTACTTTTTCATTTGTTTACTACATGTCCATGTGTATCCCCTCCTTGAAGGCAAGTTCCATAGGATAGGACCTTGCCTTGTTCTCTTTAGTAACTTTAACCTCATATTAAATACAAGATAAACATACTTAATATGTGGGTTCTAAAATCAAAATGTTGATATGTACCAAATTTAAAACTACAAGTATATATGTCACTTCACTTGAGAAAACAAAACAAAACAAAACAAAAACACAGTTGTAGTAAGGCACAGGAAATAAAGGTAAGAAAAAATGAGAATAAAAAGCAAAAAGCACAAAAATATGACACATTTATAACTAAACATGTTAATCATCACAATGAGCATAAATTGATTAAATTATTTGAGGAAAAGTTAAGTCTTAGAATGAATTTAAAATATTTCCAGTTATATTCTGAATATGAGATACATACAAAACGAATGGCTTGCCTGATTACTTCCTTTTATTCAGATTTTAAGAGGGTTTTCAACTGATAGATATTTTGAAAAGATCTGCAGTGCAATTTCCCTTTGGAGTTATGACATCTAAATATATATTTTACAGCAGAATTTTTTTCATATTGTATCAAGCTGTTTCCTAAAACATTCAAATCCAGGAGGCCATAAGAAAGATTGGTTACAGTAAGTAGAAATTCAAACATAAGTACATTTTGACATACAAGAATGTAATTGATTTTCAGGTGTATAATTTCCAAGGTTAATGTGACTTGAGAATGGGCAGCCCATCCGTCTTTCCTGGCCACTCTCCAGTATCTCTGAAGAACCTGCTCTAAACATCAGGCTCTGGCTCTCAAGAAATGCCTGAGCTAACAGGCCTGGCCCTCCAGTCCACGGAGTTGTGTTAGTCTGGCTTATAACCACAGGGGGTATTTCTTCCAATCCTTTAAGAAAAAGTGGGCCCAGGAATCTTCCAGGGCTTAGACTGTCTTCCTCAGCCACCCCTTTCTAAAGTAATGGGCCCTAGAATCTTCTACTCTCTTGTGGATCCTAGTCTGCTTCCACTACTAGATCTGTGGTTAGGATGTGACGTTAATCTTGCTTTTCTTTTATTCCAAACTGGTCCTCTGTGCAGGGGCCACTCAATTAGAGGGAAAAAAAGGTGTTTTTAGTTGTTACTTTGAAAAGACTGATAGGCAGAATAATGCCTACTTTCCTGACTTCCCCAAAGATTTCCATGTCCTAATCCTGGAGACTGTAAATATGTCAGGATACATGGCACAGGGGAATAAAGATTGAAGATGGAATTTGGTGGCTATTTGGCTGATCTTAAACAGGGAAATTATCCTGGTTGATCTTATTGGGTCCAATAAAGTGGAAGATGGAGAAGCAGAGTAAACAGAGCCAGAAGGAGATGTGACAAGAGAAGGTCCAAGTGATGCCATATCAGAAAAAGTCAACCACAGTTGCTGGCTTTGAAGATGGAGGAAGAGGCCACAAGTGCCTTTAGATGCTGAAAAGGGCAGGGAAACAGATGGTCCCTTCAGGATTTCAGAAAGGAGTATAGCCTCAGCCCATCGAAAGCTGTGTTTGACTTCTAACTTACGGAACTGTTAAATAATTACCTTATGTTGTTCCAAACCACTAAGTTTATTATTACAGCAATAGAAAATGAATACAAACTAGACTAAAACAATAGAGAATGCCAATTTTCATTAGGAAACATTCCCAGGCTCAATGCTTAAATTTTTACCATAAAAACAACCAGTTAGTATTCACGTGTCTTTTATAGATTATAGACAGGTAATCATTTTACAAAGACTAATGTTGCCTTCCTATAAGAAAACATAACTTTGTGCAAGCCTTCCTTGTGCACTTTTTGATTTCTCATGCTTTGATAATGAAAGAGATTTTAAGAATAACATCTTACCAGTTAGGTATGGATCTAAAGGAAAGGAGAACAGCTAATTTGTCATAAACTAGGCATGAAATCTGAAAAAGCAAGAGAAATGACTGTAAGAATGGAAAAAAAAAAATCAACCTTTTTGTTGAATATGACATTATGGAAAATATTTGGAAAGGTTTTACTACAGAATATTTTGAGGTACATGAGAAAAAAAACATTTCAATTTTATTGTGACACAGTTATCTATAACGTACCATTGTGAAGACTAAACTCTTACTATTCTTTGAAAACTCAACTCATGCTATAATTCCCCAAAGAGCATCACTTTTTAAGTCTCCAACTTATGAATTTAAGGAAAATGGTGATAAAATTAGCAGTAAAAAATGGTGGGAAGGAATGTTGATCTGGGGAGAAATAATGTTTGAATCTTCAGCATGCTGGGTTTCATATATTGGTATATTCCATTTACATGAAGTGTGATGCACATGCAAAAAGACATGATAAGTATAGATGTGGAGTGAGTGAAAACACCCAGACTTATCTAATCACCTTCAAAGAAAAGACTTGGGAACCTAATTTTCAGGGCAGCCACAGAGAATCAATATAAAGATGAAGAGAAGCCAGTAATGGAAAAAGAGGCAGAGTCATCAGAGAAAGACAGCAACATGGAAAGCAGACTGAACTGGGCCTTAACCCTGATTCTGCCACTTCCTGTTTGACTCTGAGGCCCTTTTCTCAGGCCATCAGTGCGATACAAGGGGTGGGACATGGTAAACTCTAAGTTCTCTTAGAGCATGTAGATTTGCTGTTCCCACTTAGGGAGTGTGGGAAAATTTCAAGAATAAAATGTTGGTTAAAAATGGTCAAATACAGTGAGATTCCACCCTCCCTATCCCCTGCCCCTGCCTTTGCCACCTCAGTTCAAAATTCTAGCACCATGAAAAAAATATTGATGAGCATGTCAGTAAAAGTAACTACATAATAAATAATGTTGGATACTCCTTCATAGTTTGATGAAAGAATTGTTAAATTTTAGAGTCTGACTAGTTTTACTTCTGTCATTTCCTTACCAAGTTTAAAATGCCTAAGTCACAGATTGGTAGACATAATATTCCAAATCCAAAAACAAACAGGGAAACTATGTTTCCTACACACAGGTTACTGTCCACTTGCAGATGTAGCAGCAGGTCATAGGTGGGAGGCACTTTGATACAACAGTTCCTCTGAGGACTTGGAAGAATATCTTTTGATTATAGGAGATTTTTTTTTCATATGAATGGATTTGATTTTGTTGGGCTATCTCTATTTGCAGAAATCTTCTAGATCTTAGTGTTTTTCCCCCTCCCCCCCGTTTTCAAAATATAATTTAAGGGCCTAATGTGTGAACACAGTATTGAATCTAGCTACTGCCAAACCCATGAGCTCTAACACATTTGTTCAATTCCCTCACCAAAGAAAAGAAATTCAAACCTAGCTAGCATTAGTGTTTGGTGGAAAAATAAAATTGTTCTCAGCTGAATGAAAAGAAACATATTAGCAACCAATTTAAAATTGTATTAATAAAGTTCTTAAGAGCCATTTTATTCTTGATCGTTGATGAAAGGATAATTTTTCAATTTATTTACTTTTTTATTGGGGAAAAGAAGTTTGACTATGGTTTCTCTGTTAGTAAAGCGTCTTGCTAATTAAAGAAAATGTTTCCTTCAAATTTGTAGGTATTAAGTGGGCTTTTTAGGAGCAAGAATTCCATTTTTTGAGTAAATGTTAAACAACAAATTCTTTTTAAAAAGATTATTAAAAAGTATAACTATTTGGACTTAAATCATCATGATATGACTTATTTGGACTGTAATTATATGCTTTGGGTCAGAGACTCAAATTCTGGCCCTTTAACTTTCAAGTTGTGTGACACTGAGAAAGTTACTTAGATTCTCACAGTCTCATTTTCTTTATGTATCAAAGAAAGATAATAATAGCATCTACCTCATTGGCTTGTTTTGAGAAGTAAGTGGAATAAAACATGTGATTGGCATATTAAAATTATTACAACTCTAATGACTATTATTCTTATTATCTTATATAAGCCAAAGATTATTAGGAAAGTTATAAAACCCACAGAATCAAAGCTTTAAGTAATTTCTTTAAATCAAACTGAACATTTGTTGGACACAATAGTTTTATTTTTATGATAAAATATGTGCAATGGTCACAAATGAATAAATGTTTCACACTTAGATTTGTTATTGTATTTGTCATTAAGTTTTTTGAATTTCCAGAGAAAATTTTAAAAGATAGTATCTATCTGGGATAGAAAGAGAAAGGGTAGTTACATAGTTGGTTGGAAAATATTTTAATAAGAAAAATATTTAAGCATATTTACTTGTTCTTCTGTTTATTTATATACTTATTTATGTCTAACCTTATTCTAAAAATAATGTGAGGTGGTAAATAGAAGATTAAAATTTGGCTCATTAAATTTAATAACCAATGAAAACAATAATAATATGTTGCACATATAAAGGATAGGATTAAAAAATAGGTTAAGACTATAGTGATGAAAAATTCTAATTCACTTAGGATAAAACAGGTCAAATAATAAATTATAATATTATAAAAATAAAACAATAAAACTGAAGAAGTATCTATCTTAATAATGTTCTCTTACCTGTGTAGCTATAAAGTTTAATTTGAAACAAGACACAATTTTCCTGGGAGCCAACGAATTTAATATTGTACCAAAATGCTACATTATTAGTGGTACAATATCTGAGACCCTCAGATAAATGAGATATCATTATAGTAAATATTTGTGGAAGACAAGTTTTTTCTACCAAATGAATAAAAAGAGATCTAACAATAAGAACTTCGTTGCATACATATTAAAGATTGGTGTCATCTTCAACTGTGACCAAAGTACTATTTAAAAAACAAGTGAACAAATAAACAAACAAACAACAAGGATTAATAATTTTATTTGCCCTAAAAATACTATGAGATTCTTGGCATATTCAAACATTGTATGTGCTTTTGTGGAAGACATTGTTGTAGGTTTTGGGGAATATCAACATGAAAAAAAGACATACTTTATTCCTAACTTGGAAACTATAACAAAGTAGAAAAAAAATTACAAAGTGTGGTGAATGCTACAATATTGAGGCAGGCATAGAGTCACACCAACAGCCTTTGTCTCTATTTCTCTCTCTCTCTCTCTCTCTCTCTCTCTCTCTCACACACACACACACACACACACACACTCATACAAATAAATTTTATTGGTTCTGAATCTAACTGTTTGTAAATTTGAAGGTAAGACAGTAGGATTTTTCCTCATAATACTTTTAGCCAATTACTGTCCTTTATATAGTAGGTAATATAGTAGAATAATTTGTGAGGATCATCGTTTTTAGTACAAAGCTAAACAATAAATTCTTCATATGGTGACTTTAGATGACTTCTCTTCCTGGTAAGATTTCCTAAGATTTTCTAAGACGAGTTCATAGGTCAAATTTTCTACTTTAGTTGAATTTGCAATTTCTCATCACTAAGCTAGTGTGTGGTTGAAAAATTAAAATCAATTAAAATGTTTATTAATTACTATAATATACAAGGCACTATTAATACCATTTTAATTTTGTCCTAACCCTAAATCCAAGCCTAAGTCACTGTTTTCCCAAATTGTCTTCCGTGGTCAAGTCAATTTGTAAACATTCCATATGTCTATCTCTCCACCCTAAAGATGTACAGAGCACATTAGAATATTAAGTGCTTGTCTAAGTATTTATTTTAAAAGCTTGTTTAACTTGTATTTTCCAAGCTTAATGAATAAACAGCTTTCCAAGAACAGCTATTACATGTTATTGCATCCTAGAATAGAGTCTAGGATATTTTTGCCAAAGAAAAAAATGGTATGAAATTAGCTGTGCTGCCCTCCAAAGTCAAATATAAATGACCTTTGGAAAACATGCTATTCTACATGATGGGTACCCTCATTCCTTCATGGCTGCAGTTCATCAAACTGAAATAAGCACATTTCAGTATATTATGATTACCGCTTCAGATCAATAACCAGGCAACCTGGCTACTAGGAGACTGGTACAACCTATAAAATAAGGTGACCAACTTTTTTACAATAAAAAGGAGGACAAAAATAAATGGAAGAAAACAATATCATAAATAAAAGAAACATTTTGTTCATTGCAACAATAATACACTATAATATGATAAATGCATAATAAAAACATTTGTAATCTTTTATATTGTAATTATGCTTACATGCCTACTAATTTTTAATAATAATTGTAAGAAAAAAGTACTCATTAAGATAAAAATACATTACATCACATGCAATGGATCAACTCTGTATTGATTAAATACAGACATTTACAAATTAGGCTTTCAATATCAAAAAGGAGGACATTTTTCGAGGGAGGATGGAACTTACAAAAGAAAGAAGGACTGTTCTTCCTAAAGGAGGACAATTGGTCACCTTATATAAAAGCAAGTTCTTGAGAAATTTTGCAATGAAGGAATGTCTTCCCTTATCCTCTGCTTATGCAGAAGGTAATTTGCTATGCTTAGTCCTGAGGAAATCATTTACTATTCAAATCAGGACAGTTTTGAGAGTGAAAGGGACACTACTCTTATCTGTCCAGGTGCAGGATCACACTCCCGCTCTGTACACACAAGCTATGCACTTGTCATAGGGAATACAGTTCATAGCATTGTAGTAACAATGTATGGTGTCCGGTAGTTACTAGACTTGTGGGGGATCACATGTAAATGTCTAATCACTACATCGTACATTTGAAACTAATGTAATATTGTATGTCAATTTATAACTGGAAAATCAATTATTTAAAAATGCGCTTATTTATTTCCAAAATTTTATTAATAAAAGAAAAATAAAAGAATGAACTACAAAAAAAGCATTTACAATTGCATGCCTCTTTTTTATTCACCACTTCACAGTTCCCACTCAAAATTTTTGCTACAGTGACAACTATTTTAGATGAAGAATATGAAGGAGGCATGCAAACAAGGAAATAAAAAGATGAGGAACTAATGAAATAAAAGAATAGAGGTTTTTAGAGTTGATTTTATAATGGAAAAGAAAGCTCATAAGCCAAGTTCCCAAGAGTTCCCATGTTGGAGAATGGACAGCTTGGGTTTTTTCTACACGCAGTATAGTGACATGGTGGACAGAGTGCAGACTGGGAAATCCAGGTGCTAAACTGGAATCCTGCTAGTTGTGTGGCATTAGCCATACCTTATCTGCAACATAAAGCATTTCATGATACCTCACAGGGTTACTAGGGCTTAATGAGGCAACATATGTGAAAATGCATCGAGAATTGTAAAGATGTGTCAACAATAGTTGTTATTTTACCCCGTATTTAAAACTAAGCATCTGCATCACCACCTCTGAGGAGCTCCAGCTTGCCCTTTTAGATTATCTGCCTTTAAGAGATAAGCACGGAATTGAGTGCAGGTATCAGACCAAGTTCTACATTTCTGTTCCTGGTTATCCCCAGAGAGTGGCTTTTAAAAAAATTTGCTGTGCCTAGGGGCTTGAAACAAGCTCTTAAAACAAAATTACAACAGGGGAGTGTAACAAAGACAAAGGCTCTCTGGGCAGACAGTAATGTACAGAAGAGCCACAGTTTAGATCAGTGGTAGTCAACCTGGTCCCTACCACTCACTAGTGGGCATTCCAGCTTTCATGGTGGGCAGTAGTGGAGCAACCAAAGTATAAATAAAAAGATAGATTTAACTATAGTAAGTTGTTTTATAAAGATTTATTCTGCCAAACTTAGCGAAAATCCAACATAAAGTACTTGGTAAGTAATTATTATTATATGCTTTAACTTGTTGTAACTCTGCTTTATAAATTTTATAAAGTAAAGTTACTTCCCTACTTTATAAATCACCATTACTGTTGAACCAGTGGGTGGTTAGAAAATTTTACTACTAACAGAGATAAAAAAGTGGGCGGTAGGTATAAAAAAGATGACTACCCCTGGTCTAGATGGTGGACACCATGTTTCCATACTGAGAACTCTCAGTGTGGCCCTGTCATAAGACATTTTGATTCCCATGACTTTTATATGCTCATCACTTGCCAGAACACTGTTTGTTGTGCAGAGCAAATCAAGGATCATCTTTAATACCTTTGCCTTAAATAGTTTGATAAACATCAACAACAACTTAAAAAACAAAGAAGCAAGCACAATTTAATAGATGAGTTTAAATTAACCAATTTTAGTCATGTTTGGCCCTTTCTGTAATGTGCGTAGTGCACAGCCCCTCTCCAACTCCTCTGTGTCCCTGCTCCCCTCGTCACTCACCCCTTCCTCACCAAGACAACAAAGCTTTGTATCTACTCCATTTATTCTATAATTTTCCACTTAACTTCTGTGATTTCCCAGATCATGACAGATACTCCCTATCTTGAATTTTTCATCTTCCTGTTTAATTTGCACTTCCATGCAGGATGAGAATGTGTGTGATGATTGAAGATGAAGAATTATTTTTTTCACTTCTTTTTATGGCTCTAGAATGAAGGAGCAGCATGTAGGGGTTGCGGTGTGGAGATAAACATGAGGGCTTCCAAAGGGTAATATCTTTGTTACCAGCTGTGAAAGTTCTGTTTGGCTATTTGCAATCACTGCAAATAGCTAGAGCAAGTTCTGGTAAAATGGGATCAAAATCTTCTCTTTGTCTTCATGTTAGTTTTTTTTCTTTCTTTTTTTTTTGTGTGTGACAGAGACAGAGAGAGGGACAGATAGGGACAGACAGACAGGAAGGGAGAGAGATGAGAAGTATCAATTCTTTGTTGTGGCACCTTAGTTGTTCATTGATTGCTTTCTTATATGTGCCTGGACCAGGGGCTACAGCTGACTGAATGACCCTTTGCTCAAGCCAGTGACCTTGGGCTCAAGCTGGTGAGCCTTGCTCAAACCAGATGAGCCCACGCTCAAGCTGGAGACCTCGGATTTTGAACCTGGGTCCTCTGTGTCCCAGTCCAATGCTCTATCCACTGCGCCACTGCCTGGTCAGGCTCATGTTAGTTTTCTACCAGCCTCTGGTGCTATTTAGCCCCTGTACCCTTACAGAGAATGGGTGTTTTCTTAGGATTATTTGTCTGCTATAAGACCAAAGCGAGGAAAACTCAAAGTAATTAAGTTTTAATGATAGAATATGGGATGATATGGAATTGGGATTTTTAAAAACTGAATGATTTCAAGTCAAACCACATCACAGAACATACAGCATAACAGATTTATGTTTAATGTGTTGATATTGTCAAAGATTGGAACACATAGCTGGCCCCAAGCCTAGGGACAGAGATTTAAAAATGAATGAGGCACAGTCTCTATCTTTCATGGATCAAAATCTAATTAAGTAGTAACTGGTGATTGTCAAAAATGGCGACGGAGTAGGCGAACATTACAACTCCCACCTCTCATACCCAAAGTGGATTACAACTCAACTTTTCAGAATCATCCTGAAAAACCAACTTTGGATTAACTAAGAGGAATCTATAACCAAGCATCACTGAAGAAGCCACACTGAGACTGGTAGGAAGGGTAGAGACACAGAAAGGGCTGTCCCACTCTCAGGAGCGAGAGGGGGCCCGGAGGGTCTCTCACGGCAGGGTGGGTTGTCTGGAGAGTTGTGGGTCTTCAGCCCCAGGACTGGAACTCCAGTCTGGAGCCTCAGAGACTAGAGGAGGTGTAAGGATAGTATTTAGCTGGAAGAAGAGCCAGGTTACTGTTTTCCAGAGGGAGACAGAACTCTAAGACCCAAGCTCTGCCTTAAAGGGACTGTACAGAAAACCTCATTCACAGCCACTTACCCAGAGCTCTGGGGGCAGGGAGCACTGACAGGACCAGACTTGCGAGAGGAGAGTGTAATCTCAGGGGCACAGGGAGAGACTGTGGGGGACAGCCACCCTGACCCCTATACTAGGTCTCTCCCCAAACCTAAAGTGCTCATTTTTCCTGGGAGAACCAATGCCAACAAAGGGAAGCAATTACTCCACCACCAGAGGCTCTTCTGCTCCAGTCAGTGCAAAGAGATGCTTAGAAGCAGGGGGTGCATCAGGGACACAAGTTTTGAGTGTGAGATCTGGTCTGCACCGCCTCCCCAAACTGCTGAATACCTTCCAAAGGGCAGAAGGACCTGGCTGCAGTGGCAGCCACAGTGCTTGGCCTGCATGGAGGCAGGGGGCAGAGCCCGGTGAGGCAGCCTGTGTGCCAGCAGAGCAGCCTGAGCTGTGGCCTGCAAGCCTGTGTGCCCAGCAGTGCCAGTGCCAGAGTGCCCAAGGAGGTGGCGACAGCGGGGGTCTGGTGGAAAGACCACACTTCAGGAATAGAGAGGCCACACACACTGGCCAAGAATAGATTAAAGCCAACCTAGAAGTGCAGCTGATATTTACAATGGCATCAGAGCCCAGCAGAGGCATCCACAAATTTTGGATCACCTGTAGCTCCAAGATGGTTGCTAAGGGCCAGTCATAAGCAGTGACCCACACTGGTCTGCACTAGGTTCTGGCCAGGGAGTTCCAGGGCTGGTATATTGTAAGGCCAGGAACCGCCATCGTGGCCATTCACATGCAGGTTCCCATTGGATTCGGGCAGACGATAAAGAAATGGCGGAGTCAGAGGACGGGGGGCCATCCTATTTATTGGTGTCTCACCAAGACAGGCAAACCACAAAAGAAGACAAGGAAAAAGCAGAAAACCAGCTCTTCCCATGAAGGGCAAGGGATCAGGGAAGCCCCTGCAATTGTGATAGCAGGAACTGTGTGTCCAAGCTCCCGGTCTGTCCCACTTTATAGTGTAGAAAACCAAAATCCCTTAATCCAATATACAAACAAGGAAGTCCCCGATACAAAGTCACCCATCTAAGGCATAATTGGATTCCTCATGAGAGTGCACCACCCAGATAATACAATCATTCAAGGGTGTGGGGAAAAGCTTAGTCCCAAAACCAAACCCCAGGCTACAACGACCTGGCCTGCCTATAGCCTGTCCCCCACACCCAATATAAGTCACAAGCGAGCAAACATATATATCATATTTACAAACTTATTTGACCAACATTCCACCCCTTTTGCTCGCTTTACAATCTAAACCACAGGCATCTTCCATGATGGTCACTGTGCAAGGAGTAGGATACATTGCATAAACAGAAATAGTACCAACTACAGCAATAGGATTAACAGATCAAAAACTATGGGCGAAATGAGAGAGCTGTCAGTGGCACCAAGAGAGGCAAATCTTTTCCCTCTGGCAGAATACAGGCCAGAGTTTTGTCTGCAGACAGCACCGTAGCTGGCACCAGAGGCCGCCCTGAGCGGGCATACCAAACCTTATTGGCCAATACACCAGCATCTGCTGGTTCTATGTGTAGTAAAATAGGGGAACTCATTATTGGCCATAAAGAAATTACAAAGGTGCCCTTCAAAATGCTGTCCCCTTGAGCACTCAAGGGATAATACACTTCTACCTTAGGTGGCCAGGTGCTGGTTGCCCAAGGAGTTAACTGGAGGTCCACCTCTAACCCCTTTCCCCATGGTGCCAACAAGGCCACCCATCTCAGATGGGGGGCCTGTACAGTCCAGGGCTAAGTCCATTGAAGCCGTTGTCCTTTAAGAAGGGCTGTTGGAGCAGGCAAGAGCACGTTGCCCTGCTGTCCGAAACCTGGCTTGAGTAAAATGTCCTTGGTGCGTATCTGCAACTGAATAGGGGCAGCTGTCCGATGCAGGAGGGCCTCTACTGGAGCTGGGCTTCCCCGTCGAGGTCGCTCATTCAAAATCCGAAGTACTGTCCATAAGCGGCGTGTCCATCCAGTAAGAGAGCCGGTGCCCCCCTCCTGTCGCAGTCCCTGCTTTAAGAGTCCATTATAACGCTCAATGATACCAGCAGCCTGGGGGTGGTAGGGAACATGGTACTTCCAGTCCACCCCCAGCTTTTGAGCCCATTGCCTCACCGTTGAACCAGTGAAGTGGGTACCATTGTCACTTTCAAGGACCAGCGGTCGCCCGTATGCAGCACTCAGGCGGTCCAGAGCCTGTATGACTGCCCTCTGGTCAGGGTTACGAGCGGGGTAAGCAGCAAGCAGCCCGGTGGCAGTATCTACACAAGTGACTGCATACTGGTACCCTTCTGACTTTGGTAAGGGTCCAATGATGTCTATCTGCCATCGTGTCAGTGGGACATGACCCCTCTGGATCTGTCCAGGTGACACCAGTGGCCTCCGAGGGTGTTCCTTGGAACATACTGCACATTGCTCACAGGCTGCAAGTACCTCTGCATAGGACACAGGCAAGTTCCAAGCCTTAACCGTAGCCCACATAGTTTTCTGTCCTGCATGGAGCAGGCGCCGGTGGAGCCACTGTGCCACATCACCAGCAGGTGCAGTCTCCAACCATCGCACCCTTGCCAACGTATCTGCCTCATCATTCCCAGGATGGGCTAGAGGGGCATGCCCTGTGACATGATATACTGTCACCTGCTTCTGGTGTCCTATTTCCCATAAGTCCTGCCACATGGCCTGACCCCATAATGGACGGTGCATTACCATCCACTGGTTAATGTGCCAAGTAGCAATCCAAAGGGTCAGTCCACGATAGACAGCCCAACTGTCAGTACAGATCACCAGAGGTGAAGGTTCATTATGGGCAACTAGCCAAACAGCTCTTAATTCTGCCCATTGGCTGCTTTGGCCTGTACCCGTGTCCATCCAAATAGTCTCAGTGGCCGGATGGAAGGTGATAGCCGTCCATTTGGCAGGTTGGCCCCTGCTGGAACCATCAGTATACCAGGCATCTTCGGGGATGGGCACCCGCCCCTCCTGGTAGGGACTGACCTCAGGTTCTGTCTCCTGAGCCCCAGTTGCACCTGACTCTAAAGTCGCATAGGTGACTGGACCCAAGACTTCCTGCAGTTCTGCCCTCAATGGGCTGGTGCTAAGAGCACAGCGTTGTTGCAGATAGGCACCCCACTTGGCCAGGGTAGACATTTGGGCCATACCACTACGTGGTTTAGTTGCCCAATCTCTCACCCATCCAGCTATAGGGTATGTTGTTTTGACTGTAACTGGTGTTGTGGTTGTAATACTCTCAGTTGCCAGGAGGGCAGCATACACAGCTGCCAGCTGCTTCTCTACTAATGAGTAACGAACTTCAGCACCTTTCCACAATTGGGACCAAAATCCAATAGGTTGCCGTAGGCGCTCTGTCCGCTGCCACAAGCCCCATCCAAACCCCTCCGAGGTTACATGAACATCCAGCTCACAGGGCCTGGCAGGATCAAACACATTCAAGGCCTGTGCCACCTTGACAGCTCTCTTAGCAGCTGCAAATGAACCTTGCGCCTGCTCAGTCCAATCCCAGCGAACCCCCTTTCGAATAAGGTTGTACAAGGGGCGTAGTAACTGAGCCAAATGCGGTATAAATGCTCGCCAATACCCCAACAAACCTAAGAATTCCTGTAACTGTTTTACCGTAGTGGGCACGGGGTAGGCTTGAATCTTATCTATAACTGCGTCAGGGATAACTTTTGTCTTACCCGACCAGACAACTCCCAAGAATTTAACAGATAACCCAGGTCCTTGTAATTTGTTCTCGTTAACTGCCCAGCCACATGCTTTCAAATGGGATAGCAGGGTAGGGACTGCTTGCTCCAATTCTGAAAGAGAATCACTAGTTAGCATAATATCATCAATATAATGGTACATGCGGACTACCTCTGGCTGTTTCCATTTAGCCAGGTCAGCAGCCACCAGCCCATGGCACAAGGTGGGGCTATGCAAATAGCCCTGGGGTAACACTGTAAAGGTCCATTGTCTCCCTTCCCAACTGAAGGCAAATTGGTCTTGACTCTCTGCGGCTATATCAATAGAGAAAAAAGCATTGGCCAAGTCTGCCACAAAGTGGTATGTCCCCAACTCATGGCTTAGCCGATCCATCATGTTAGCTATCGAAGGAACAGCAGCGTGCAAAGGGGGAACAACTTTATTAAGTTCCCTGTAATCTACTGTCATTCTCCAGGTTCCATCTGCTTTGCGCACAGGCCATACTGGGGAGTTGTAAGGACTGTGTGCTGGCCGGATGATTCCCACCTTTTCTAGTTCAAGGATTGTCCCTGTGACTTCTTCATAACCACCTGGCAGGCGGTACTGCTTGGTGTTAGTCACACGCCGAGGGACGGGTAATTGCAAAGGGGAATGTGATGCATGTCCCCGCAATACTGCCCCCCCCCCCCCGGAACTCCCCAGCTGTAGTTTCCAACCACAGTCCTTGCAAGACATCTACCCCCAAAATATATTCAGGAATAGGAGATACATACACCTTATATGGTTTAGGAGGCAGTCTCCCTATCCCCAATGGAATAGTTATTGGCTTCACTTGAACAGTTTGGCCCCCATAACCATCAATGGCCACTGGGGTCCCAGCAAACCGCTCTGGGTTTCCATAGAGAAGGGAACATTCTGCACCTGTATCCACCAAGGCCAACACCTGTTGTACATTGGAAGGGGACCAGTGGATAGCCAGTTCCACATGTGGCCTCCGGTCCCCGCCCATCCCCGTTAGACGGGTCCCTCGGCCTTTTTCCTATTCAAACTGGTACAGTGGGTCTTGGGAGTTCCCCTCTCCCTCGGCCGTCTCTATCATATAATCTTGTAACCGAGCTGTGCGCGCACCAAACGTTTTATTGGTAGCTGCTGGGGCCTTTCGTCTCAGTGGCTGGAACTTCTGTTCTGGTTTAAGCTGCCGCCAAAGCTCCAAAAGAATTTTATTAGACTGGCCATCCAATTTCCCCTTATCTGCTCCAGCCGCAATCAAGTCTACCCACATCTGTGTTCGGGTAACCTTTACAGGCCCGTTTCCCTTGTTAGTTGGGGGGGAAACATAGGCAGCAGCCCTCACTGCTTTATGATCCCGAGCAGCCTCCAGCTCTCCCAAATCTGCTACCATCTGTGTAACTGCATTGATGGGCTGCCCCACATAGGGGCCCAAGATAGCCACAAGTGAGCCAAAAAGGGCTGACGGGGCGCTAGCAAGGACAAATTCCCTCATTTTGGCCGTAAACACTTCCTCGTCTGGCCCACGAGACCCAGGGTTGAAAACAGCATTCTTCATACCTAGTTCTCGAAGGACCTTTACTAACTCACTGTAGCACTGCCACCGACTCATTGCCCCCGGCAGTTCTCCAGCATTCTGCCAGACCATACGAATGGCAGCCATCACCCATTCTAATAGGGTATGGTCTCCTGGGTTGCCATGGCAGTTCTGAAGACGCTGCCTCAAGGAAGAGTGTGTGGTAATGGCGGCCAATTTCTCCATCTCTGTTCCGGAGAGCATGATGCCATCCACCCCTATATCCCATAATCGTAGTAACCAGGCTACCAGGGATTCAGTAGGTTTCTGCCTAAATTGTGCCCCCAACTCCATCAGCTCTGCCTGGGTATAGGGCCGGACCACAGAGTGTTCCATTACCTGGGCTGGAGGCTGTGGCTGCCCCTGAGGGACTCTTTGTTGCTGGGTTTTTACCTTCTTGGCGACAACTGGTCGGGCTCTCAGTGTGCGTATGGCAGCTTCAGCCTGAGCCTTCTCATCCTCAGAAGAGGAGTTGCAAGCGCCTGCTCCCGCTGACTCAAAGCCAATCCACCGGCACGGATGCTGCTGCTCCTTTGGTGACCGTTTAGGCTCCTGTGGCTGCTGGCTTTTGGCCAGAAGCTGAGACTCGAGCTCTTGAATCCGCAGTTGTTTCTCCAATAACTGCCGGTGAACACGTTCAACTTCCAGGGTAAACTGCAACTCGCGAACCCGTAATTCCTTCTCCAGTGCTCGCTCCAATTCCAGCCTTTTCTGCCGTTCTATTTTCAATTCATACTGAAACTTTTGACCTCGGGCAGTTTCCTCTTGAGTAAAAAACATGTAGCCCATGGCCCCTAAAAGGACAGCCATGGGGAGCCAGAGTGGCAACCAGTACTCTATCCCACCCATCAAGGGTGGTGGCTCCATACCAATCTCTGAATCCTGCCGGAAACTACGCCAGTTGTAAGGCCAGGAACCACCATCGTGGCCATTCACATGCAGGTTCCCATTGGATTCGGGCAGACGATAAAGAAATGGCGGAGTCAGAGGATGGGGGGCCATCCTATTTATTGGTGTCTCACCAAGACAGGCAAACCACAAAAGAAGACAAGGAAAAAGCAGAAAACCAGCTCTTCCCATGAAGGGCAAGGGATCAGGGAAGCCCCTGCAATTGTGATAGCAGGAACTGTGTGTCCAAGCTCCCGGTCTGTCCCACTTTATAGTGTAGAAAACCAAAATCCCTTAATCCAATATACAAACAAGGAAGTCCCCGATACAAAGTCACCCATCTAAGGCATAATTGGATTCCTCATGAGAGTGCACCACCCAGATAATACAATCATTCAAGGGTGTGGGGAAAAGCTTAGTCCCAAAACCAAACCCCAGGCTACAACGACCTGGCCTGCCTATAGCCTGTCCCCCACACCCAATATAAGTCACAAGCGAGCAAACATATATATCACATTTACAAACTTATTTGACCAACATATATCTAGTAGCCAGATAAGTAGAGCATCACCTCAGGACTTAACAACCCTAGTTAGAGTGGTATCTTAAGAAAGGGCTCCTTACACCTGACCCTGCTAAGGCATAGAAACACTGACACAAATAGCAAAAAGAGCAACTGCAGCAGACAAGTAGCCCACAGCAGATTACAAACAACAGCTGAGGCCAACCCAAGAAAATCTAGAGACAACACAACTGAAAGTTGGAGGCATACAACACCAATCCAAGACTCAGCTAGCTACACAAACAGCACATGCAAAGGAGCAGTCTATACAGAGACAAAATGAGGAAACAGAGAAATGCAATTCAAATGAATCAACAAGAGAAATCCCCAGAAAAATAACTGAAAGAGATGGAAATAACCAAGATACTGGATGCAGAGATGAGAATAATGATTGTTAGGATGCTCAATGATCTTAGAGCAACAATAGATGGACATAATGAGCATCTAAACAAAGAGATAGCAGGCATCAAAAACAATATTGAAATCATAAAAAAGAATCAGATAGAAATAACAAACACATTATCAGAAATAAAGACTAAACTAGAAGGAATTAAAAGCAGGCTGGATGAAGCAGAGGATCGAATCAGCAATTTAAAGAACAAGATAAGTAAAAGCATGAAAGCAGAACACCAAAAAGAAAAGAGGATCAAAAAGTCTGAGGAAACTTTAAGAGAGCTCTGTGACAACATGAAGAGAAACAGCATCCAAAAAATAGGGGTTCCTGAAGGAGAAGAGAAAGAACAAGGAATAGAGAACCTGATTGAAAAAATCTTACCTGAAAATATTCCTAAATTGAAGAAAAAAGCCACCCAAGTTCAGGAAGCACAGAGAATCTCATTAAAGAGGAACCTAAAGAAACCTACACCAAGACACATCATAATTAAAATACCAAAGCTAAGAGATAAGAAGAAAATACTAAAAGCTAAAAGAGAAAAGCAGCCAATTACCTACAGATAAGCCCTATAAGGATAACATCTAAATTCTCAACAGAAACACTTGAGGCCAGAAGGGAATGGCAAGAAATATTAAAAGTAATGCCAAAGAAGAGCCTACAACCAAGACTTCTTTATCTAGCAAGGCTATCTTTTAAAATTAAAGGAGAAATAAAAAGCTTCCCCGATTAAAACAAAACAAAACAAAAAATCATAAGGAATTCATTACAACCAAACCAATGCTTCAGGAAATGTTAAGGGGCCTGTTGTAAACAAAACAATAAGAAAAAATCTAGTAAAAGTGGAATGTAGATTTAAAGAATAAAATGGCAATAAAAAACTACATATTAATAATAACCTTAAATGTAAATGTACTAAATGCTCCAATCAAAAGACATAGAGTTACTGTTTGGATAAGAAAACAGGACCCATACATATGCTGTCTACAAGACACTCACCTTAAAACAAAAGATACACATAGACTGAAAGTAAAGGGATGGAAAAAATATTTAATGCAAATGGAAATGAAATAAAAGCTGGGATAGCAAAACTTATATCTGACAAAATAGACTTTAAAACAAAGGCTATAGTAAGAGATAAAGAAGGTCACTAAATAATGATAAGGGGACAAACAGAAAGATATAACCATTATAAATATCTATGCACCTAATAGAGGAGCACTTAAATATATAAAGCAGATTTTGATGGACATAAAGGGTGAGATCAACAGCAATACTATAATAGTACAGGATTTCAATACCCACTAATGTCAACAGATAAAACCTCAAGAAAGAAAATTAACAAAGAAACAGCAGCCATAAAACACACACTAGATCAGCTGGATTTAATAGATATCTTCAGAATTTTTTACCCTAAGACAACAGAATATACATTCTTTTTAAGTACTCATGGTACATTCTATAGGATAGACCACATGTTAGGACACAAAACAAGTTTCAATAAATTTAAGACGATTGAAATCATATCAAGCATCTTCTCTGATCACAACGGCATAAAACTAGAATTCAACTACAATAGAAAAACTGAATAACATTCAAACTCTTGGAAACTATATAACATGTTATTAAATAATGAATGGGTTAACAATGAGATCAAGGAAGAAATCAAAAACATCCTTGGAACAAGTAAAAATTAACATACAACAATTAAAAATTTATGGAACACAGCAAAAGCAGTCCTGACAGGGAAGTTCATAGCATTACAGGCATACCTGTAAGAAGCAAGAAAAAGCTCAAATAAACAACTGAACTCTGCATTTAAAAGAACTAGAAAAAGTAAAGCAAGTAAAGCCCAGAGAAAGTAGAAGAAAGGAAATAATAAAGAACAGAGCAAAAATAAATGACATAGAGGCAAAAAAAAAAAAAAAAAAAAAAAATACGGAAGATCAATGAAACCAAGAGCTGGTTCTTGGAAAAGCTAAACAAGATTGATGAACCTTTAATCAGACTCACCAAGAAAAAAAGAAAGAGGGCTCAAATAAATAAAACTAGAGATGAGAGTGGAGAAGTAACAGCTGACACAGCAGAAATACAAAGGATTGTAAGAAAATACTATGAAGAACTGTATGCCAAAAATTAGACAACCTAGGCAAAACTGACAATTTCCTCAAAACCTATAATCTTTCAAAAATTAATCTGGAAGAATCAGAAATCCTAAAAAGACCAATTACAATAAAAGAGATTAAAACAGTTAACAAAAAACTCACAATAATCAAAAGCCCTGGGCCAGATGGCTTCACAGGCAAATTCTACCAAATATTCAAAGAAGAACTAACTCCTATTCTTCTCAAGCTATTTCAAACAATTCAAGAGGAGGGAAGACTTTTAAGCTTCTTTTATGAGGAAAGCATAATCCTCATTCCAAAGCCAGGCAAAGACACTACAAAGAAAGAAAACTATAGGCCAATATCCCTGATGAATTTAGATGCTAAAATTCTGAACAAAATATTAGCAAACCAGATCCAGCAATACATGAAAAAAATTATACATCATGATCAAGTGGGATTTATTCTGGTGAGGCAAGGCTGGTACAATATTTGCAAATCAATCAATGTGATTCATCATATAAACAAAAGAAAGGAGAAAAGCCACATGATAATATCAATAGATTCAGAAAAAGCACTTGATAAAATACAGCACCCATTTATAATCAAAACTCTCAGCAAAGTGGGAATACAGGGAACATACCTCAACATGATAAAGGCCATCTACGACACACCCACAGACACCATTATAATCAATGGGCAAAAATTAAAAGCAATCTCCTTAAGATCAGGAACAAGGCAGGGGTGCCCCCTTTCGCCACTCTTATTCAACAGTGTTCTGAAAGTCCTAGCCACAGCAATCAGACAAAAAGAAGAAATAAAAGGCATCCAAATTGGAAATGAAGAAATAAAACTATCATTATTTGCTGATGATGTGAGACTGTAATAGAAAACCCTAAAGTATCAATGAAAAAACTACTAGAACTGATAAATGAATTCAGCAGGATGGCAGGATATAACATTAATATTCAGAAATCAGAGGCATTTATATATACCAACAATGAACTGTCTGAAAGAGAAATTAAGAAAACAATTCCCATCACTATTGCAACAAAAAAAATAATAAAGTACCTAGGAATCCATTAACCAAGGAGGTTAAAGACTTGTACTCAAATAATTATAAAACATTGATAAAAGAAATCAAGAAAGATACAAACAAGTGAAAGCGTATACCATGTTTATGAATAGGAAGAATAAAATAAATATATTACTGAAAGCAATTTATAAATTCAATGCAATTCCTATTAAAATACCAATGACATACTTCAAAGATATAGAATAAATATTCCAAAAATGTATATAGAACCAAAAAAACCAAACAAACCATGAATAGCCTTAGGAATCTTGAAAAAGAAGAATAAAGTGGGTGGTATCACACTTCCTGATATCTAGTTATACTACAAGGCCATTGTACTCAAAACAGCTTGGTACTGGCATAAGAACAGGCATATAGATAAATGGAACAGAACAGAAAACCTAGAAATAAAGCCACACCTATATGGACAATTGATATTTGACAAAGGAGGTAAGAGCATGCAATGGAGTAAAGACAGTCTCTTTAACAAATGGTATTGAGAAAATTGGACAAATACATGCAAAAAAATGAAACTAGACCACCAACTTACACCATTCAAAAATAAACTCAAAATGGATAAAAGACTTAAATGTAAATCATGAAACCATAATTGTCTTAGAAGAAAACATAGGCAGTAAGCTCTCCAACATTTCTCACAACAATATATTGCTGATTTATCTCCACGGGCAAGTGAAATAAAGAACAGAATGAACAAATGGGACTATATCAAACTAAAAAGCTTTTTCATATCAAAAGACAACATGAATAAAATAAAAAGACAAACCACACAATGGGATAACATTTGACGGTATGTCTGATAAGGGGTTAATAACCAAAATGTATAAAGAACTTGTAAAACTCAACACCAGATAGATAAACAATCCAATAAAAAAATGGGCGAAAGTACTGAATAGACACTTTTCCAAAGAGGACATACAGATAGCCAATGGGCATATGAAAAAAATGTTCAACATCAGTAATCATTAGAGAAATGCAAATTAAAACCACAATAAGATACCACCTCAACTTGTTAGAATGGCGCTCATTAACAAAACAACACATAACAAATACTGGCTAGGGTGTGGAGAAAAGGGAACCCTCCTGCACTACTGGTGGGGATGCAGACTGGTGCAGCCACTGTGGAAAATAGTATGGAGATTCCTCAAACTTTAAAAATGGAACTGCTTTTTGACCCAGCTATCCCACTTTTAGGAATATATTCTAAGAATACCAAATCAGTGATTCAAAAGAAGAAATACACTCCCATGTTTATTGCAGCATTGTTTACAATAGCCAAGATCTGGAAACAGCCCAAGTGTTCATCAGTGGACAAGTATATTAAAAAGCAGTGGTACATACACACAATGAAATACTACATGGCTGTGAAAAAGAAGGAAATCTTATCTTTTGCGATAACATGGATGGACCTGTAAACTATTATGCTAAGTGAAATAAGCCAGGCAGAGAAAGAAAAATATTATATGACCTCACTCATTTGAGGAATCTAATGAACAATGTGAACTGAGGAGTGGAATAGAATCAGAGGCGGGATCAAAGGGACCAGAGGGAAAGAGGACAGAGAGCAAGGGGAGGAGAGGATGGGATCAGAGAAGGGAAAGAGATTGGTGAAATTATATATACATAACATAGCATTACAGAGAGCAGGAAAGCAAATTCTGGAAAGAAGGGGGGAGGACATTGGAGGGCTGATGGCAAGGGGGATGTTGAGGGGAACACAAGGGTGGGGGGGATGTATTCGGTGGGCATTTGAATCTATGTAAACACAATAAATTAAAATCAATAAAAATTAAAAAAAATTGTAACTGGTGACTTTAGAGATGTGCTAAATGATGCCATAGAAACTGTATATTAGAGAATCAAGGACAACATTTAGTGAAGGTCTAGTTTGTGTTAGATACTCCAATATATTGTCTTACAAAATACCAAAACGACAATGGGAGTAGGCTATATATGTACTACCCTTCCAATTTTCAAATAAGATGTTTAAGACTGTGGGAGCATCCATCATTTGATTTAAATTTTCTAGCAGTCATGAATAAATTAGGTTCAATTAAGAAAATCCATAGGTTTTGAGTAAAAAATTTTCAAAAGAAAAGAGTTGGGCTTTCAGAAAATCTTCAAAGAAAATAAAAATACTACTTACTGTCTTTATGTCTTTAAACTGGATTTAGACATCCAAGTATTCTCAGGAATGCTACAGTGTCTGCATTTATCATTATTAACTGCTGTGGGGGAGGGAGAAATGAGTTTCACTTTAAAAGTTCAAATTCAGCCTGACCAGGAGGTGGCACAGTGGATAGAGCGTCAGACTGGGATGCGGAAGACCCAGGTTCAGACCCAGAGGTCACCAGCTTGAGCACGGGCTCATCTGGTGTGAGCAAAAAGCTCACCGGCTTGGACCCAAGGTCGCTGGCTTGAGCAAGGGGTTGCTCGGTCTGCTGAAGGCCCACAGTCAAGGTACATATGAGAAAGCAGTCAATGAACAACTAAGGTGTTGCAATGATAAACTGATGATTGATGCTTCTCATCTCTCTCTGTTCCTGTCTGTCTGTCCCTATCTATCCCTCTCTCTGACTCTTGCTCTGTCTCTGAAAATAAATAAATAAATAAAAATTTAAAAGAAAAAAATAAATAAAAGTTCAAATTCAAATTTCTAAATTTCTATTCCACACTTCCACAATATTTGACTAATTAAAAATATTTTAAAAGGACTTATTTGTAGTCCCTTTGACTACAAATATAATAGTGAATGTAATAATAATGAAAAGCAATTTTATAAATAACATAGCTGTTCAATTAGTAATGTCCAAATATTTAATGTACATATAAAGCTATAACTCTGTTTAATAAAATATATTCTAGCTTTTTTCTTGATAAATAGGACTTAATATAACAATAAACTATAGTATATATGTAAAGTTACTTTATTAATATGATTGAAATTAGGCAAAATATCAAAGATGATTATGGTAATTTTTTCTTGTGCTTGCCTAAATGTTCTGTTGATAGGCTAATGACATTTGGATGAGTTATCAAATAAAAGCATATACACTTTATAAATTATTATAAACTTGACCCATATAAATTAATTTTTTTGTTATACAAAATCATTAATTTATATGATTTTTGTTCAAATTATGTTTTCCGTTATGTAAGAATCTATTACTATCAGAGAAAGTTTTTAATTGAGTTAATTTGACATAGTGTTGTGTAAGTTTAAAGTGTATAGTATATTACTCTGATATGTTTATATCTTTATATTGTAATATAATTCCCAATGTAGTGATATTTACCACATTATAGTACAATTCTTGTCTACATTAATTATGCAGTGTATTAGGTCTCTATGGTTTATTTACTACTCATTACAAGTTGGTATCCCTTAAACACCATCAATTTTATCTCATTCTTCCTCAACCATCTACTCGTAACCACTATTTTACTCACTGTTTTTTTGCAGGGTTAAATTTTTTAGATTACAGATATAAGTACTATCATACAGTACTTGTCTTTCTTTGTTTGACTCATCTCCCTTAACATAATATGTTCAAGGCTTACCCATGTTGGCACAATAGAAGAAGAATACCCTCTTTTCTCATGGCTGAATGATATTAAATTGTGCATATGTACCATATCATTTTTTTAATCTTAATTTGCTGTGTTTACATAATTACAAGTGTTCCCCCAAATTTATCTCCCTCCTTCCCCCCATTGTTCTCCTTGATACCCCCTTTGTTCCCTCCCCTCATCGACTGCCCCCCTTCCCTCCATGATTTACTATCCTGCCCTCTATCTCTCTGTGCTATGTGTATATACTTTCCCAAATGTCTTTCCTTTGTTTGATCCCATCCTCTCATTTCCTTTCCCTCTGACCACTTTCCCTCTAGACTCTTTAACCCCTTCTCTGCCTCTCTTCTCTTCCAAGGTTCACATTGTTCATTGGATTCCTCATATGAGTGAGGTCATATAATATTTTTCTTTCTCTGCCTGGCTTATTTCACTTAGCATAATAGACTCCAGGTCCATCCATGTTGTCGCAAAGGGTAAGATTTCCTTCTTTTTCAAGGCCGCGTAGTATTCCATTGCGTATATGTACAACAGCTTTTTAATTCACTCACCCACTGATGAACACTTGGGCTGTTTCCAGATCTTGGCTATTGTAAACAATGCTGCAATAAACTTGGGAGTACATTTTTTCTTTTGAATTACTGATTTGGTATTCTTAGGATATATTCCTAAAAGTGGGATGGCTAGGTCAAAAAGCAGTTTCATTTTTAATGTTTGAGGAATCTCCATACTGTTTTCCACAGTGGCTGCACCAGTCTGCATTCCCACCAGTAGTGCAGGAGGGTTCCCTTTTCTCCACACCCTAGCCAGTATTTGTTATGTGTTATTTTGTTAATGAGCGCCATTCTGACAAGTGTGAGGTGGTATCTTATTGTGGTTTTAATTTGCATTTCTCTAATGATTACCGATGTTGAACATTTTTTTCATATGCCCATCGGCTATCTGTATGTCCTCTTTGGAGAAGTGTCTATTCAGTTCCTTAGCCCAATTTTTGATTGGATTGTTTACTTTCCTGGTATTGAGTTTTAGAAGGTCTTTATACATTTTGGTTGTTAACCCCTTATTAGATGTGTCGACAAATATGTTATTCCATTGTGTGGTTTGTCTTTTTATTTTGTTCATGTTGTTTTTTGATGTGAAAAAGTTTTTTAGTTTGATATTGTTGGGCAGATAAAATGTATTATGCTCACTTTGTTAAAGAGGCCATCGCCCAGGTGATATTAATGTGTGTTGGAGATCGTTGTAACCTGGGGCTTGGTTTTGGGATTAAGCCTTTCCCACCCTTTTTGCTGTAGGGCGGTACAATCCAATCATGCCTCAGAGAAGTGACTTTGTATTAGAGACTACCCTATTTTGTATATTGGATTAAAGGTTGTGAAGCTACACTATAAAATGGGGGCAGAACGGGACTTGGTTCTTGGTTCCTGAGGTTAGCATGAGAGAGCGGAGAGAGTAGAGCCAGCAGCTAAAGGAGACGACGTGGAGGAGGCCAGGAGAAGCAGCCAAGATGGCGGAGTGCTGAGTGAGATGCCAGTTTGTGTAGAGTTTGTATCTGGGATAAGGAAGGAGATGGGGAACTGAGGAGAAGAAGGCTGGTGAGCTAGAAACCTTTGATTCTAGGAAACTCGGATAAGTCAGTGGCTTTGTGAGCACTGAGTGTGACTGGGTTTTGGAGCCCAGTGTATGTTTTTACTTGCCCGCCGGGTGCAAGGTAGGATTAAAGGCTATGGCCCATCAGTTTTTGGCTCCGCTGTTTCTTTACCGACTGTCCGAATCCAATGCGAACCTGCATGTGAACGGCCACGATGGTGGCTCCTGGCTTTACATTTGGCGTAGTCGGCAGGATTCGATACAGATCGGCAAGGAGCCTTTGAGCAGTGGAGTAGAGGACTGGCTAGTGTTAGGGTTCCCCATGGCTGTCCTCTTGGGGATCGTAGGCTGGCTGACCTTTACAGCCATGCGTGAGGAAACCGAGAGCTCTGTGGAAGAGGCCGCCCGGGACCTGCAAACCGAGCAGCGGAAGGAGATGGAGCAAACGCAGGAGAAACCGATGCTGACCCTGGAGCTGGAGGAAATGCTGGAGGAGGAGGCCAACCAGGTGTTCGAGATTCGCCTGGAAATGGAGCAAACGCTGGAGGAGGATTCAGAGGTTCGTGAGTTGCAGCTTGCCCTGGATGTTGCGGAGAGTCAGCAGCGGCGGGAGGCCAGGGCTGAGGCTGAGGCTGAGGCCGGGTCCGGAGCTGCAAGGTCTGCGGAGCAGAAGGCGGCAGCGGCCCAGGGCTCGAGCCCGGCAGCCGGAGCTGGTGTTTTAAGTTCCTCTTTGGAGGATGAAAATCGGGCTGGAGTTGCAATCCGCAGTCTCCATAAGATGAGAGCCCAGCTGGAAGGAGCACCTACTGCGGCCCCGGTAGGTCTGCGATTTTGGGACATAGGCCTGGACATGCTATTTGGAGCAGAGATGGAAATGCTGACTGCCATTGCCACGTGCCCCTCTTTGGGACAGTGTAAGACCTGCCAGGACGGCAGGGATGAGGGGGGTGGCTGATGCCCCATGTGTGTGGACTGATTTCCTGGACTACGACCGGAGTGGGCATTGGCTCCTTTGTTGGATGGACTTACGGATTATGGATTTTGGACAATGTGAAATACCCTGATGGGGTTGGGGGGTGGCTTTGCTGGAAGCGCTCCCCTGCCCCGGGAAGCTTTTCCCCTGGCTAGGAAGAAGGCCGAGGACATTTTGCGCTTTGGGCAAAGTGCTCAGAGACTGGTGAAGTGTACCTTTGTAATTGTTGAAACTGTATGATTTTTGCTATTGTAATCTGTGTAATGTTCTAATTTCCTTGCACAGGAATGCTGGTGATGTAAATTGTGGGTAGTAAAGTGAGCATAGGGGTGGATTGTTGGGCAGATAAAATGTATTATGCTCACTTTGTTAAAGAGGCCATCGCCCAGGTGATATTAATGTGTGTTGGAGATCGTTGTAACCTGGGGCTTGGTTTTGGGATTAAGCCTTTCCCACCCTTTTTGCTGTAGGGCGGTACAATCCAATCATGCCTCAGAGAAGTGACTTTGTATTAGAGACTACCCTATTTTGTATATTGGATTAAAGGTTGTGAAGCTACACTATAAAATGGGGGCAGAACGGGACTTGGTTCTTGGTTCCTGAGGTTAGCATGAGAGAGCGGAGAGAGTAGAGCCAGCAGCTAAAGGAGACGACGTGGAGGAGGCCAGGAGAAGCAGCCAAGATGGCGGAGTGCTGAGTGAGATGCCAGTTTGTGTAGAGTTTGTATCTGGGATAAGGAAGGAGATGGGGAACTGAGGAGAAGAAGGCTGGTGAGCTAGAAACCTTTGATTCTAGGAAACTCGGATAAGTCAGTGGCTTTGTGAGCACTGAGTGTGACTGGGTTTTGGAGCCCAGTGTATGTTTTTACTTGCCCGCCGGGTGCAAGGTAGGATTAAAGGCTATGGCCCATCAGTTTTTGGCTCCGCTGTTTCTTTACCGACTGTCCGAATCCAATGCGAACCTGCATGTGAACGGCCACGATGGCGGCTCCTGGCTTTACAGATATAGTCACATTTGTTCATCCTGTCTTTTATTTCACATGCTGGTGATGTTAAATCAGCAAATATATTGCTGCAAGAGATGTCAAAGAGCTTACTGCCTATGTTTTCTTCCAAGATGATAATGGTTTCATGACTTATATTCAAGTTGTTTATCCATTTTGAATTTTTCTGAATGGTGTAAGTTGGTCTAGTTTCATTTTTTTTGTATGTATTTGTCCAATTTTCCCAATACCATTTGTTAAAGAGACTGTCTTTACTCCATTGTATGCTCTTACCTCCTTTGTCAAATATCAATTGGCCATAGTTCCATTGATCTCTATGCCTATTCTTATGCCAGTACCAAGTTGTTTTTAATACAATGGCCTTGTAGTATAACTTGATATCAGGAAGTGTGATACCTGTCCCCCACCCCACTTTATTTTTCTTTTTCAAGATTGCTGAGGCTATTCATGTTCTTTTTTGGTTCCATATAAATTTTTAGAATATTTGTTCTATATCTTTGAGGTATGCTATTGGTATTTTAATAGGAATTGCATTGAATTCATATGTCTGCCTACTCTGCAGCCATCTTGGAATCCCAGAGAGATTGTTTTTTGTACCATATCATTTTTACCCATTCATTTGTTGATGCCATATCTTGGCTATTGTGAATAATGCTGTGATAAACATGTTGTATATCTTGTCAAAATCTTGTTTTTATTTCTTTGGGGTATATGCCCAGAAGTGAAATTGCTGAATCATATGGTAGATTTGTTTTTAATTTTTTGAGAAACTTCCATATAATTTTCCATAGTGGTTTAACCATTTTATATTCTCACTAACAATGTATAAGGGTTCCTTTTTCACTACCTCCAGAGTAGAAATATATGACACACTAATTAATTTGTCTTTTTCTTACTTAATGTTTCTACTTCTCAAATCTTCTCTATACTAAGAAGCATAGTTTATCTTGGATGCCATCAGAAACCCACACAGAAAACTTCACATTTGGACACAGTTACCTTTTGTTTAGTAGCCATAGGGCAAGAGATATGGAAATAACTTGGCTTTGTTAGTCATAAGAGGGGATAGTCAAGGTCACCAGCAGTGCTGATGCTGAAGTGAATCCATTGATGGCATCTTTCCCAATTCTGAAGTCAGTGACATCACACTGGGGGCCAGCACATGCTACAAATCAGGTTCCCTACCCCCTTGAGCAGGCTGTTAATCATCAATCAGCACTGGTTATGACAGAGGTGTGCAGGGTCATTTAACAAATTTATTCTGTGCCTGGTTTGTGCTATATAAAGCTCTGTAAAACACTCTTGCCTCTCTTGCCTGGGTCTAAGGGCAGCATCACTTTCATTAGATTGTTCTTCTCTTTGAAGCTGTCAATTTCTATAATTCTCTGAGCAAAAAATATTTGGAGATCATAATTTTTCCCTTCAAAGAAGACTATATACATTTAACCAATTTGATACTCATCCTATAACAAAATAAATGTATAACATTATATGTTGGGCACCACATTGTGAAATAAATCTCTTTTTAATTAGTCTAAATTGATATAATGTTCTTAATTTTTTTCTTCTTTTTTCATGTTTAACAAAACAGATTTTCTGTTCCTGAGCACTGATTGCTTCTAATAGAAAAATGAAATGTCTCTGCATAAAAATACCTAAGGAAGTTGTGTGTGTGTGTGTGTGTGTGTGTGTGTGTGTGTTACTAAAGTGGCATAATTATTTAACTATTAAAAATATAGATTTTAGGCCCTGGCCAGTTGATTCAGTGGTAGAGTGTCAGTCCAGCATGTGGAAGTCCCAGGTTCAATTCCTGGTCAGGGCACATAGGAGAAGTGACCATCTGTGTCTCCACCCTTCCCCCTCTTGCTTCTCTCTCTCTCTCTCTCTCTCTCTCTTTCTTTCTCTCCTGCAACCATGGCTTGATTGGAGTGAATTAGCCCCAGGTGCTGAGGATGGCTCCATGGCCTCACTTCAGGCACTAAGAAGAGTTCAGTTGCTGAGCAATGGAGCCACATCCCAGATAAGCAGAGCATCCCCCCCCTAGTGGGCTTGCCAGGTGGATCCTGGTCTGGGCACATGTGGGAGTCTGTCTCTGCCTCCCCTCCTCTCACTGAATAATAAAAGAAAAAGAAATACAGATTTTAAATTTAAAAAGATTCTCAATTAGAAAAAAAGGTATTAATAAAAAGATGGAACATTATAGGGAAAATGGGGCTGGTCAGATTGTGTAAAATTATATTAACATAGCACACAAAAATGCAAAAGTTCACCATATAATTTTTGTTCTAGATAATATAAAAAGGCAAAATAGTTTGGTTTGCCAAGAATTCAGCATGGTAATTAAGGAACTGATACATAAAGCAGAGAAGGAATTCATGTAACTATACAGCACAAAGCAAATCTTCCCATGTGGAATTATTTCCATCTTGTTCTTTATATGATAAGTATGCTTAGACCAGAGTCCTGTCAACTCTTATAACATACTCAACTATTCATCCATTTCCCTCCAAGGCAAATAGATTACTAATTCATTCTTGGACTTTATGAAAATACTATTGTAAAATTAGGCTGACATATGTTGAATATCAAAGCCAGGTACTGTCCTTTTTCCTCTTACAATAAATTCAATTCAGTTGATTAAATATGTTTAATATACTGTGGGGTTTAAATTAATTTCATTCAAAATGCTTTTCTGTGCATATTTTTGTTTATAAAAATGGTAAAATTATGCCTTTTGCTAAAAAAATGGATACTAAGTGAGTGTTTTCTCAGTTTTGAGTTGGGGATTTGTTTTCACATTTGAGCAGGAAACTATTGCTAGCCTAGGAGAAGCAGGGCAGCTTATAAGGAGTACAGAAGCTAAGAAATAGAACAGAATATGCATTTATTCCTTCACTTCCAGAGTAGGAGAAAGAAAGGAGCTATTTACCTACAAATTTAAAAATGCATATATTTACCCAAGCTTTTGTCTATGATTTCAGCCATTTTTGCTGTAAATTATGGGCTACTGACTGTGGACTTTCAGAAGGACTTTACCAGGAGCTGCATAGTCTTGAGTTCCAATCAGAGGTCCCCATATATAGCATCTCTTCCACTCACTGAAACCATTTCCGCATCTCTGCCTGCTTTGTCTGTTGTATCACAGTTCCTTGGGGCTTAGTGTACATTTCTATTATACTTGAGACTGGACAGGACCATCATGCAGTGTCTTCACCTGTTAGCTTTTCCAAAAGGGAGGACAGAGCACTGAAAGGAACTAGGGTAGGGAGTATCAGGTGAAATGTATGATGATTTGCAAAATTGCACTGCAAGCCTTTTCTGGCCATAATTTTATTAGATAGATGGCTGAGCTCAAGAAGGGGCAAGATGCAGCTGCCTTAATTGGAATAAAACAGGGAGGTAGTGGAGTGAAGGCACAGGGTCAGTGGATGGAAGAAAATCACAAAAATACAACTTAAAAAAGTCATCATTTATAGTCAATGTTTCAAGATCTAGAATGGTATCATTTAAGATTACAGAAAATTCTTTAAACCTTTAGGCCTTATTAGAACTACAGAGAACAAATCAGTGGTTAATTTCATAGGACACTCTTTATGTATCCTAATTCTTACATATTTGTCAGAAATAAAATTTAACCTCTTGGCATGTTTTAGACCAGACAGGACTGGAGAATCTGTTCATTAGGTCCTAGCTGTTTGGAGTGGCTGTGTTGAGGACACTGCCTAGATGGCCTCCTTAGGATGAAGCCCTCATTAGTCCAGCTGCTGGGAGTGTTGGCAGCTGATAGCTGTTACTTAAGTCATTATGTGAGAGTTTCTCCAGATCACTGAGAGCCACTCACCCAAGGCATCATGCCAACTCCTTGTCCCCCTCCCCATGCAATACTCATCCTCTTCTCTAGAAGCTCATATCCAGAGAGGAGAAGGCCCGGCCTCCCTACCTCCTTGGCATAGCACTGAAAGACCATCTCAGCTCCAGAAGTCTCTATAGATTTGGTTGAGGCCTTCTTGGTTGACACTGTATCACATTTTACCTCCTCTCTACCCTATCTGACTTCCTTCACTGTGTAATACTAGTGATTCCAATCAACCACCCACACTGAATGTCTATCCTAGAGTCTGATTCCTGAGAGGTATCATTGATGAAAACTTGGTCTTACATGGTCTGATGCCTTCCTTTGAAATGGGGCTGCTGAACAGCTCTAGTCACCTGCACAGCTGCAGTGGGGCTCAAGGATTGAGCTAACATTACAGCTTTTTAAAAATGTACACTCATAGCATGAACAGGTGGTGGTGCAATGGGTAGAGCATTGGACTGGGACACAGAGGACCCAGGTTCAAAATCCCGAGGTCGTTGGTTGAATGTGGGTTTATCCGGCTTGAGTGTGGGCTCACCAGCTTGAGCGTGGGGTCACTGGTTTGAGCATGGGATCATAGACATGACCCCATGGTCACTGGCTTCAGCCCAAAAGTCACTGGCTTGAGCCCAAGGTTGCTAGCTTAAGCAAGTGGTCACTCGCTCTGCTGTAGCCCTCCACTACCCCCCCCCCCCCCATCAAGGCACATATGAGAAAGCAATCAATGAACAACTAAGGAGTCACAACAAAGAATTTATGCTTTTCATCTCTCTCCTTTCCTGTCTGTCCTTATCTGTCCCTCTCTCTGTCTCACAAAATAAGTACACTTATGTACAGTCACTGTCCTTAAAGTGTGCCTGTTAGGTAAGAGGGGCTCAGTCATGTGCTGTGGTAAAAGTAGCTATTCTCTGAAGGTCAAGCACATGTGTTGAAATGTGTTTACTCAACCTTTATGGAAAATTTCAGGTTGGGGCTCTTGATTTCTTTTCTTACCAGGAAATCTTCATTAAGACTAAGAGAATTTATTCTGGAGGAGGGTCTGGTATTATTAAATTACCAAAGAAGAGGTATTCTAGGCATTAACCTTTTTCTCCTGGGATGTACTTTTAGTGTTATTTAGATTAGTCCATTCTCTTTGCCTGTGGACAAGGCCCACCAGGGGTGAGGACAACGGAGATGCAGAGACCCAACTCCAGAGACCAGGTTCAGTGATGCAGATCCACTTTATTCAGGAAGTAAACTAGCTTATATACATGGGTTCAGCTAATAGGATGTTATAGTAGGGCAAATGGCCAAAATAAGTCAGGAGGCTGCCTGGCTGGTGCTGAGTCATTTCCATATAGTGGGCGAGCTCCCTTCCAGGGTGTGCCTAAGAGGGTTTCAGGTCCTGGAGTATTCTCACAGCATTGCATCAGCCACAGCTGTTAGGAATGCACTCTGCACTCTACCTGCATTTGCCCATCATCATGCCTGTAAATCCAAAGATATTGGAATGAGTAGCCTCTTTTAGGTCACATCTTAATATATCTATTCAAATCCTTCTAGACAAGAGGGAACACCCAACTGTTGGGGAAGAAACAATAAAAATCTGCTCCAAGGTAGCCTTTTGTATTTATTTACTCAAGCAAAGAAGAAAATTATAGCATCTTTCACAAAAAATAAAATGGTATATAAGTTTTCCTTTCTAGTAACATTTACTACTATAAAGACAAACGCTAAATCAAAGTAGTATCAATGATGTAACAAATGATTAAAATAGAAATTGCTTCAATCATCATCCTTTTTTTAAAAAAAAATTATTTATTAAATTTAATGCAGTGACATTGATAAATCAGGGTACATATGTTGAAAGAAAACATCTCTAGATTATTTTGACATTTGATTGTGCTGTATACCCCTCCCCCAAAGTTAAATTGTCTTCTGTCACCTTCTATCTGGTTTTCTTGTGCCCCTCCCCTCCCCCAACCCCTCTCTCCTTTTTCGCCCCATCCCCCCTCCCCCCATCCCCCTCCCCTGTTGCCATCACACTCTTGTTCCTGTCTCTGAGTCTCATTTTTATGTACCTTCTATGTATGGATTCATATAGTTCTTAGTTTTTTTTCTGATTTAATTATTTCACTCCGTATAATGTTATCAAGGTCCATCCATGTTATTGTAAATGATCCGATGTCATCATTTCTTATGGCTGAGTAGTATTCCATAGTATATATGTACCAAAGCTTTTTAATCCACTCGTCCTCTGACAGACACTTGGGCTGTTTCCATATCTTCGCTATTGTGAACAATGCTGCCACAAACATGGGGGTGCATTTCTCCTTTTCGAGCCATTCTATGGTGTCCTTGGGGTATATTCCCAAAAGTGGGATAGCTGGGTCAAAAGGCAGTTTGATTTTCAGTTTTTTGAGGAATCTCCATACTGTTTTCCACAGTGGCTGCACCAGTCTGCATTCCCACCAGCAGTGCAGGAGGGTTCCCTTTTCTCCACATCCTCGCCAGCACTTATTCTGTGTTGTTTTGTTCATGAGCGCCATTCTGGCTGGTGTGAGGTGATATCTCATTGTGGTTTTAATTTGCATCTCTCTAATGATTAGTGATGTTGAGCATTTTTTCATATGCCTATTGGCCATCTGTATGTCCTCTTTGGAGAAGTGTCTATTCATCTCTTTTGCCCATTTTTGGATTGGATTGTTTGTCTTCCTGGTGTTGAGTTTTACAAGTTCTTTATAAATTATGGTTACTAACCCCTTATCAGACGTATTGTCAAATATGTTCTCCCATTGTGTAGTTTGTCTTTTTATTCTGTTCTTGTTGTCTTTAACTGTGCAAAAGCTTTTTAGTTTGATATAGTCCCATTTGTTTATCCTGTCTTTTATTTCACTTCCCCGTGGAGATAAATCAGCAAATATATTGCTCCGAGAGATGTCGGAGAGCTTACTGCCTATGTTTTCTTCTAAGATGCTTATGGTTTCATGGCCTACATTTAAGTCTTTTATCCATTTTGAGTTTATTTTTGTGAGTGGTGTAAGTTGGTGATCTAGTTTCATTGTTTTGCAGGTAGCTGTCCAATTTTTCCAACACCATTTGTTAAAGAGGCTGTCTTTACTCCATTGTATTTCCTTACCTCCTTTGTCAAATATCAGTTGTCCATAGAACTATGGGTTTATTTCTGGGTTCTCTGTTCTGTTCCATTGATCTAGATGCCTGTTCTTATGCCAGTACCAGGATGTTTTGAGTACAATGGCCTTGTAGTATAATTTGATATCAGGAAGTGTGATACCTCCCACTTTATTCTTCTTTTTTAAGATTGCTGAGGCTATTCATGTTCTCTTTTGGTTCCATATAAATTTTTGGAATATGTGGTCTATATCTTTGAAGTATGTCATTGGTATTTTAATTGGTATTGCATTGAATTTATAGATTGCTTTGGGTAAAATAGACATTTTAATGATGTTTATTCTTCCTAACCATGAGCACGGTATATGCTTCCACTTGTTTGTATCTTCCTTGATTTCTTTTATCAATGCTTTGTAATTTTACGAGTACAAGTCTTTAGTCTCCTTAGTTAAGTTTACTCCTAGGTACTTTATTTTTTTGGTTGTAATTGTGAAGGGGATTATTTCCTTAATTTCTCTTTCTGACTGTTCATTGTTGGTGTATAAAAATGCCTCTGATTTCTGAGTATTGATTTTATATCCTGCCACTTTGCTGAATTCATTTATCAGGTCCAGTAGCTTTTTGACTGAGACTTTAGGGCAGGGGTCCCCAAACTACGGCCCGTGGGCCACATGCAGCCCCCTGAGGCCATTTATTCGGCCCTCGCAGCACTTCTGGAAGGGTCACCTCTTTCATTGGTGGTCAGTGAGAGGAGCATAGTTCCCATTGAAATACTGGTCAGTTTGTTGATTTAAATTTACTTGTTCTTTATTTTAAATATTGTATTTGTTCCCGTTTTGTTTTTTACTTTAAAATAAAATATGTGCAGTGTGCATAGGGATTTGTTCATAGTTTTTTTTTTTATAGTCCGGCCCTCCAACAGTCTGAGAAACAGTGAACTGGCCCCCTGTGTAAAAAGTTTGGGGACCCCTGCTTTAGGGTTTTCTATATACAATCATATCATCTGCAAATAATGATAGTTTTACTTTTCTTTTCCAACTTGAATGCCTTTTATTTCTTCTTCTTGTCTGATTGCTGTGGCTAGGACTTCCAGGACTATGTTAAATAAGAGTAGTGAAAGGGGGCACCCCTGCCTTGTTCCTGAACTTAAGAGTATTGCTTTCAATTTTTGCCCATTGAGTATGATGTTGGCTGTGGGTTTCTCATAGATGGCTTTTATCATGTTGAGGTCTGTTCCCTATATTCCCACTTTGCTGAGAGTTTTGATCATGAATGGGTGCTGAATTTTATCAAATGCTTTTTCTGCATCTATTAAAATTATCATATGGTTTTTCTCCTTCTTTTTGTTTATGTGATGAATCACATTGATTGATTTATGAATATTGTACCAGCCTTGCCTCCCCAGAATAAATCCCACTTGATCATAGTGTATGATTTTTCCATATATTGTTGGATCTGGTTTGCTAATATTTTGTTGAGGATTTTAGCATCTATATTCATTAGAGATATTGGCCTATAATTTTCTTTCTTGTGTTGTCTTTGCCTGGTTTTGGAATCAGAATTATGCTCGCCTCATAAAAGGAGGTTGGAAGTCTTCCTTCCTCTTGAATTTTTTGAAATAGTTTGAGAAGGATAGGAGTTAGTTCTTCTTTGAATATTTGGTAGAATTCCGTTGTGAAGTCATCGGGCCCCGGACTTTTTTTTGTTGGGAGTTTTTTGATAACTGTTTCAATCTCATTTGGTGTAATCGGTCTGTTTAGGTTTTCTGATTATTCCAGATTGATTTTTGGAAGATTGTATGTTTCAAGGAATTTGTCCATTTCTTCTAGATTGTCTAGTTTTTTGGCATACAGTTCTTCATAGTATTTTCTTACAATATTTTGTATTTCCGTTGTGTCAGTTGTTATTTCTCCTCTCTCATTTCTAATTTTATTTATTTGAGTCCTCTCTCTCTTTTTCTTGGTGAGTCTAGTTAAAGGTTCATCAATCTTGTTTACCTTTTCAAAGAACCAGCTCCTAGTTTCATTGATCCTCTGTATTGTTTCTTTAGCCTCTATGTCATTTATTTCTACTCTGACTTTTATTATTTCCTTCCTTCTACTACATTTGGGCTTTACTTGCTGTTCTTTTTCTAATTCTTTTAGATGCAGTTGTTTATTTGAGCTTTTTCTAGCTTCTGAAAGTGTGCCTGTAGTGCTATGAACTTCCCTCTCAGTACTGCTTTTGCTGTGTCCCATAAATTTTGAGTTGTTGTATGCTCATTGTCATTCCTTTCTACAAATTTTTTTATTTCTTCTTTGAACCCATTTTTAATCCATTCGTTATTTAACAACCTGCTATTTAGTTTCCATGTGTTTGAGAATTTTTGAGCTTTTTTGTTTGGTTCATTTCTAGTTTCATGGCATTGTGATCGGAGAAAGTGCTTGATATGATTTCAGTCTTCTTAAATTTGTTGAGAGCACTTTTGTGCCCTAACATGTGGTCTATACTAGAGAATGTACCATGAACACTTGAAAGGAATGTATATTCTGCTGCTTTAGGGTGAAAGGTTCTGAATATATCTATTAAATCAAGTTGATCTAGTGTTTCCAATAAGTCTGCTGTTTCTTTGTTAATTTTCTTTCTTGAGGATCTATCTAGTGATGTTAGTGGGGTATTAAAATCCCCTACTATTATAGTATTGCTGTTGATCTCGCCCTTTAAATCCATCAAAGTCTGCTTTATATATTTGGGTGCTCCTATATTAGGTGCATAGATATTTATAATAGTTATATCTTCCTGTTGGATTACTCCCTTTATCATTATGTAGTGGCCTTCTTTATCTCTTACTATATCCTTTGTTTTAAAGTCCAATTTGTCTGATATAAGTATTGCTACCCCAGCTTTTTTTTCATTTCCATTTGCATGAAATGTTTTTCCCATCCTTTTACCTTCAATCTATGTGTATCTTTTGTTCTAAGGTGTGTCTCTTGTAGACAGCATATGTATGGGTCCTGTTTTCTTATCCATGCAGCTACCTTATGTCTTTTGATTGGATCATTTAATCCATTTACATTTAAGGTTATTATTGATATGTAGTTGTTTATTGCCATTTTCTTCTTTAAAGGTGTATTCCTTTTTTGCTATATTCTTTTCCCACTTTGGTCTGTTTACAACAGGCCCCTTAACATTTCCTGCAGCATTGGTTTGGTTGTAATGAATTCCATGAGTGGTGTTTGTCTGGGAAGCTTTTTATTTCTCCTTCGATTTTAAACGATAGCCTTGCTGGATAAAGTAGTCTTGGTTGTAGGTTCTTGTTCTGCATTACTTTGAATATTTCTTGCCATTCCCTTCTGGCCTCAAGTGTTTCTGTTGAGAAGTTGGATATCATCCTTATGGGGGCTCCTTTGTAGGTGATAACTTTTTTTTCTCTTGCAGCTTTTAATACTTTCTCTTTATTGCTTAACTTTGGTATTTTAATTATGATGTGTCTTGGTGTAGGTTTCTTTCGGTTTCTCTTTAATGGAGTCCTCTGTGCTTCTTGGACTTGTGAGGGTTTCTCTTGCATTAATTTAGGGAAGTTTTTACCTTATGACCCAGCAATCCCTCTACTGGGTATATACCCCAAAACCTCAGAAACATTGATACGTGAAGACACATGTAGCCCCATGTTCATTGCAGCACTGTTCACAGTGGCCAAGACATGGAAACAACCAAAAAGCCCTTCAATAGAAGACTGGATAAAGAAGATGTGGCACATATACACTATGGAATACTACTCAGCCATAAGAAATGATGACATCAGATCATTTACAGCAAAATGGTGGGATCTTGATAACATTATAAGGAGTGAAATAAGTAAATCAGAAAAAAACAAGAACTACATGATTCCATACATTTGTGGAACATAAAAATGAGACTAAGAGACATGGACAAGAGTGTGGTGGTTACCAGGGGTGGGGGGATGGAGGACAGGGGAAGAGTTAGGGGGAGGGGGAGGGGCACAGAGAACTAGATAGAGGGTGGCGAAGGACAATCTGACTTTGGGCGAGGGGTATGCAACATAATTTAATGACAAAATAACCTAGACATGTTTTCTTTGAATATATGTACCCTGATTTATTAATGTCATCCCATTACCATTAATAAAAATTTATTTAAAAAAAAAAATTTAGGGAAGTTTTCAACTATGATATGATTGAACAAAGTCTCTATCCCTTGTTCTTTTTCTTCTTCTTCAGGAACCCCTATGATGCTGATGTTATTTCTCTTCATGTTGTCACAGAGCTCTCTAAGAGTTTCCTCTGACTTTTTGAGTCTCTTTTCTCTTCTCTCTGCTTTCATGCCTTCATTCAAGTTGTCCTCCAACTCGCTGATTCGATCCTCAGCTCTATCTATCCTGTTTTTAATTCCTTCCATTGTGGTCTTTATTTCTGATATTGTATTTGTCATCTCTGACTGATTCTTTTTTATACTTGCTATTTCTTTATTTAGATGTTCATAATGACCATCCATTGTTGTTCTAAGATTCCTAAGCATCCTTACAATCATTATTTTAGAACTCCGCATCTGGAAGTTTGATTATTTCCATATCACTCAGTTCATCTCCTGAAGGTATCTCTTGTGGTTTCATTTAGATTGCACTTCTTTGTCTTCTCATTGTCTGTTTTTGGGTATTTTATTTGTAGAGTTGGTTGAGTCTAGGCTTGGTGTTGTCTGCCTCCAGTTTTCAATTGTGTTATTTCTACGTCTTCTTGGGTTGGTATCAGCTATTATCTGTAATTCACTTTCGGATTTGGGCAGCTTTGAAGTCTTGATTTGTTTGTTTTCTTAACAGATGATAGTCTTGTTTACTGATCTCAGCAGGGGGCTTCCTTGAAACTGTATCCAGGAATGCGATGGGTGTAACCTGAGACTCTGAAGGCCACTTTAGCCAATTAATCTCTCTGGGGGCAGGGTGTTTTCTCAGCTTCAGTAGGGGGAGGTGTATCTCTGATCTCCATGGAGACCTGAGTTACTGCCCCTCCTCCCCACTTCTTGTTTTCAGCTGTGTCTTGTTGTGTTGATTGGAGCTGGGTAGATGTCCAGAGATCTCTGATCCGGAAGCAATTCAGCTCTGTTTTGTGAAAGGTTCAGTCCCTCCCCCAGCTATGGCCGCCTCCAGCACGGATGAGTCAGCTTTTTTAGGTTGTCTCCTTCATTCCTTAGCCCCTCACAGTCTGTCCCTCTCTCTTTTCTTTCCACTTGGGAGATAAGCTGGTCTTTTCAACACACCTCGCTCCCTGGTCACCAGGCAAGTGGCTGTGAGCAGTAGTTTCTGCTCTTTTCCCTTGTGTGAGATCCCCTCTGGGCTCTCAGCCTCACCCCCCCCTCCATTCCTGTCAGCAGGGGAGATTCAGGCACTCCCTACCAGGTTTGTTGTGGCTTCTACTTTGCTCCTTGGTTTTGGTTTTTTTTTACTGTTTTTTTTTTTTTTTTTTTTCATTTTTCTAAAGCTGGAAATGGGGAGGCAGTCAGACAGACTCCTGCATGCGCCCTACCGGGATCCACCTGGCATTCCCACCAGGGGGCGATGTTCTGCCCCTCTGGGGCATCACTCTGTTGCATCCAGAGCCATTCTAGCGCCTGAGGCAGAGGCCACAGAGCCATCCCCAGCGCCCGGGCCATCTTTGCTCCAGTGGAGCCTCGGCTTCTGGAGGGGAAGAGAGAGACAGAGAAGAAGGAGAGGGGGAAGGGTGGAGAAGCAGATGGGCGCTTCTCCTGTGTGCCCTGGCCAGGAATCGCACCCGGGACTCCTGCACACCAGGCCGACGCTCTACCGCTGAGCCAAACGACCAGGGCCGCTCCTTGGTTTTTGAGAGCTCTTCTTGTAGTTCAGAGTTGGTTTTTCATGCTGATTTTTCCTAAATTGATTTGTATTCCAGTTTGGTGGTGAGAGCTGGGCATCTGTGCATCCACCTACTCCGCTGCCATCTTTTCAGTCCCATCCTTTTTTCCTTAAAAACTTATTCAAGTTTCTTTGCTTAATACCTTTAGTGAGATATTTATAAATTTTTCTTTTGAAAATAATACACATATTAAGACATTCTTTTTTTCCTTTGAGTTTAGTCCTCTATCTGAATGTCTCAGTTGTCAGAGTTTATATTCTGGAGTGTTTAGATATACCTCTCTCCTTCATTCTTTTTTTTTTCTGTATTTTTCCGAAATTAGAAGTAGGGAGGCAGTCAGACAGACTCCTGCATGTGCTTGACTGGGATCCACCAGGCATACCCACCAGGGGACAATGCTCTTCCCATCTGGTGTGTTGCTCCGCTGCAGCCAGAGCCATTCTAGTGCCTGAGGTGGGAGCCACGGAGCCGTCCTCAGTGGTTGGGCCAACTTTGTTCCAATGAAGCCTTGGCTGTAGGAGGGGAAGAGAGAGATAGAGAGAAAGGAGAGGCGGAAGGGTGGAGAATCAGATGGGTGATTCTCCTGTGTGCCCTGGCCAGGAATCAAACCTGGGACTTCCACATGCCGTGCCGATGCTCTACCGCTGAGCCAACGGCCAGGGCCTCCTTCATTTTTTATGCCCTTTCCCATCCTCTTGGGCCTTGTCTCTGTTGGCTTGCTTTACCAGCTGTCTCCTTCACTCATGTAAGCCATTGGAACTAAGTACAAGATTTTTCTTCTTCTTTTCTTTTATAAGTCCTAAGGTTTTAATGTAAAATTTCTACTCTTCTACCATGTAATTTATAATTTTATGAACTTTGGTTCTGTTTTTTTGGAAATTATTGTTAGGAAAAGTCACTCATAATTTTAACAATTTGCATATACTGAAACAGAACTTCTTGTAACTGCCAAACAAATGGAAAGAAGTAAATTGATATACACACACATCCTTTCTCCTTTTTGCATATTGTATGGCCAGTGGCCGCCTTCATGGCCATGCAGGTTCTCATTGAATTTAGGCAGATGGTAAAGAAACAGTAGAGCAAAACATGGTGAGCCATTGCATTTACTGAAGTCTCATACCGGCAGTAGAGCCAACAGTCAGGGAAGACCGCTTCCCTCTCATTCAGAGCTCCCAAAGCCCTGACTCATTCTCTAGTTCCACAACCCTGAAAACCTTCTCTGATTCCTCCTGGAATCAAAGGCCCCCACCAGTCTCAGTGGAGCTCTCAAAGCCCCTCAGTTTTGGTTCCACATCAGCACTCTTTCCTCTCTTCCTGCAAAACCCAGGCTGGGGAAAAAAATTCTTTCTCCAGCAAACATTAGCAATACAATGGCCCCTCCTAAACAGGAGGATAATCTGTAATTTGCAATCTGCCCTCCTGAGGGCAAGCACTGCAGCTTTGCACAGACTACATATAGATGGTACTGCCCAGGCCAATACAAAATATAAGTGAGCAAACCTAAAAAACACATTTTACAAACTTATTAGCCCAACACATATATTGTTAATTTTATGTAAAATACTTTTTCTTAGTGTGTCCACCTGGAAAAATAAAAGCCCACTTATATATGACTACTTCTTTATACCTTCCCACACATGCCTGTATTTTCCTGACAAAATTAATGAACCATCTCTGCCTTGAGTAGATTTATTATGATGTCAGCTACCTCTTGCATACTAATAATAATAATTATTATTTTATGTTTTTATTTTTACTTGTCTTCCTCCTAATAGACTCTAGGATTCTTGAGATAAAAATTTATGTACCAGTCATCTTTGTATTTCCAATGTCTAGCCTAGTTCAGAGTATAGGTAAGATGACCAGCAAATACTGGAAAAATAAGTAAAATGTGTCTAATTAAGATGGTGAATGAGACTATTTTCTATGGATGAAACCACTATGAATTAGTAGATAATAAATATTCTTATTTTAAAAATATTAAGGCCCTAGATGATTGAAAAATAGTAGTTTGTTGGGCAGATAAAATGTATTATGCTCACTTTGTTAAAGATTACGCTGCCCACGAGGAGGCCGTTGCCCAGGTGATATTAATGTGTGTTGGGGGCAGGCAGGATCGTTGTAGCCTGGGGCTTGGTTCTGGGATTAAGCCTTTCCCACCCTTTCTGATGTGGGGTGGTACAATCCAATCATGCCTCAGAGAAGTGACTTTGTATTAGAGACTTCCCTGTTTTGTATATTGGATTAGAGGTTGTGAAGCGACAATATAAAATGGGGGCAGAACAAGAGTTTGGGCTCTTGGTTCCTGGGATGATTAGCATGAGAGAGCAGAGGGTGCAAAGCAGAGAGCAGAAAGAGGTCATGTGGCCAGGAGAAGCAGCCAAGATGGCGGAGTGCTGAGTGAGATGCCAGTTTTGTGCAGAGTTTGTATCTGGGATAAGGAAGGAGATGGGGAACTGAGGAGAATAAGGCTGGTGAGCTAGAAGCCTTTGATTCTAGGAAACTCGGATAAGTCAGTAGCTTTGTGAGCACTGAATGTGAGTGGGTTTTGGAGCCCAGTGTGTGTTTTTACTTGCCCGCTGGGTGTAAGCTAGAATTAAAGAAAATGGCCTATCAGTTTTTGGCTCCATTGTTTCTTTACCGACTGTCCGAATCTAATGCAAACCTGCATGGACCGGGCTGCTGTGATAGTGGCCGTGGCTGCTGGCCATACATAGTTGTACTGTTATTAATAAACCAACACCTTTGTACTACATTTATTTTTGGAAACCCCTATCCCAAAATCTTTCTACAGAAAACATCAATTTGGGAAGAGTTTCTAAAGGAGAAATTAAAAAATTATAGAAGATTGGACACGGTTTAAAAACACATGCACCCTATGGGACACCTTTATGCTCAAGATTTGCTTAAGAGGAGCTGCATCTATATTTTTAGAGAAGTTAATGCATTCCTATACCTAGGAATAATAGATGAGTGTATCTAATGGCTCTTGTTTTCTCATGCTTAGCCATGTACCATGCTTTGCTTGCCTTTCTTGTTCTTACAAAGGAAGAACAAATAATAGCAGGGGAATTAGATACGACAATACATGCCTCTCTTTCAATGGGATTTTAATCCATTAAATTATAAACCCAGGCTTTATCCTCATTATAATTCTCCACATGGACCACGGACCATTGCACCAGGTGCAATCCGACATTTGTCTTTTGTTTGGGAGTGACAGTGTCATGGCAAGATTCAGGAGATTCTTGGCTGTTAAATTTACTCAAAATGAATGACAGAATTTTGTAACTGGAAACAGCTTTTATGTCATTAAACTGACTTTCTCATTTGAAAAGCAATCAGAAATCTTAGACCTTTTTGTGATTTGTACATGGTTGTTGAGATGGACCCGTGGCATTATCTTTCCATTACACTAAGGTGACTTTATCATGTCAAATTTTTTGCCCTTTAAATACTGAGAATGGCTAAATCGTGTAGGAGCTAGTACCTAAATTTATTTGGTATTTCTATTATGATCAACATTATTCTTTCCCTCTATGTAGGCAGATTAATGGCCACCCAAAGATTTCCATTCCCTAAGCCACAGAATCTCAATGTGTTAGCTTTTGGAAAAAGAAAATTTGTAGATGGAATTAAAATCCACAGACCTTAAATATGTAGATTGTTAGGCAGGCCTAATGTCATTATATGGGCCTTTCAAAGTGGCAGAGGAGGGCAGAACAGCAAGTCAGAGAAGTGAGACAAAAGAGGAAGAAGACATTTGAAGCCCCAGGCCAACTAACTCCACAGATTGGAAAGGTCCAAGGTGCCTGAAGGTTTTTGTCTGAAGCCAAGGGCGGCTCCAAGGAGTCCTGGTAGAACCATGTGGCTCAACAGTTTGTGATGGGACAACTGAGTGTTTCTCTGTGCCCTGGTGGAACTGCTGCCACACACAGCAACACTCCAAACCAACATCTTTCACAAAGATCCAGATGTGAGCCTGGTGCCTGTTTTCCTCCTGGGGGAGTTGTCCATTGAGGACGGCAGGAAGAAATCCAAGTCTTCACTCTACAATCACTGGCACCTGTTCTTCCTTATGATGGGCCCACTGCTACTCCCCCTGGGAACTAAGGTGGAAAACCTGGAGTCCATGCTGGTATGCATGCAGTGGACAGGCTTGCTCTGGGCTCCAGCTTACATTCTTGTTTCTTCTTCTCCTATATCCCCTTCTAAGTGTTCCCAGGGCTCTGTCCTTCTTCCTGGATTTCAGGGTCCTAGACAGCCACTGTTTATGTGCATCACACAGATGAACCATATCCTCAAGGAGACTGGCCACAAGAAGCACTGGGGCTGGGCTGGCTCTCAGTGGGTTGTGCCTGCAACATGGAGTCCTCTCTCTCCATTGACTGGCTCAGTGGCACTTCAACTTTCAGATTGAGCACCACCTCTTCCCAACGATGCCTAGCCACAACTACCACAGGATGGCATGGTCAGTCAAGGTAGTGGGCCAAGCACAGATGCAGCTACCAGGTTGTATGGCCAGTTGCCACGGCCACCATCATAGCCTCTCAGCCCATGCACGTTCGCATTCGATTTGGACAGACGGTAATGAAACAATGGAGCCACGAACTGGTGGGCCATCATCTTTAATTCTAACTTGCACCTGGTGGGTAAGTAAAAACACACAATGGGCTCCAAAATTCACTCACTCAGTGCTCACAAAGCTACTAACTTTATCTGAGTTTCCTAGAATTAAAGGTTTCTAGCTCACCAGACTTATTCACCTCTGTTTCCTATCTCCTTCCTTCTCCCTGCATAAACTCTGCACCAACTGGCTTCTCACTCAGCACTCCACCATCTTGGCTGCTTCTCCTGGCCTCCTCCATGTGGCCTCTCTCTGCTCTCCTCTCTGCTCTCCTCTCTGCTCTCTCCTCTAATGCTAATCTCAGGAACCAAGAGAGCAAGCTCCCAGTCTGCCCCACTTTATAGTGTAGAAATCAAAACCTTTAATTCAATATACAAATAAGGAAGTCTCTAATACAAAGTCACTTATCTGAGGCACGATGGGATTGTACCACCCCACATCAGAAAGGGTGGGAAAGGCTTAGTCCTAAAACCAAGCCCCAGGCTACAAGGATCCTGCCTGTTCACAGCCTGCCCCCAACACACATTAATATCACCTGGCGACAGCTTCCACGTGGGCAGCGCCATCTTTAACAAAGTAAGCATAATATATTTTATCTGCCCCCCCCAACACAGGTGAAATCCTGCCTCACTGCCCTGGAAGTCATCATTAAGTTTCAGAAAAAGTCTGGTGATGCCTGGCTGGAAGCCTCCCTCTACAAGAGAAGGCGGCATCCAGGGCCCCAGCAACCACCAAGCCAACTCAAAGAGGCTCAACAGCACCACAGCCCCACATCTGGGCTTGGGGGGCCCTGCTGACCTCCTGATCCTGCTATCTCCCCTTTGGTCCCCTTGCCTGACTGCCCGGCAGACTGGACAAGGGCTAAGGGGAATAATGCATGAAACAACATCATGAGCATGGCATGTTTTCCTGGAGCAAAAATGTAGGAAAAAGTGTTATTTTTATATAAAAACAAACCCAGATACATATAAAAGCCACAAGCCAAGTTATGCAATCTTTAGAAGCTGGAAAAGACAAAGAGAGAGATTCTCATCTTAGCCTCCAGGGGGACAGAGCTGATCTCTTGATTGTGGCCTTGTGAGATGTGAAGCAAGGAAAGCAACTGAGCCCAGGAACTTCTGACCATGAAGTATGTGTCCATTTGTTACTGGAGCAATGGAAACTAACACATTTTTCTCCATTTCCTTCATCTCCTCTATTTCCACACCCTCCTCATAATCATCATTACCATCATCATCGTCATCATCACCACCATTGCCCCCTTTTATGGTATACCTATTAAATGGGAGGCACTGGGTGTCGTGTTTCATATCCATCGTCTCTGATCTTTACAACACTCCTACAAGCTAGATGTTGTTAACTCCTTTTGACAAACGAAGAGGCAGAATACTGGAAAGTTAAGCAAAGCTAAGAAGAATAGGATGCTAGAGAGCTAGCTCTGGAGGAAAAATTACTCCAACTTTGTAGGTAGGCCAAAGCTATTATTCTGGATTGTCTATTTCCAATGTAACTTCTTTATGAGGGATTTAGAAAGATGAAAAAAAAACCCCTTTTGAATTGATACACTCTGATACTTGGGCAAGTAATTATCAGCAAGGTTTAGCAGTGAAGAAAGATTAAATATGTATTTATAAACTTAAATTTTAAATTAAAAAAATTTAGCCATAGATATCCAAATGAACATGGTATTTTACATGCTCATATTCCATTAGAGTATGCAATGTAATAAACATTCCATATATAAGCCTAGAGATTATTAAAATTACATGATATTGCAAGAAGCTTTTGCTGATTAGAGAAGGAGATTTTCTAATCTCTTCTTTAACTGATCTAGAATTTAATTTGCATTGGCTAAGCACTGCTATGTGTTGACATCATCTGAATGAATTGGGTGAAAATATGTATTCTAGTCTCAGAATGTTGAAATGATTAAAAATATGCAGGTAATTGACACTTACTAAATACTTTTTACTGATGGTTTCTGAATCTGTAGATTGCAGGGTGGCCTGGAGACTGTGAGTCTGTACTACTCCCTATGGTACCTGGTGGGAGGTGTCAGATGGAATTCTAGAGTTCACCTCAGAGTTAGTAGAGGTTAGAAAGGGGACCTGGTGAACATCCTAGAATGTATGGAACCTAGAAAAGGAAATAAGTAAAAAGCAGATAAAAGGCTCATAGAAACAAAAACATATACACTGAGAGTGTATGGAACTGACCTAGAAAAAAGACAAAATATTCAGCACAGAGGTGTCAGGAAAGGTACCTGTAACCTAAAGAAAATCAGTTTGTTGTTTCAGTCCCCAAAGTTTAGGATGACTTAAGTTAAAAACCAAAGAATGAAAGAGCTGGGATTTGGTTCTACTTCTTCCTGACATTGAAGTTCATTTGATTTTAATTGGGATACTGTAATTTTGAAGATATATAGAATTCTAGTCAGGAAGATGAAAGACTTTCATTTATGCTGTGAAATCCTGGGCCAGCCCTTAAAAAACAGGGAAGATGGGGCAGAGATGTATCAGGTTCATGTCGGGCAGGACCCCTCTCAGAAATGCAGGCATCATCCTGTCTCTCAATGCCTACATGAAAAAGAGGAAAGCAGGGTGGAAGAGACTGAGAGTTGGCACACATATCTATCTTTTCATTTTTCTCTAATAATAGAACATCCAATGCTATTTTGAATGTCAGTGTTTGTAGCATTTTAGCTTTTGCAATCCCCCCCCCCTTGCCTATAAGTATACTCATGTGATTATGTTATACTCTAGACAATAAAAGTAAAAGAACAGTTGTGTGAAACCTCAAAGAAGACTCTGAAAGGGAGCTGGATCATTAGGAAGAATACTATTTTGGTCCTTCTTCCATTACATTTTCCCTGGAGCAGACGGAATAACTGGAGCTCTAGCAGCCATTTTGTACTATGAGGTGACCTTGTGGATAAAAACCAGCATTAAGATGTGGAGCAAAAAGACAGCTCTTTGGTTACAATACTGGCCTTTCTGCCCCTGGACTTGAGAAGAATAGAATTTGATGATCATCGAGACAGTGCTATTTTGTGATTTCTAATATAATCAATACAATGTAATCACAACTGATAACAATAACTGCATGAATCTGAGTCCCTGTAGAAGTAGATATCAAGACAGCATTGAAGATTTAAGAGATTTATTGTGCTAAAGGTTATGGTCTGGGTGGAGGGACAGAAAGAAGCCAGACATGGGAAGAAAAGCCCTGGAAAGAGAGAAGAAAAGAAAGGACAGGGAAGGTGGAATGGAGGAGGCAGTCTTTAGTCCTAGGAAGGTTTTGGCCAGGACAAAGCTGCTCCTGTGCGGAGCCCCGCTACCCACAGGCTAGGTCTTCCAGCACCCCTGTGTGTGGCTGGCGGCACTGCATTCGTGGTGGATTCAAAGCACAGATACTGGGCATTTAACAGGCAGGCTTCCTGCAGCAGAACTGAAGGAGGTGCACTGTCATGATCTCCGGAGTGGTCCAGTCTTGTTTAGGTCTTTTTATGTGTAGACTCCTTCTCCTCAAACATATTCTTACCAATGGCTGTGGTGGAAAACTTCCCTCGCCCAAATTTAAATTGGAACAAGATAAAAAAAAAAAAAAACTACTACATTGGTGGCATTCTGGTACCAATGTCCCTCAGTGATGGGGGTACCTGTTATAGGCTGAATCCATTTTGGAGTTGAGAGTGAGAAAGCATACGTTTGTGGTTTCTCCTAGTTTGGAAAGGAAATGGGATGGGAGGAAGGATTTGGAGCATGAAAGAGGTCACAGCCAGCCCGAGGCGGGAGGACTAAGAATGCCATGCTCACCCTTGTCCTGAGTCACAATCTACCCGATGCCACAGCTCAGCACCACCACTAAGAGCCACACACTGCCAGAAACATCAGGCTCATGAATTCACTACAAAGGCTATAAATGGAAAATGTGCTTTTCCTATTGACTTGCTTGTATAAATAGCTTAGAGATGTTTTCCAAGTGCAAATCCTAACACTTTAAAATTTTTATTCACCTAGTAGGAAGAAAAGACCCAAACCTCAGCTTCCTGGTAGGAATTTTCAGCTCATTACATGGTAATTAACACTAATCTATATGCAAAAAAGTTAAAAAAAACCAAACCCCAAAATAGAAATCTTTCTTCTTTGTTGCAACTTTTATACTGCTACTCTGCCAGACAGACAATAAAACTAAAGCAATATTTTCATTTTTTTTTTTTGACAGAGACAGAGAGTAAGAGAGAGGAATAGATAGGGACAGACAGACAGGAAGGGAGAGAGACAAGAAACATCAATTCCTCTCTGTAGCACCCTAGTTGTTCACTGATTGCTCTCTCATATGTGCCCCGACCGCGGGACTACAGCAGACAGAGTGACCTCTTGCTCAAGCCAGCAATCTTGGGTCCAAGCTGGTGAACCCCACTCAAACCAGATGAACCCGTGCTCAAATTGGCAACATCAGGGTCTGGAACCTGAGTCCTCTGCATCCTAGTCCGAATTTGCATCCATTGCCCCACCACCCGGTCAGGCAATACTTTCATTTTTTTTTTAAGAGGTTCTAATGTAAATGAAAAATTTCATGCCTTGGCTGAAGAGATCTATACATTTCTAGGCTCTTGCTGATAAAGGTTTATTAGTATTTTTTAAATGACTAGCATTGCTACAATATACTCCAACAACTCTAGACCCATAATCAGTAAAAATAATGCAAACAGTTGCAGGAATCCAAAAAGCTCTTTAAACCCACATTTTAGATTATGGTTTCATGTGGACTAGATTGCTTAATCATGTGATCTCATTAACGGGGATTATATTTCATATTCTATCTGGTATCAGCTATGCCAGGCTCATTATGGAATTTAAAAGCATGATCTCTGATGATTATTTCAAATGAAACCATACAGAATAAAAGAGTGTCAAATAGCTTGTATCTTAGGACCAAGAACTATGGAATGTTTTAGCTTGCACTGCTCTGCTCATATTTTTGGGAAAAAATATAATAACAGAAGAGAGCCAAGAAGGAAGTGCTGTCTATAAGATTTCCGTGGCAGAAGACTACCGGAAGCTTGCACCCAGTCTCTGCTCCATGTGTCTTTTACCTTTGCTGATTTTAGTCGGTATGCATTCACTACAGTAAAATGTAACCATGAGTATGACCACTTTTCTAAGTTCTATGCATCTTTCTAGCAAATTATGGAACCTAAGGGTAGTCTTGTAGACCTCTGAACATAAGTAATCACTTGGGTAAAAAGTAGTGCCATTCACGGAGCCAGGACACAAGAAAAACAGATTTGGAGGAAATTATGAGTTCAATTTTGAACATGTTGAATAGAGGCACTCAGGAAACAGCCAGGTGGAAATGTCTAGTAAGAGGATATATAAACATGGAACAGAGGAGAGAGGACTAAATAAGACTGGGCAATCTGGGAACTGTATTGGTAGAGATGTTATTTAAATCCATGGGTAAGGATGAGACTACTGGGAATAAGAAAAGAGTTAAAGATAAGATTGGGGAACCCTAATCTTTAAGGGAGAGAAGAGACACCATCTTCTAGCCAGAAAGGAATCAAGTAAGCAGTGGTATCTCAGAAGCCAGAGGGAAAAAATATTCCAAATAGGGGCTATTATCTAACAATGTAAAAAAACACAGATAAACCATAATTACAAATACATAAGTGAAGGACATTATTGGACTTTAAACCATAGCATTGATATTGTCATCTCCACTTGATAGATGAAGAAGGAGGGGCTCAGAGTTTTAACTTAGCAGAAGTTACACAGAGAGTGGCAGAGGATAGATAAAATTTAGGACTTCCTATTAAACCCCCCTGCTGCCCAGTCTCCTGAATAGACAGGGACCCCTACAGACCATCTGAGTCTCACTTACCCTTCCAGATGTACACAGGGCCTATTTTCTGCGTGAAGCCTTCCCTAACCATGTAGGCCCCCTTCCTTCTCTCCCATCTCCACTTTCTGTAGTTCGCAGACCTCTGCACATCTACTTGGTGTGAAGGTGTGCTATCTCACACAGTGAGATTTCTAAATTCGCAAGGGCAGAGAACTACATTTCAATATATAGTTATATGAAGCAATGACTTATGGCATAATTCCTAACTCCCTATTCTTGTGATGGTGCTTTAGATATAAAAGGCATTTTTCACCCCAGGGAATGCAAAGGGGAGAAAAAAATTAGTCTGTGGAGGTTTCACTATGGATCCAACCCATACATTATGACAACACATTTGTTTGTTTTTCTCCTTCTAGGCACAGGTAAGAATGATATATCTAGACAGCAAAACTGGTAAGGAAGTAAAAAGAGTTAAAATCCCATCTCTCTCCTCTGGAGGATTGAGTTGAGGGTCGTGGGTGATGTTAGGTGTCCAGGAGGTTAACATGAGGGAAGTTCTCAGGATGATCAAGGTGGGACACTAGGCACTATAAAAGAAAAAAGAAATACAATTTTAAAAAGATGGTGGTGAAATTATAACTGTTGGCTACAAAATAAATAGGGAAATTGGTTTCTGGTAAATAGAAAGTTATTTTTTTTTCTTGGTTAACTCTGTTAATTGCTGGGAATCCTGTATGTTTGCAGAATGAGCTGGTGAGGCCCCAGTTATTAGCAATGACCACATTTGCTCAGAAGTGGTTCCTGGGATTTGAAAATATTCCCTGTTCTCACTGACCTATTCTTTCTCATTTCTCTCAGACTAAGTTTGAAAATTCTGAATGCATCTAGAGAAAATGAGGAAGGGGGAATTATAGTCTCAATATGTTTCCTGCAGAGTAAACGTGTTTTGTATTTTCTGCTCAATGACCACATTTACTGAATGCTTATGTTATCAGCACCTACAATATGGTGGTGGTTGTAGAGTTAAACATGACCGTTTTATTAAACATTTCTTTCCAGTAGTACTGGAAATGGATAGGAATCATTTCCTGACGCTAGTGAACTGACTTCCATGAAGAATAGAAGAATAATCACTGATTATTTATAGTCTCAAATATAAGAAGTTGATACTCAGGCATACTGATCTATGCAAAGTATGTTCTTTCCTCAAAGATATTTATAAGTGATTTGGCAAAAATGAAGGGATTTGAATGTATTAAAATAGTTCCAGATCCTTTGCAATTTCTTATGCAAACATTTTAGCAACTTACAACTGAATCACCAATGACTTCCCAGAAATGGGAGTTTGTATCCCCGAAAACAATTTATTGGTATGAATTGTACCATGACAATTATTCTGTGATTTTTAGGTAGTAAATTAAGGTTGAAGTTTTCAGAAGATATTAAAATGCTTAATTTACAAGGGAATTCTTTGGCAAACTTTCAATGCAGAGTAAAACTGATGTGCCCAATATCAGTTTCGAATGTACAGAGAATTTCTAGAGAAAATTTCTTCCTAAGGTTTATCCCTGAAAATGAAGTGGAATATAATATAACTCAATGGAAAAATGAATTTTCAAATATAATGGTTTTTCTTCTAGATCTCTTTACTTGGTGAAATTGGAAAAACACAAAAAACCTTTCTGAGTAAAAAATTATAAGCAAATCATAAACCCTTCAAGTTATTTATTTTAACCATCTTATTTTGCAGATGAGGAAACTGAGACCTGAGGTCAAAGATATTTATTCGGGTTCATGTAGCTAAATGTCTGGAGAACTGAGGTCCTCAACCCTCAAGCTAGAGGTCTTGCAGTTAAATAATTTAAGCTTCTGCCTGACCTGTGGTGGCACAGTAGATAAAAGCGTCAACCTGGAATGCTGAGGTCGCCGGTTCAAAACCCTGGGCTTGCCTGGTCAAGGCACATATGGGAGTTGATGCTTCCTGCTCCTCCCTGCCCCCCCCTCTCTCTCTCATTCTCTCTCCTCTCTAAAAAAAAAAAATTAATAAAAGTAAACAAAACAAAACAAAAATAATTTAAGCTTCTGTGTTCCTTGGGAGATCAAGAATTCTTCCCAACTCGAAAGGCTCTGTTTTTCCCATCATTTTAGAGAAGCTCTTTTATTAAGATTAGAAAAATCATCTAGCTATTTGGACTGCTTCAGAAACATGGTGTGAACTTTGACCTTTAAACATTTACTTGGGAACAGGTTAAAAAATGACCCAGCCTTATGCGTTAGAGACCTCTATAGTTGTGGGTATAAATTTTACTCCATAATACTGGATAAAAGCTATGTCATCTTACCTTTAAATACAATGAAATTTAATTTGTTACAATCCTCCATTCTCTTGGGCTGTCAAGTAATTAAATAGTCATTACTGGGATCCTCTTCTACAAAGGCCAGAGTCAAGTGGAGGCTTGAAGAATCTCACATAATGCAGAACATCCATCCAAGTTCCCTTGTTTCCAAAGCTCCCACCCCTTTCTTGTTTTTTGAGAAGCAGTATATTCAGGTGGTTTGGAGAACAAATACCCTACAGCCCGACTGTTATACCTTGAATTTTAGCTCTATTTCTTGATAGCAGGCTTAATGGGTTGAATGGTGCCCCCCCCCCAAAGATATGCTTGTGTCCTAGTACCCCAAACCTGTGAATATGACCTTATTTGGGGAAAAAAGGTCTTTGCAGATATTATTTAGTTGTGGATCTCAAGGTGAAATCATCCTGGCCCTAAATCCATTGACAAGTCTGCTAGAAGAAGAGGAAACACAAAGGAAAAGCATGTGAATGAATGTGAAGCACAGATTGGAATGATGTAGCCAAAGCCAAGGGACCCTGGGGCCACCAGAAGTTGGAAGAAGAAAGGAAGAATTCTTCTTCTTCATCTTCTTCTATTTTTTTTTTTTGAAATTTTGAGAGTACGTTTATTAAAGTTGGGGACAGTGAAACAAGGAAGAGTTTAGGATAAAAGAAGCAACAGGAGCAATTCTAGGTGGGGCTGTTCCGGCTCTCTAGAAACATTATGGGAAAGAAATGAGCCAAAGTGGGGTGGCTGTCAGCTCCCTTAAAAGTCACAGAAAAGGGGACCCTGGGGATATGTTCAGAGGGTTAGCCTGGGATAGTTGCTGCTGCCTGTTGCTCCTCTGGTTACAAGTTTCTGGGGGAACTTTAGAGTTTAGGGGAAAGAAAGTTCAATGGAAAAGGAGATTCATGCCTGACCAGGAGGTGGCGTAGTGGTAGAGTATCAGACTGGGACACTGAGGACCCAGGTTCAAAATCCCAAGGCCACCAGCTTGAGCACAAGCTCATCTGGTTTGAGCATAGGTTTACCAGCATGAGCATGGGATCATACACATGACCCCATGGTTGCTGGCTTGAGCCCAAAGGTCACTGGCTTAAAGCCCAAGGTCACTGGCTTGAAGCCCGAAGTCAAAGACTTGAGCAAGGGGTCACTCACTCTGCTGTAGCTCCTGTCAAGGCATGAATGGGAAAGCAATCAGTGAACAACTAAGGTGCTACAACGAAGAATTGATGCTTCTCATCTCTTTCCCTTCCTGTCTGTCTGTCCCTCTCTCTGTCTCTCTCTCTGTCTCTGTTACAAAAAAAAAAAAAAAGAAAAAAAAAGAAAAGGAGATTCACATGAGCGTGCCCCAAGGATTGAGCTCCAAGGTGGGTGTCGTGGTAATATAATGTTATAGTAATTAACTATATAGAAATATAGAAAAATATGGAAGCTATATAAAAGTAATTAAGATATAATATTAAAAGCAATTAAGGAAATTAAATAAAGTTAGTTGTCTGGATAGGAATTAATATAATATGTATAAATAGGATAAACAGACTCTGCCTTTTGTGCAGGGCCCAGTTAGTGTGTGTGTGAAGTTATATATAGATAAGTAGTGGCTTGATGTCATAACTCTGTAAGTTAACATAAACAAGAAGCTTCCCTAGGAACATCTTAAAGGGGGCTTGATGTGACATTTCAGTAGATTAACATAAAAAGGGCTCCCTGGGAGAAACCCCCCAAAAGGTAGTTTGAGGTGATAATCCTATAAATTGACACCAGTTAGAAGGTGGGTTGAGATAATAATCTTGTAGATTGACACCTGTTAGAAGGCATTGGCCAAGAAAAGGTACTAAAGCTAAGCTCCACCCCCCACTTTGAGGTAGTTGCCCAGACTCCAACATTGACATGGACTGTCTTAGTGCCACTCTGACCAAAGACAGCCGAGAGGAGCACACTGATGGAGCCCCCTTAAGGTGTACCCAGGCATGCCAAAAGGTTTTGTGAGTAATAAACTGCCTGTGTGATTCTTGCAACTAACTTGTGTTGGTCATGTCTTCTCTGGTGGCAGTTGGTCTCGGCAGTGATAAGTAGAATCCTCATAGCTGCCTCCAGAGTAGTCTTGGCCAGCCCTGCTGATAAGCAGGAGTGTCCCATTGCACAGGAAAGTGGAATCAGGGAAACCTGATGACGTAGAGTTTGGGCTCTACTGGAACAGTGAGATTCTTCGATAATTACTTTTAAGGGGGCACAGCCCTGCCGACATCTAAATTTCATACCTCTGGCCTCCAGAACTATGAAAGAATAAATTTATGCTGTTTTAAACCTCTGAATTTGAGGTAATTTGTTACAACAGCCACAGAAAACAAACACAGTACGGTAACAGTGGGGAAGCCCATTACCTTCCCTGTGTCTGTTTTCTCATGTTTGTTAGGAGGATATAATATTAGTGCCTATACCATGGGGCTGTTATGAGAATAAATAGTGAAGAGCCCAGGAAACCTTCAGTCTTGTGTTAGTTCCTGCTGATCACCTCGGATAAGCTCATGTTCCAAGGTTTCAGGGACTTCTGAGGGCTCACTTCTCTGCTTCTGCTATGCAAAGCTTAAGGGAAAGGTGGTCGATAGACTCCAGGGCCCTGAGACCCCACACACCCCTTTTGTATTGCTCTATACAGCCCTCCTGGTCTGAGTAGGTGGGATCTGATCTGGCAATGCAGGAAGCAAGCAGCATGTTGTAACTACAACACTGACATCTCGTTCCCTTATCTGCTGTAAAAGCTATTTCTCTTTCCTGAGGCAAATATGTTAACATACATTAATTTTTTTCTTACTAACTCACCACACACAATGCTATATATTTTTAATCCGTAAATTAATCAGTTCCCTCTAAACTTGGTAATATTTTACTTCTGAGAGAAAAGGGTGATTTCTTTTTAATTTGTCTTGCTGTTATGGATGGCTTATTTAAATTGTGACTTGATTGAGGGCAGTGGCTGGGGCAAACAGTGGCTGTATCATGCATCTTTGTTCCCCTTGCTCTGGGCCTTGAACATGGCAGGTACAATCAACATGCAATATAGGATTTGCTAGGAGGCTTTAAATTGTAAAGCTTTTGAGCTACAGACAAAAAAAGCTTTAGCACACACACACACCAAGAGAGACTGTTTTTTCCTAAAACCCAAACAAAAAGACCCTTACTGCTAAAAAAATAAATAAATAAAAATCTCTTTTGACCACTGTATTTGCTCACTAATCCCACAAAACACTGATTTTACCTTTTCACATGTTGTTCCTTCTGCTTTTAATATTCCTTTCCTCTTTGGCCACATGGAAAACCCCATTCAGTCTTCATGTCCCAAGGTAAATGTCATTTCCTCAGTGAAGTCTTCTTGGATTTTTCTACAACTGATTCTTCTCTCACCACCATCGTGACACTTGTCACATGGAATTGTAATTACTTGCTTGCATTTCTGTCTTCTAGGCTGTGAGCTTCTAGAGCAGGGGTCTCAAACTCGCAGCCCACGGGCCGCATGCTGCCCGCCGAACAATTTTGTGCGGCCCGCAGACTAATCCACGAAGTTCAAAATATTTTGGATAAAATTAAGTAAGCCTAGGGGCCTACTTGTATTTTTCATTTCTCTAGCATCCTAGCTAGATATTAGCTTAGTTAACAGCAGTTGTGATGCGAACTACAGTTTCTGGTCATTTTGTGACACTGAGTAAACTGCATGTACGATTGTGCTTATTGTACTGATTATTTTTTGTTTTCAACTGCAGTGAGAAAAGTGTTGTGTAACAGTTGCCTTTTGTAGACCTAGTGCAGCCCACCGAATGGCTGTGATCTTGCTCTGCAGCCCAGATGCTGAGTTGAGTTTGAGACCCCTGTTCTAGAGGCTCCTCTGCCCTTTTCATCTCTGTACTCTACTCAGGAAGACTATGGTGCCTGGGTGTGTACTTACTCAATATGTTTTTGTTAACTGACAATGTAACTGACTACATCAGTGAAGGAAGGCATAGAATCACAGTATTCAAATGGAATGTGCAGTTTCTGCCAATTGATCAATAGCCACAGGAGAGATTGGATCAGGGTAGGGGGATGTCTTCATTTCTGAGACTTTGTTTGGTTGACCCCACTTATTTTAGTGAAATTGTTCTGCTTTGTTAGCAAGGATGGAACTACCAGTCACCCAACTTCTTGTGCCTTTTCAATTGTCTTCTGTCATGGTAGGATCCTCTTGTTCTGCTAATTCATTTACTGACTGTTAATCTTCTATACCCTTATACAAGCACCTTCAGTTGCTTCCCTATGCTCATAGAAAACTTTCCAAAGCATTTCCTTGTACTAAGTGAAAGATTAGAAGCAGGAGAACCTCTAAGGAGCCAAAGAGAGATCATGGTGTGTCATTTGGTTCCTCACTTTAGGGCACCACTTGTCACAGAGACAATGACTACTCAGAGACCACATGCAGTGCACCTAGGGACCTAGGGGAGATCGCCTCACAATCTCCTATACGGGTTTCATGAGACAGCCCCAAACTCCAGTCCTTATGGGTATTTATTGATACATACAAATAGAAGCAGGGACAAGAATGAGGAAGTCGGGAAGCAGAGAAGAGAAAAGGAAGTCAGGAAAGGAAACTTCTTTAAAGCAGATTAAAGGGCAAGTGAAGCAGTGCAAATGTCTTCACCTATTAATTAATCAGAATTGCTAATTCTATCCCTGTTGTGCTGCGTTCAGCACAGTACTGCGCTCAGTACTTCTGTCAGTAAAGCCACTGTGGCCTTTGCCACGGGGCACTGAACACTTTTCCTGTTCTATGTTCCTATTCAAGGCCTCTACAATGGTGCTTTAGGACAGGGTAATAGCCATGGAAAGGACGAGAAGTGGAACTATTTGGTATCTGTTGTAGGGGAAGGGCCAACAGATCTTGCTGAAGGATTCTATATGGGACATAAAGAGAGTTAATGGAAATTCCTAGGTTTAGGTCTGAGCAACTGCAGGAAGGTGATACTCTGTAATGAGATGAGTAACACCAGGACAGAAACAAGTTTTGTTTTTGTTGTGATTTGTATGCAAACATGTGTATAGTGAAGTTGAAAGTCAAAAGTTCTGTTTTGGACATGTTTACTTCAAACTGCATGATAAACTAGACATCAGAGATGTCAAGCAGCAACTAAACACATCAGTTTGAGCTCAGGTAGGAGCTCAGAGGTGGGATATTAAGTTTGGGATTCACTAGCACAAATAGGACTTTTGAAGGCCCAGGAGTGTTTGAGATCACCAGGGGAAGGAGTGTAGAGAGAGGAAGGAGGCCCGGACCCTGCCCTGGATAAGTAACAATGCAGGTGACATTGTTATAATATCAGTTATTTCTAATGCGTGTCTTCAGGTATCAGCAATCACTTTCAAAAAGCTGGAACTTCTACTTTGTAGGATTCTCAGTCTCAGAGAGTTCAAAAGAAGCACACATTCCATATAATTTAGCACTGCTTATTTTGCCAAAAATATTTCCGTTAAGATACGCAGTTATTCCCTTCCATCGCTTTATGAGAAGCCTGAACTCCTTAAAAGACCTGTAATTTTCCTTTTCATTTCTGATGTGAAGAGTCTGTCGATAGATCTTAATCTGTTAATTACTGAAGCTTTATGCTGGTTTCAACTTGTTAGAAAACATTTAAATTTGATACCATTAGGGGAAATGCTTTATAAGTCTTTTCATACATCCCTGTTCTCGTAACACGGCAACTAACTTTCTTATCCAGGGAATAGCACAGATTTTATAACTAGGGTACATTTTGGATTTCCAACCCACTATCAACATCCCCCCCAAGAACAGGCATGGTTTCGCTTACCCTACACTGACTTCTTGTTGACACATGAAAATGCAGTTTATAAAATACTGGCAGATTTCTACAATGCTTTACACGCGTTGATTTGCTAGGGACCCTCAGGGAAAAACATACACATACACCAATCGAAAATCAAGGCATGCACAAATAGTTACGTGCTCTGTTTCCCATGCCTGTTTCCCCACCACCATGTAATAAGTCTGTTTACAGAACATCTATATAAAAGAGCATAAACTCACTCGATCGATATCCCTGACAGCAAGCCTGCTTTGGAATCTCATCACACCCTTACTGACACCAGCAATGTGTAGGAGAGAGAAAGACCTGGATCTAACTCTTAGTTGTACTCCTGGCCTGCACAGAAGATGCTTTAATGCTCAGCCATGCCTTCTCCTTACAGGGAATAAAGACCTTGCTGGGGTTTCGCCAGCACCATTCCCCCTGTCCTCCCCACAGAACCCTCCAACCCCCGCTATAAATTTCCTAATGCCATTCTAAGGCTTTATTTTCAGGTTTCCTCCCGATCTTCTTCTCACTGTGATTTAGTAGAAAATCTACACACTGCCAAATGATCCTATACAATTACAGGATTTATGGGGTGCTAAAACAACCCTTGGGCAAGACCATCAAAGGAAGGGAGCTATTCATTTATTCTGGAGTTTGTGGCTCTACAAAAGGAAATGGTCAAAATGGCAATTGTTTATTACCAAATCTAAGGAACTTAGACAGTTACCCAGGACAATCTGCTGAGTAGGAGGAAACACAGGGCTCCATACCAGCGTGAGGTGTGGTTTACGGATTTTCTCTTAAGTGGATGGACTTTCTAAGACATTTGGCCCATTCAAGCCAGGGTACCCTTGGTCTGTAGATGAGGAGCGACTTCTTTATACTGTCTCAAGTTCTCTACTTGGGAGAAGATGTGAATGAAATGCAGATGTTTAGAAATCTAGAAATCTCATTTGTGTGAGTACTTACACTGGGAAAACAGCCAGTGCAATCACTAATTCTGTTTTCTGTTTGTTATGTTTACTGAGAGGTTTTAGAAGAATGTAAAAAAATCATTAAAGAAGTCTTTTGAGAAATGTTCATTTTTTGAGTGAAAGTTCTTTTTTTTTTTTTTTTAACGGTAGAATGGAACATAGTACTATTCTTAATCAAATCTAGTTTTCTAATTATGCTGATCCATCCTCGCTGATTAGAAATTGTCCCTCATTAAAAATATTTTTCCACTGAAATATGACTATACTGAAAAATTGGGTTTGACTTTCTGGGGCTGTCATTTTCCCATTTTCCTGATTCATCACAATAATGAAGAAGTTTATCAATAAACCCAAACATGGTGGCAATTACACTGAAGACCGTGCTCTAGTCTTGGGGAGGTGGCAGGGTTCACTGCTCTTTCGGTGCATGAGCTGAGTCTGCTGACCAATTTTTTGCTCACCATTATAACCCCATAACTTACTACAGTGCCTTGGATATATGGAATTCTTTTTTTGGGGGGGGGATATGTGGAATATTTAAAGGCAACTGCACTTTCTGTAAGATTGCTGAAAGCATGTCATGAGTCAATATTTACTATGGTCCCCAAGGTGGGTGGCGTTATTGGCATTATTCTCGTCTACTCTGCTGGTCTCTGTCCCACTGTTTTTTTTTTTTTTTTTTTTTTTTTTTTTTTTGTGTGTGTGTGTGTGTGTGTTTTTAGAGACAGAGTGAGAGTCAGAGAGAGAGAGAGAGATAGAGACAGACAGGAATGCAGAGAAACGAGAAGCATCAATTATCAGTTTTTCGTTGTGGCACTTTAGTTGTTCATTGATTGCTTTCTCATATGTGCCTTGACCATGGGACTACAGCAGACTGAGTAACCCCTTGCTCAAGCCAGCGATCTTGGGTACAAACTGGTGAGCCTTGCTCAAACCAGATGAGCCCATGCTCAAGCTGGCAACCTCGGGGTCTTGAACCTGAGTCCTCTGCATCCCAGTCTGACGCTCTATCCACTGCGCCACCGCCCAGTCAGGCCCACTGTTCTTTTAAGTCAAAAGGCATGAAAGAAGAGTGGACAGTCACATATACCCAACCATCCCTAATCAAGGCCTGGGAAGAGGAGATTTTGAACAGGTAAGGCCATACCATAAGCCCAGGAAAGATATGAGGAACATGTACAGAGTGATATATTGGGAGAGGGAACAAGTAGTAACCCAGTCCTTTTTCAGGGGACTTTACTCAAACTAGTCCAAAAAGAGCTCTGCCTAGCTTTCTCATTAAAAATCTCTATAGGAGGTTATTTAAAATCTTCAGCTATGGAAGCCTTCTAATGTCTACAATGCAAAAAACACTACACTCTAACTTTTTATATCCCATCCAAAGGATGGACCATGTGTGACAGCACTCACGAAGTCTTACTCTGACCTTATGTGTTTCTCCCCAGGCTTGGTGGCTGGTGGTGAAGGGTGGCTGGGTCACACACAGCACAGGAAGTGCAGGTGCAAGCTTGAGTTCATTCCCAGGGTCATTAGTGCCTGCGAACACCCGTGAGACTGCTCGGAGAGGATTGCTTTTCATGTAATTTCTATGATTAAAAAAAAGGTCTTTCTTCGTGCCAGTTTCTCAAGCCTAAAATTGGGTGAACTTTCCAAGGCTTTTAGGAGTTGAGTTGTTCAAGAAATAGCTGAAACATGTTCTTTTGTTTCCCATTGAAGTCAGTTCAGACAGAAAAGTGACATTAATCTCAACTCAAAGTGTGCAGTACTTACATCAAGATGCTGAAAAGCTACTTGAGTGTGCAGGGATAATAATGATTCTCAGTATTGAGTGCTACCATGTGTGTTACCCCTCACTAGCACCCTAAGAACTAGGCATTGTTTACACCATTTTCTAGACAAGAAAATTGAGGCTCAGAGAGGTCAAGTAAATCAGCCAGGGTTCCAGCGCCAGTAAATAACAGCCTGCGTTTGACAGGAGGGCCCGCGTTCACGCTCACCTGTCCTCTTCGCCAGGCCATTCAGTCCCTAGCCTTGCTGAGAGTCCTCTGAGATATGCATCTAGGTAGGACCTAGGGGGGCCTGGTTTCTCTAAGGTCTTCCATCTGATCCTAACACAAAATGAAGTGGAAAATTGAACGACGATACATCTCAATAAATCTAGGTAGACTGAATGGGATTTTCAGATTACAAGACTCTTTAGCCAGTTTTGTTTGTTTAATTATATAATTGTCTCAATTTATGATGCAGTTCTTCCCTTGTCAAATTTGGGTACTATGATAGCTTTGTTTGCTTTCCCTAAGGGTGCTGTGGTTAGCTGTGAATTCGTAAGATAAGCAGCTAATGATACTAGTTAGCAGTGGTCTGTGGCTTCATATAGTTTACATTGAGCCTTTTTAGATGACTAATGTTGCAGTGTAAAGGCTTTTTATCATTATACCAATATGTCAGAATGTATATATTTATATACTTTTTCATTTCTGTCCTTTTCTTTTCTTTTCTTTTCTTGGTAATGGTTCTTGGAGCTTGGATGGTTCCAGCCTCCTTGTGGGTCCCTTGGAGAATGCTCAAGTCAGCCATGATCTCAGCTGCTCGCTCTCCAAAGATGGTAAAGAGTTTCAGATGAAAGAAGTTCAGACAGCGCCTCTCTGCCAAGGAAAACAAACCCAATATCTCTCTTATGGGTTTGTTTTGCCAACTCCAAAAGGAAGACTATTAAAATGGTGGCTTTTGCATTAAGTTTTCAAACACCACTGGAATTAAAATAATGATAAACTTTTTCCATTTCTTTGGATCTCATAACTGCTGCAGGTGGTACGTGAAGACATGTCAGAAGACTCTTCAGTGGCCACCTCTGTCTCACAGGCACATGTCATATGGATCCTTCTCCTTACCCCTTCCCTTCCCCTTCACTCTGAGTAACTGTCATTTCAGGAAAAGATTTGGCTTTTAGGTTCTGAAGTCAAATGTTTTCAATAGAATTCTGACAAATGTTTTAGATTTACCCTGGACAAATTTTCATCTACTTTGGATTATCAATGTTTTCATTGTTTTATTGTAGTTCTTGCAAGCCAGTAAAAAAAAGAAAATTACATTTGTAAACTCCATATCCTCCAAGAGTTTCATCAAATCATATATCCACAATAAAGCCTTTATTGATTCCCCTGAGAGGAATTAATAGCTCATGTATTTGCTCCTATTATATGTTTTGTTCTTCCTTGTATTATTACTAGTTTCTTACCTTTCTTCTACCTTCTTTGTTCCCAACAGCGAACTGTACAAGATAATTCAATAAATGCTTTCTGAATGTATATATGTCAAATAAATTTTAGGGGCAAGAAACAGTGGGTGCATCTAAGCATGTGATGTACTAGTAGTTGATATGATGTGTAACCTGAAATTACTTTATGAAATTTATAAAAAATATTTTATTTTTAAGAGATCATAGAGCTCTTAATAATATTAATGTGTATTCAAAATCAGGTCAGAAGTTATACAAATTAAGAAGTCCATTGACTTTCAAATATCTACACTGAAGGATCAGGAACTCAAAAGTTCAAACAACAAATTTCCAAGTGTCTATGGATTTCAGATCTGAAATGGATGTAACTTGGAAGTTGTGGTGGGGCTGAAAAGTAATCTATATAATTAAAATTTTCTTTGTCTGGTAGCCAAGTTAAATTCCATGTGCCTGCACTGAATAACTGGTAGGAAAGTGTGGGCTTCAATGCAGTCTTCATAGGTAAGCTCAGGGCTGCAAAATTTTCAAATATAATATAAATAATATAATAAATATAATATAATATAATATAACATGTAATGTAATATATATTTAATATATCATAAGACTTAGCTGAGACAAAAGACAAAAGAGATAGTAAAAAACTGCCTGCCTGTTATTTTATAGAGGTTACCATGTCTTAAAATTAATAATGATTAGTAAGGCCCTGCCTGGTTGGCTCAGTGGTAGAATGTTGGCCAGTGTATGGACATCCCAGGTTCGATTTCTGGTCAGGGCACACAGGAGAAGCGACAATATGCTTCTCCTCTCTTCCCCCTCTCCCTTCTTTCTCTCTATCTCTCTCTTTCCCTCCTACAGCCATGGCTCAGTTGGAGCAAGTTGGCCCTGGGTGCTGAGGATGGCTCCTTGGCCTTGCCTCAGGTACTAAAATAGCTTGGTTGACAAGCAACAGGGCAAGAGCACCAGATGGGCAGTGCATCACCTGGTAGGGGGCTTGCCAGGTGGATCCTGGTTGGGACACATGTGGGAGTTTGTATCTCTGCCTCTCTTTCTCATTTAAGAAAAATAATGATTAGTAAGTTATAACTGTAGAAAGAAAACAACTGTTCATCGAACACCATCTGTGGATCAGGTGCTAGTGTAGATTCTTCATATATTCATAATGAGTGCAATATAAATTTATATAAACCTGGCTAAGCACTAAACATTTTTCTAACTGCTTCACTTATATTCACTTCTTTAATCTTCACCAGCATCCTATTAAGTATTTCACATTAAAAGAGACTGAGGCACAGAGAGGTAAAAGAAATCCCCAAACACAGAACTAGTCAGTGAAAGAGTTGAGGCTGTATTAGTTTCTCAGCAATGCTGTAACTAACATTAACTGGGTGGCTTAAACAATACAGACTGTGCACAGTTCTGGGGGCTAGAAGCATAACATCAAACTGTAGAAACCTGCAGGGGAGAATCCTCTAGCTATTGGTGTTGCCTGCAATTCTTGTTCTTTTTTGGCTTGTAGAAGCAACACTCCAGTCTGTGACCCCATTGCCACATCACTGTCATCTCCTTGTGTATGTCTCACCTTATCTTAGAAGAACATCAGTCATGTGAATTAGGGTTCACCCAGCTCTAATATGATCTTAGGTAAGAACATCAGCAATGACCTTATTTTCAAATACATTCATGTTCAGAGGTAACTTGGGGTTGAGGAATTCAACATATCTTTCTGGGGACATAATTCAACCCATAACACCTTTGCATCCATGTTTGTTTGTTTATTTCTTAGACACGGAACTATGCTATGTCTTTTTCCCTGATGTGAAGTTTTCCTTTTCATTCACTCTTTACTAAGCTTTGTTATACATTTTTTAATTGATTTTTAGAGGGGGGGGGAGAGAGAGAGAGAGAGAGAGAGAGAGAGAGAGAGAGAGAGAGAAAGGGGAGGAGCAGAAAGCATCAACTCCCATATGTGCCTTGACCTGGCAAGCCCAAGGTTATGAACCAGCAACCTCAGTGTTCCAGGTCAACTCTTTATCCCACTGCGCCACCACAGGACAGGCTTGTTATACATTTTGTATTAAGTAATGGGGTAAGTGGGTGAGAGTTTTAAAAATATTTTTTCTCCTTAAATGGAATACAAGTTAAGAACATAATGACTCCATTATTACTTTGTTATTCTTATTAAAAATTCAAATCCAGCCTGACCAGGCGGTGGTGCAGTGGATAGAGCATTAGACTGGGATGCGGAGGAACCAGGTTTGAAGCCCTGAGGTCATTGGCTTGAACTCAGGCTCATTCGGTTTGAGCGTGGGCTCACCAGCTTGAGCTCAGGGTCACTGGCTTGAGCGTGATATCATTGATATGACCCCATGGTTGCTGGCGTGAGCCCAAAGATCGCTGGCTTGAAGCCTGAAGTGGCTGGCTTAGACCCAAGGTTGCTGGCTTGAGCAAGAGGTCACTCGCTCTGCTGTAGCCCCCTCGGTCAAGGCACATATGAAAAAGTAATCAATGAACAACTAAGGAGACTAAGGAGCCACAACGAAGAATTGATGCTTCTCATTTCTCTCCCTTCCTGTCTGTCTGTCCCTATCTATTCCTTCTCTCTGTTTCTTTCTCTGTCACCCACACACAAAAAGAATTCAAATCCATTTTTCCTAGTCCTCCTCCAATATTTAACAATAGGCACCAAAGTAGGCTTTGTTCTTTTTAATGGCGAAGGCAGAGATTATGGACTGCTCTCTGCCTTCACCTACTTGATGGATATGACAGACTCCAAGGAGAGAAATGGCTCACTGTGACCACGGCTCTCCCAGGGACCAGAGAAATGAAGTGTCTGAGTCTCTGGCAGGGCAAGCAGGTCTTGGAGAAGTTTATTCCCTGAGGGACCTTGAGCCACCATCCCCAGGGGAAATCCTCCCTGTTCCACTCAGCCCCTCACCCTGAGCAGAACCTCTGCCTTAAGCTTGGTGCAGTAGTGGAAGTCTCAATTCATGTGCAAACATGGAGGAAAAGATCCATTTTTCTTCTTAGAACCATTCCCACTCTTCTTATATGTAACTACATGAATTATTTTTTACACCTACAAAAATATTAGGTAATGGGCATCAGAATGACTTTCTTTTTCTTTCACAAAATTTCAAAATTTAGAACATCAGCTATATATAAATGAAAAGCCACCCGGAATAAGGGATGGAATAATAGTATTTTGTGATGAACACATAAGAAATACTTGTAGACCAGGAAAATGTTACACATGTTCTGTATTCCTTTCCCTGTATGTTAGTTAATTTTTGCATTGAATGAAACCACATGCTCCTTGTTATCTTTCATCCTTTGGTGGCTTTCCTGTTTCCGCCCGATCGATTATCACAGCAGGCCTGTTACTGGGCTCCCTTCTCATCTATATTTGTATACTTTCTATATGGACAGTCATCCAGCCCCCAATTTCTCCCAGATATTTTTCTTGTTTGTTTAATAGACATTTCAAACTTAGTCAAAGCAGGATTCTTGATTTTTACCTTCTCCCACATGCTTTATTTTCCCAGTTTTCTCATCTCCAAAAAAGACATCCTCATTCTCATCTAGATAGCTGTGATAGCCTCTAAACTGGTCTCCTGCTTCCAATAATGGTCCCTCTTCAATCTGTTTTTCCCTCAACTGTTATTGGGATCTCTGAAAAACATCAATCAATAATATTCTTGCCCTCTTATGAACGGTTCTCTATCACACAACAAAATTCAGACTTCTTTTCTTTGCCTATAAAATCCTACTGAATCACGCCTCTGCCTACCTACATTTTGGACCACATTTCCTACGATGTTTCTCTTTTCTGCTACTCTCCAGGCCGCCTATTTTTATTCATTGAACACTAAGCTTCTCTCTGCCTATGAACATGTGTACTGGGCCTTCTGGTTCCTCACACAGCCGTCTTTTTCTTGTCTTTCAGGTCTCTGAGTATACTCTCACTCAATTCACTGCAAATGCAACTAATCCAGGTTTGGATTCTCTGCTGATATTCTCAATACCTGATAACTTCTTGTTTATTTACTTAATTGTGTATTGACTCTTTTCCCCTCTTTCCTTACCAGCATGAGATCTTGTCTAACTTCCTGCCATAGCCAAACTATCTAACATCAGAGTGGCATAGCTACTTGAATTCATGGATGAATGGCTATCAAGTACTCTGAACCAGGTATGCTGTTGAGAGATGGGAATCAATGACGGGAAAGATCTGGCTACTCCCATCTCAGAGGGTTAGAGTGAGAGAGACAAATAAATATGGAATTACTAAATAGTGTAAATGCTATTATAGGTAGAAACACGGTGTACATAGCCTTTTCCAAAGTCTAAATTGATAGTCTAGAACCTGTCATTTTACACATATGATTGGGAATATATTTTTGTAAATTAATTACGTTACACTTTTCCACACTAAAATTTCCCTGAACTCTTTGTACCTCTTTCTAAGTTCTTTGAATTGTCTTTCCTCCTTCACTCTCCTGAGAACTAAAATTCTCACCTTTGATTATAGGATCACCTCAGAAAATTTAAAAAATACTTATGCCTGGGTTCTATTCTAAAGTTCTATTGGGGCTTTAAAAGTCCTTCCAAGTGCTTCTAATGTGTAGCCAGGGATGAGAACAATGGCTCTGGATGTCCTGCTCCTCACTGAATGGTATGGGGACAATTGGCCACTGCATCAGCAGGGAGCTTGTTAGACTTGCAGAAGCTCAGATCCCACCTAGACCCATGGAATCAAACCTGCAGTGTAAGACAGCTTTGGTCTAGATCTTAGTGGTTTTCTCTGAACTTATAGGTCTCACTCTACATTTCTTTTTTGAAACCATTTATAAAGACCCCCCAAACTTGTCTTTAGGAGACTTGGTTGCTAACACTTTCTCCCTAGAGAATTTGTCTTTAAACCAGAACTCTATTCATGGCTTTTTTTTTTTTACAGTTCCAAAGTAATTATTTTAAAAGCAGCTTTCCTGTGGAGACATGTAAATAGCTTTATAAAATTCTAAATAAAATATTACCAGCATCTTCTCCTTATGCAAAAACAGATCCTCTCAAAAAAAAAAAAGAAATTAGCCATCTAGAGCAGGGATTTTCAACCGCAAGAGGCACACTGGCATCCCACAAGAATTTTTACAATGTGCAGTACCTGACTATTTAGTCAGGGGCACTGACTTTTCCCTCAAATGGTCAAATAAAAAACTGACAACGGCCAACACAACAATAGCTGTCTAGTGTGAATGAATCAAAATTGTACCTTTTTTTTTCAGAATAGCAAAAGATATACTTTTTTGGTATGCTGCAGAACTTTAGCAATTAGTTTATGTGTACTGTGAGATGAAAGAGGTTGAAAATCACTGATCTGAAGAAATAATTAAATAGAAAAATCAGAAAATAGTAAGTAAATAAGTAAAGAAATGTCATACACATTCTAAAATAAAAAGTTTTGAGTCTAATACGCATTAAAGAGAAATGCCAGAGAGTTATTTGGTAGACAGAGTGTGAGAATTTATAAGGTCATATGCTTAATTGTTTTTTTGTTTGTTTTAAAATTTCTATTCTCATAAAGTTATAAAGTAAACTTTATTTCTATAGAACTAAACTTTTAAAATTCACTTTGCATTGTAATTTTTTGAAATAAAATCAAAATATTTCTGAACAACTTTGTGTCTTTATGTACCTAGTATTGCATATTGAGTCCATCAATGACTTCCCAATTCTGAAATCTACAGAAGTGTTTTTCCTCAATTTATTTATTTAATTTCATTTTAAAAATGAAAATTGTATATATTTAAGGTGTTACAACATGATGATTTGCTACACAATGGACTGTGGAATGATTAGCATTGTCAAGTTAATTAACATATTATCTTAATATGTTAATTGTTACAATAGGAATAATACTTAATTACTATTGTAATGCATGATGACAGCAGCAGAAATCTACCCTTAGCAAATTACCAGAATTCCATACAGTTTCTGTCCTTTTTTAAGGTCCAATAAAAGAGATTTTAGAAATAGTTGGCTCAAAAGAGACTAAGTTGTTCTTTAATACTTGATCCTCAAAAGGAGTAATTTATTCAAGAAAAACTTGTCCCCTTTTTAAAATCTTTTTATTTTTTAAAAGATTATTTATTCATTTTTAGAGATGAGAGAGAAAGAAAGACAGTGAGAGAGAGATGGGAAGGAGCAGGAAGTATCAACTCCCATATGTGCCTTGACCAGGTAATCCCAGGGTTTCAAACCTGCGACTTCAGAATTCTAGGTCAACACTTTATCCACTGTGCCACCACAGGTCAGCCCCCCGTCCCTTTAAAGACACATTGCACGTGGAAGATCTGTATATCTATATATTGACAATGATAAAAATGTAACCACTGAGGTGTAATAAAAAGACGTTTCTCGGTTTGCCCACCTATTCTCATTAGATATACTTCCCTTGTTACAGATGAGACTCAGGGAAAGAACATCTAGGAGTGGATGGCCGTCATTTCTGAGACAGGCAGAGGGTTTCAGACTCGACAAATTTTAATTCTGTGTCTGAAGGCAAAGGGGTATTTCTATTAAAAAAAAAAGAAAAAAAGAAAACACCAGAAAGAATGGCTCAAACCCATAGACATTAGAGAAGGATATTAAATATTCCAGGGAAAATGATCAATAATGAGGCAGTTAAGTACACCGAAAGAAACCCTGCCTCCTAAGCCTTAGGGAAGAAATTGAAACCACATCTGAAACCCACAGCAAAAAAAAGTTTGCTGGGAAAAGCACCTGGCCCCAACAATACTATGACTGAGCTCATAAAAGCGGCAGGCAATTATGTAGCTAGTACCTTGTAAAATTTGTCAGTGCACATGGAAAAACAGAGGAATAGCCAGAAGCCTGGTACGAATCAAACGCTAAACACTGCTAAATAAGGGAGAAGCCAGAGCAAGGCCAGCTCGCAGATCAGACCTGGGAAAGTGTCCTTGTTTCCCATTAATCCAGCCAAATGCCTCAGATGCTTCAATACACTATTTTAAGCACAAGATGTACAAGATAGTCCCAGGAGGAAAAAGGAGGAGTAGGGGGAAATTTTTTGAAAGAAAGTCTAACTATCTAACTGCAGCAATGGAGGTGGAGTCATCTTAAGGTCTGGTGATCTTTGTTTGAATGAGTGGGGTTAAAGTCCTCTATCAAGAGAACAGTTTTACAATTAAGAAATAGTTCTGGAACTATACCATTTAGCCTGCTCCCTCTCTCATAATGGAGTCAGCACAGAAGCTGTGGGTTATAAAATGCATGTGGGAATTAAGAATGACTTCATGCAGATTGTATCTATCCTCTGGAAGCCCAACCTTGTGTTCTGAGAATCAAAACAGAAGGGGTGTCACAGAAAAGGACCAAAAAAAAAACAAAACCAAAAACAAAAAAACAGTGCCTCTACAATTTACTAATTGACTGGATGAAATTAATCAATTTCCTCTTGTTAAGCATTTAACTCACTTCCAATTTACATCATAATTAATGCTATTGTAATCTTCCCCAAAAGTCAGTTTCCTCACATTGACAATCTTCTCTTAAGGAATAAATTCCTAGGAATAAAATTTATAAACTGAAAGACATTACATTTCTTGAAACATTTTACTAAAATCTCCTAAGTAGGTCTGTATCTACTGATAACTTCTCCAAAATGTCAGAAATTTTCCTTTCCCCTAAATTCTTGTAAACACTGTATGGAATTATTATTATTTTTTAAAAGCATTCTTTTTATGAAAAAAATAAAGAGTGTTACGTTTTTAATAAAGAATATTGCATTCCTTTCATTGATTGTGAAGTTGAATATTTACTTTCTATGTCAATTGGCTCACTTTTAAATACAGGGGTGTTCTTCTTTTCCTTATGGATTTATAAGTAAGTGTTCTTTACACCTACTTAAAGTGCCTGGAAGTGTAATAGAATTTGTGAGGACTTTGGTGGGTTTATTGAAATAACAACAACATAACATTTGTGATGTAGGAGTGCACATCTCAGGGGATCATTTACGGGCTTATTACTACACCATAGTGGTAGCTGTAACAATAAAACCCACTCATTCATAATACAGTGCTTGAAAATTACTGAAACGCTTGATTACAGACTTAAGATAGTATATAAATGAATATAGCTGGTGTTTTACTTATTCTGAGAAAATGTAGTTGTTAGAATTGCAAAGAATTAGAATTATCAAAGAAATTAAAAAAAGACTATGGTCTTTCAGAAATCACCTTTGTGGATAAACAGAAATAAGTTTAGATTAGCATAGCAAGTCTTAAATAGAATAAGCCCAATATCTTAATCCTCTGTTAATTTCCTTCGCAAATCTCTTTCTTAGATACCTCAAAGATAAAATTCAGCATGTAGGCAGCATCCTGTATTAGAAACTGAGGAGGATTGACAGAAATTATTTATTTTTGCCATCCAAATGGTAATAATTTGAAATTTAAATTGTTACAGGAAAAAAGTTAAGAAAAAGCTATTAACTTTAAAAATGATTGAATATTTGTATATTTGTGAGCAACAAAGATGTGAGGGTTTATTTGAGTCATTACTTTTACTTGAATCTTATTAAGTGAATGCAGAAATACCTGATATTGATTTGTAAGTATTCTCTAGAGTAACTAGTAGGTCAATTCGTGTACTTTAAGAGGAAAGATTTACTCAAAGTGTCACAGAGGCGGTGCACACCAAGCCAAGAATATAAATGCTAGGATGAGATAGTAATTGGTAGGTTGTGATTTTAAAATGTGGCTCCCTTTAAGAGAAGTAAAAGTAAAAGAACAATATGTTTCTTCTGTTAGAGTAGGGTCATTTTCTGAATTTCTTTTGTGGGAGAAAACTGCTTTCTACTTTAAAACACAGAGGGACTTTCATCACCTGTGATGATTACAGTTAAATTTTGTTTTGCCAGAGGAGGGTCAACAGTCAGCACATTGGTATTTGTTTATACCATCACTTCTAGTGTAACAAAATGATCTGTTTTTGTAACCCACGGTTGGGTGAAAAAATAAATTCCTGTTATTTAAGCTACCCAGTCTGTGCTGTTTTCTTATGGTGGCTCCAGTCCATTAATGCTACTACTGGGTATGAAAATGTCACCCTGTCAGTCCTAGATTATTGTGTAATAGAGTGAGAGAAAGTATATGAAAGCGCTTTGAAAAGTAGAAAATATCAGTTTTGACTCTCAATTTTACTATATTTTTAATGACAAGCATCTTTTCTATAAGAGTGAAAGTTAAGGGTAAATACATAAATGCATTTCTTCAGTAATTGTCGCCAGGTAGCTGGTCCAGGAACAGCAGGATGGCTTTGTTTCAGAGGTCATCAGTATGTAGCCTCCTCTGTCTTTTTTTTAGGGCTACATGATGATTTGGGGGTCTTGGGCACTTTTGCTTTTGAGGGCCCCTTTTTTTCATATAGAATTAAAGATTATCTTTTAAAATTGCAATTGGCATAAAGATAAACGCAACCATACTGGATTATTATTATTCACTCACACATTTAATAATTTTGTTACATTGGTTTGTTTGGGAGATTCTCAGTGGTGGAGTTTGTGAGTGTGGTGGGAGGTGTGCGCAGTGGGGGTTTTCTGACTCTTTAGGAAATAAGTGATCTCTTTCAATTTTATATCAAGTGTATATTAAGACACGAAGCCAAAAATGGTTATTCTCAACACATTAACTAATGATGATATAACTGGCTATTCTCATTTTGACTCCTTAATTGGGTGATACCAAGAGAAAAATCTATCAAGATATCTATGGTTTAAGAATGCCTTTTATTTTTATTATATTTTACAATGAACCTAATTATCTTCATAGAAAAACCTTGTAAATTGTAGAAAAGTATAAGAAGGTAAATTAAAACCTTCTATTCTACCTCTCAGGGCATGTTACCTCTCCGTATCTGTCCTTGGGTGTTTCATGAGATCTGCCCACTGTAGGACTCAACATACTTTAAGAATATGTGGTTTTGATTCACATTTAAGGCCTTTATTGTACCCTGCTTCTTTCATTTCATTTTACTTTACATCCTGATATGTTTATAAATCATTAACTGTTTTTCAGAAACATAATTTTTATTAACTGCTATCTTAGTCAGTTTGAGCTGCTATAACAAAATACCATAAAGTAGGTGGCTTAGGAACAACAGAAATGTATTTCTCATAGTTATGGGGGTTGGAAGTATGAGAACACAGTCTGGTGCTGACATGGTTGAGTTCTGGTGACTCCTCTTTCAGGTGGCAGCTTGCTGATTTCTCCTTGTATTCTCGCGTGGTAGGAAAAAGAGCCTGCTAGCTCTGTGGCCTCTTTTTATAAGGGTACTAATTGTACTCAAGTCTCCTCCCTCATGACAATAGCTTTCCAAAGACCCTACTCCCTAATACTATCACACTGGGGATTAGCTTTCAACATATGAATTTGGGAGAAAAAACAAACATTCAGTCTATAACCACTGCATTACTTCATTTTTTGGTTTCATATTTTCAAACCATTCTTAAATTATTAAATATTTTCAGGGTCTGATTTATTATCATTACAAGTAATGTAATTACATCACGGTGCATAAACGTTGGTCACACTTTCTGATTGTTTCTGGATTACTGAATTGTTTTCCAGGTAAGTCCCTTTTAAGTTAGCACCCTGGGGATGTGGTAATCTCAGAGTACTCTGATCACCACTGAATATTATAACTTATAAAAACATTGATTTATGGATGGAACTAAGGTATCACCTTATTCATTCATTTGTGCTTTTTAGACTACTATGAAGTTGTGCTTCTTGTCTTTGCTTATTATACCCTTGTTTCTCCTACTTTTTTGTGAATTATTTCTCCTTATTTTTTGCCTCCTTTTCTAGTATGACAGTAATGTTTTCCTTATGGGTGGAATTGATTTCTTTATACTTTAACTCTTTGTTGTATTTTTGGAAAATGTCTATCTAATTTTTCTCTTTGGATTTGGATTTTTGTATTAAATGTTCATATGTAAAAGTTTAAAATGTCTAGGCAGTCAAATTTATTTTTATTTATTTCCTTAAAACTCTAATTATTTTTATGCCTTTCCTATTTAGCAATAGGATAAATATTAACCTCTTTTTCTTTAAAAAATTTCTAACTCTATTTTTATATGTATTTGTTTCATTTACATGATACAAGGTGGGGGTCTAAACTGATTTAAACATTTGTGATAGAGACAGAGAGAGAGATAGAGAGAAGAACAGATAGGGACAGACAGGCAGGAAGGGAGAGAGATGAGAAGCATCAATTCTTTGCTACGGCTCCTTAGTTGTTCATTGATTGCTTTCTCATATGTGCCTTAACGGGGGGGGGGGGGGGTAAGGAGGCTTCAGCAAAGCGAGTGACCCTTTGCTGAAGCCAGCAAACTTGGTCTCAAGCCAGTGACCTTGGGGTTATGTCTATGATCTCATGCTCAAGCCAGCAACCCTGGGCTCAAGCCAGTGACCCTGCGCTCAAGCCGGTGCCCTTGGGATTTCGAATCTGGGTCCTCTGCATCCCAGTCTGACACTATCCACTGCATCACCACCTGGTCAGGCTAGTTAATTAATCTTTTAAATCATTTGTTAAATAATTTTATTCTTTCCTCTTTAAATTACAAATACTATTAAATACTAGTTTAAATCTGTGTCTAGGTTTTCTGTTTTATTTACTAATTTGTGTGTCTTTTCTTATGTCAGTATAATAATGTCTTAATGAATGAGGATTTATAGTATGTTTAATTTCTCAGAATTAATTCTCTTTCATTAGTCTTCTTTTTGAAGGTTTTTTTAAAGGTTCACCTGTTCTTTTTTAAGAAAAAAAAATTCTCTCATTGTAAAACAAAAAAAATGGAATTGTGATTAGAATTATGTTGCAAAACCTAAAGATTACTTTGCGAAACATTTACATCTCCTCAGTATTTGTTCTTTTCACTAATGTATGCTTTTCACTTACATCTTTATCTGTTATCAAAATTTTATAATTACCTTTGTACAAATCTACACTAAAAGGTTTCTTTGCCTAATTCTTCTTTAGTATTGAGAATGAAAGAGCTATTCTATCTGCTCATGTTTATGCTCTCCTCCAGTAAAATTATTAAAATTGAGAATTTTTTTTTGTTAAATTTAGCCACAGTAACCCTTTGAGTAAACATTTCAAAATGAAACTATCAATAGAAATGTTATAGCTTATTTCTTTTTAAAGCAAATAAAATGAATTAGATTTATTATTTTCAGCCATTAGTGATTTGACTGCCTGAGTTTGAATTGCCATCATATGGGAAGTTTTATGCTAGTTACATAAAAGCACCACAGCCTTTCCATTCTTAGCTTTGTCCCAGGGTAGCTGAGACTTTTAAGTTAAGAATGTTTAGCCACCCCACAGAATCCCTCTGGCAATTTCTGCACAACGATAAACAAATGTTTGAAAGGAAGGAACCAACTGCATAAGATTGTGAAATCTTGGTGTACAAAGCATTTTCTGATGACCTCATATATTATAAAATAGCTCTGGGAAGTATGGAGTATGTGGCTCTATACAGACCGAGAAATTGCTTTAGTGTGATATGGATAAAGAAATTGATGGGAGTACAACAAATAGTTCTAATTTTCTCCAGAGCCAGTAGCTGACTGATATGTGATGGTTCTGTCATGTCCTAGGGAAGTTAGCCCAACTCTCAAGTGTACCCAGGTAGGTTTTGTAGGAAATCCTTGGGACAAAGCTAGGGCTTTGCAGTGACATAAACCTTTATTTCATTCCCATCTTACTTGCTGGCTTGACAAATTACTTTAACCCAGTTTGTCTCAATATAAGTTATAAATTGGAGACATTTTGAGAGATTTTTAAAAGTACAATTGCTTAATCTGCACAGCAGCTTGCACGCTGTGCTCAGGTCTGAGTTTTCTGACAGTCAGTCAGCCTGAAGGTTGATCCCACTACAAATGGGCCAATAGCAATTAAGACTTGTTTACAACAGGAGGGCCCATAGAAACCACACAAAACTTAAATATTAGACAGGAAACCATAAAAAGCTCTGCAAGGAAACACAGACAGTTAAATCCTGGACATTTCTTATAGCAATATATATTTTTTTGATATATCTTTTTGAGCAAGGGAAACAAAAGAAAAAAATGAACAAGAGAGACTACATCAAACTTAAACATTCTTGTACAGCAAAATAAACTATCAACAAAATGAAAAGACAAATTACCAAATAAGAAAACATATTTTCCAATGATACATCTGATAAGGAGTTAATATTCAAAAATTTACAAAGAACATATACACTCATCCCGAAAGAAACAAACAATCTAATTAAAAAATGGACAAAGACCTAAATAGACACTCTCCAAAAAGTATATACAGATGGCCAGTAGTCATGAGAAGATGCTCAACATCACTAATCATTAGAGAAATGCAAATTAAAGCCATAATATCACTTCATATCTGTCAGAATGGCTATCATAAATAACTCAACAAACAATTGTTGGTAAGAATAGTGAGAAAAGGTAACCTTCATGCACTCTTGGTGGGAATGCAGATTGGTGCAGCCACTGTGGAAAACAGTATGAAGTTATCTCAAACTAGAAAGCCCAGCGGTCATATGAAATGACTACTGTTCTAGATATTATAAATTGTAATTAAAATGATTTGTGCAAAGGTGTCTGCTAATTCAAACTGAATTACCCAGGGCAGGCAGTGAGGACGCCCCTTTGCTTAGTGCCCCATGTGGTTTCCCCCTTCTACTTGCTTAATTGCTTAAAGTAGAGTTCAATGAAGGAAACCACTGGCGGTACATTTCTTAAGAGCCACCGCTAGCTCAATAAATAAAGGTGATTTAAATAATAAAATGTTAATTCCTTTCTTGCCATGGTCAAATCGATTAGTTTCTAACTGGAAGTTTAAGGACTGACAGTTTAATATTTATGTCACCAGAGGAATGCTCAAAAATTAAAGTTTCTCCGTTTGAAACTGTTTTAATCCTTTTTGCGTTTTGGTCAGCATTACTCTGTCGTTTTTTTGCATTTCTCTGCTGCCTTTGTTCAAGGGACTCATTTTGTTGAGACAGGCTTTTTTGTCTTGCATCTGAGGCAAGCCTTGTTTCTCTATGCTCATCAGTCTCATTTTGCCGAGAAAGATGCATTTGCTCTGCGACTGAAGCAAGCCTTGTCTTTCTCTGCTTAGTGGTTTCTTTTTGTCGAGAAAGCTGTTTTTGTGCAGCTTTAGCTCCTTTTCTCTCCTCTTCAGTGCTGTATTTTCTAGGAGGCATTCTTAAAAGAAATTATGTTAAGACGTAGTTTTTATGTAAAACAGATGATTGCCAATGCAAACAAATGTTCACCTTCCCCCTGACCCACTCAATTTGCGTTCAGTCATGGCAACTTCACCCCATTGGCTAGTACAGTTAAGCAAGCAACCAATAAGCTATTGGCGACAAACAGACACTTAAGCCGCATATAATAAAGATAATTAAAACAAAACTGCCTTATGACCTAGCAATTTCACTTCTGGGAATATGTCTGAAGAAACTTGAAACTTTACTTCGAAATAATATATACACCCCTGTGTTCATGGCAGCCTTATTTACAATAGCTAAGATTTGGAAACAGCCCAGTGCCCATCAGTAGATGAGTAGATAAAAAAGCTATGGTACATTTACATAATGAAATACTACTGGCCTATAAAAAAGAAGGAATTCTTACCCTTTGTAACAGCATGGATGGACCTGGAAATTATTATGTTTCTGAAATAAGCCTGTCTGAGAAATACAAGTACCACATGATTTCACTCATATGTGGATTCTAATGAGCAATATTAACTAACTAACAAAAATGAAACAGACTCATCGGTAAAGAACAGAATGACAGCTGTCAGAGGGAGATGGGGTTTCAGGGATGGGTGAAAAAGATGAAGGGATTGAGCAAAAAATAATATTCATAGACACAGATAAGAGTATAGGAAAGGGGTTCAGCTGAAGAGAATATGGGGGATAAATGGTGATGGAAGGAGACTTGACTTGGGGTGGTGAACACACAATACTATATGCAGCTGATGTATTATAGAATTGTATACCTCAAACCTATATAATGCTATTAAACAATGTCACCCCAATAAATTTAATAAAATAAGTAAAAAAAAATGCTGTTGCTCAGGTTCCATTCCTAGAGTTTCTGATTTAATTCTGAGTTAAGACTAAAATATTGGACTTTTAAAAGTTTCTCCATTTATTTCCAAAGTGAATTCAAGGTAGGTATTCCCTGAAAACTCTAAATCTATTCCCTCAGCAGCTACTACTGCATCTAAGAGTTTCTCATTGACTTCTAGATGTTGCTACCATTAAAAAATAATGATGGCTAGACTGACCAGGCAGTGGTGCAGTGGATAGAGTGTCGAACTGGGAAGTGGAGGACCCAGGTTCGAGATCCCAAGGCCACTGGCTTGAGCAAGGGGTCACTCGGTCTTCTGCAGCACCCCCCCCCCCCAGTCAAGGCATATGGGAGAGCAGTCAACGAACAACTAACGTGCCACAACTAGGAATTGATGCTTCTCATCTCTCTCTGTTCCTGTCTGTCTGTCCCTCTCTCTGTCTCTGTCACAAAAAAAAAAAAAAAAAGTGATGACTTAGAATTCAGCCTAAAGTATATACTAAGTTAGGAGGAGGTAGACCCTAAGTACTGAGGACCCTGTATGGTACACCGACACACTGCTGAGATACTACTACTCCTGAAAGAGAACAAGCATCAGTGGGATTTCTGAATGTACACACAGACTTCAGCTGCCTATACAGCTTTCTGGAATTCTCCTCTAAGCATTTTCCCCCCTGATTATCACAAAGTACAGTTACATATTAAGGTCTCAAAAATTTATGTGTTATTTTTTGCATTACTGAGAGAAAGCCAAGGAAAAATACATCCGGTTTTTGAAATATTTACATTCGGTGAGAAAATACTGGACTCATTTGGGTATAAGTCATTTACTTAATTCCAGTTCTAGCTGATAAAGGTTAAATTCTCTCTAAGTAACCTAACCCAAGTCAACCAGGAGATATTTGACTAAGAGATGTAGCTGGTCTTCCAAACTCAACTTCACCAAGTATCAGGTGCAGGCAGCCTGCTTAAACACTGAATGCAAGCATGTGGTTTGTGACCATTCCTTTAATCCTAATGGTCTGCATGGCCTTCTGATAGTTTTACCCTCCTGCCATTGTGTTTATTTTAAAAAGCCATTCTGAAATAATTCAACTGCAATGACTTTCTACACAGATGTATTAAAATGATAAAAGATATACTGCAGGGTCTTTTTCCATACGGTGCAAGCAATTTGGATTTTAGTAGCAGTTTTTATAACTTGCAGCTCACCACGAAAATGTCAGAACCCATGAGAATAAAACAACTTCTATTTTAGTTTTTCAATTCATTTGCTCTGATCTCTCAACCAGAAAAATAGACTCTAAAGGCCTCTTTATTCTGAATAACTTTAATGTTCAGTACCCTACTACCTTCTCAGTCCATTAAGGCTAAGCATGTTCCAGTATCTCTTGTCTTTGTTCACTTACTGACACTTATTGAACATGTGCCATGAAGGGCAGGCTGTCACCACAGTTAACAAACTGATCTTTATGGCAATGGAAGCCAATGTTAGAGAAATCATATTAAAAAAAAAAAAGAGTCACATTGCTAGAAGCTCATGTGCTGAAGCCAAGCAAAGACTCTCCTCATTTTTAAGCCAATTCAAGAAATTTGAGAAAGCAGTGCAGATTAACTTGTTCTGAGAAAATTAATAGGAAGGAGAATGGGGCTCTCAAATGATCATTAAAGCATCCATTGATTTAAGAGAGTGCACACTATAAAATATCACACTCCTTGCTAAGCCAGGGGAATGTCAGAGAAAGACAATGCCATCTCCGAAATAAGTACTGTCCTGTGAAAACGCTTGAATGTTATGTTTCCCTATTGAGATTGTCAGGTATTTCAAAATCACCCAATGATGATAAGATGTGTATTCATACAGCTAATATTTATTGAGTTCTTACTATGTGCCAGGTATTGGGCATATTGAGTATATACAGTAGTCAGTAAATCCAGTTTCTGTCTTCAAGGGGTCTTCTGGTGACTGCAGTGTTGTAAATGCTTCTAAAGGGGTAGTTACAGGGTGACAGAGGAGATAATCTAACAATATTAGTTCCAGAGTGGTGGTGGATATAATTTGGGTAGGCAGTCAACAAAGGCTCTGCGATGGAAGTCATGCAGTAGAAGAGGCAGGTTCTCTCACTTGTGTCTGTTTTAAATTAACACAGTGTTTTACATGAAAACATACAGGGCTAGAATATCCTCACTCAGCAATTCCTGAGAGTTTACAAATGATAGAATAAGTGGTTTATTTACCCTCTGACAAGTCCTCTAGTTTGAAACATGGCAGATTGGTTCTTGAGAATAAAAGCAGCTGGATAAATAGTCCCACTGAAACTTTTTTTTTCTGGTTTAATTAATAATTAAAACACTACCAAATATAGAACTTATGCGGCATTATTTCTTGACAGGTTAGTTGGGAATGGTCCATTAATCATTGATTGTTATTAAGAGGGTGGTGCGTTGGAAGAAGTATGGGCTTTGAAATCAAACAGACAGAAGTTTCACTGGGATTTTGAGCAAGTAAGTGAGCCCTGAATCTTAGTTTCCTTATTTGTAAAATTAGGAAAATATCATGTTCAAATAGCTCATGAAGATAATGTGTTTGATATATGTAAAACACAATGCAGTATTGGTATATTATAAATAGTAAATAAATCATTAACATTATCACTTGGAAAATAATAGAATTATTTGAAAGAAAATGTTAAGTGTGTGAAATAAGAATTTGGCAAATAAAATATAAAAGGATAAGTTTGCTTACAGAAGGGAGGAAAAGTGGAAAAAAAAAGAATGTACAATGATTCTTGAGAGTTCGTGAGCGAGGAGAAAGAATCATTTAATTAGATTTTCTGAAGAGTAGCATTTTGAAAATTGTTCTTTTTTTATGCTTTGAAGAGTTTGGTATCATTTTCACCAACTGGACCTAGGAATTTCTATGTAGGAAGTTTTAAGCAATAAATTCAATTGATTTAATAGGTATAGAACTATTCATACTTTTTTTATATAAATTCATACTTTCTATTTCTTCTAATGTCAGCTTTAAAAAGTTGCAGTTATAAGACATTCATTCCTATTTCTAAGTTGTCAAATGTCACAATATTCTTTTATTCTCATTTTAATGTCTTTAGTGTCTGTAATGTCTCCCTTTTTATCCATGATATTGGTGATTCATGGCTTCTCTGTCTCTTTACATTGATAATTTGTATTATTATTTTTAAAGATTCACATTTTGGGTTTGTTGCTATTTATTGTTCTTGTTTTCTATATTATTAATTTCTATCTTATTTTTTCCTTATTTCTACTTATTTTTTTATTTTATTTCTCTTCTTTTCTAGCTTTTTGAGCAGAAAAGTTTGATTATTAACTTTAATTTTTATCTAATATGAATATTTATATATTTCTCTTTATACAGTTTTGTTTGTATCCCACACATTTTATTATGTTCTGCTTTGATTATTATCCAGTTTAAAATATTTTATAATTTCCATTGTGATTTCTTCATTGTCATATAGGTTATTTAAAAGAATGTTGTTTTATTTCTAATATCAGAAAATTTTCATTCTCTTTTTGTTATAGATTTCTAACTTAAATATTTTTTTAATTTATTTTTAAAATTTTTTATTTTTTTGACAGGGACAGAGAGTCAGAGAGAGGGACAGATAGGGATAGACAGACAGGAAGGGAGAGAAATGAAAAGCATCAGTTCTTTGTTGGATCTCCTTAGTTGTTCATTGATTGCTTTCTTATATGTGCCTTGAGGGGGGGGGTGTTACAGCAGAGCTAGTGACCCCTTGCTCAAGCCAGTGACCTTGGGCTCAAGCCAATGACCATGAAGGCATATCTATGATCCCACGCTCAAGCCAGAGACCCATGCTCAAGCTGGTAACCTCGGGATTTTGAACCTGGGTCCTCCGCATCCCAGTTTGATGCTCTATTCGCTGTGTCACTGCCTGGTCAGGCTCTAGCTTAATTCTATTCTCATAAATATTCTTTATAATTTGTTTTAAAAAATTTATTGAGTAGCTTTATGGCTCAGTATATCTTATAGTATATGGTATAAAACTCCACTCCAGATGTCTGTAGACAGTTTTACAGATGTCTGATAGACTTTACTGGTTTTTTAAATTATTATTACTATTCATTATAGCCTAGTTTGGATTATTTTTATTGAGTTATCTTTAATTTCACTGATCCTTTTTTCTACTGTATTCAGTCTAATATTAAGACCATCCATTGATTTTATTTCAGATATTATATTTTGCAATCCTAAATTTATTTTTTTAGAGTTTCTATTTTTTTGCAGAAATTCTCCATTATAAAAATATTTTTTCCATTTTTTCTAAACTATTTTTATTTTTATAATAATTTCAAAGTCCTTGTGCATTAATTTGAACATGTGAATGATCAGTAAAGATGTTTTTATTGGCTACTTTTCATTGGTTATGGGTCATATTTTCTTGCTTCTTTACATTTTTTATTGTACATTAGACATTATATATAAAACATAGTAGAAACTGAAATACACACTAATTTTACGCCATAAAGGAATTGCCCTTTCTTCTGTGAGGAAGGAAAATTTCCTTCAATATAATGAAGAACTGAGCTATGACGGAGCTGGATTACCACTTTACTCTGTGTCAATTCTAATTTTAAGTGTTTGGAGGATGGAATTAGTTTCCCTCTCCAGTAAGGTTTTGAGTTCAAGAACTATAAGACTGTCACCTCTCTCTGTTTTCAAATCTCCTCTCTCTTTCCATGATGTTGCTTACTCAGAAAAAGTCCGATAAGGAAGAATTGATAGATGGCTGGGAATAGTAAGTTTTTGTTCTCCTTCATATTTCCATCCACCTTGTCAGTACATGTATGACCATTACCAGTTAGATTAGATTCTATTTGTCACAGAAAATGTCCCAGCCTTTACAGGCTCCAGACTCTCCTTATCTGTGTTCTAGACAAGGTTAATATCCTGGGGAAAAAAGTGAGCAATACTTTCTGCTTATCTAGAAAGGGCTAATCCCACTCCGGAATTTAGTTTATTTTGGCTTACTTGAATCAAAGTTTTTCATATTATTTTTTAGTTCATCCTGTGATTTTTTAGGTTGGGATCTTTTGCAAACATCTCCTAGAGAAGGCACTGGAGAAATGTTTAGGTGTCCTGAAGGACTGGCGAGGTTTTTATCTTCCAGAGATCTCAGGCTTCCACTTTTTTTTTTGTATTTTTCTGAAGTTGGAAACAGGGAGGCAGTCAGACAGACTCTCGCATGCACCTGACCGGGATCCACCCAGAAAGCCCACCAGGGGGCAATGCTCTGCCCATCTGGGGCATTGCTCTGTTGCGACCAGAGCCATTCTAGCACCTGAGGCAGAGGCCATGGAGTCATCCTCAGTGCCCCGGCCAACTTTGCTCCAATGGAGCCTCGGCTGCAGGAGGGGAATAGAGAGGCAGAGAGGAAGGAGAGGGGGAGGGGTAGAGAAGCAGATAGGCGCTTCTCCTGTGTGCCCTGGCTGGGAATCGAACCTGGGACTCCTGCATGCCAGGCCAACGCTCTACCACTGAGCCAACCGGCCAGGGCAATCATGCCCAATTTTAATTAAGGGAATATCATTTGATTTGGAAAAATCAAAAATACTTGTCATATTTGTGGGTATAATATTATTTCCTAGTGCTAATAACTTTTCTACAAAAAAACTTATTTTATAAAACAGTAGTAAAATTGGATTTGATAAATTAAAACATTGTTTATCATTAATATTCCAGTCATATTCTTTTTTACAAACCCAGAGATACTCTATATGCCCAACAGATTGTAAACAATGAAATGTTCTAAGCATGTCTACTCATGGTCTAAGATGCAAATGGCCTTTGAGTTTTGCAAGGCAGTGCCTTTCAATAACCCATAAAACAGTAATAAAAACAGAGACATATTTTATGTTAAATTTCTGCTTTAAGTAGAGAATAAATAAATGCTTCTTGCTTTTCTTTTAATTAATATAATATTTTGATGATAGTCATACTGTTTCGATAATGTTTTCATTTTAAAATTTATTTCAAATGACTGAATTGCTTGTATATTCACTACTAAATGTTTTTGGTATTTTAAAATATTGGTTTGACTGCCTGACCTGAGTTGGCATAGTGGATAAAGCATTGACCTAGAATGCTGAGGTCATTGGTTCAAAACCCCAAGCCTGGTCAAGGCACATACAGGGAGCAACTAATATAAGTTGTTGCTTACTGTTTCTCCTACTACCCTCCCTCTTTCTTTCTTCTCTCTAAAGTTAGCAAATAAAATCTTAAGAAATATATTGTTTTGACTAATTTAATGTTGCATTTTTTAAAGTAGCGAAGGGCATAGTGTTTGAGGGATAGTGTGTGCAGAGAGGTTAGGAGATGTGTATCCTCCAAAGAGCATGGACAATAACTGCTTCCTGGATATTGCCACATACTGATTTGAAAATATGTCCAGAACATAAGTGAATTTGGAATTTTAGGTCTTTTAAAAATATCATTAGAAAGACTTTGAAAAATGAACCTCAGGAGGAATTTCTCACCTGTCCTAAATGTTTTGTCTCACCAAGAACAGCAATGATATAAAAACAAACAGGAGCACCAGTACTTAGAGAGCTTCTACTGCCAACCAGCCACAGTGTGCACACCATTTGAGCCTCACAAACCTGATGAGACTGAGACTCACTAACAGGCTTTCTCCATGTTATAGTTTAGAAGAAACTACAAGCTTTTAGAAGGATCAATATTTGTCCTGAGACCACCAAGCAAGTTATCAGCAGAAATAGAATTTGAAACTCAATTTCAAAGCCAAACACCTCAACCTTAGTTTATGTAAACAAAAAGAAATCTAAAGTGCTGGATTTTCAGTGCAATCATTATTCTCTGAATTATAAAGTTTCTGGCTCCAAATATATAAATTAGAGGATGATAACGTTTTCTCAATGAATTAATTTCTGGTCAAATTAGAACTGATCGTGTTTCATGACATGCCATGTAAGCACCTAAAAAATTCTACTTTGAGCAAATACATAGATTATTATTGTTTACACAGTTAGGTATTTTCATATGAAACAGTTTCTATATTTTTGGATAACAGATTACATTTTTAAGATTTTTCAAAGCCCAATCCAGAACTGGAGCATCATTTTCAACGCTTTTTTTGCTTTTGAGGAAAGAATTTGTGAATTTAAGAATAACCTGTGAAGAAAAGTTCCTGGGGGGACAGAGCCCATGTGCGTATCGCAGCAGATACTTAATGACAGTTGTTGACTGACCCAGTCTGACCAAACACACCCCACTGATAGACAACCTGACTTTAGGGAATGGGTTTCTGCCAATCTTATCTTTAGAACCCAGAACTATTCTAAAGAATTTTAATAGGATTATATTTGTCAAAAAGTGTTCACTGGCTTCTTCAATTTAATGAAAGAAAGATCATGATATTGCAAAATTAAAGAATAAATATTAAAATAGGAAGACTGTGAATAGCTGAAATTTGTTGAATACATATTTTGTGACAAGCTTTGAGCTTAGTTCTCTGCATAACTATTTTGCAAAACTGGCCATCTTACAAAGTAGAGATCCACCCATTTGGTGGACAAAGAAAACCAGGCTCGCTCAGGACCAGCAGAGTTGTGACGGGCATATCTAAGACTTGAACCAGGGCCAATCTGATTACAAAATCCCATGCTTTTAACTTATAATGCTTATAAGGCTTAATTGTCTGCTTCTCAATCCTGCTTTGTCTCTCACTGACTATTCGTCTTGGAGAAAATCATTTCAACTCTGTGGCTATCAGTTGTATCTGTCATGGTTGTAGTGAGGGTCAAAATTAAAAAGTCCCTCTCTAGCAGGGGATTTTTAGCTGGGTCATTTAGATGGGTTTGTGGAGGTGGGGAACACTCTCCAGTAATAGGTCTCCATATTCTATGTGGTTATTTCCCTTTTATTTTGTTTAGGCAACTTAATTTGTTCATGGAAGTCCAGTATCTTCAAAAAAAAAAGATGGTCAAGGAGCCTGGAAGCTCTGTTATAAAGACTTTGAGCTTTGGCTACAACTAGGATTCAAGTACATGCAGATGTGTTAAATAGGCTGGAAAGGTGCCCTGGAGGGAAATACAGGCTCCTAAGAGAAAACACCCAGAATAAAGGAGTGATGTAGTTGGGTGGCTGGTCTGTAGGTGTGAGGAGTGAGGTTTAGGAAGATGTCTGTACTCAGCCATGATGCCGATCTCCCTCTCTCTCACACCCTGCCCTGTCCCTGGAAGGTATGTGTGGTCAGGAAGAAACATATCTGTGCTATACAGAAAAAGACAATTGTCACTCATGGTCCCACTAGTCCTATTGTGGAGACTCTCTCTGACACAGCTCACAAAGTGGAACTCTTTTCTCGGGTCAGCGAAATGAACACCAGGGCTCAGCGTCCAGAGTCCATTGCAACAATAAGGGTGCTGCCCCACTTGTGGTGCCAAGCAATGAAATCCACTGAGAAGGAGGATCTGGAAACCACAGGCAGGGACTCTGCTGACCTAGGAGATGCTGTGCCTTTTCTCTGCATTCTGTTGAGGAGCTCTGAAAGAGAGAGAGAGTCTGCTCCTAGAACCACTAACCGCCTATGGCCCAGGGACATTCACAACTTCGGAAGATTCTCAGGCTGACTACAAAAGGAAAACTTCGAAAAAAATGTAACTTGTGAGTAATTTTGAAATGTTAAAATTTATTATGATAACTTATGATTTGTTTTCATTAAGTAGCAGAGAGACTTTGGGGACAGTTTTATAAATGAAAACATTTTGCAAACAATAATGTGCTATGAAAAGGTAAACTCACAACATATCTTTTCCCCCTATTTGTCAGGCACTAGGCCTTATTTGTCAGACACAGAGCATAATCTATTGTAGTATCGAGGGATACACAGGTGTTCTCAAGTATTGAGAAAGACAGGTGCTGAAATAGCAATATGGACTTGGTACAGTGGGGCAGGAGTGATGGGGAGAAGTCAGGGAAATTTCTAGAATAGGAGGGAAAGCTTCTTGAAAGAGACAGGTTCCAGATAAGCAGGAGTAAGGCAGGTGACCTATGCTGAGAAGAGTATTTCAAAAAGAAGGAGCAACTGCACTAAGATAAAGAGAAGTCAATGGCATCATCAGGGATCCTCAAGGAACTTGCCTGACACCTAAGGACACAGCTGAACATAAAGACAGAGAGAAAAGCAGAAGCCAGAATGCAGAAGGTTTGGTGTGTATGCCCTACAAACACTTCTGACATAATTTTGTAGGTGATGAGATAGATACCCATGGAGGATTCCAAGCAAGGGAATTGCATAATTGGACTGCATTTGTCAGATTTATCAGAGGGGAGTGTGGAGAGCCCTGTGCCCGGCAATATAGCAGTAGGCCAGAACACTGGTGTGTTCTCCACACCCAGTGGGAATAAGTACCATAGAGAGCAATGGTGCCCAGGGAAAAGCTTCGACACTGTGGGATCATGATATTCCTCTTAGGGATGCCAAGAAATATAGTCTTATAAACCAGTGGTAACAAAGTCATTCACAAACCAGCACAACTATAAAATATCTTGAAAAAAAAAAAAGATGCACAAGAAAAGTATGAAACCAAGGAATCAAAAGAAAGCCTGAATGGAGAAGAATACTTATTTTCTAGATGGGACTACATAATATTTAAATATTTCAACATTCACCTCAATTAGCCCAGATAAAAATCTTATAAAATTTCTTATAGAAGCATGTTAAGGAAACATAAAAATTTAACATTACAATGAACAAAATTATCTAGGAAAATTTTGAAAAGCGAGATTATAAAAACTGCAATAAAGATAGGTAATTGAAACTTTATGGCAGTTGGGTCAAAATATAACAATAAATAATTGAATAGCATACAGCATATAAATAGAACTTAGAATATGACATACTCACTGTGAAATGGATGGAGTCTTCAATAAAAAGTGACAACTTGAGAAAAATAACAATGTCAAATATATACTATGTGCCATTAACAAACCAAATTCAATTGCAGTAAAGACATAACTAATATGTTTATGCAAGTATGTGTATAGGTATGTGTTTATATATAAAGATTTAGAAAAAATATATAATTTTATACTTCTTACCTTAGGGTACAAAGTTTCCTTTCAACAGGGAACAGAATCCTAGCGGAAAAAAATTGGGATAGTTGTCTATATCAAAATTAAAACACTTAAATTCTATACATCATAACAGCATAAACAATGAAGTTGTTACTAACATAACAAATGAAATTACAGATTTGTTACTAAACAGAGTGGAAGAAAAATGACAAACTGGAAGAAAGATTTTATAATATTTAAAATAATTAAAGGATATGCATCCATTATATATTTACAACAAATGAGTAAGAAAAAGAATGTTCCAGAAGAAAAATGGACAAAGGATATTATAAACTGGCTTTTCATAAGACAGGAAATATAAATGTCTAATTAACACTTGAAGTTAGTGCATTAATAATCAGGAAAATACAAATCAAAATAATGAAATACCATTTTTCACCTATCAGGCTAGCAAAAAGTACATCATATCAATTGTTTTGTGAAGTGTAGCTAACTTACTCTCATTTATTGATGATAGGAGTGAAAATTATCCTGAATTTTAGAGGGCAAATGGTAATAGCAAATAAATGATTTAAAACGCACATATCTCATACCCATAATTTCACTTCTAGATATTCACCAGCAAGAAATAATTTCATATGTGCACAGGGAGGTATATAAAAGGATATTATAGGGTTATTTGAAAACTACATGTCCACATCGAATAGGGGCAGAATTAGTTATGATCTAGTTATGCAGTGAAATATAAGGCAGAAGTTACAAATACTGTAATGGAAAATCTTTATACCATATTGGTGGGAAAAAATGGAAGTATCAGAGTGACAGTTACAGAACACTGCTATGGTGTAAATGTTCATGTCCTCTCAAAATTCATGTGTTGAAACCTGTACCCTAAGGTAATGGTATTGGGAAGCAGGCCTTTGGGAAGTGATTAGGTCATGAGAGCTAGAGAGGGGGTCCCTCACCCCTCCAGCCATGTGAAAATACAACAAGGAGTCTGCAACCTGGAGGAGGGTCCTCTCTACAACCTGACCACACTGCTACTTGCTTTTGGACTTCCAGCCTCCACACTGTGAGAAATAAATTTCTGTTGTTGATTAGCCACCAGTCTGTGCTATTTTGTTAGGAAGAGTGAGCAGCCGGAATTATCTAAGACAAATATTAAGTATGTAAGAACACAAACACATAAAGCATAATTCAAATATGTATATTTGAAAATGCACAGAAAAGGGTCTCAAGATACAATAAAAAAGTGTGTATGTGTGTGTGTTTTTCCTGAAGGAGAGGATATGAATGTGTAGAGTTCTTTAAGAAAAACTTTGCTTTGTTTCTATTGTTGAATGGATATAAAATACTGATTTATGATAAGGAAATGGAGGGCATTCCCATCTGATAGTTGGATTTTATTTCCTATGAAACAATGTAAAATATAGTCTGTTGACTGCAAATAAATATTATTAGTATGGTGATAAAAGTTTAGAATGGTTTCTTTGGGACCCAAGGCCCCATCTGAGATTAAAAGCCTTAAGTCTGTGGGACACCAGACCCCAGGATTTATAATAGTACCAGCAGCCAGCAGCAAGAAGTGGCAAACTGGGAAAAATGATAGATGACTTGATAGAAAAAGTGGTGACTGGTAGAGAAGATGAAGGTGAGGGTGTTCAGGATGCAAATAAGAGAATGGGAAGGATTTAAATTACAGGGTGAGAAGGTGAAGGGATTGAGAAGTGAAGATTAGTAGTTTCAAAATAGTCATGAGGATGTAATGTACTTCATAGGAAAGACATATAGTCAATAATATTGTAATAACTATGTATGGGGCCAGGTGGGTACTGGAAATATGAGGGGGAACACTTTATAAAGTATATGATTGTCTAATCACTATGCTGTACACCTGAAACTAATACAAACGAATATTGAATGTAAACTGTAATTGAAAAAAAAATAAAAATACACATTACAAAAATGAATTACAGGGTGAGGACGATGGATTGGAAAGAAAAGAATCAAGTAACTGGGAGGTCTTTTGAGGTCATCATTTCTAAATTGCCTGCTCCTATAATTGGCCCATTTGCTCTTGGTGGTTTGACCTTTTCTTATTGACTTCTGGAGTATTAATCCTTTGTTATATGTCTTGTGACTATGCCTATACTGTGAATTAGAGGGAGAAGGTGGAAGAGATGGGAGTTATATGAGAAAATCTGCAATTCTGGCTGAATTACCAGCTCAGGGGAATGGGATGCTAAAGTAGAATGAAGATGATACTCATTGACTTCTAGACGACCAAGAAGTTTGTGACCAAAGAGTGAGTGGCTTGTAAATATATATGAACTATACAGGTCATTCATGATGACCCTTAGACCTTTCTGGGCCAGAAGTTTGTAAGATGAGTGCTAATGTCTTCAACTCATTAGAAGTAAAGGAAGGGAGAAATGAGGAGAGAATTTGGCAAGTACATTGTGCCCAGATGAAATGCATCTCAAAGGAGGAGGGGTTTGCATCAAGGTGGAAGCATCTTGGGCTGGAAAAGAAAATGGAAGTCCATGAGGAGGAATAGGCAGCTGGTTTTGCAGCCCCCTGAGGTTGAGATCTAAGGGACAAAGAGACCACTTCCAGCTGAAATGTCTGTTGTGGAAGTAGTGCCTGTAAGGCTCTAGAATTTTCTAGTCTCTACATAGTCATACTTGTATAGGTGAGGTCAAGGCCTGAGAAGAGTAAGTAGGTCAAGGGTCCTTCAAATATCACCAGTAAATAATGAATTGTGTGAGAGCCTGTTGAAACTCCATCTCAGGTTCTTTATCCCTTATATCTTATCAACATGCAATTTTGCTTTATCGAACCAGAGTAATCTATTTTATGTTTATGCAAATGCTGCCTTCTCTTTCTGGTTGTAGGTTGGATGAAATTTTAATCAGGAGAAGGAGAAATATCAGAACTTCTCAGCTCACTGCATAATGATAAATTTTAAACCTGGAACAGATTGAAAGGCTGTTATTTAAATTTTCACTTTACAAAATTTTAAGTCTATCCAGCTAAGTGTTTCATTAAGCATGCTTCCTGTTGAGACTCTTCCATGGCTCCATATTGAACCCTTGCCCTTCCTGCAGCTTCTAAAAGCCTGTAGGTTGCACAGCAGTATGGGTACAAACATTTGGGCTGTTGGCAAGAGCAGCATGTTATCCTGCTTTATGAGACGATTAAACAGAAGGTGACTGGTTTTATTCTAGTGTTTTGCTCAGTCTGGTTGACACTGACAAGCTTTCCTAGGACATTAAATTAGGTCAAGTGTGAAAATAAACCAGATTTCTTTACATGTATATTTTAACTTATTCATAATATCACTGAACATTTCAGAAAAATAAACCTTTCCCCATATTGATATGATTTCAGCATACACTAATAATAAATATGATTGTTGAAGATTGGAGGCCAAAACATTTTCTAAGAGTAAATAACACTAATATTATAAAAACAATCTACAGGAAAATAGGATTTGTAAAAAAAAGATTCACATATTTATAGGCAATATTTTATTTCATCTTTGATTCAATCTTGGGCACTAACCCTGGGATTTTCTTCAGATAAACTGCTTTTTTTTTATTTCTTTTAATGGTGTCATCATCCTCTCATTGTCTAGGCTTAAAATATTATAGCTATATTTGTCTTCTTCCTTCCACTTGCTATTCTCATTAAAGCTAACAAATCCTTTGTACTCTATAAGCATTATATCTTTCATATTTTCTTTTTCTCAGTATTTCCAATTGCATGACCTGAATTTATGCCCTCATTTGCTCTGATTAAAACCATAGTAACAGCCTCTTAATGATATCATTGTTTTTATCTTTACCTTTTAAGGTTTATTTTAAACACCATTTCCTATAGATTCAAGTGCAAACTCTCTAATATTTACTTATTCTAAAAATATTCATCGAGGTCCACTATGTGACAAGCACTCTTCCATTCTCTTGGGTTATAGTTATAAATTTTAAGATAGGTCCTTGCTCCCATAAAGTTTATATTCTAATAGGGAAAGGGAGAACAGATCTTTAAAAAGCAGTCAAACTAATGGAAAGCTAAATTTTGGAAAGTAACAAGTGCTACTATAAAGAGAATGAAAGAGTGATGTGAAGATTGACAAGATGGGACTGGAGGAAGGTTTACTGTAAAGCTGAGAAAGCTAAAGCTAGAGGATCCTCAATGACAAAGACCCTCTCTCAAGCCCTGGGGAACCTTATAATGGGTTCACATGGTCATATTTACCAAAGTAATATATTTTACCCTGGTTGATTAACACTGCTGTCTCATCCCACTCTGATTCTAAAGAGGACCCCCCAAATTATTTATGTTTTGGATTCACTCTTAGGTAGGGGACTAATTAAACATGTTGATCAGAAAAAGCCATACTGAGTGAGACTACCAGGACAGGATAGAATAACCATTTGAAGAAATTTTCCAGAAAAAAAAAAAAGGAAGGCAAAGGCCCTGGACAGAACTGAACTTGAACCAGCCTTGTATCTAAAGCTGTCAGTGAGGTGGCAATGGTGAGAAATAAGATAGGGAGGTGGCCAATAGCCAGACCATGTAGGGCTTTGCAGACATTAAAAGGAAGTTAGATTTTATTCCAACAGCAATGTGAAGCTGATGAAAAGTTTTAATGGGTGTTACACAATATAATTTAACATTAAAGAAGCTTATTCTGGCTTTTATGTGGGAGGAGATTGGAGAGGGGAGGAATAGGAGGAAGGAGATCAGATAACTGGACAAGGCATGAGATTAGAGTTGTTTGGACTAGGTCAATAGAATTAGAGACAGATATCAGGGTTTATTTTCAAGGAAAAGTAAGAAGGAATTTTTAATATATTTGAAATGGAGATGAGGGAAAGAAAGGATGCAAAGAGAATTCTAGGTTTTTTGACCTAACAAGTAAGTAAACAATGGTACCATTACTAAGATGGAGAAGATTTTGGGAGTAGGTGGAATCAGAATCTCTTTTTCATCATGTCGAGGTTGTAATTACTATTAGCCATTCAAGTAAGCACAAAGGAGGCAGTTAGATATCAAATTTGGAGGTCAATGGAGAGGTCAAACAAAAATATACATACTTTAGAATCATTGGCACAAATGTGTTATTTAATGCTACGAGATTGGATAAAATCACCAAGAAAGTCTACTCAGTGTTGAATTCTTAAATCCCTTCAAATCTGCATTATCTCCCAAAATGTATATTGTGATTCTTAAAATAAAATTTTCTTAATCTCAATATTCTTGTATTTAAACACAAACACCCTCTTAATTGGTTTCCTTCCTTCTGTAAACACCTAAATTTCATATATTCTTCAAGCTCTACACCAAGATCCAATATCCTATTCTACATTAGTTTGTCTTGAGCTCCCATTCCAAAGCAAGCACTACTTCCTGTAAAAGTACCTAGGACTTTATCTGTACCCAAATGGTCTATTTGGCCTTTTAGTGACTTATCAGTAGAGTCCTTTATATCCTAACACTCTTTGTTTCTGGGGTACAGGGTCTATATATTTTCACGGTTCAAAAAATCTGGTGTGCCTTGCAATTAATAAGCAATTAGGGAAAAATCATCTTAACACTATTATTCAATGAAATTAGTGAAAGTCCTTATTTAGCCTGTGATTTGTATGTTTGTTATTGTGTAGCTACAGCCAATACAGAATTTATCTACGCTCCTAATATTCCTTTATGGTGATTATATATTAAATATTCAGTATCCATCAGGAGCAAGATTTCCAGTCTTAAACATGTTATATGCAGCCAGATATACCCTATCATACAGTCACATAAACTGTTTCTCCTTTTATTAGTTTAAATATTTAGAAATAGATGTGTATGTACTGAGTTCTTGATGTTTTTAAAAATCATGCTTATTGAGTTATCATTTATGGGTACTGTTTGATGAGCTGTGATCTGCTTTCAGGTACTACAGATAAGATTAGTTTTCTCTGAATAATGCACAGAAATAGAATCAGGTAGTGTGCACTCTTTAGTGTCTTGCTGCTTTTGCTTAGTATAATATTTATTTTAGATTTTATTTATTTATTTTTAGAGAGAGAGAGAGAAGGGGGCAGGAGCAGGAAGCATCAACTCCCATATGTGCCTTGACCAGGCAAGCCCAGGGTTTCAAACTGGTGATCTCAGTGTTCCAGGACTATGCTTTTTTTTTTTTTAATGCTGCCTGACCTGTGATGGTCAGGCAGCATAATATTTTTGAAATTTATATTTGTTCTATATATTAGTCAGTTTTTCATTTAGATAGTATGGCCATATCACATATCCATGTACCTATTGCATATTTAGGTTGTTTCTAAGTTTTGGCATGTATTAGTTTTTTATTGCTGTGTGGCAAACTGCCCAAACTTAGCAGCTTAAAACAATACACACTTAAAGATGGAGTAGGTAAATGCAGTAGTTGAATCCTCCTACCACCACATTAAAATTGCAACTAAACTACAGAATGACTATCATTCACAGAACCTCCTGAAACTCGGCTGAATGAAAGTCGTACGACTAAGAATAAAAGAAAAAAAAACAATACTCCATGCTGAGTTTGGTAGGAGGGGCAGAGACATACAACAGGCTGGTCCCACACCCACATGAATGGCAGATAAGCATTGTGAGGAATATCTTGGCTGCAGAGGTCCCAGCACCACACAAGTCTCCTCAGCCCAGGGTTACAGTCTCAGGATGAGAAGTCCTTATAAATCCTAGCTGTAAAAACCAGTGTGGGGTGTGGCTGAGTGTAATGGAAGACTGCTGGAGTCCCAGGAAGTTCCTCTTAAAGGGTTCAATACATGGGAAGATGTTTCAAGGTGACTAAAAGGATGCCCAGTGGTTTCAGGAAGAAGCTCAGGCAGAAGCCAGATACCAGGGGGATGCAGAGGGGCTCCTCAAAGGCCTCTGGACTCCAAAGACTCATAGTCATACTTAAGGGTGAGTCTTTTAAAGAGATACTTGCACAGCCTAGTGTGAGGCCCAGCCAGCCTGAGGTTAGTCCAGTGGTCACCCATCTTCTTGATGAGTTTCACTTAAACATCCAGAAAGTGGTTTTCCAGGAAGTCATAGAGATGAGAGTCTGTGCCGGTAGAACCCAGGGCATGCAAATTCAAAAGGATGTATGTAGTTCAGGTTCTTCTCCAAGGCCATGGAAGCTTTCATGGCATTTTGAATTTTACTCCCACTCACCTTGAGAAGGCTCCAGCACATCCCAAAAGAGAGTGCAGTCACTGCATTGGCTTTGCTTCTTCAAGAGCCACTGGAAGCCTTCACGCTTCTCTTTGGCCAACTTGTTCATGAAGTGGCCTGGACCCTCCAGGACCACATTGTTGCTAGGTAAATAGAAAAACAGAAGGAGGTAGGTGTAGGAGGCCCAGGTGGTGACCAGGTGGTTGATGGGCCCTCTATCTCAGTGGAATAATTCTGACAAATGTGAAGCTCAGGCTTGTTTGGCTATAAGGAATTAAGGTTAAAAGATGGTGTTGACTGGTCTTGGAGGCTGAGAATGGCTGAGATGGTTCTAAAGGTGGTGATTGGAGAAGACTTTGAAAGGTGGTTGAAGGCTGGAAGAAGGGGAGTTCTTGAGTTTATTCTGTCCAAACACTGTTGAAGCAAGAGACAGATCTGGGGAATACCAAAAGCAATGCTTAAAAGAAGAGTCTTATATAACAAAATGAAATCACAGGAGTGATACAACTTCATTTTGCCATGTTCCTTTGGTTAGAAGCAATTTCTAGGTCCCACCTACACTGAAGAGAAAGGAATTACTCCAGGGCAGTAATTTTTAAACAGTATGCCATGGCACAAAAATTTAAAATATGCAATACCTAACTATTTACTTAGGGGCACTGACCTTTTTTTCTTTAGATTGTAAAAAAATATATATATAAAATAAAATAAAGATAGCCAACACAATGATAGTTGTTTAGTGTGAATGAATCAAAATTATACCTATTTTTTGTCATATTGGCAAGAAATATAATGTATATTATGATGTGCTGTAGAATTTTAGTTATTAGTTTATGTTTGCCATGAAATGAAAAAAGTTGAGGAAGGCGGCAAGATGGTGATGGAGTAGGTGGACATACCAACTTCCACCTCCCAGAACCAAAGTAGATTACAAACTAATTTTAAGAACCATCATCTGGAAAAACCAACTTTGGACTAAACCAAGAGGACTCTTCAACCAAAGAACACCGAAGAAGACACACTGAGACTGGTAGGAAAAGCAGAAACACGGGGAGGGCTGCCCAGCTCCCGGAGCGAACAGCAGCCCAGAGAGACTCACATGGTGAGAAGTGAATTTAGCAGAAAGGGGAGGGTCCTGGGCTCCAGGAACAAAGCCCCAGCCTGCAGCCCCAGAGCCTAGAAGAAGTGTATGGACAGTATTTAGCTGTGAAACAAGTCAGGATACTGTTTGTGAGAAAGAGACAGATTTCTCAGACCCAGGATTCTTCTTAAGGGGACGATGCAGAAAACCTCTTTCACAAACACTCACCCGGGGCTCTGGGGGATGAGGAGAGAGGAGAGGACCAGAGTAGCAGGAAGAGAGTGTAATATAGGAGGCACAGGCAGAAAGACTATGACAGGAAGCCACCCTAACCCCTGGGCTGAGTCACTCACCAAACCTAAAGTGAATATTTCCCCTGGAACCAGCAATACCAGCAAAGGGAAGCAGGACACCAGCCAAACAAACTCTTCTAAGGAACTCAGAGCAGAGTCACTTAGAAGGAGGGAGCCTTAAAGAATACAGTATTGAGTGCTAGGGCCTCAGCTGCGGTGCCCCCACCCACACTGCTGAGGGCTTGCTGGAGGGAAACAGTGGCAAGACGTGAAAGCACAGGCCTGTCAGCGGGGGTGGAAGCCCAGCTGGCCATAACTGAGGTCCTGCATGGGCTCAGTCTCACCCAGCGGGGACAGAAGGGGCGCACGAAAGCGGTCCGGCTGGCTGCCGGCCCGCCAGCAATCCCGCCCGCAGAAGAAAGGCGAAAGCCTGGGAACTACAAAGACCCGAGGCTGAGCACAAGTGCATAGCCTTACCTGGCCTGTGGAGCCTAGGATTGTGCCCGATGCATGAGCACAACTCCACTTATAGGGGCGGGGCAAAAGCCCAGGAATAGGAGAAGACCCGTGGCTGAGCAAAGGTGCTCACCCCTGCTGGGGGTGCCGAGGTACCCGGTTCCACCCCCAGGGCAGGGCAAAGGCTGAGGCTTGTAGACCCCAGCAGGTGAACACAGCCCATCCCGTGGAGGAGAGACAGAAACCACAGCAACAGCAACAGCTGGCCGGCACTGGCAATGCCCGACTCAAATGCCTGAGGCAGTGGCAGATGGGGTGGCAGGCCTGCAGACAGACCACACCTAGGGAACACAGAGGCCACATCCTTCTTATACACAGTCAAAATGGGAAGGCAGAGAAATGCAACCCAATTGAATTAAGAGAAATTCCCAGAAAAGGACTTGAAAGAATCAGATATAACCAAATTACTGGATGCAGAGTTTAAAATAATGATTGTTAGGATACTCAAAGATGTTAGAACAACAGTAGATGATCATGACAAACAACTAAATAAAGAGATAGCAAGTATAAAGTTGTACATTGAAATAATAAAAAGAATTAGTCAGAAGTGACAAATACAATGACAGAAATGAAGACCACATTGGAAGGAAAAAAGCAGGATAGATTAATTGAGGGGGTTATGGAGAGGAGGGGAGGAGAGGGAGAGGGTTGGGAGAGGGGAGGGGCACAAAGAAAACCAGTTAGAAGGTGATGGAAGACAATGGACTTTGGGTGATGGGAATGCAGCATAATCAAATGTCAAAATAACCTACAGATGTTTTCTCTGAATATATGTATCCTGATTTATCAATGTCACCCCATTAAAATTAATTAGAAAAAAAACTTAAAAAAAAAGAATCAGTCAGAAGTGACAAATACAATGACAGAAATGAAGACCACAATGGAAGGAATTAAAAGCAGAACGGATTAAGCTGAGGATCGAATCAGCAAGGTAGAGGACAAGATGAATGAAGGCACAAAAGCAGAGCAGCAAAAAGAAAAGAGACTCAAAAAGTCGGAGGAAACTCTAAGAGATCGCGGTGACAACATGAAGAGAAATAAAATCAGCATCGTAGGGGTTCCTGAAGAAGAAGAAGAGAAAAGACAAGGAATAGAGACTTTGTTCAATCAAACCATAGCTGAAAACTTTCCAATATTGATGCAGGAAAAAGTCACACAAGTTCAAGAAGCACAAAGAATTCCATTAAAGAGAAATCCAAAGAAATCTACACCAAGACACATCATAATTAAAATACCAAAGCTAAATGATAAAGAGAAAATATTAAAAGCTGCTCGAGAAAAAAAGGCTATCACCTACAAAGGAGCCCCCTTAAGGATGACATCCAACTTCTCAACGGAAACATTTGAGGCCAGAAGGGAATGGCAAGAAATATTCAAAGTAATGCAGAACAAAAGCCTACCACCAAGACTACTTTATCCAGCAAGGAGGCTATCATTTAAAATTGAAGGAGAAATAAAAAGCTTCCCAGACAAAAACAAAATAAACTCAAGGAATTCATTACAACCAAACCAATGCTGCAAGAAATGTTAAGGGGCCTGTTGTAAACAAATAAAAGGGGGAAAAGAATATAGCAAAAGAGAAATACAGCTTTAAAGAATAAAATGTCAAGAAACAGAGATGACGTCAGAGTAATGGCGGGGTAGGAAGCGATACCGATAAATCTCCCCCAAAACTCAACAAGATCTTCAACCAGAAACAGAAAAACCTATACTTGGAGCTTCCAGATGCTTCGCAATACACCCAAAGGTATGATTGAGTGAAAAATTGGCTAAATATATAACCAAACCCCGAAGGAAATAGGGAGTAAGAAATGCTCCACCTTCCTCACTAACCTAAACAGGGCGGCTTTCTCTGGTAACTGTGAATATAGAAACTGAGGCGGGCAAAGGGGGTGCATACATCCAGGCCGCGACACAAACGGCCGAACCAGGCTGTGGCACGGAGATCCAAGCCGAGGAAAAACTGATCCTGTGGCAACCCGGGCAATACAAGCTAACACTCGCGCCAAACCCAAACAAAGAAAGACAAGCGGCGCGGACATTTTACCCGGTCTCCTGATTGGTGTGCAGTTAGTGGGCGAGAGATTTCTTCCTAAGCCCCGGAAGTGGGTGCCTGTGTTGCCCCACGGAGAGGCAGGGTCAGAGGCCTTTCTGTGGGCCGAGGGCAGAGTCTCTGGGCAGCCCCAGCGCCCTGGGAAAGCCACGCACGGGAGGGAGTGAGAACTAATTCCAACGGTGGAGATTTTCCGTACTGGAGGGTGTTTCACTCAGAGGGAAACGCGGCCGGCCTCATATCCTGGTTTGCGCGCGCAGATAAGGAGTGAGCGATTCCTCCGAGTGCCTCGGCAGTGCGCGCCCATGTTATCGCACAGAGGGGCAGAGTCAGGGGCCTTTGTGTGGGCCAAAGCGGAATCTCGGGCCGCCCCAGCGCCTTGCAAAAGCCGCGCACGGGGACGGAGCGAGACTCAATTCCAACGCTGCAACTTTTCCATGCGGTTGGGGGTTTCACTCAGAGCGTGAGACTGCTGGCCGGATATCCTGGTCTGCGCACGCAGATAGTGAGCAAGAGTTTCCTCCAAGCGCCCCGGAAGTGGGCACCCGCTTGTGTTACCGGACAGAGTGGCAGAGCCAGAGGTCTTTGAATGGCCGGAAAGCCCGCCTGATTATGCTAGCAGCTCTGACTGACTGAGCCTTACCCAGAGCCCTGTGCTGAGTGGAAATAGAGTGGGGAGTTGCCAGCTCTTTGAGCCTCTTACTATCCAGGCAGAGGCAGCAGCAACCCCATAGCTGGATTATCAGGCTACTAATTGAGGAAGGAAAGACTAGGAGAAAGGCTCTAGGAACACGGACTCTCTCACTGTCGGAGCCTATAAATGCTAATAGCCTAGACTGCCAACGAGACTAAAGCACAATACATGACATTGCCATAGAGACTTATCAACTGCAAACCTCCACCTGAGCATGGCAAAGGGGCAAAACCCGGGGTACAGAGTCACCGACCAGGAAGAGGGAGAGAAAAGAAAAAGCAAGAAGATAACCTCTCAAAATCAAGAATAATCTGCAGACTTTATAACCTATCCCATTTTATTATATTTGTTCGTTTGTTTCTCTTATCTTCATTCTTGATACTTTTTTTTTCCTCCTCCAATTTGGCCGATTAACTCTCTACCGGTCTTACTCTCTCCTCTCCTTGAACTACACTACCCATAAGTGTTACATCTCCCATTATCTTTTCTCTTCTCTTCCTTTCTCTCTATGAGGGTTGCACTCCAAAACCCTTAACTCTCTCTCTCTCTCTCCTTTCTTTTTTCTTCTTTTAGTGGTTCCCTCTTTTTTTCTCTCTTTCTCTCTTTCTTTTCTCCCTCTATATTAGTTTCTTCCTTTCTCCTTTACATCTCCTCTCACTCAAACCTCAATAACAAACAAATTATCTTATCTGGGACTCAAACTTATGTTTGTGGCATTCTGGGGGGTTTTTACTTCACCTTTTTAACTCACTAGCAGTGCTCCCATCCCTGGCTCTCCATATTATCTAGTTCTTGTTCCAATAAATACAATAGTAATTTTTTAATTTGTCCCCCCATTTTTCCGTTTTCCTATTAATCCTCTCATCATAACTCTTAGACAACCAACACCTAAAAGCAAATCATTTTATTCTTGACCCAAATTTTTTCCTTATTTGCTTTTTGTGGGTCCATACGCTCTTTTTTTTTTTTCTTCTTTTTTCTTTTTTTTTTTTTGTTTGCCCCTTTATTACTTTTCCCCAATTCAGGCCCTCCATCACAGGCATTGTTTGTTATAATTCACAGTCCACCACAAGATTTTATCAAGAAAGAGGGGAGAGGAGAGGAGAGGAAAAAAGGAGGGGGGGAATAATTTCCTTTTTTTTTTTTTTTTTTTTTTTAATTTTTATTTTATTTTATTTTTCTTTATTTCATTATTAATTTTTTTTAAAAAAAAAACAACTTTTTTCGATTTTTTATTATTATTTTTTTAAACTTTTTATTCTTTATTAAATCTCATTAATACTATCAACAAAACCACCCTCAGATGCCATTAAGGAAGAGAAAATTGAACATCATGGATACAAAAGAAAGAGAGGTAACACAGCTAGATGAGGAAAAATCTATGGAGAAAAAATTTAATATATTGGAAACCTTGGAGCTAAATGACAGAGAATTCAAGATAGAAATCCTAAAAATCCTCCGAGATATACAAGAAAACACAGAAAGACAATTTAGGGAGCTCAGAAAACAACTCAATGAACACAAAGAATATATGTCCAAGGAAATTGAAACTATAAAAACAAATCAAACAGAGATGAAAAACTCAATTCACGAGCTGAAAAACGAAGTAACAAGCTTAGCTAATAGAACAGGTCAGATAGAAGAGAGGATTAGTGAAATAGAAGACAAGCAACTTGAGGCACAACAGAGAGAAGAAGAAAGAGACTCAAAAATTAAAAAAAATGAGATAGCCCTACAAGAATTATCTGACTCCATCAAAAAGAATAACATAAGAATAATAGGTATATCAGAGGGAGAAGAGAGAGAAAATGGAATGGAGAACATACTCAAACAAATAATAGATGAGAACTTCCCAAGCCTGTGGAAAGAACTAAAGCCTCAAGTTCAAGAAGCAAACAGAACTCCAAGTTTTCTTAACCCCAACAAACCTACTCCAAGGCATATCATAATGAAATTGACACAAACCAACAGCAAAGAAAAAATTCTCAAGGCAGCCAGGGAAAAGAAGAATACAACATATAAAGGAAGGCCCATTAGATTATCATCAGATTTCTCAGCAGAAACTCTACAAGCTAGAAGAGAATGGACCCCAATATTTAAAGTCCTGAAAGAGAGGAACTTTCAGCCATGAATACTATACCCATCAAAGCTATCCTTCAAATATGAAGGAGAAATAAAAACATTCACAGATACAGAAAAGATGAGGGAATTTATCATAAGAAAACCCCCACTCCAGGAATTACTAAAGGGGGTTCTCCAATCAGATACAAAGAACAAAAAAAAAACAGAGCCACAAGTAAAAGCTCCAAGAAGAACACAATAAAAACAAATTTAAACTGTGACAACAACAAAAAGAAAGAGGGGAAGAAGATGGAGATTAACAGTAGCAAAGGAAGATGGAGTGCAAAAGTACTCACAAAATAGTTCGCTACAATGAACAGGGTAGGGACCCTTTTCATTATTCAAAGGTAACCACCATTGAAAAAACCACCACAGAAGCACATGAGATAAAAAAGATAGCAACAGTGGAAAGATGTATGGAATACAACCAAATAAAAACAAAAGATAGAAAAACAAAACAGAAGGATCAAACAAGACACAAAACTAACAGAAAGCAAGATATAAAATGGCAATAGGGAACCCACAAGTATCAATAATTACACTAAATGTAAACGGATTAAACTCACCAATAAAAAGGCACAGAGTAGCAGAATGGATTAAAAAAGAAAATCCAACTGTATGCTGCCTACAGGAAACTCATCTAAGTAACAAGGATAAAAACAAATTCAAAGTGAAAGGCTGGAAAACAATACTCCAAGCAAATAACATCCAAAAAAAAGCAGGTGTAGCAATACTCATATCGGATAATGCTGACTACAAGACAGGAAAAGTACTCAGAGACAAAAATGGCCATTTCATAATGGCTAAGGGGACACTGAATCAAGAAGACATAACAATTCTTAATATATATGCACCAAACCAAGGAGCACCAAAATATATAAGACAGCTACTTATTGATCTTAAAACAAAAACACAATCATACTTGGAGACCTCAATACACCGCTGACGGCTCTAGATCGGTCATCCAAACAGAGAATCAACAAAGACATAGTGGCCTTAAACAAAACACTAGAGCACCTGGATATGATAGACATCTACAGGACATTTCATCCCAAAGTGACTGAGTATACATTTTTCTCCAGTGTACATGGATCATTCTCAAGAATTGACCATATGTTGGGCCACAAAAACAACATCAGCAAATTCAGAAAAATTGAAGTTGTACCAAGCATATTTTCTGATCATAAAGCCTTGAAACTAGAATTCAACTGCAAAAAAGAGGAAAAAAATCCCACAAAAATGTGGAAACTAAACAACATATTTTTAAAAAGTGAATGGGTCAAAGAAGAAATAAGTGCAGAGATCAAAAGATATATACAGACTAATGAAAATGACAATACGACATATCAGAATCTATGGGATGCAGCAAAAGCAGTGATAAGAGGGAAGTTCATATCACTTCAGGCATATATGAACAAACAAGAGAGAGCCCAAGTGAACCACTTAACTTCCCACCTTAAGGAACTAGAAAAAGAAGAACAAAGACAACCCAAAACCAGCCGAAGAAAGGAGATAATAAAAATCAGAGCAGAAATAAATGAATTAGAGAACAGAAAAACTATAGAAAAAATTAATAGAACAAGGAGCTGGTTCTTTGAAAAGATCAACAAAATTGACAAACCCTTGGCAAGACTTACCAAGGAAAAAAGAGAAAGAACTCATATAAACAAAATCCAAAATGAAAGAGGAGAAATCACCACGGACACCATAGATATACAAAGAATTATTGTAGAATACTATGAAAAACTTTATGCCACTAAATTCAACAACCTAGAAGAAATGGATAAATTCCTAGAAAAATACAACCTTCCTAGACTGAGTCAAGAAGAAGCAGAAAGCCTAAACAGACCTATCAGTAGAGAAGAAATAGAAAAAACCATTAAAAACCTCCCCAAAAATAAAAGTCCAGGCCCTGACGGCTATACCAGCGAATTTTATCAAACATTCAAAGAAGACTTGGTTCCTATTCTACTCAAAGTCTTCCAAAAAATTGAAGAAGAAGCAATACTTCCAAACACATTTTACTAAGCCAACATAACCCTCATACCAAAACCAGGCAAGGATGGCACAAAAAAAGAAAACTACAGACCAATATCTCTAATGAATACAGATGCTAAAATACTAAACAAAATACTAGCAAATCGAATACAACAACATATTAAAAAAATAATACATCATGATCAAGTGGGATTCATCCCAGAATCTCAAGGATGGTTCAACATACGTAAAACGGTTAATGTAATACACCATATCAACAAAACAAAGAACAAAAACCACATGATCTTATCAATAGACGCAGAAAAGGCTTTCGATAAAATACAACACAATTTTATGTTTAAGACTCTCAACAAAATGGGTATAGAAGGAAAATATCTCAACATGATAAAGGCCATATATGATAAACCATCAGCTAACATCATATTAAATGGCACTAAACTGAAGGCTTTCCCCCTTAAATCAGGAACAAGACAGGGTTGTCCACTCTCTCCACTCTTATTTAATGTGGTACTAGAGGTTCTAGCCAGAGCAATCAGACAAGACAAAGAAATAAAAGGCATCCATATCGGAAAAGAAGAAGTAAAGGTATCACTTTTTGCAGATGATATGATACTATACATCGAAAACCCCAAAGAATCCACAAAAACACTACTAGAAACAATAAGCCAGTACAGTAAGGTCGCAGGATACAAAATTAACATACAGAAGTCAATAGCCTTTCTATATGCCAACAATGAAACAACTGAGAAGGAACTCAAAAGAACAATCCCCTTCACGATTGCAACAAAAAAAATAAAATACTTAGGAATAAACATAACAAAGAATGTAAAGGACTTATATAATGAAAACTATAAACCATTGTTAAGGGAAATCGAAAAAGATATAATGAGATGAAAGAATATACCTTGTTCTTGGCTAGGAAGAATAAATATAATCAAGATGGCTATATTACCCAAAGCAATATACAAATTTAATGCAATTCCCATCAAACTTCCAATGACATTTTTTAAAGAAATAGAGCAAAAAATCATCAGATTTATATGGAACTATAAAAAACCCCGAATAGCCAAAGCAATCCTAAAGAAAAAGAATGAAGCTGGGGGCATTTCAATACCTGACTTCAAACTCTATTATAGGGCCACGACAATCAAAACAGCATGGTATTGGCAGAAAAATAGACACTCAGACCAATGGAACAGAATAGAAAGTCCAGAAATAAAACCACATATATAGTCAAATAATTTTTGATAAAGGGGCCAACAACACACAATGGAGAAAAGAAAGCCTCTTCAATAAATGGTGCTGGGAAAACTGGAAAGTCACATGCAAAAGAATGAAACTGGACTACAGTCTCTCCCCCTGTACAAAAATTAACTCAAAATGGATCAAAGATCTAAACATAAGACCTGAAATAATTAAGTACATAGAAGAAGACATAGGTACTCAACTCAGGGACCTGGGTTTTAAAGAGCATTTTATGAATTTGACTCCAATGGCAAGAGAAGTGAAGGCAAAAATTAATGAATGGGACTACATCAGACTAAGAAGTTTTTGCTCAGCAAGAGAAACTGATAACAAAATAAACAGAAAGCCAACTAAATGGGAAATGATTTTTTCAAACGACAGCTCAGATAAGGGCCTAATATCCAAAATATACAAAGAACTCATAAAACTCAACAACAAACAAACAAACAATCCAATAAAAAAATGGGAAGAGGATATGAATAGACACTTCTCCCAGGAAGAAATACAAATGGCCAACAGATATATGAAAAGATGCTCATCTTCTTTAGCTATTAGAGAAATGCAAATCAAAACGGCAATGAGATACCACCTCACACCTGTTTGATTAGCTGTTATTAGCAAGTCAGGTAACAGCAAATGTTGGAGAGGCTGTGGAGAAAAAGGAACCCTCATACACTGTTGGTGGGAATGTAAAGTAGTACAACCATTATGGAAGAAAGTATGGTGGTTCCTCAAAAAACTGAAAATAGAACTACCTTATGACCCAGCAATCCCTCTACTGGGTATATATCCCAAAAACTCAGAAACATTGATACGTAAAGACACATGCAGCCCCATGTTTATTGCAGCATTGTTCACAGTGGCCAGGACATGGAAACAACCAAAAAGCCCATCAATAGATGACTGGATAAAGAAGATGTGGCACATATACACTATGGAATACTACTCAGCCATAAGAAATGATGACATCGGAACATTTACAGCAAAATGGTGGGATCTTGATAACATGATACGAAGCGAAATAAGTAAATCAGAAAAAAACAGGAACTGTATTATTCAATACGTAGGTGGGACATAATAGTGAAACTAAGAGACATTTATAAGAGTGTGGTGGTTACAGGGGGGGAGGGGGGAATGGGAGAGGGATAGGGGGTGGGGAGGGGCACAAAGAAAACAAGATAGAAGGTGACAGAGGACAATCTGACTTTGGGTGGTGGGTATGCAACATAATTGAACGACAAGATAACCTGGACTTGTTATCTTTGAATATATGTATCCTGATTTATTGATGTCACCCCATTAAAAAAATAAAATTATATAAAAAATAAAAAAAAAAACTTTTGAAAAAAAAAAAAAAAAGAAACAACTACATATCAATAATAATGTAAATGTAAATGGATTAAATGATCCAATCAAAAGACATAGGGTAGCTGTGTGGATAAGAAAACAGGACCCATACATATGCTGTCTACAACAGACACACCCTAAATCAAAAGATACACATAGACTGAAGGTAAAAGGATGGAAAAAAAATATTTCACGCAAATGGAAATAAAAAAAAGCTGGGGTAGCAATACTTATATCAGAAAAAATAAACTTTAAAACAAAGGTTATAGTAAGAGATAAAGAAGTTCACTACATAATGATAAAGGGAACAATCCAACAGGAAGATATAACCATTATAAATATCTATGCACCTAATATAGGAGCACCTAAATATATAAAGCAGACTTTGATAGACTTAAAGGGCGAGATCAACAGCAATAATATAATAGTAGGGGATTTCAATACCCCACTAACATCACTAGATAGGTCCTCAAGAAAGAAAATTAACAAAGAAACCGCAGACTTACAGAACACACTAAATCAACTGGATTTAATAGATATCTTCAAAACCTTTCACCCTAATGCATCAGAATATATATATTTTTCAAGTGCTCATGGTACATTCTCTAGGATAGACCACATGTTAGGGAACAGAAGAGGTCTCCACAAATTTAAGAAGATTGACATCATATCAAGCATTTTCTCTGATCATAATGGCATGAAAATAAAAATCAACCACAACAGGAAAACTGAAAAATGCTCAAACACTTGGAAACTAAATAGCATGTTATTAAATAACAAATAAGTTAACAATGAGATCAAAAAAGAAATAAAAAAATTTCTAGAAATGAATGATAATGAGCATACAACATCTCAAAATTTATGGGACACAGCAAAAGCAGTTCTGAGAGGGAAGTTCATAGCATTACAGGCATACCTTAAGAAGCTAGAAAAATCTCAAATAAACAACTTAACCCTGCATCTAAATCAGCAGTTCTCAACCTATGGGTCGCAACCCTGGTGGGGGTAGAACGACCAAAACACAGGGGTCACCTAAAGCCATCGGAAAATACATATTTATTATACAATACATTTTTAAATAAAATATGTATTTCCGATGGCTTTAGGCGACCCCTGTGTTTTGGTCGTTTGACCCCCATCGGGGTCGCGACCCACAGGTTGAGAACTGCTGATCTAAATAAACTAGAGAAAGAACAGCAAGTAAAGCCCAGAGGTAGTAGAAGGAAGGAAATAATAAAGATCAGAGTAGAAATAAATGAAATAGAGGCTAAAGAAATAATAGAGAGGATCAATGAAACCAGGAACTGGTTCTTTGAAAAAGTAAACAAGATCGATAAACCTTTAACCAGACTCACCAAGAAAAAAAAAAAAAGAGAGAGGACTCAAATAAATAAAATTAGAAATGAGAGTGGAGAAATAACAACTGACACAACAGAAATACAAAGGATTGTAAGAAAATACGATGAAGAACTATATGCCAAAAAATTAGACAACCTAGATAAAATGGACAAATTTCTTGAAACATATAATCTTTTAAAAATCAATCTGGAAGAATCAGAAAACCTAAACAGACTGATTACTATAAATGAGATTGAAACAGTTATCAAAAAACTACCAACAAACAAAAGCCCTTGGCCAAATGGGTTCACAAGTGAATTCTACCAAATATTCAAAGAAGAATTAACTCCTATCCTTCTCAAGTTATTTCAAAAAAATTCAAGAGGAAGGAAGACTTCCAAGCTCCTTTTATGAAGCAAGCTTAATTCTGATTACAAAACCAGGCAAAGACAACACAAACAAAGAAAATCATATGCCAATATCCCTGATGAATCTAGATTCTAAAATCCTCAACAAAATATTAGCCAACTAGATCCAGCAATATATGAAAAAAGTCATACACCATGATCAAGTGGGATTTAATCTGGGGTGGCAAGTCTGGTACAATATTTGCAAGGCAATCAATGTGATTCATCACATAAACAAAAGGAAGGAGAAAAACCACATGATAATTTCAATAGATGCAGAAAAAGCATTTGATAAAATTCAGCACCCATTCACGAACAAAACTCTCAGCAAAGTGAGAATACAGGAAACATATCTCAACATGATAAAGACCATCTATGACAAACCCACAGCCAACATCATACTTAATGGGCAAAAATTAAAAGTAATCTCCTTTAGATCAGGAACAAGACAGGGGTGCCCCCCTTCACCACTCTTATTCAACATAGTTCTGGAAGTCCTAGCCACAGCAATTCGACAAGAAGAAATAAAAGGCATCCAAATTGAAAAAGAAGAAGGAAAACTATCAGTATTTGCAGATGATATGATATTATATATAGAAAACCCTAAAGTCTCAGTCAAAAAACTACTGGACCTGCCCTGGCCGGTTGGCTCAGTGGTAGAGCGTCGGCCTGGCATGCAAGGGGTCCCGGGTTTGATTCCCAGCCAGGGCACACAGGAGAAGCGCCCATTTGCTTCTCCACCCCTCCCCTTCTCCTTCCTCTCTGTCTCTCTCTTCCCCTCCCGCAGCCGAGGGTCTATTGGAGCAAAGATGGCCCGGGCGCTGGGATGGTGGGATGGCTCCTTGGCTTCTGCCCCAGGTGCTAGAGTGGCTCTGGTCGCGACAGAGTGACGCCCCGGAGGGGCAGAGCATTGCCCCCTGGTGGGCAGAGCGTTGCCCCCTGGTGGGCGTGCTGGGTGGATCCCGGTCGGGCACATGTGGGAGTCTGTCTGACTGTCTCTCCCCATTTCCAGCTTCGGAAAAATACAAAACAACAACAACAACAACAAAAATCTACTGGACCTGATAAATGAATTTGGCAAGGTGGCAGTATATAAAATTAATATTCAGAAATCCAGATGCATTTTTATACACCATCAATAAACTGTCAGAAAGAGAAGTTAAGGAAACAATCCCCTTCACTATTGCAATCAAAAAAATAAAGTACCTAGGAGTAAATTTAAACAAGAGATTAAAGACTTGTACTCGGAAAATTATAAAACATTGATAAAAGAAATCAAGGAAGATACAAACAAGTGAAAGCATATACCGTGCTCATGGTTAGGAAGAATAAACATCATTAAAATGTCTATATTACCGAAAGCAATTTATAATTTCAATGCAATACCAATTAAAATACCAATGAAATAATACTTTAAAGATATAGAACACATATTCCAAAAATTTATATGGAACCAAAAAAGAATACAAAGAGCCTCAGCAATCTTTAAAAGGAAGAATAAAGTGGAAGGTATCACACTTCCTGATATCAAATTATACTACAAGACCATTGTACTCAAAACAGCTTGGTACTGGCATATGAACAGGCATATAGATCAATGGAACAGAACAAAGAACCCAGAACTAAACTCACACCTTTATGGACAACTGATATTTGACAAAGGAGGTAAGAGCATACAATGGAGTAAAGACAGCCTCTTCAACAAAGGATGTTGGAAAAATTGGACAGCTACCTGCAAAAAAATGAAACTAGACCACCAACTTACACCATTCAAAAAAATAAACTCAAAATGGATAAAAGACCTAAATGTAAGCCTTGAAACCATAAGCATCTTAGAAGGAAACATAGGCATTAAGTTCTGCGACATCTCTTGCAGCAATATATTTGCTGATTTATCTCCATGGGCAAGGGAAATAAAAGGCAGGAGAAACAAATGAGACTATATCAAACTAAAAAGCTTTTGCACCGCTAAAGACAATAAGAACGGAATAAAAAGATAAACTACACAATGGGAGAACATATTTGACAATACATCTGATAAGGGGTTAATAACCAAAATTTATAAAGAACTTGTAAAACTCAACATCAGGAAGATAAACAATCCAATCAAAAATGAGCAAAAGAAATAAATAGATACTTCTCCAAAGAGGACATACAGATGGCCAATAGGCATATGAAAAAATGCTCAACATCACTAATCATTAGAGAAATGCAAATTAAAACCACAATGAGATGTCATCTCACACCAGTCAGAATGGCACTAATCAACAAAACAACACAGAATAAGTGCTGGCGAGGATGTGGAGAAAAGGGTACCCTCCTGCACTGCTGGTGGAAATGCGGACTGGTTCAGCCACTGTGGAAAACAGTATGGAGATTCCTCAAAAAATTAAAAATCAAACTGCCTTTTGACCCCGCTATCCCACTTTTAGGAATATACCCCAAGAACACCATAGAACTACTTCAAAAGGAGAAATGCATCCTCATGTTTATGGCAGCATTGTTCACAATAGTGAAGATCTGGATACAGTCCAAGTGTCCGTCAGAGGACGAGTGGATTAAAAAGCAGTGGTACATATATACAATGGAATACTATGGGGCCATGAAAAAGAAAATCTCACTGACAACGTGGAAGGACATGGAAACTATTATGTTAAGTGAAATAAGCCAGGCATTAAAAGAAAAATGTCATATGACCTCACTCATTTGAGGAATCCAATGAACAATGTGAACTGAGGAGCGGAATTGAGACAGAGGAGAGATCAAAGGGACCAGAGGAAAAGAGAACAGAGGGAAAGGAGATGATAGGATGGGATAAACCTGAAGGGAAGGGGGGAGGGCGCTATGAGGAGTGGGGCAAGGGAGATGTTGAGGGGAATACGGGGTAGGGGGGATGCATTCGGGGCAACACTAGAATCTATGTAAACAGAATAAATTAAAATCAATAATAAAAAAAAGAGAAATGAAAAAAGTTGAAAATTGCTGCTTCAGAGCATGAACACCAGGAAATGGGGATTATGAGGACCACCTTAAAGTCCATGCTCCTCATGACTGTTGTGAATAAATTTGCTATGAATACATGTGTACAAGATTTTGGGTGGATATATGTTTTTGTTTGTTTTGGATAAACACCCAAGAGTGGACATGCTGGGATATGTGGTTTAGAGTATATTTAACTTTCTAATAAACTGCCAACCTATTTTTGAGAGTCATTATGCCTTTTAAAATTGCTACCCAAATATATAAGATTTCCAGTTGTTATACACTTTTACCAACATCTGGTAATGTCAGTCCCTTCATTGTTAACCATTATGTGGGTATTTACTGGCATCTTATATAAGTTTTCTCTGCATTTTCTCAATAATTAAGACTGTTGACTGCTTTCACATGTGATTATTGCCATTCAGATAGTCCTTTTCTGAATGTCCAAATTTTTTCAGTCTTCCTTTTATTGGGTTGTTTGCATTTACACATACTTAATATAAGCCATATGTCACAAAAATATACTGTGAATATTTTTTCTCAGTCTGTTATTTTCAAAGTCCAGAGGTTTAATTTAACTTTTTTCTTTTATATTTTTAGCTTTTGTCATTCTATTCACATAATTTTTGCCTATGCCATGCTCACAAAATTTCTCCTAAGTTTTCTTCTATGGGATTTATAGTTTTGTATATAATCAATTTTAAATTAATTTATATTTAATGTGTAAAGTTTATATTTAACGTGTAAAGTAAGAGTGAGTTTTATTTTTTTTCTATACAAATATCTAGTTGTTTCAACATATTGTTGAATAAGACTATTCTTTTCTCATTTAATTATCTTGGATCCCTTGGAAAAATCAATTAATCATATATGCACAGATTTCTTTATTTGTTCCATTATCTACATATTTTTATATCAGCTTACTGCTTTCTTGGTTACTATAACTCCATACTAAGTCTTAAAATAAAGTGTTCTAAGTTCTCTTTGTTTTTTTTTTTCAAACTATACTGTCTATTATTAAAGGTCCTTTTCTTATTGAAATAAAAATTTTAGGTAATATTGTCAATTTTACAAAAAAAAAGCTGGCTTCTCTTTTGATTGAGATTGCAGTGAATACAGATTAGTGTGGGAAAAATTGACATGTTACCAATATTCAGTGTTCAGATCCATAAAGATAGTATATCTCTTCATTTATTTAGGTTTTCTTTAATTTTTCTCAGCACATATTTTTTGTTAAACTTGTTTTTTATGGTTTTGGGTGTTATTGTAAATAGTATTTTTATTGAAATATTTGGGTTTTCATTACTTTTATACAGAAATGCAATTGATTTTTCCAAATTGATTTTGTATCCTATTAACTTGATAACTCAGATATTAATTCTTGTAGCATTTTTATATTTTCCTTAAAATCTTGTTATAGTTCACTAGTGAAATCATCTAGGTGTTGAATTTTATTTTGGGGAGAGTATTTTTAATACAAATTAATATTCTTAAATAGATATAAAAATTATTTAGATTTTATATTTCTTATGAAATACATTTTGGTATTTATATCTTTTAAGATAGTTGTTTATTTGGTTTAAAATATTCTTGTGTTATACTTTAATGCAGGGGTTTCGAATTCACGGCCCGCTGAACAATTTTGTGTGGTCCGCAGACTAATCCACGAAGTTCAAAATATTTTGGATAAAATTAAGTAAGCCTAGGGGCCTACTTGTATTTTTCATTTCTCTAGCATCCTAGCTAGATATTAGCTTAGTTAACAGCAGTTGTGATGCGAACTACAGTTTCTGGTCGTTTTGTGACACTGAGTAAACTGCATGTATGATTGTGCTTGTTGTACTGATTTTTTTTTTTTGTTTTCAACTGTAGTGAGAAAAGTGTTGCGTAACAGTTGCCTTTTGTAGACCTAGTGCGGCCCGCCGAATGGCTGTGATCTTGCTCTGCGGCCCACATGCTGAGTTGAGTTTGAGACCCCTGCTTTAATGTCTCTAAGCTCTCTAGTGATTTTATTTATTTGTTTGTTTGTTTATTTATTTATTTTAAGTTAGAGAAGGGGAGATAGTGAGACAGACTCCCACATGCGCCCCAACCAGGATCTGCCTGGCAACCCTTGTCTAGTGCCTCAAATCAACCAAGCTATTTTTAGCACCTGGAGCCAATGTTTGAACCAATTGAGTTACTGGCTGCAGGAGAGGAAGAGGGAGAGAGAGGGGAAGAGAAGCAGATGGTCAATTCTGTGTGCCCTGACCAGGACTTGAACCTAAGACGTCCATAAGCTGAGCTGATGCTCTATCCACTGAGTCAGCCAGCCAGGGCCTCTTTATTTCTAATATTAAAAATTTTACATCCTTCTTATTTCAAATAATTAGATTTAAAGTTATTTATTTTCTATATTGTCTGTCCATTTCCTTTTTGTGTGTGTTTCTCCCTCTTTATTATTTCCTTCATTCTACTTAAGTTTATAGATTCCCAAAGTTGAAGTCTATATTATTGCTAGTGAACTTTTTTGAAATATAATATTTATGGCCCAGCATAAGTTTAATTATAGTGAATATTTTGTATAGATTCTGAATAATTTAGTTTTGGGTTAGAGTGTTCTGTTAAATGTCATTTAGATCAAATTGGTTAAGTCTTCTAGAGACGTTTTAATTTTCTATTTTTGTTTCTTCTATTAATGAGAAAAGAATGTCTAAATAACCAACTGTATTTATGTCAGTTCTGTCAGTTTTTGCTATAACAATTTTGAGGCTCCATTACCAAGTCCATAAAATTCAGAATTGCTTTGCCTTCTTGATGAATTGTCCCTTTATCTTTATGCAATATTCATTTTTATTCTTGGTAACTTTTCTTGTTCTGACAAAGTATTAATATTTGCCACTATAGCTTTCTAATCATTAATGTTTGTTATGTAACATGTACAGTACTTTTCCATCTTTTCATTTTTAACCCAATTTTGTGTTTATATTTAAAATGAGTTTCTTTTTTTTTTTTTGTATTTCTCTGAAGCTGGAAATGGGGAGAGACAGTCAGACAGACTCCCGCATTCGCCAGATCGGGATCCACCCGGCACGCCCACCAGGGGGCGATGCTCTGCCCCTCTGGGGCGTCGCTCTGTCGCGACCAGAGCCACTCTAGCGCCTGGGGCAGAGGCCAAGGAGCCATCCCTAGCGCCCGGGCCATCTTTGCTCCAATGGAGCCTCAGCTGCGGGAGGGGAAGAGAGAGACAGAGAGGAAGGAGAGGGGAAGGGGTGGAGAAGCAGATGGGCGCCTCTCCTGTGTGCCCTGGCCGGAATCGAACCCAGGACTTCTGCACGCCAGGCTGACGCTCTACCGCTGAGCCAACTGGCCAGGGCCTAAAATGAGTTTCTTACAGGTAGTTTATGTTGGATTTTGCTCTGTTGTCCCATTTGATAAATATTTTTTTAATTTGGATTAAACCACTTACAGTTGTTTTTTTTTACTTCTTTTCTAAGTTGAGAAGAGAGGAGATAGGCTGCTGCATGCGCCTCGACCAGGGCTGATGCTCTGCCCATCTGGGGCCATGCTAGCAACCGAGCAATTTTTAGCATCTGAGGCAGAGGCTCCACAGAGCCATCCTTAAAGCCCAGGGCCAATGTGCTGGAATCAATCAAGCCATGGCTGCAGTAGGAGAATAGAGAGAGAGAGAAGGCGGAAGGTGAGGGGTGGAGAAGCAGATGGTCACTTCTCCTATATGCCCTGACTGGTAATCAAACCTGGGACATCCACACGCTGGGCATACACTCTACCATTGAGCCAACCTACCAGATCCAAACCATTTATAGTTAAAATTATTATCCATATGGTTTGATTCTAAATACTATTTGTTTTTTCTATATATACTATTTGTTTTCTTTCTCATTTTCTCTTACTTCTTCCTTTTTCAGTTGAGTGTATTCGAAACATCTTTTATGTTCTTACTATTAGTTTATTAGCTATCACTCTATTTTATTTCTTTAATCCCTGGTTTTTTTTTTACCAGGATTTAGAATATGCAACTTTATCTTATTGTAATACTTTTTATATATCATTGTACTACTTCACATATAACAAAAATCTTATAGCAATATACTTCCATTGTGCCTGTACCATCTTTTTTTGCTTTAGTTATTACATATTTTGCCTCTATATATTATGTTAATAAACTATACACTGATTGAATTTTTAAGCAATGATCTTTTCAATAGAAAAAATTAGAAAAATTATTTTATATTTCCTTACGTATTTACCATTTCTTTCACTCTACATTCCTTTTTATAGATCCAAGTATCCCCTGGTATCATTTTCTTTCTGTCTGAAGAACTTCCTTTCAGATTTCTTATAATGTGGATCTGCTAGTGATAAATCCACACTTCTGTTTTGCTTCATATTTAAAGGATTTCTAGATTCATGAGTTGTTTCTTTCAACACTGTAAAGCTGTTGTTTCATTTTCTTCTGAATTTTATGGTTTCTAATGGGAAACCTACTGTATTGCTTCCATCTTTATGACATATGCTCCCCCTCACCAAAGGTTGCCTTTGAGTTTCAGTTTGTTTTTTTCCTTTGGTTTATTCAGCTTGGGTTTTATTGAGCTTATTTTAACTATAAAATTATAATTAATCAAATTATGAATGTCTTCAAACATAATTTCATCAGTATTTTCTGTCTGCCACTTTCTTCTTCTGCTAGGATTCCACTGCAGAAATGTTAGATTGCTTGATATTGCCCCGAGAGGTCAGAACAATGCTGTTTGTTGCTATTGTCGTTCAGTCTTTATCTCTCACTGTGCTTCATTTTAGATGGTTTTATTGCTATAGTTACAAGTTCAGTGATCTTTTCTTTTGAAATGTCTGATTTGTTATGAACTCCATCCAATAAAATTTTTATTAAAGATACTTTATTTTTCATTTTTAATGTTTTATTTGTTCCACTAGGTTCTCTCCTCCTTAAGCTCATCTTTTTGTTTAAATCTTTGATGATATTTATAATAACATTTATAGCACTGGTATCCTGCTAATTCCATAATCTCTAACATTTCTGCATCTATTTCTATTTTTGTATTTTATTCCTAGTTATAAGTCACATATTCTTGCTTCTTCAGGTGCCTACTAATTTTTGATTGGATGCTGGACATTATAATTGTACATTTTTTTTACTACTAGATTTTGTTAAATGTCTTAAAAAATATTTTCATTTGTTTGGGCAGGCAGTTGTTAATTGTCAATTAGTTTGATCATTTTGAGGCTAGGCCAGATTTAGGGTTGATGTTACTCTAGGTCCAGTTCTGTCCCAATACTATGGTTTGACTTTGCGGGGGGTCTCTACATAATGTCCTATACATTTTATGTGGTCTGTCCACTCTGGATGATGAAAACTTGAATGATTCTTGGGCTTGTATGAGCTTTGGGAATTGTTCACTTTACAGATTTTCGGTAATATTCTTTCACCAGATGTTTTTTGTCCAGCATGATAGAATTTTCCTCTAAGCATGCACAGATTGGCAATCAGCCCAAGAGTCAAGTGAACACCATGTAGCATTCTGGAGCTCTTTCTTTAAATAACTCCTTCCTCTCACTAATATGACTCATGAATTCCAGCCAGGTTGACACTTGACTCCAAGCTCTGTCTCCTCAACTCAGCAGTCTTTGCTTAGCTTCCCTACCTGTGCTACAGTTTTGGAAAATATCTCTGGGTGAAAAGCTTGGACAATCAGAGATGTCACCTCACCTCATTTGTCTCCTCTCTCTCAGAGATCACAATCCCATCCTGCCTATTGTCCAATGTGTAAAAATAGGTGTTTCATATAGTTTGTCCAGTTTTTAAGTTGGTGATGGTAGAAGGGTATGTCTAGACCATGTTTCTCATTCCTGGATAAAAGCAGAAGGTTTTTGATGTCTGAATTAATGTTTTTGAACTGAAGATTTTAATGCTAAAACTTCTCTAAACCAGTGGATCTTAATAGAGTATTTATTTAGTATGTGCTAGGTACTGCGCTTAGCTTATTATGTGTTATGTCTTTTGGTCTTCTAAATAACCTTATGATGTGTATACTATTCTTGCTCCCCTTTGATAGAGTAAAAAAAATGAGATAAGATAAGTAAAAGTGCCCAAGGCTCCACAGCTAGTAAACGCACAGGTGGCTCTCAGACTCAGGACTGCCTGATATTACTCTGTACTCTTAACACTTCTGTTATGATATAGTGGGATTTTCTTACTACCTTGAGCATGTTTCACAAGTAAAAGAAATAAAGTTTGGTGAACGAGTCACAATAAAGACAACAGATTTTATTCAAAGTTATCCCTTTCTTTCATTAATTTCTATGATGGTATTTTTTTTGAGAGTCATACAGGAGTGGTGTTATGTGTTGAAGTCAGTAATGGTTACAAGAAGATTTTTCCTGTACATAAAACTCATCTTTCATGAGGACCTTTGAAAAATGGTTGTGAACAACTACTGTAAATTGTAAATGTTAGGGATGATTCATCAGAAATTTTTTTTTTTTCATTTTTCTGAAGCTGGAAACAGGGAGAGATAGTCAGACAGACTCCCGCATGCGCCCGACCAGGATCCACCCGGCACGCCCACCATGGGGCGACACTCTGCCCACCAGGGGGCGATGCTCTGCCCATCCTGGGCGTAGCCATATTGCGACCAGAGCCACTCTAGCGCCTGAGGCAGAGGCCACAGAGCCATCCCCAGCGCCCGGGCCATCTTTGCTCCAATGGAGCCTTGGCTGCGGGAGGGGAAGAGAGAGACAGAGAGGAAAGCGCGGCGGAGGGGTGGAGAAGCAAATGGGCGCTTCTCCTGTGTGCCCTGGCCGGGAATCGAACCCGGGTCCTCCGCACGCTAGGCTGACGCTCTACCACTGAGCCAACCGGCCAGGGCTCATCAGAAATTTATAGCTGAAAGAATAATAGATAAAATAGTGATAACACAAGAGCAACCTAACTAAACAACAAAAGATACAAAGCTACATATTAGGGTTAAAGTGAATCTGGGCAAATTCTTATCTTCGTAGGAAGTTTCTTGTGTTTTTTTTTCTTGTAGTCAGAGAAATAAATTTTGTTCTTTCTTTCTTAAAATTTCCTTTCTTACTCTTAAACATCAGATGCTCATAGACATGAGATAGTCATTTTATAAGTCCTTCTTTTGAGGTCAAAATAAAGCTTTTCTCTCTGTGATTTTTAACAAGGAGGGATGTGGCAAGTAACCAGCAGTGAGAGATTAACTACAGTAGTTTCCTTTGTGTAACAGCATTTTCCTTCTTTAATTGTATCAAATTTAAAACCTTCTGACAATGGGCCTATGATGCTACAGCAAACTTGTTAAGACACCATGCAGTTTTCTAGAAGGGAAAGGAAAGGTGTAGTCTCCTGTAGTTTTTCTATAGGTAACCCACCAGGCAGTGGGCTGAGAGAGTCTAGTGAGAACTTTCAAAGACAGGACCATAGTGCACAGCTGTAAATGGAACTTAAGTGTTTTCCCAGCTGGAAACTGTCTGCATGCAGTTTATGTCATGTGGCCCAATTCAGGGTTTAACTAAATGGTTCTGTCTTCTCAAGGTTTATCTGTGGTCATAATATCCTACAAGTAAAATATAAATGGTATTAAGGTGCTTTGAAACGTACCGCACCTGGCTGTAGTCCTAGAAGCTAATTAAAAAAAAAATGCCTAGGAGAGTAGAAATTCCGCATTTTTGTTATATTCAACAGATTTTCTTTAAGACACTTGCCCTAATGGTGTTAATGGGCTCTAATGTACCCTTATCTTGACAAAGTCCTTTTACTTTTTTTTTTTTTTTTAAGTAGAACCATTAAGTAAATTAAATGTGAGGGGGAGCTGGAGCAAAGGATCTGACAGTTTTGCAGATCTATCAGTTTGTATTGCCTCGTATAGGCTTTTGTAATTTTGTTTCAAAAGTAACTCTAATGCAACCATCGAAATCTACTTTAGGGACAATAAATAACTTGATTTTCAGTTTCTCATATGAGAACTGGTATGTAAAAATTTTGCTATGATTTCTTATACTCTTTATTTCACATTCTCCTTAACTATATATAAAAATAGTTTTATATGATCAATTCCATAATATAATTAAGGATATATTTAGACTAATCAATTATATATAGTTCCATATTTAAATAGATATATCACCCTGCCTCCTACTCTCTGTAGTGAGCATTCCATATTTTTTCTGTTGTGTGTTTTATATACACATGTTCTCTCTCTCCTCCCCCTCCATCCCATTTTCTGAGGATTGCATTTTTATAAGCCACCATGAACAATTTGAGGGAAAGAGGAAGTCAATGAGTATTAATTAATTGAGTAAACAGAAGAGCTATATTAAATTACAACCTAAGTATGTATCACCCTCCTCTTTAATAGCCCTCTTTTTTAATAGCTCCATTAACCACCAACATGAAGCTCTGTGAGGGAAAGCAAGGAAGGAGAAAGGCCATACGCATTCAAACCAAAGTACAACTGATGAAAAGGGTAAAGGGCAAACAAATTTTTATTTTAATGCTACTTAACCCTTTTAATGCCCTGGGAAAGGAAGACTGAGATCAACAAAAGGATATCATTTGAAACTCTGAGGAGCTGACCACATAATAGCAGAGAGAAGCAGGATGACTTAGAGATCCCAGGCTGCAGGGGCCATTGGCTTGGGAGGGGTTAAGCAACTTTATCTGATCTTCAGCTCTTTTACTGAACAATTAATGACCTACAGTCTGGAGAAGTTAAAAGCTAGAAGTGAAGCCAGGCTCCTCAAGACTGCAACTGGCATTAAATGACAAGGAAGAATTTAGAGGCCAGACAAAGCTGTTATTATGAGCCATCGGTATGGAAGAAAATGAAATTTTTAGAAAGAAGAAAAAAGCAAAAAAGGAAAAGTAAAGAATGGTAAACAGATCTTAGGAACAAATTCATGCTCAATTTTTCAGTAAACTAAACCATGGTTGTTAAAATCTTTTTTGCTTTTGTTTATTAAACTTGTTTGATAAAAATTCAATTGCAGCATATTTTGAATGCTGCTAATGAAAATGCTGATAAATAACAGTGTCCATGAAAAGTTTATAACCCTTTCAAAATAAAATATGATCATTAATTACCTTTTATATAACTTCTAATCTCAACCAAAAGGCATGTGACATTTATGGATCAAATTCTTTGGAAATGGTGCTGCCTATCATTTCAGCAGAAAAAAAAAAAGAATCTTGATTTATTTCCTTGCTATCTTACTTGAAAAACATTCTTATCTTATAGGCTTAGTTAATGGGCCCTGAGAATTACCAAATTGCAAAAGATAAATCTAGTGACTCTAGACATTAATGTTAGATCAGGATTATCGAGAGAAATAAAAGGTCTTTAAAAATTTTGGGATCATAAAATACTTATCAGAAGTTTATATCCCCATACTTTGGGAACTGGAGTATGTGTTAATCTAATCTAAAAATTGACAGAAAAAATACTGACTGGGGTACTTTGGGGACATCCAGTACAGATTAGATACAAATGAGTTGATGCAGACAAACAGCCTGTATTGCTCTAGGTCTAAGACGTGTAGAAATCTCCAGAATAGGTGGATGGCTTTTGTGAGGACTCTGTTCATCTCCCACCAGAATCCACTTACTAACTTCCTAATGCAATTGTCAGTAAACTAGAGATGGCATACGGACACTATTTCCTGAGGGAGTCTTGGTTATAAAAGCACATAAGAAGATACACAGACAATAGAATTTTTAAAAGATAAACCAAGACTTGGGCATTTTAAGATGAGGCAAAGGCTGGCTGTGTGATCACAATTGGAAAGAACTGTCATCATGGTACCTTGGGATTAACACGCTAGTTTAAAATGGAAGATCTATGCAATGGCATAAAATAATAAGTGTTGATGAGATGTATGGCACAGAACTCATAAACACAAACTTGGAGCAAAAAGAAAAATGCAACATTCAAAAGATATTGTCATTTAACCTATCCTTGTTCTCAACCTATTGTCAACCTAGTAATTGCTTCTCATACCTGTTGCTAGATGTTTGTCTCAAGGATCTGCCCCTGACGATCCCCTTCAGCAGGCTCTTGGATCTCCTGTGCTTCCAGGGAAATCCAGTGACCTCATGAAGGCCTGGGACTCTACTCTAATGTTGTACTTATTACAAAAAAGAAAAAATCAACAGTTAGGGTTGTTTTTATAACTTAAACCAGGGGTCCCCAAACTTTTTACACAGGGGGCCAGTTCACTGTCCCTCAGATCGTTGAAGGGTCAGACTATAAAAAAAAACTATGAACAAATCCCTATGCACACTGCGCATATCTTATTTTAAAGTAAAAAAACAAAACGGGAACAAATACAATATTTAAAGTAAAGAACAAGTAAATTTAAATCAACAAACTGACCAGTATTTCAATGGGAACTATGCTCCTCTCACTGACCACCAATGAAAGAGGTGCCCCTTCCGGAAGTGCGGTGTGGGCTGGATAAATGACCTCAGGGGGCCACATATGGCCCGCAGGCCGTGGTTTGGGGACCCCTGACTTAAACCTTACACTTGGAGTCTTTTGGATAAATTTCTCTTGATAAGCCTTAACCATCTAACCATAGACTCCTAACCATCACCAAAATTAATGGTTTTTAAATTTTACCTAGGGGAAAGATATGATTAACAATTTGAGCAAGTCATTTTACTATGCCTTTTCTAAAAACAGAGAATGAGGAGTTTCTTTATCCATTCTGTGTTGGGATTATCTGCACAGTGACTGTGGCAGCAGCAGAAGCATTGGTGACGGGGACCCACATAGAAGGATGAATGGCCTGGATGCATGATGGCAACTATGGACTGTGAAAACCTGGGAGAAAATATCAGCTACGCAGATGGAATGATAGAGGCTATAACCCCAGGGAATCAAGCAATTGTTGAAAGAATAAATTTGAACTGCTTCATTCAACTCTGTTTTTCCAGAAACCAGCTTTAGGTCTTCATTAATATCCAGATACTAAAGATAGGGTGATAAATGTGTGTATGAGAAAAGGAGATGGGGTTGTGGTAAGGGAGGAACAGATGTAATTAGTGCAGAAGAACAATATGAGGAAAGGTCCGGATGAAGGAAGTCAGGAAGGATGTTTCTCTAAAGAAGGGGAGGGTTCAGTTGGGAAAGATGCCTAGACTTACACACACTTCACAGGAATGACCACGCAAGGAAGCACCAGGGTCTATCAGGAGCCAGTGGAGCAGGAGGGGAATGTGAACAAGAGCCTTTATTGTCACTTCTGCAGAAAGGAACAGGTGAGGTGGGACAAAGTTTAGGATTGGCCAGTTTGAATAATTTCTGTGGGCCGTTGGGCACAGGGGCACGTTCTAGTTGTCTCCAGACTCTGGGCTGAAGCCGGTGTCTTTGCTGGCTGTTAGCTGGGACTGGTCTGTGTTACCTACATCCCCTTTCGTGCTTCCCATGTGGCTCTCCCACTGTCCATGTAAGAAACGTTCACGCCTGTAGAGAGCTTTTTATAACTTTATTTGAGCTAAACTAACAACAATTGCCATAAAGCAAAATCTCAAAGGATTGAGAAAATGTACCGGAGAATGGCAGTTTTTCACCTTATTTTATACATTAAAATTAAGATTTAGATTTAAGGGGTTACATGAAATTTATTGGTGGTAGATTTGGGAGGTGGAAGAAAGCAAGCAGGGAAAGCTCTGGGATTGGATAGAAAGTAAACATATAGAAACACACTTCTTTTACATTGGTGGGTTTAGGGTCGTTAATAGTCAACAATTCACATTGTAACAATAACAACGAAGGGATTTGTGGTCTCTGCTCTGGTGTGGTGGTTGTGCTTTGAGGGGTCCAAAAAAATGAAAATCACTTTGATTGCAAAGGTATGTTATCAGGGATGTTATCTTGCATGCAAGAAAAAGACAACAGACAGGCTCAGTTAAAGTAAAGATTGACCTTTGTCAGAGAAGGTACTGGCCTAGGACATGACTATTCACCATAAACTGCTTTTAGCTAGAAAGTTTTAATTTCAGACCATCCTATGTAGTCACTTTAGGTCTCTGAGTTTGTAAGGCTGCCATGCAGGCTTCCCTGAGTTTGTGAAGTTGAGTATGTGGCCCATTTTTTGTTCACATCACAAGACCCTTTTATACTTTGAATCACTCTGAATTTTTTTGCTGCATCTCTTGAAGGGTACCAGTGTTTACCATCCTTAAGCTGCTTTTTTGAGATACTGATTTCCAGCTGTTTATTAAGAAACAAGACTCAGAAAGAACTGTTGACTCTCCCTCGTCTCCTGCCTAAGAGATTCAGTTAGAAAAACCTGCTTCAAGAAGGAATCCTTAGGATGTCACCTTAACCTAAGTTGAATGAAGTATGGTGAATAAAAGCGCTTCAGGTGCCCCCTGAGTCCCATTGTTTCTGAGTTCCCTAGCAAGAATTTTCCTGCCTTGTGTGTTCCCCTCTTCCTCAACTACCTGAAAATTGCCCATTATCACTTCTGAAATCTAATACTCTGTCCTCCCCTTTTTCTTTGTCCAAAAATGTCATATATATAATGTTGCCTCACTGTCTTTGAAATTTTTATGCTTATGTGAATTCCCCAGGTGCATGTATTAACATTTTGATTTTCTCCTATTAATCTGTCCCTGCTAATATGATTATAGGCCCAGCTAGAAGAATTTAGAAAGTGGGAGGAAATGTATTAATTTTAATTTTTTTAGCCTCCATTCTTTCTTACTGAAGCCAGAGAAAGTCCTTTGTTTTCAAGGGCTTATATGATTGTATGTAATCACAGACAGATCCCACAAAAATAACCCAGGGTACTCCCCCTATTCTAATGGTCATTACTTTAATTACATCTGCAACATCTCCTTTGCCTTGTAACATTGCATTCAAAGGTTCCGGGGATTAGGTTGTGAACATCTTTGGGAGCCATTCTGCTTACCCCTTACTGTCATGGGGAACTTGGCCTTCTGTCTTATACCTCTGAGTGTCTGGAGGACCTGGTGCTCAGAGGTCACACACTTCTGCCAGGGGCCACAGCGAGATCTCCAGCCTTAACAATCTGTAATGGGAAGCACTACCTGAAAGAATGTCAGTCAAATCATACAAAATGCAAAGATTAAAACATCACAGTAAAAAGGGGTAAAATGTATGGTGCGTGCTCTCTGACACTTACAGGCAAAATTTCCCATCTAAAGGCATAATGGGAGGCAGAGAATTACTTTGGTATTTTCAGTGTTTTGGGGAAGGTTGAGAAGCCAGTGTGTTCTGATAAGCTCCATAAATGATAGAAGGGAGGAAACTCATCAAGGGGTGTGGGAGAAAGCATTCCAGACATAGCTTAGTCCTGGGAATGCACAGATGAAAGGGGTGACATGCTTCCCTATTTGGGTGGAGGGGACTTGGGAAGTGGGGGAGTCAGGGAGAGTGCTGGAGGGTCCTAAGAAACCCAGCGGAGCTCTGAACTCCAAGTTGGAGTGCTTGGTCATGAAACATATAGGAGAATAAAAAGCTACTTTAGGGTTTTTCAGGATGAGTGTAAAATGATCAAAGTGGTAGAGAGAAAAGATAACATGAGGTGAAATATTTATGACTGACCTTAAGGAGAAATAAATATGGCCATGTGTTTACTGGGTTATTACTTTTTATGAGCTGAAATGGCATTAGAAAAGACAAAATTGGGTAACTGAGGAAAACTAAATGTTAAAATCTTGAGGTTACACAAGGAAGCTTAACAATTATACAAGAAGGCTGAAGCAGTTAAAAAATTTTTTCCCAAGGCTTATCTAAATGGTGTTTTGCCCAAGACAATCTCTTAAGCTTCACCAGAATAACATGTTCTCTCATTCTAAGAATGAGATTAAGAAATGTTTTCAGTAACATGTTCTAAAGTTCCAGATTGCATCAATGACAGTAATGAAAACTTTCTTCTACAAAGCTTACTATAATTTCATTTCAGAATACGTAAATTTATTTTTTTGAAAATAGGTGGTATATGCAAAACCCCAAACCTTCAGTGTCAAAGAAAATGAGTTGTAAAGAATAATAACTAACCTATCATCCTTACTACAATTCAAATGCTTCTGTAAGCAACAGAAGCATAGAATTCATTTAATTCTCACATGTTGGGCAGATAAAATGTATTATGCTCACTTTGTTAAAGATGCCGTCGCCCAGGTGATATTAATGTGTGTTGGGGTGGGCTAAAGGCAGGCAGAATTGTTGTAGCCTGGGGCTTGGTTTTGGGATTAAGCCTTTCCTACCCTTTTTGCTGTAGGGCGGTACAATCCAATCATGCCTCAGAGAAGTGACTTTGTATTAGAGACTACCCTGTTTTGTATATTGGATTAAGAGTTTGGATTGCTACACTATAAAATGGGGACGAAGTGGGAGCTTGGGCTCTTGGTTCCTGAGGTTAGCATGAGAGAGCGGAGAGAGTAGAGCCAGCAGCTAAAGGAGGCCACGTGGAGGAGGCCAGGAGAAGCAGCCAAGATGGCGGAGTGCTGAGTGAGATGCCAGTTTGTGTAGAGTTTGTATCTGGGATAAGGAAGTAGATGGGGAACTGAGGAGAAGAAGGCTGGTGAGCTAGAAACCTTTGATTCTAGGAAACTCGGATAAGTCAGTGGCTTTGTGAGCACTGAGTGTGACTGGGTTTTGGAGCCCAGTGTGTATTTTTACTTGCCCGCCGGGTGCAAGGTAGGATTAAAGGCTATGGCCCATCAGTTTTTGGCTCCGCTGTTTCTTTACCGACTGTCCGAATCCAATGCGAACCTGCATGGGCCAGAAGGCCGCTGTGATGGTGGCCCTAACCGTGCCTCCTGGCTTTACATCACAACAAACCTAGGAGGTGGGTTCTTAATTAATAAAGTTTAAGTGGCCTGCACATGGTACAGAATAGATAATTGGTGAAGTCAGAACTTGAACCCTTGCTCTCTGATTTTACTGTCTATGCTCTATCTAAACCACTGCACCATGGTCAGCAAACTACAGTCTATAGGCAAAATGGACTTGCCACCTATTTTTTGAAAATAAAGTTTTATTAGAACATAGCCATGCTTACTTATTTATATGATGCCAATTCATACCTCGTTCATACCACCAAGCATAGTTGTAGTGGTGACAGACATGGTATGTGTAAAGCCAGTAGCCACAGCCACCATCACAGCAGCCTGGCCCATGCAGGTTTGCATTGAATTTGGACAGTCGATAAAGAAACAATGGAGCCAAAAACTGGTGGACCATCATCTTTATTCCTAGCTTGCACCCAGTGGGCAAGTAAAAACACACACTGGGCTCCAAAACCCACTCATTCAGTGCTCACAAAGCTACTGACTTATCCGAGTTTCCTAGAATCAAAGTTTTCTAGCTCACCAGACTTTATTCACCTCTGTTCCCCATCTCCTTCCTTCTCCCTGCACAAACTCTGCACAAACTGGCTTCTCACTCAACACTCTGCCATCTTGGCTGCTTCTCCTGGGCTCCTCCACATGGCCTTTCTCTGCTCTCCCCTCTCTGCTCTCCTCTCTGCTCTCCTCTCTAAATTTAATCTCAGGAACCAAGAGAGCAAGCTCCCATTCTGCCCTCATTTTATAATGTAGAAATCCAAACCTTTAATCCAATATACAAATAAGGAACTCTCTAATACAAAGTCACTTATCTGGGGCATGATGGGATTGCACCACCCCACATCAAAAAGGGTGGGAAAGGCTTAGTCCTAAAACCAAGCCCCAGGCTACAAGGATCCTGCTTGCCCACAGCCTGCCCCAATACACATTAATATCACCTGGGCGATGGTTTCCATGTGGGCAGCACCATCTTTAACAAAGTGAGCATAATATATTTTATCTGCGCAACAGTATGTATGGTCTGCCAAGTCTAACTTATTTAATAACTAGTCCGTTACCAAAAAACATTCGCTGATTCTTGCACGACCCTCGCTATACAGTTGCTTTCTAGTAACTGAATTAGAGTTTGGCCTCATAATATAGTCTTTATCTCTATTAAAATAATTTATTTTACTGGCTTTATCATCCAAGAAAGAAAAATAATATGAGAATTCCACGTATCAGTGAGTTTACAAAAAGATATGGAGCCTTCTTTTCTCCTTTTAGTCATTCCATCGGTTCTACTTGCCTGATTTTAGTTAGAGATAAATTTAACTTTTGCAGAGGAAGTATTAGTCAGGGTTTTCCAGGAAAATAGAACAATAGAATAAGGTGGGGGCTGAGAAGTCCTATGATCTGCTGTCTGCAAGCTGGAGACTCAAAGATAGACTTCCAGTCTGTGGCTCAAGTCCTGAAAGCCAGGAAAGCCAGTGGTATCAGTTCCAGTCCAAGTGCAGGAAAAGGCCAATCAGTGTCTTAGATTAATGTTGCAGTAATATAAGATTATAGTAAATAAATATAGAAAAATATGCAAAATATATAAAAATAATTAGAATATAATATTAAAAGCAATTAGGAAAATTAAATAAAGTTATGTCATCTGGATAGGAATTAATATAATGTGTACAAATATAATAAACAGACTCTGCCTTTCATGCAGGGATCAGTTAATGTGTGTGTGAAGTTACATATAGATAAGAAGTGGCTGATGTCATAATTCTGCAGGTTGACTTAGACAGGAGGCTTGCCTAGGAACATCTTTAAAGTGGCTTGATGTAATGTTTCAGTAGATTAACATAAAAAAGGCTCCCTGCAAGGAACTCCCAAAAAGCTGGTTTAAAATGATAATCTTGTAAATTGACACCTGTTAGAAGGCGTCGGCCAAAAAAGGTACTAAAGCTGAGGGGCCCCCTACTACAGTAGTCGCCCAAACCAAGGTTGACATGGACTGTCTCCACACTGCTCGTTGATGTGGACTGTCTCCACGCTGCTCTGACCAAAGACAGCCAAGAGGAGGATGCCGATGGGGCCCCCTTAAGCTGTACCTAGGCACACCAAAAAATTTTGTGAATAATAAACTGCCTGTGTAATTCTTGCAACTAACTTATGTGTTGGTCATGTCTTTCCTCTGGTGGCAGCCGGTGTTGGCGCTAATAAATAGAATCCTCATAGCCGCCTCAAGGGTAGTCTCGAAAAGGCTGCCAGCACTGCTAATAAGCAGGAGTGTCCCACTGTGTAGGAAAGTCAAATCGGGGATGCCTGATTCAGGTAGCGCTCGGGCTCTACTGGGACACTTGAAACCTGTTGGGCAGAGAGAGGGAGTTCTCTCTTATCTTGGCTTTTGTTGTAGTTGAGCCCCCACCAGAGTGAATAAGAGCTACCCATTCTGGAGAGAGCAATCTGCTTTACCCAGTTCACCCATTCAAATGCTAATATCTTGCTCTTTAACAGACAAATCTAGAATAATGTTTAATCAAATACCTGTTATCTTGTCCCAGTCTGACTGATACATTAACCATCACAGGAGGCTTCTCCAATTTTAAAATATGAATTCAAGTCAAAATAGTTCTCTTTGGTCATTGCTACACTATTTTACACACGTAGCAGAGCTCACCTGCCATGCCTTGTGCCTAGTTGACAGACCCCTTACTCAGTAAATGTGTATTGAGAAATCATGGTGTGTCAGTCACTGGTGAAAAGGAGAGCGAGATTCAGATACTGGTCTGGGAGCTTCTAGTCCAATAGGAAGAAAGAACAGCATATATAAGAGTATGGTGATAAGTGAGCACAGGGGTTTGTTTCACAAGATGCCATGTTCCCCACAGTAGGAAAGAAGACTAAGCAATGGGTGAAAGGTAAGATGAAAGTTGAGTAAGAATCAGATCTTAAAAGACTGTAGCAAGGCACTTGAACTTTTCAAAGCAATAGGAAGCCATGGCAGGAGAGTGCTATGATCAGATTTGTGTTATAGTTATAATTAACTGAATGAATTTGATTTGTTCTTTAATAGTAAACTGTGGACTTCAGGTGACTAAGACCAAAGGCAAGACATACACTGAGGAGGCTACAGAGATAATATGAGGAAAGTTGATGGTGACTAAAATTGAGGCTGGAAAGAAGTTGATATTTCCAGAACTATTAAGAAGGTAAAAAACAAAGACAAAAGCAAACTTTCTTATTAATATATCCTTGAGGTTGCAATTGTGGATGATAAATTAGAATTATTTTTCTTCTTATTCTAATCAATTTTAACTTCATATTTGTAAAATAGAAAATTGATTTTAGATCCTAGTATTCTCCTTCTTTAGAGTCTACAGGAGTACATAAGCATACCTAATATTACCTTTTAAGTTTCTTTAACATCTATCTCTATGCATCAGTATATATAATTGCTCTTTCTTGACGTGAACAATAAAGAAAATGTCCTCTAAGATAATTACAAAACACTCATCACATCAATTTCCCAAAACCAAGCTAATTTTAAAGAATACACTTAGTGCTCTAGAAACCACAGACTGGGGGTTAATTACTAATCATCTTGAGCTCCTGGGATTCCATAAGTGGAGGTGGGAGGTAAATGAAAGTCTCCTCTAGAGTGTTCTGAAAAGCTCCCAAATCACCAAAGTCATTTTGACACTGGCATGTGCAATTCTTTGGTGCCAAAGGAGATACAGTCACTCATTCCCGAGGCTGTGTCTGTGGATCCAACAATTAACAGCAAATCTCAGACACAATAAATTAGGGGAAAAATATTTAATTACAACTAAAAAATAAGCTCATGAAAGGACAAAACATCTTTTAAAGGTAGTGACTTTATATAAAATATATGTAATTTAAGATAACAGATTATTTCCCTAAACCTCTGTGGAGTGTCTGAAATCCATCAGCTCAATAGTTTGTAGATCTGACTCTTCTGTGTATGAAAAGCATTTTTGCTCTTTGATTGATCCACTCTTTTGGTGTTTTTATCCCCAACCACAATAATTAAGAATAAAGTAAAAGGGCTTCATAGATTTTTTTAAATAGCAAAGAAAAGGTTAACTTTTAAAACTGTGAATTTTTAGCAATCAAAAGTAGTCCCTAACTACTTTTTCATTAGTATATAATTGTGTAATTCTGATTTTTTTCTACCAGAAATTAGTACCAGAAGTGAGGTGCTGTCATTCACTAATAAATTTTAATCAAGCGAAGGAGAAGAATACTCTTTAACAACAAAACCTGTACTTCCTCTAGATTTATTTGCTTATTAGATTTCCATGACCTGAAGAGCAATTCAGAAACATTAACATTGAGGTGAATTTTATCATAAAAAAAGAAAAACTAGGAGATCTGATCTAGTAGGTTGAAAAAGTTCTGACAAGTTTTCTGTATTACTTTTTGGTATTGTATATCAACAGTTTAAGAAGAAAAACAAAAAAATTAGTTAACTCTTAATTTGCAACAAAGGCTCTTTTTAAATGTTTACTATATTTTATCTGAATTCTAGACTATAAGTCTAGACTAGAATGTAAGCTCCATGAAGGCAGAGTTCATTTTGCCATTCTATTTGCTCATGTATCCTTAGTACTTAGAGTAATTTCTGGCAGGTAGTGGGCATTTGCCACATACTGTTAAATACAATAATCCTATGGAGAGGTAGTATTATCTCCCCTATTTTGCAGATGGAGAAACAAAACTGAAGCATTTAGAGAGGCTAAGCAAATCATTCAAGTTACAGAGTGGTGACTGAGAGAATCCAGAGTCTGTGTTCTTCACCATTGTTCACATTTTCCCATCAATAAGCAAAAACAACAATGAAAGTAACTGACAATATTTATGGTCATACCACTATCAGCTTCATTTATTTTTGGTCATAAGAATTCTTTTTACCTGTGAAGTATGTATTTAAATTAAAGTCTATCTTTCATCTTGCACTTTCATGCCTTCATCTGATAGTGTTTTTATTTGGGAGAGGCATGTAGTTAATATCAATGATATGTATACCTTTTTCATTTTATGTCATAAGCAATGACTTTTTTTCAACTGTCTTCATCTTGAAGTCTTTCTGTGAATTTCATCATTTTTAGTCACCAGTCCCTTTATAAATTAAAATAAAAAGTAATTGGACTCAACCAGCTACATAAAGCTCCATCTTAAACAATACAGCATCACATGGCCCTGGGGCAGCTGGATGTCATTAAGCAAAACATGCTGGCTTCAAAGTGTGAATAATGTTGAGCCCACTTGGATGGCCTTTGGGCAGTGCTTCAGAATTCCACTACCAATGTGATACACAAATCTTTTTGAAGATCTGTTTAAACTATACTGTTCTGAAATTACCAGGGGTACTTTTTCAAGGAGTAGTTAAAAAAAAATTGTTTTAGTCTCAAAATACATAGAGCAACCATATAACATTTGGGAGGCAATTGTGTTCAGTCAGGCACCTCTCATTTTTGATTTATAGTTATATCATTGATGGCAGGTCTCACCTTTGCTTTTCAACAGTTTGTGAAAGAGATTACACTTATACAGTGTCAGATGGATCAAAATATTGTTAGATTTTCATCTACAGCCAAAAATTCAGCATAGTTCTATGACTCATACAATGATTTCAACCATTCCCGGCACCTAAAGTCTTCCCGGTAGGCGTGGTGAACATCTGTCCTATTTTTGGCAAGGGGAGAACTACTCATTGTCTGAAACATTTTCCCACATTAAGGGAATTTCTTTCCTTTTTGAAGAAGAGTCTGATGCCTTTCATGGAAGCTGAAACTTGCTTTGCAAGTCTTACCAAGGCCCACCAAGCAGGTTCACTTTTTTTGATATTGATAGGGTGATAGGAAGAGGTAGAGATTTTGAAGAATCAAGTCAGTTGAAGGTGGCAGCAGCTGCACTCGGTTTTCAGAGAGAGTAGCAGCTGTTTAGTTTCTACCTGCATCTCTCTGCCCAACGGCGGTAATGGGGTCTCTACTGTACCAGCTCTGAAGTATAATCTGGAATTGTTCCTGACTATGTAGCCATGTTTCTCAAGCTATGTGGGAAATTTCGTGTGTGTGTGTGTGTGTGTGTGTGTGTGTGTGTGTGTAAGAGACTGGCTATCTGATCCCCAAATCCACCTTTTTTGTGTGTGCACAAAACTATACCACTTTTTTCAGTCTTCATCAAAAGAGGGGCATGTAACTTGGGTCTAGCCAATGCCATGTACAGTTCATGAGTCCTGGCAGACCACATGTGATTTCTCTTTTTTACTCCATCAACTAGATGAATGCAGAAAACACTGAGGTCTTTGGAGAATGGCAGAGGCACAAGATGGAAGACCCATTTAAACTTAATGAGAGTAAAAATAAACTTCTATTGTGCTACTCTGCAGGGATATGGCAATTTATTAATTAATGCAGCTAGCATTATTTTAACTATCATCAAAATTGGTACCAGAATTTAGATGCTGTCATATAAACCAAACCAAATCAAGCCAAACCAAGATAATATCTCTGTCTTAGCCGTAGACAGTTAGAAGTTAACAAAAACGAAGGGAGCTAAACTGTCTGAACTTGATTGAGTCTGGGAGTTATACTCTGTGATCTTCTTTACCCCCACCCCCACTCCACCTTTTATAGGGGCGGAAGGATAGACTTTTCAATATCTCCAGGGAACCACTTGTCCCTTCCCCATAGGTTACCTGGGGAGAAAGAACCAGTGAAGGGGAAATTCTTCTGCTGGCACATGTGCAGTAGGAGCCAAGATGCCAACCATAAAGGGGAGGGTCTAGTTTGGGGAAATGATCAGATTGGATGAAGGCATAAACCCCAGAAGATCTAGAAAAGGGATAGGATAGAGGAAGGGCCCAACATGAGCTTGGAAGAATTAAAAAAGAGACTAGTTAGTTTAAAAAAAAAGCCTTTCTTCTCCCAAGCTTGAGCCCTGGCCAGTTGACTCATTGGTAGAGCATCGACCTGGCGTGTGGAAGTCCCAGGTTTGATTCCCAGTCAGGGAACACAGGAGAAGTGCCCATCTGCTTTTCCACCCCTCTCCCTCTTTTCTCTCTATCTCTCTCTTTCCCTCCTGCAGCCAAGTCTCCATTGGAGCAAAGTTGGCCCAGGCACTGAGGATAGCTCCATGGCTTCACCTCAGGCACTAGAATGGCTCTGGTTGCAATGGAGCGACGCCCCAGATGGGCAGAGCATCGCCCGCTGGTGGGCTTGCTGGGTGAATCTCAATCTTGGGCTCATGTAGGAGTCTGTCTCTTTGCCTTCCTGCTTCTCATTCCAATAAATAAATAAAAAAGCCTTTCTTCTCCCAAGCTTGAGATGATACAATCAAAGCTTAACAAAGGTCCCTCTCAGTAGCATTTATTTCTTTGTGCCTTCGCCCTGTTCATGTGTCTCTTTCTGTAGTAGCTGTACAGGCTCAAGAGCTGCACAGTGTAGAGCAGCAGAGTGTGGGCTGGAGCACAGCTGGAAACAAAGACGTAGCTAGCCAGATGGGAGCAGAGACTATGCTGAACTAACTGAATCCAGATGATGGTGTTACGGTTCTGGATCCTGACTCTCCTGTTGGGAACTTATGCTCACCAGCCCCAGGACTTCTCTAGTGAGACACAGCTAAGTCACCTGGTCGTGGATGAGACAATGGGTATCTGGAGGTAGTGATTTGTGTTTGCTTCAGCTCCAGAAAACCTTACCTCTACTACAGCTTACCACTTTTCTTGTGACTCTATAGAAGAAACCCATTTCCATTGGCAACAACATCAAGTGCAAGAAAACTGAAACCATATTAGACAGTAACAACACTTTGGCAAAACTGTCACCTAGAATAACTTGGAAGGCATATCACATGCCTACTGAGTCTATACTTCTACGCTAAGGGGTCACAAAATGTCAGAATAGTGGTGGTATGTGTTGGCTTTTGTGTTTTTAATGCACTCTTTCAAAAAAGGGAATCCAGGTCATGAAATACCTGTCTGGTTTGCATATAAAAATAAGAGAAGCTAGAGAGTTTAGAAATTTGGGGTCTTGAGAAATTAGTTGCTTACAGAAATCAAGAGAAAGATTTCAACAAAGTTTCATTAAGATCCCTTTGGCAAAGATCAGTTTTAATGTGTGGCCTTTCCACCCAAGTTTAGAAGAAAAAGAACCTCCAAATGTCTGGCTTTAAATTGGAAGAGAAAAATATAGGTACACAGAAGTAACAAACAAATAAAGTTTGAAAACTACTTCTATGAAAGAAATTTAGCTGGATTATTGGCGGATGAAAATTTCTTGAGGCAAATGAATCACAAGTATTTAAAAGAATTGTTTTGCGGCCCTGGCCGGTTGGCTCAGTGGTAGAGCGTCGGCCTGGCATGCAGGAGTCCCGGGTTCAATCCCTGGCCAGGGCACACAGGAGAAGTGCCCATTTGCTTCTCCACCCCTCCCCCTTTCCTTCCTCTCTGTCTCTCTCTTCCCCTCCCACAGCCGGGGCTCCATTGGAGTAAAGTTGGCTTGAGCGCTGAGGATGGCTCTGTGGCCTCTGCCTCAGGCACTAGAATGGCTCTGGTTGCACAGAGCGATGCCTAGATGGGCAGAGCATTGCCACCTGGTGGGCGTGCTGGGTGGATCCTGGTTGGGCACATGTGGGAGTCTGTCTGACTGCCTCCACTTTCCAACTTCAGAAAAAAAAAAAGAATTGTTTTGCAAAAGAAACCGGTAAAAGCAAAAGAAAGCTCAGGTATTTACATTTAGTGTTTTAAAATAATGCCTATCCTTGTCCTATCCGACTCCTACCTTCACTGTTTCATCTATTAAAGGCATTTTCTAAAATTATCAGAAAAACATTAAAAAGTATAAAATCAATGATAACACTGAGTCTTGGAAAAATCACACTTAGGTAATCTTTCCTTTTTTTTTTTTTTTTTTTTTTTTTTTTTTTAGTTAGCCTTTTATCTCTGAAGTACCAACCTCTCCTTGACATGGACAAAAGTGTCCGAGCAGGTGCAGGAGGGGCCTTCATCCTCCTCATGGTGACACTCAACAAACAGACCACAATAATGAAAAGTTGCACTTAAAACTTTCTAGAACCACCCTGTTAAATGTTTGGATTCAGTTCAAGAACTGGAAAGGTTGCAATGTACCTGTTGTACATTATACTACTTCAGATTATGTTTATCAATAAGCTCAGCAGGAAAATTTTAATGTTGACACATAAACAGAAAAAAGGCACAAGGACTTTAAAAGCCACCACTGTATGTTTTTTTTCCAGTGGTAAGAATGAGTGCTCATTTGAGTTGAGTAGAAGAAGAAACATCTGTTGACAATTTGTGACGGTGATAATATGGCAGCTCTGAAGTATTTCACACTTACTCAAACAACTTAGTGCTTTTATCTCTCTAAGTAACCAGTGTGTGCCCTGTTGAGCAGTTACTTTGAAAGTAGTCTCTGTTTTCTTGATAGTGCTATGTTCTCCTCTATTTCAGTGTAATTAATATGCTCAATATAAATAGCTAAATCTTCAAAAAGATTTGCCTGCCTCTCAAGCGCTACATTTTCAATTACACACTAAATTAGGCACATGATTGAACACGAACACTAACACTTTCCAACAGGTGGTAAATGAGCGATTTCCATTCATCAGCTCAGCAATAGCACTGTGGCCAAACTGTCGCTGTTTCAGAGTTTTTCTAATATACCAAGAGTTTTCAACCAATTAAAAAAATCATTTATTTCATGGAAAGATATAGGCAAATGAAATGTCTAATTCTAATCTAAGCTCACAGAGTAGAGACAAGGTTGGTTTTTCCATATGTGATGCTAGAATGTAAATGAAATTTTGTGTGTGCTATAAAAATGTATCATACTAAATCCATCGAAGTAAATTTATAATGGACTTCTGATGGTTGCAGATAATTAATGCTTAACAGTTTTTAAAAAGGTACTGTAATGCTTTTAAAACATTTTTATTGAATTTATTGGGGTGAATTGGTTAATAAAATTATATAGGTTTCAGGTGTACGGTTCTATAACGCATCATCTGTATATTGCATTGTGTGTTCACCACCCCAAGTCAAGTTTTCTGCCATCACCACTTATTTCCCCTTTATCATCTCCTACTTTCTCCCTTCCTTTTCCTTCTTGTTATTCTCAAACTGTTGTATGGGCCTATAAGTTATTTTCTTTGCTTAATCCCTTCACCTTTTTCACCCAGCACCCCAAACTCCATCCCCTCTGATAGCTTTATTTCTCTTTCAAACATCAGATTCTTGAGTATTACTTTGGTATATATGTAAATGCAAAAGTGATCTCTGTTTCACAAATTAACTCAATTTGTAGTTGCTGTTTGCATTGTTTATCACTCTCTTGTCCAGAAAGCAAAGTGAAATCACTACATTTCTGCAGATGCCAGGATGGAGCTGATAGAGGCAGATGATGATAACCGAGACACATTTTATCAGGATTCTGGATTCATTTACCTGCATTTGTAAATGGCCTTCATCATAAGATCATATCTGGCCAAGATGGAAAATGTATTGGGTACTGTTTTTTTTCTAATAACATCAAATAATTTTGGAAGAGTGTCCTGTAACACAGAACACTTTTACTGATGGAGTGTAAAAGCACCGTATAATCCAGCTGGCATACTATGCTAGTCAGGGGTATTGTATTGCCAGGGGAGAGCAAAGTTTCTGGCAAATCTAGTTATATTTTATTAGGTACAGTCCAAGAAAAGGAAGGTTATGAGCCAAGGCTGAGTGACTGAGTTGTGTGTATTTAAATAATCCTAGAGTCGAACAAACACTGCGTAGGCACTCTGGTTGACATAATACGGAGGGAGGAAGAGGAAGAGAGCTGAACAGGCATGGCCAATGCTGGAAGCAGACTGGGTACCGTTAAATGAGAAACCCAAATCTGCTAGATTTCTCAGCAGGAACTGATTATTGAGTGTGTTTATTTAACCTGCTTTCTCTTGGGCTTCTGGAAAAGGTAGACTGTAATTGTCTCCCCATATCTTTTGGACATATCATCATATAATAAAATCACTTTCTCCACAAGAAAACTTTAGATAGTCACACAGGATGCTTCCTGAGATGTATTATTTCTTCTTAAATTTCTTGCTTTCAGCAGACAATTGTTAAATGATCAAATAATCAAAGTAAACATAATTGTATTTATAGATTAATATAATGAAATAAAATCACCCATAGTTATGTATTTGCTTAAGAAGCACATACATAGGTTTTATTATAACCAACCAACCAACCAACAAACAAAAAACAACAGTAAAAGCATTTAGAAGGGGACTAGATCAAAAAAATCTTAAAGCTCTGGTTTGTTGCTAATTAAATTTTACACATACCAAGTTCATTACAGGATGAATCAATTCTGGATGTGCTAATAATATAGGAAGTCTAGCAGGTAAAACAAGACAACTGCAACAAGAAAAGCAAAAGCAAATTTCTAAAACTTGAAAAGCGACAATTTTTCACATTGAACGGGGGCAGCTGGAGTGCAGGAGCATTTCCCTGGGAAGCAAGAGACTTCTGTTCAAGCCCAAGCTCCGACACTGGTCACATTTGGAATGCTGGGAAAACAGTCCAGCCTGGGAGGGTTCAGGTGCATCAACTGACAAGACAGAGGGCTGTACCTGATCAGGTTTGATGGTTTCAGCTCGAAATTCTATATTGCTCATTCAGTTAAGGGCCCTTCAAGCATGTGGAATGTTCTCTAGTGAATGGTGCTTCGCAAAATTGTGGCATCCTGCTATCTAACTCTCATCACTAGAGATCCAAACTACTGAAAATCAGGGACTACAGAACCTTAGAGGTTAGCAGTTTATAAGAATCAAAACAAAATTTAAGAAAGGAAGATACTATCAATATTGAAATATGCCATTAGTCTTTATAATTATTAATTAAAGGGAAATAGAGAGCATCTATTTTAATAAAAAAATTTGGGAGGCGTTTATATGTCCCAAAAATATTTACTACATATATTTTTATAGTTAATATTTTATTTTCAATACATTTTTTGAGAAGTCATTATCAACAACTTGCATTTCATCAGTTGCATTATCACATTCAGGTGCCCTGTTAAGAATTTCTCTTCTATTCTTTCATCGATGAGTATATTTCTTGACTTGGCCTGAACATTTCCAGGTACAGAACCATGTCATCAGAAAAAGATGGGGCTTAAAATCATTGGGAAATGTAATGGATCTGAACTGTTACTGCACAGCAGTCTTTCCTGTGAGCAGACAGGCAATGGAAAGGTGTATTAGAGGCCATGAAGAGATGGCACACTTTTATTCAGTTAAGAAGAAGTATATATACTGCTCACAAAAATTAGGGGATATTTCAAAATGAATATGAAGCGATAAAAAAAGAAGCATTTGATTTTTTTTATTAAACAAGAACATCAGAAAAGCAAACAAGTCAAAGAAAGTTATACAATTATGCAAATGAGATGCAAGACCAACTTTTATTTCATTGGTGAAAATGCACTATACAGAAGATTGAAAGTACTAAAGTATCTGCATGTTTCCTGATTCTCTAATTTTTGTGAGCATATATATGACATATATGTTTATTTATCTGTATATATGTTTTATAAATCAATATTTAAGAACTAAGTATCATTTTTTCCCTGATATCTTTAACTTAGCTCCAGAGAAAAGAGTAAAACAAATGAAGTTCTTTGGCACTCCCTGATGCTGACATTGTCTAAAGTTCTTAGGAATTCTCACTTGCTCTATGGACTCTTTTCCACTAAGGTGTTCACTAATAACATCTTATTGGGATTTATTTCATTGTTTTCAAAGCTCTAAGAAATAAAACTCAAATGCAGAAATTGAAAACATTGTATCTAAAGCCTCATCTTACATTTTCTAGCTCAGTGCAAATATTATGAGGGCTTTCTCCTTTTCAATAAAAAGAACTCATTAAAAGCTCTATCAAAATGTAATTTGCAAGTCTTGTGATTTGTAAATAAGCAAATCAAATAAAAGAAATCCTTTGTCAGACAGTTCTGATATGTTGGCTTAGCAATAAGGTCCAGGTAATTGGAACAGACAGTTAGTTACTTTTACAGATTGTTTTGAAAGGAGAGTTCCTGGACCTTCTCAAATCACATACATAGTGGGCTAGGACAGGTTTAGCCCTGTGGACATTTTGCAGTATAGTCTTCAATTATTATTTTGTTTGGTGAAGTGAGAAACACAATATTTAAAAAAAATTTTTTTTTTCTGTTTTACAGTGATGAGATGCCTGTAGTCAACATTTCTGATATTACTATTTCAATGTAGGATCCCTGTAATTTTAAATACTGGGTATAAAAAGAGTCATGCAATGTTTAGCTGACATCACTTTCTAAATTACTCACTAGAGTAACTGCCATAGAACGTAAGTTGTAGTCACATCCGCATGAGGGTGGATTGGCTGTAAAACATTGGCTTGTTACATTGGCTAATTTGTACTGAGTGATTCAGACTGATTCTAGAGTCATTACAGCATATGTAATTAATGTCAATAACTGAGAATTCACTTGCTCACAGTTGTAGGGTACGAACAATGGGTAATTAAAATATAATTAATGAGCTCATTAAGGTGTCAGCAACAGAAATGTTTTGTTAATTCAGCTGTAGTTAGTGCAGTCATATAGTCCTACCACATTTTAATTCATAATGGAGAAACAATAATCTTTAATGGCAAGTATCTCTGCTTTACAATGTACAAAATCATTCTTAGAGAAAGCTGGGTGCTCTGACTTTTAGCACAAGCCACCCAACACAAGCACAAGAGCAGAAGGGTCTCAGATTGACAGACATACAGATCAATAAGCAGTTCTCAATTTAAACATTGAGTTTCGTGTCTTGCATTTTTAACACAGTTCATTCCTCATTTGCTAACTTTCTTATTCTCCAAGAGTTACCACGCTATTTTTTTAGTGTTTTTGGGCCTTTGGCAAACTGAATAAACTGGCAATTATGATGCAACTAAGTTTCAACTTTTTAAAACATTTTATTTTATGTATTTATTAATTTTATTTAAATTTATTGGGATGCATACAGGTACTACTCAATCAACAGAACACTGTCTGCTCGCCACATTGTGTACCTTCTGCCCCAAGCAAAGTCTCTTCCCAGTCCCATTTCCTCCCACCTTTGCCTGCCACCCTCACTCCCGCCCTCTGCCCTCTCCTCTGGCTATAGCCACCCTGTTTAAAGAGTTAATGAACAACAATTCTCTGAGAATATGTGTGTATGCTTGACTGATGATCACAAACTTATTTAAGTATGACAGCTAAAATTTAATGTAAAAAGGTTTGATGATGGCAGTTTTATAATTAGTATATATTGGTAGAAAAAAAATCACTAACAACTAGAATAAAATCAACAATGCTTCAAATAAATTGTCTTTTTAAAAATTAGTCATGCTATCTCTTTAAGTAGAATAATTATATCATCCATATCATCTAAAATATCAATATGCATATTTGTAAGTCATATGCAATCAATTTAGTCTTTTTAATTTCTTTTTTTTGTATGGATTCTTGAACTTCACAGAAATTTGGGACTCCTCAATTCCATTCCCTCTCAATAATGTCTATGACTAAAACAAAAACAAGAGGTTGGGAACATTGGCTTAGCTGACCAGCCCATTTGGATTTTACAGTATATTTGTATAATAAAATATAGATATAAGAAACCTATCAATATATACCAGTATAATTAAAGTATGGAATAGTGACTTAGGCAGCAAATAAATTATATAAACAGTAAGGGCAGTGAGATTTACAAGTAGATCCTCATGAGCTAGCATGGGTGAGAGATTTCTACAGAAAAGATTGGGACAGGAAATGAGACTTATAATAAAACCAAGCGTTAGAGAGGCAGAAAGGAGGCATGAAGGCACTCCTGACTAGCAAACACCTAGAGGTGGTAATGAGCAACACACCAGTACCAGCAGGGACAATGAGGAGGCAAGCACAGCTAGAAAGTGTGCTGTTAGGATTGCTTTGGGTTATTGTAGATATGCTTGTAAGGGTAAATTAAAAGCAGAGTATTGTTAGTAAATGACCAAAAGTGACTTTGGAAAGACAAAATAGCTAAGAGGAAAATGATGGCATTGTAAGTATAGACTCTTATCTGGAATTTCCTTGAGATGTAACATTCAAAAGTATGGGAGCTCTAATATCTCCCAGTTGTGACCACTGCTATACCAGAGTGCAACGTCTATAGTGTCCGCATCCTGAGCAGCTGGAGAAATAGCAAGCATTCTCTACAAGAATGCCACTTGTTCTTATACCTAATTCTGATTTTATTATTCATGTTTTACCATGAAGGCACTAAGTTCAACTTTGAAAAAAAAAATGGTCTCTGTTCAACTTTGGGAGACAAGCAGTTTCAAGAGTTTGGAAGAGATGACCACTTATGCCTCAGTAATACCTGGTGGATGCTGGAGTGGGTCACAGAAACATGGCTAAGCAGAAGAAGCTGTTACCTACAATGAGAAGCAGCCTGAATGAGGGGATTATTGGGAGCTGGTCTGTGCCAGAGGAATGGGCCTCTTGATTAATTGGCAGGAAATTTCCTACATTCTGTAACAACTGTAAATGAAGTTGAACTAGTTTGGAGAGTAATGAGAGCTTTTGAGCAAGCAAGTATCATTATGGAAGCAGGAATTTAAGCAGACAATTCAGGTGGAGGGGTGCAGGCATAAGGAAGAAGTCAGGAGCAGGTAGAACACTTAAGTACTCGTGGCTTTGCAGGGGTCTAGATGTCTGGAGATGAGCATGGACTTGGCAATCAGAGAAATGGAGGAAAAGAAAGGATGGGCCTCAGAGATAATTCAGTGGGAGACTGGCAGGACTCAGTAGCTCTCTTTCCCATGACACAAAGGACATGGAAGAATAAAGGCTGAATCAGAAGTTTGGAGCTTGGAATACTGAAGTATGACAACATGAGGTATGACAACAACTGACTTCTGAGGAGAAGATGAATAGATTGGAGTTTGAGATAGAAAGCTCCTTTTGGGTATACTTTTTTTTTTTTTTCCCTGAAGCTGGAAACGGGGAGAGACAGTCAGACAGACTCCCGCATGCGCCCGACCAGGATCCACCCGGCACGCCCACCAGGGGGCGACGCTCTGCCCACCAGGGGGCGATGCTCTGCCCCTCCGGGGTGTTGCTCTGTTGTGACCAGAGCCACTCTAGTTCCTGGGGCAGAGGCCAAGGAGCCATCCCCAGCGCCCGGGCCATCTTTGCTCCAATGGAGCCTTGGCTGCGGGAGGGGAAGAGAGAGACAGAGAGGTAGGATAGGGGGAGGGGTGGAGAAGCAGATGGGTGCCTCTCCTGTGTGCCCTGGCCGGGAATCGAACCCGGGACCTCTGCATGCCAGGCCGATGCTCTACCACTGAGCCAACCGGCCAGGGCCTGTCCTTTTGGGTTTATATGTTTTGCATTTGAGGAAAACAGCAGAAATACAATAGGAAATTCTCAAAGTATCGTAGGAGATTAAACAGTAGAACACAAAAGAAAGTGGAGGTCAATTTCAAAGACTTTCCTCCTCACCCTGGAAATAAAATTTTTTCACTAGTATAGAATATGTTATAACAGAGAAATTAAATAGGAAATGAGAATATTTAGGTGCTTCATTCAGAATTATAGAACATGATTTTCTATTTGATAGTATTCTCTTTCATTTATCTATTCAACAGACAACTAAGTTTAATGGCAGTCGTTCTTTGAAATTTATTCATCCAAATTGGAGTACGGTCAAAAGACCCTGAAGAACAACTTCTGGGGAAGAAATCAATGGCTTTAGAGAAAGCACAAAGATATGGAAGATGGGAAAAGCAATGGGAAAGAATGAGAAAGATGTGAGGATATAAAAACTGAAGAAAAATGAGGCATGGAAAGCTAAATTGAAAAGACACTGAATTTCTCTAATGGCTCACACTGAAAAAAAAAATGCTACATTAGCCCTTTGCTTTTAAATAAATAAAACATTTTCCCAATAATGCCAAGATGACTCATGACGCACTTTTTATGTATCTTGTAATTTTCCTACACACTGCAAAGACAACACAGTTGAGCTAATAAGACTAGCCAAGTCTTACATGTAATTATAGGATGCCTATAGCATTTATAGTACAATATATTAATGAAAGCCAGTTATTTCATTATGGCATAATGTAAGGGAAAGCTTTTATAGTCACTTGTTAAAACAGACCAAAAAGCATTTTCCCGAATATAGCTAAGGGGCAGTAGAATGTAAGTGGATGCTTTTGCCAGGGTATAGAAACAGCTTTTCCTGTCACTAAAAGGACAAACTATAATCCATCTGCCATGTATAATTTGACAATCTGCAGCACTTTAACAGTAGGAGGGAAAGATGTGTCTTCCAAAATTTCCCCCGAATGAGGAGGCTTTCAGCAGCTCCCAATTACTATCCAGGCTGAATGTCTCACTTGAGACATCTGCTCAGCAGTTAGCCATGGAAACCTGGCACACGGGAGACCAGAGGTGTGCCTCACAATTATTGTTGGCCTTAGAGTGGCCAATAGTTTGAATAGGAGCCAATCATTAAGCTTCAGGTGTGCAGTTTGGCAGCCCTTGGTGGTGTGCCAGGATGTGTCCCCTAACTTTTGTGCACTCAAACTTTTGCGATGATAATCATGCTAAAGTTCAAGGTGAAGAAAATCCACTGTGAAGGGAGTCTGTGTTGAGTAATGAGCCGAAAATCTTAATGCTTTTCTATTGATAATAGAAGAATGAAAATCATATAATGCCATAGATCCATGTTTCCTGCTGATAAGAACTGCTTTTTCAGGACACACTTCAGTTCATTACACTTACTAAACCCACTGAAAACCTTTCCTGGCACCAGTTCAGAATCCACAAAGCTGTTCTCTACAAAGACCCACTTCAGTTATCATGTGGCTGGTTTCCCAGGTAGGAATGATTTTAAGAGGCAAAGAAGAAAATGAAAAATTCCATTTTGCAGATGTAGGTCATCTTCTGAGAAATCTTGACAAAGTTGGATGAAAATGAAGGTGGACCCTTTATAAGAAAAAGAGCTAAAAGGTAAAAATAATAGCACTGTTCATGGGGAAAGAAACAGATGAGGGTTTTCTCCATGTGCAGCAATGGAATCCTTGCAAAACTACCACAGTCTACAGGCACCCATTTCAAACAACCAGAAGACCTACTTAGGGAGAAGTCTAAGGAAACATTACTGCCAACTTAGGAATCCTAGATTGTATCCTTGAACAGAAAAAGAACACCAGTGGGAAAACTGAAAGCTGAAAAAATTCTATAGCGAATACTATTGTACCAATGTTAATGTCTTGATTTTGAACATTTTACTATGATCATGCATGGTGTTTATATCAAGGGAAGCTGGATGAGGCATAGTTGGGAACTTTCTGTATTATTTTTGTAACTCTTGCAAGCCTAAAATTATTTCAAAATAAAAAGTAAAAAAGCACCCAATTAGTTCAATAGAAAAATTAATGTGCTAAGGACTTTGTCAATGTAAAGCCAAATCAATGTGCTAACGGTCCTTATTTTGAGCTATTGTGGAGTTACAGAATTATAATGGCATGACAGTTTCAACCATTGTGGAAGAGATAATACCATAGACTTATTTTATTTTATACTTAAGGAAACCAACACAAGAGCCATGAAGTCACTTCTCAGAGAGCCAATATTTAATTAAATGCAGAGCTGGGAAAAGAGCCAGGGTTCTGTGCCAATGTCACAGACACAACCTAAAGTAGCATGTTGCTTCTGTGCAGTCAACAGCCAGTCCCCAGATAGGAAACAAGCACCTGGTATGTTCAAAGCCCTGAACCAGATCTGGAAAGATGTGGCTCTCTCCCTGTTCCTGTCTATGTTGATGTTTGTAGCTATATCCCTTCGAAATGATACCAGTGGCGTTGAGGAGACATATAAATTGATGGCTAAATTCTTAAAACCACTAGGCACTAAATATTTCATGTTAAACAAGCATATTGACAATCATAGAAATATGTAGTTTATTATAGAAATTATTATATTACTAAATTCTACATAATTAACCCGATGGTGTCAGCTCTGAAAGAAGACAGAACACTGACAGGTCAGGAGGGCAGAGAAAATGTTGAAACGGATTGTTACCACCAGGTCCTCCTCTCTCAGGGCACTAAATGAAAAGGATTATGTAACGGTTGGGGGGGGGCTTTCAGTCCTTTCATTGGACAAGATCCATTTACCCTTTTCCGTCTCCACCCTCCCCACTCCCCGCCAGACAGTGGTATATTAAGAGAAATATACATAGAAAGAGGTTGTTCATGACAGAGACAATGTTCTAAAAGTGCAATGTAAGTAAGAGACAGTGTCTGGAAACAGAGCACAGAAGTTAAAAAGGAAGGATGACTAGCCCACTCAAACAGGGAAATGGGCATGTTCATATGTTTCCACTGTTTTTAATTGTGGAAAATGCGGAAGGCGTGAATTTAATGTGGCCTCATCAGTGGGTTTGCTTTTAGCAATATGTATTCCTGAAAACAAGCCTTCCCGAACATGCGCGACCTCAGCAGATTGCAGAGCACATGTTGCCAAGCGCGTAAACACGTTGATTTTCCAGCATTTGTCAACATCAAATGCTCAGAGTTTCCACTTTTCTTCTTTTCATCAAATCAAGTGTTATTACAAGACCTTAGCAGACAAACCTCAGCTCACCATCAAGTGTTTAGTGTCTTCGGGCTCATCTTACATTCAACCCAGGGCAGTAATTTAATATGCATTATGAGTGGCTTGACAATCCTGGATTTTTTTTTAATTTGGACACATTCCTTAAGAATTCTAGAATGATAGCCAGCCTAGTATTAGATTCAGTAGTGAGTGCTACATTGATTTGTCCCAAAAAAGAAAATGTCAGTCTTATCACACTCCATGGAAAATCACATGCTCTTTGAGGGCAGTGGCTACTTTTCCAACCATTATGACCCACACAGTTCTTGACGAAGTCTTTTCTCAATGGTAGGTGTTTAATAAATCTTAACCAACTGACTCACTGACAAAATGATTAAAAGAATAAATGAGTGATTTGTTGAATGAGTTCAATAAATAATTTCAAATAAATCATTGTGAACAATGCCTGGCATTTCTTTCCTAAGACACAGACATCATGACTTTGAAATGTCACATTCAATGAAAGTGACACATATCCTTCAAAGTCAGAAGAAAAATAAAACAAGTTTCTGGCAATTCAAGCTGCCCCTAACTCTAGAAATATATATTTTTAGCTTGAAATATACAAATAAATCTCTCTGTGTTCCAGACATTTAGTCTGAACAAATAAACTAGACCAAATAAGTACCTGGTGTTAAGTTTCATGCTGGAGTTTTTGACTCACCTTCTGTTCCTTCTTTACCTCCTTTGGGCCTTTGCTTCCTGGAATGTCCTTTCCTGACTTGTCAACCAGACATTCCAGCTCAGGTCCTAATGCCTAGAGCACATCCCACCGCTACTCTCCTAATTATTCTTGGCCACATTGAACATATTGTTTTGCTTTGACTTAGCCTAGTAAGATTCAAGAAAAAAGGTGAGGATTTAGAGGTCAAATTCATGGAGAAAATTAACATCATTTTGGGAGATTAGTGGGTTCTTCTTCTTTGTTCTAGCCTAGAACCTCCTTGCCATTCTCCAAACAATCCCTGTGTGCTCCTGCCTTGACCTCTCACTGTTTTGGTGTGTGTGTGTGTGGGGGGGGGGGTTGCCCTGCAAGACATTTCGCCACATAACCACTGGGCTTGGCTCTCACTTGGCTCTCACTTGGCTCAGGACTCTGCTCAGATGTGACTTTACTGGGGAGGGCTTATCCACCAATCCTACATAACAGCTCTGTATAAAGGACAGTCTTGTTTTGCTTACTGCTGAATTCCCATACTGGGCATCCAATAAACATTTTTTGAATAGGTGGATCAATAAAATATCATATTTTCTAAGAATCATAAGGCATATTAAATATTAACTAATCAAAGTAAAGAAATTTTATGAACCTACTTGACCATACTAGAACATGCTTTCAGAAATACAGCTCTGGTTATATATTATACATAAACTGTTCCCTCTGTTATATACTGTTCCTCCTACTGAACACCTAGAGAGTTTATCAAAAGTTAGATATAGTTTACTGTAATGTTCTTTAATTAATTTAATGGTTAGTAGTTCCCCACCCCCACCCCAATTAGCTTTGAAATTCCTTGAGTTCAGAGACCACATCAAATATTCTTTCATATCACTCTGGTGTTTAACACAGTGTGAGATACACAGGAGACACTTGGGTGATTACTGACTGATCAGTCTTACTCAGATGTGTGATAAAGCAAGAATTGCATAGCTATGTGGAAAGTATATTCTCCTATTAAAAATGACTGTTGAAGTTTAGAAATAAAATTGATACTGAATTAGTATTATTAAGAAATTTCTGATTGGAAAATTTTACCTTGTTTGCAACCAAATATGTGCTAATATTCAATTAATGATATAGTTTCCTTGAAATTTAATTTTGTTTGTTTAACTGTAAGAAGATAGATACACTGTTAAAATAAAAAAGGACAGAAACTCATTAGGTGATTCTTACAAATGTTTCCATGGGAAATGACCTTATTGATTGCTTTGGGTATGATTGGACAAAAGATTTAGAAATGTGCCTTGGAAAACATAAACAAAACCAAAAAGTTATAATAAAACCTTATATTTCATAGTGGATAATCTATCAGTATGGTTTTAAAGAGGCATTTCTTTTTTTTGTTCTTGAAGCTAATGAAATGGTCTAATTTCTATCAATTAGAAATGAATGAGATGGGTATAGAGTTTCTCTTTTTCTTAAAAAAAATAACATAGGAGAGTGGACCATCCATCACCATTTAGTGAGCCAACCTTGGACTTTTGAGAGAATTCTGGTCTTCTACTTTTTTAGGGCAATGACTCAACTAATTGCCCAAGGGATTCACAAAGTACAATATTTTTATGACAGAATTTTTTATTCTTTTGCAGTGGTCACTAAGGAGAAAATTGTTTCTTGGAAACATAGACTCATAGAGCTATATTTAAAAGACAAACTGCTATTAATTTTTGTTTTTATTCTCATTTTAAAGTTTAAATAAATTTAATTTGTTTTCTTCAGGTCAGTGTAAAATGTCTTTCCACATTTGAAAATTGTCAATATACTTTCAAAACATTTTTAAACTTAGAGTTGTCGTCATTCTTGAACTTGGCAATAGTTTCACTGTCATACATACACACCAAAATCCAAGTTAAAAAAATAGACTTTCAAGAAGATGAGGACATGAACAAACATGTATTAATAATATAATAAATTTTTCTGTTTTAATTATTTTTAAATACGTTTGTGACAGTACTTAGGTAAGAGATATTTTAGCTATTAATAATTCAGGAAAAGTAAATTATAGAGTGAACATATTTGTATGGCTTTTATCTTTCATGTCTCATTTTACTTTTCTACCACATGCTCCCCAAAATAGTCACTACCAAACTATTTCTGTAAGATTTTTAATAACAACTCTCTCTGTATCTAAGTACTCTACCAAAATAAGGAGATGCAATGCAGAGAAAATGTTTCATATTTTAAAGTAACAAACAAATCAGAGTTTTAATCTGCTTCGAGTGCTGGAGTGTTTTTTAACCCAGTATTGCTGAAATCGTGCTCTGGCTTGGGGGAGGAGACGGAAGTGAAGGCACAAACCATAGTGACAGGCTATGAGTTGAAATCGGAGCATCCTTGCTCAGAAAGACAGGTGAGGGGAGGCATACCCAGGTGGACGTGGAGACTGAGGTTGATGGCACAAAGGCAAATATCTAGAGACGATGAGAGACACAGGGAGCAGCCAAGCACGGGCTGGGGTGGTGCTCTCTGACTGTGTTAGGAGCTTGTCACAGGGTGGGTAATGAATGGGTGAATGTCAAAGACTAGGAGGTGTTTAAAGATGTGACTGTGGGCAGCCACTGAACTCCCAGGCCCTGTCACAGGTAATTAGATGGTGCTCAGGGAGTGTGGTAGCAGGAAGTATAGCAGAACCATCCAGAACAATTGTAGGCTTTTGGCCTCCCAATGCCCCCCCCCCCCAACCTCATAATCTTACAAAGCAATGGGTGCCAATTATACTGTTAACTGTGTTATAAAATTAGAAAAATAAATACATAAATTTAAAAATCTACCATGATCCTGTCACTCAGAAATAGCTAGTGTTTCAATATCCCAACTTGGGATCATTTCTTTTTTTGGACTCCCTCCCCAACAAAGAATAGCATATTGTATGCATTTTTGTCATTTCAATTATTAGGGTTCTTTATTGTCCTTTTTTTGGTGTTTATATTTTTCTTCTTTCTCTTACCCCCTATGTGCCATAAACCATCAAAGTAAGAGTAACACCAACTACTAGATTCTTCCCTCAACAATTTCAGCACAATCTCCATTGTTATCAAATGTGGCCTATAAAAAGAAAGTTCCCATGAACAGAGTTCAAGATAACTTTACACGTTTAATTTACCTTGTCAGTGTGGGCTCACAGATATTCATGGTTTGCAGCCTAAGGGTAAGAAGAATACTGGAAAATAATGTGAGTTATTTATATACAATATACCTTTGAAGAAAAGCAAAAGGACATCAGAAAGGAAGTCAATTTGCTGGCAAAAGTATGCTTCAGGCATTCCTATCAGAGCCCAACTTATATCATCTCCATGTACCTATGCTGTCCAGTTTGGACCTATCCCGGCTCGCTTTCCTCTTGATTTGGGTGAATCTGTTGAGAATTATCAATCCTGTTCCATCATGAACAGTTGGCTCTGGCACGCCAAATGATATTTGGGAAGAGAATCTCATTTTAACAACCCTGTTGACTTTCCGGCTTCTCCGTTACCAATCATCAGAGTCTAATTTACTCTTCAGGGGCCCTAATCATTCTATAGCCCAAACAGGACAGAAAGAAAATAATGTGTTCACTTAACAGAAAGAAAGTCTATACTCCCCAAACAAAACGAGTCAGACAGAGAACTTAGAATGAACAGGCTCTGCTGACGGACCCTTTTCCCTACTTTTCATCAGTCTGGTGACAGTCACTCTGGACAGAGATAAATGAGAGGTCAAGCTACCCTTCAGTTTTCCAGAGGATTATTTTGCCCACAGATAAGGCACAAAGGAAGAAGAAATAGTCAAGACCAGCCTGTAAGAAAACACACAAAAAAAGGCTAACTAACAAAAGCTCATTCTCCTCGGAGATTCCCTGCCCCCTCTCCGGCTTGGTGAGCATGCCCACCAGCCTGTAGAGTTCGTTATTTACTTATTTTTTCAGTAAGAGGAAATAAAAGCACAAAGCTAATATGTAGCAAAGATAATTGTGTCTCACATAATAGATGATTGTGCTGCTTTTCCTAACTTTATAGCTGATGTTAAAAAACCGAAAGAAAATAAAAACTGTCTGCACTCATTCTGTTTTATAATATAGAAAGCCCAGGACCATACCAAATGAGGTATGTTAAAAATAGATTGATTGTTTTTCAATAAAGAGAATAGTTATAAGCCTGACAAGTTCTCATTGTGAGCTCTGAATTTTCTGTCTCCAATTTCGGAACCAAAGAAAACTTTCTAATCACTATTATTATCCATGTGGTATATTAAGAAAAGAGGTACTAATCTTATAACAAGTAAAAGGCAAATACACAGACACACATAAGTTTGTTACAGGTCTTTCTTTTTGTGGATGAAATTTAGCTTGTGCAATTACTTGCTTTCTGAGTCACTTGGAACTTATTCGTCTAAGAAAGATAATTTTAGATTCTTTGAATTTTCTCAGGGAAAATCTAATCGTGAATATATAAAGGACTTTGAAAAGTCCTGACACCTACTTCTTCAGTTATTTTAAATATATGATTTGAAAAAGAAGTCTCACAATGACTTCTTAGATACTTAGCACTCCTTAATTATAACAAATGAAATTCAACGGTTAAGGTTGTTACTGACAAAATGACTTTAACTAGATGTATCAATTAATGTATTATCTTTAAAACATACTTCTGAAAACACAATGCACACAAATGGCTTAAATTAAACATATAAAAGATACTTGAAAGTGAAGCGATTCAGAAGCTGATAATGACTTCCATTTATGTACATATTATAAACATCAGATGTAAACGGGTTCCCGTCTTCCAAGGTGCCCATATTGAAAAATGCATTTATGATATTTCAAAAAATTTTCTAACTGGGTTTTATGCTTCCTTCTTACTTAGAGGCTCAAATAAAATAAAGTCAACGGGTCCCCTCTGAGGCTGCAAATCACTACGTGTCGTAAATGATGCAGGGCAGCTTCAGGATCCATTCTAACTGGGACATACAGGCAAACCCATGAGAGCTCACCTGCATTTTGGTCAGTGACACGATGGTTCTGATCATGCAGCTCTGGCCTACCCCTACCCAGTGTATCTCCCTCCACAATCTTCCTACTGTGTTCCCTGGAACTCCCCTCATGGTTAACACAGTCTCCCCCACCCTCAAACTCCTCCCCTCATGTTCTTATTTTTGCTTTTTCCTGTAACTGAGCCGTGGTTCACTCCAGAAGGGAGCGCTGCAGTTCTCCCCACTGCAGGTTGCTCCTCCTACAGGTAGCAGGGTCAAGAGGGTGCCAGTGCTCCTCTCCACGTTGTCCTCCATCACCCTCCACACTCTCAGGAAAACTCTGCTCTCGCAGGGTTTGTCTCCCTTCTCTCCGCCATGCGTGGATGTCTAGGTCACTTTCTCTGTGTACTGACCCTTCGGCACCTGGGTCACCATCTTCCTCCCTGGTGTAGGTCCTTCCATCATGTTGGTTCACTACAGCCTTGCGTTCCCTAGCTTCTTATATTTCTGGCCTGCTCATCTTTACTAACCTTGACTTCACTTCCATTTCTAAACTTTGGGATGTGCCGTTTCCCGGACCTGCACACCATGAAAATAAAAATCAAATGGCCTACTTTTAGACCACTCCAGCCAGTCTATTCAGCATACCCTCTCACTGACCTGCGCTTGGGCTCAAAGACCTCCCGTACCTCATGGTTACCATGTCTATCACTTAGGCCTTCATTTCCTATCTAGGTTACAGTTCACAGTTTATAATTTCAATCACAATTTAGCCAGCACCCTCAAATCTCTTCATTTTTTACCGTAACAATTTGCTGCCCAAACTCCTACCCTGGATAAACCTGTCGCCCTTCTTCATAATTTATCAGCAAAGATACCACCATTATTTAGGTCTTTACTTCTGGAATCTAATGGTCTCCCACTTGTACTGGTGCCTCAATACTGCTCTGAAAATATTCAAAGCTTCCCTACTAATTGCTTTTTGGTGTTCTAATGTGGCTAGTCTCAATTTTCTTAACTTTTCTTAGACTCTTGAAATTAACAATATATCACTTAACTTATAGATACTTCATGAATTATTTTTAAATGACTAAATAAAGATAGAATAAATAGAGGCTTTCTTGGATTCAGTCAAAGTAGCCTAATTCTCTATAGTTGCAAAGCTGTCTGCTCTCCTCAAATTTATCTATAATTCAGTTCATTCCCAATCAAAATATTTGGTCAGTTTGTGTATGTGTATGTGTGAGAGTGTGAGTGCATGTGTACATTTGTGCATGCATAACTGAACAAGTAGATTTTATGATATGTTTGGACAACCGAATATGCATGTGTAAAAAAATGTATCTGGTCCTCTAATTCATATCGTATATACAAAATCAATTCCAAATGGATTAAAGATATAAATGTAGAAAATAAACTTTTCAGATGAAAAAACTTATGTCTTTGGAATAGGAAAAGATTTCTTAAACATGAAAAACACTAAGACATCATTAAAAGAGTAAAAGGCAAACCATAGAGTGGGAGAGGTCTTTACAGTGTATATGTTCAACAAAGGACTCATATCTAAGATGTAAAAAGAATGCCTCTAATTAAGTGAGACAAAAGGCAGTCGAGCCAGAAGATGGTCACAACCTGAATAGAAATTGTACAAAAGCGTATTTCCAAATGGCCAGGACTTGGAAAGAAGCTGAATTTCAACAAGAACCAGTGAAATGCAATGCAAAGTAAACCCATAGTGAGTGAGATATCACTATATACCTACCAGGATGGATACAATAAAAAAGATAGAACATGCCAAGTATAGGCAAGGACATTGGAACCTGTATATTGCTAGTGGGCAGGTAAATTGGAAAAACAAGTGTGGAAATCCATTTTGGCATTATGTGCTAAAGCCGAACACATGCATATCCTCTGACATAGTAATTTCACTCCATACATGCCCACCCCAAACTATATGCTAGAATGTTCATGGATACAATATTGGTAATTGTTCAAAATGGGAAATCCTGAAAAAGTGTGGCATATTCACATAATAGAACAGCATAAGGAGGGGCTGGTAGACATTTTATGTAAAGAAAGAGATAGTAAATATTTTAGGTTTAGGGGCCATTCAGTCTCAGTTGCAACTGCTAACTTTGCCATTATAACATAAAAGCAGCAATAAACAATATATAGATAGATAGACATGGCTGTGTTTCATAAAACTTTATTTATGAAAATAGATAGCTGGCCAGTGGAGCATAGTTTGCTGACCCTCTGCTGTATGTCAACACACAAACAAAACTTTGCTATATTTACTCCATGGAGTATTATATAGTAATGAGAGTAAGTGACAACTACATGTAGCTAAGTGGGTTAATCTCACAAACTATAAACTGAAAGAAGCCATATGGAAGAATCCATGTTATTTGATTGCATTTATACACAGACCAAAGATAAATAAAAGTGACTCATGGTCTTCAAAGTCAGGAGGGTAGCTTCTCCTGGGAGGGGGGGTAAAGTAGGGAGTACACGAGAGCATGAGGAGGGCTTGACAGGGTGGTTCCGCTCCACTTCTTGAGCAGGATGCAGTTACACAGGGGATTCAGTTTAGATAACGTCAGCTACCTGTATGGATATAACTCATACACTTTTAGGTCTGTATATTATACTTCAATAAAAGAAATCCTCTGTTGTGTACTATAGGGAATAATTATTTTTTTAAACAACGGTTTGACTCTTTGCACTTGAATTGCTGCCCATTGGAGTTACTTAAAACACGTGACCTTCCAACATGAGAATGTTTCTGCTTGCTGAACAGGGTGCTAGTACTTGGTAAAAGTCCTCTCTCAGTAAATAGTCTAGAAGTTATGTTATTATATAATGGACAAGGGGCACATTTCTATGAGGGTCACAAGTTGGGATGTTTGACACTTGCCATAGTCTAGCTTGAGGTTTCTGACTGCAGACTCAGAACCGGTACCACTGCTAGAAGAAGCATTTGCAGAAAGATAGGTTCTAGTTTTCAGAAACAATAGGTCATGCACTGTAGTATAATTTTATTCCCTGGTTGCTAAATTCACTTGATAAACCATAGAGTTAAAAGACCAAACTTTTGAAACTTACTGGGAAAGAGATGAATTTTACTGCTATTTGGAGAATGGATTTGAGGGAGCTCAAGAGGGGATGGTTCAAGAGGCCACTGTATTATGATAGAGGTGATGGTCACTGAGCTCAGGTGATCACAGTGGGCCCTGAAGGAAGGCTATTCAAGATTTGGTGATGGAGTTGACAGCATTCACTGAAAGATTGATTACAGAAGTACAGTGATGGCATCCAGGTTTCTGGCTTGAGGATTTGGGTAGATGATAGCTTCATCTTCTGTAATGGCAAAGACTTCCAGGTTAGACAAACTTTGGAGGAAAATTTAAAACTCCATGTGGACACATTAATTTTGAAATTTTTCTCAGTAGACTGTAGATGTAAAATAGGTAACTAGACATGTTTGTTTAGAACTCAAATAACAGAGGTAAATGCTAGAGGCATAAATTTGGGAATCACAAGCCTTACACGGAGATTTAAAGCCATGACTACTGCTGCTCTCTGGGGGATGAGCAGGAGAGAGGTATCTCCGAGATTCTGCAGGACTTGGAGTCCTGGATGAGGAGGAGAAAGCCACAAAATCTATAGAACAAGTGTGAACATGTTGTTAAATTGGTGCCATTCTTATCCTGGTGTCTGTGGTCTTCTCTCTTTTCCCATCCCTAGTTTGAGAGAGTATAATTTCTCCTGGGCATCTGTGCTCATGTCTGAAGACCAAGTGGAAAATGGGAAGCTTTCCAACAGAGCAAGTAGTTCAGCTTTAGAGTCTAATCTACTCTTTTCCAAAGTTTGTATGCCTGGTAAGGTCAAATATAATGTGCACTCATTGGGCCCATCACCCACAAAGGGCCACTGAGCATAATCTTCAGAGTAGTTATTTTCATGTATAAAGTGCTTAATGCGTGCCAGGCACTAGTCTAAGTGTTTTAAATGCCTTCAACATTTGTGACCATGATACTGTTATCCCCACTTACAGTCTCAGAAACTGAGTCAGGTACACAGTGTCAGAGGAATCCCTAACAAGGACCCCTGACAAATGCTAGTAAATTGTGTGTGTATGTGTGCCATTAGTCTACTGAATTACTCATTTTGGCTAATAAACACTTCACAGGGATTTTGTACATTTAACAAATATTTATTAATCACATTCTATACCTGGAAGACTGGTTTCAGGGGGTAGACACTCTGTGCTCATAATATACATATATCAATTAGCTTAATGCATTTTCTTCCTTCCACTTGAGTGGGAGCAGCTAAACATTCTACGAGTGAGAGGGAAGAGGCTGCTGGTAGGGAGCAGGCCTGGACAGAGCATCATGGTACGAATTTCATGTAATTCACATGGAACCAATCATCGTAGGAGGCATTCAGTAGTTCCAGTTAGAAATGTATGAGTCAGATTTTTGACTCTTGTAATTAGTGATATAAGGTACAAGTATATGCTAATTTCCCACCTGGTTTTAATGAATAAACCTGCACAATGGCATGTCCATAAAAAAATCTTCAGCATAAACAGAATAAGAGGAAATATGAAAAAGAACATTGATCCAAATGACTTCAATCAAAACTTGTTAAGACTTCTTGTCCCAGGGGGGTAAACTTTCAGAAATATGGTAGTTATGTTGAGAAAATGAAGTAAATCCTCTAGCTCATGGACCAGTTATTTAGGACTATTTTGGTGTGTTATATTCATACTTTACTTTGAGAAGTAGTTTTGGTTATGAGTATATACAGATGAGTGTGAAAAAGATAGAATTTTGCAGAATTGCAATTCAATTAGTGGAAATTAATTCAGAAACCAATAGTATGGCATTAAGCAATAAGAATTTACTTATTTATGGTTAGAGAAGATTCAATTAACCTTTCAAGTTTGTATATTCATGGTAGGTAGCAGAGTAAACACTTCATCTGACCTAAAATATATATTATTTATAAATTCTTATGAATACAAGATTTTGCCTTTTGATGTAAACAGCCAGATGTTACCCTTATGGAGTTATCGAAAATTATTAAAACATGCTTATGGCTCATTTAATCAAAGAAATACATTTCTGATTTTAAAAAAGACATGTGTTGAAACAAGAGAAAAGGGCAAGACATGAAGTTCAAACACATTTTTAAAAAAAGTACTATGCATCCCAAATGTTCCAAATATTCAAATAGATCAGAAATTCTTTACAAATACCTGAAGAATGTGCACAGAAACAATGTAGAGCCAATAGGAGAGTACCATCAAAATAATGACAGTTTTATTTAATCCAGACTTCCAGAAGCAAATGTAATTTAACTGTTTCATGGACATGCTGGTCCAATTACCAATGATGAGACTGGGTGATGCTTTCTATGTACTGAAAATGTATTTCATTGAAAAGTCTCTGCCTTCCAGAAAAGAAAGCTTTCATAGATGAACATTTAGGACTATATTCTTTCTTAACGTGCACCCTGAAGTATACCATTAGCATAATGAGAATCTTGCAGAAGCATTAAGGAAAATAGACCCAATTTGGGAGTGATTTCCAGTTGGAGTCATGGTAATACTGCACCTGGTATCTTTAAATAACGTAGAGAATTTATGTGTGCAGAGGTTGGTGATGAATGACATGTTAAACAGTAATCCTTATGAGATGAGAACTGAATCCTTAGAGTTTCAACAAGGTTAGAATTAAAAGTAAGCAAAAATATGAACCAATAAACAGCTAAGATTTTCAGTGTATTCAAATTTCAGGTTTTCAGTTTTGCAGGACAATTTAATGTAGTAAAGGACCATAGAGACAAAGAAATTACTTTGAATTCTCTTTTTCTAACAACAAAGCATATATCTTTGACAATCACATAAATATTATTAATCTTTTTTTTTTGCCAACCAATATTAAGGTTGTATAATCAAGGTGCTAATTAGTTCTTGCACTGCTGAAGTCAGTCAATGAACTGAAGAGTGTCTGAAGGACATAGAGAAAAACATCTGAGTTGTTTGATTATCTGGGTTTAGCAGCTTCTAAATAGTGTGTGTGTGCATGTGTGTGAGATAGCTATGACTGCTCATCAGGATGACTGTTTCGATGAATTCATATACAAATAGTGATTTTCCCTCTGGGTATAGATTATTTTCATGAGTACTGTCCTTGGATGCCAGTTTTTGGAGCCATTAATTTGCATCATGAAGCACATGGCCCCTAAATCAGTTCATTGATGCCTAAATGTTCTTAGTCTATATCTTTTATTTTGATGTATTTTATACATTATTGCTTATCCATTCACCTCCAGGGTCCCAATTCTTCTACTATTAAGTTCTCTAGTGCCATATAGTAGCATTCTCCATGGATATGTGGCCGCAATCTAATGTGTCATGATCAGCAGTAATATGACAAAGGTAATTATTTTATGAATAATGTTGTAGGCTCACAATAATGTATTTTTAAAAAATTAAACACTATCTTCACAATATCAACTACTGTTCCAGTGGCACTGTGATTTGCTTTCTTGGATAAGACAGAAATATTTGAAATTACCTAAATGTCCATTATTCTCAAGATGTCCATGAGGGCATGGTGGACCTTCATCCTCATTGTGTTTCTGAAAAATATGACTGAGAAATCGGGCTTCAAAAATGCCGTAGTAACCAGGTGAAGTGATTTGACATTTAACCAGGCTCTCTATTACATTCCGTATCACCATCAGCAATAAAGCAGTGATGGATCCTTTGAAAATAATGGCTCAGGTGCTCCATGAATACCACCACAAGCTCCAAGCACCTACTTCATCTGTCTGCTTCAATGGTCTCAGAAACAGCCCGGAACTATTACAGATAGAAAAGTGCACTTGCTTCCTCTTGTACAGTAGAAAATGATTAAAAAGTAAGTAACAACTTTTCTTTATTGAGTACACATCATTCTGGAGACTTTATATATGGCCTTTCTAATATTTCCAACATATCTTTATGTCAGGATTATTATCTCTGTTTTCCAGGTGAAATATCTGAGCTTTAGCAGTAAATGGCTGAACAGAGACTTTTCTGTCTGGCTCTAAAGTCAAAGTACTTTCTACTAAATGGTGCTGTTTTCCAAATCTCACTGAAGCCTGAACTCCAACTGATGATGAACTAGATTCAATTATAGTGAATTGGGTTTGAGAATAGGCACTTGTTATGGATGACTTTCAGCACAGTGATGCAGTCACATCGGCCTATCAAAGGATAATGGTGACTTTGACAGCAGTGAGAGACCTAGTAAGTATTTTAAAAACCCACTGGTAATTTGAAAGCTGAATATTATGCAATTTATAAAAGTAAAAACTTTCACCGACTCCATTCTTATTTAATACCAAACATGAAACCTAGGACAAAAGAAGCTGGTATCTGAAGAATCCCAGCCAGGCACTTGAGTTGGTTGTTTTCTGCCACAACTGGAGATATTATTTAAGAATAAAAATTTCAATTTAAGCTTTAAGGACCTATGTGCCTGGCCCTAAATGGATAAGTCTGCACGAACTATTTGACCCTCTTAAGTGTTCAACTTACGGTTACAAGTTTTATAAATAAAATTTCTTTTTTTTTAAATATGTTAAGGTAACAATGTGTTATGATTATATATTCATACTTTCCCCACAACAGATGAAAATCTGAAGTGTATATAGATGGTCTTTATGGAATCTTTCCTGAACCCTTAGAGAAATGATTATAACTTCTGTGCCATTGTAACTACAAAGAAAATGCTCGTTGAAGCCTTGTTCTACAAATGGTATCTTGGTTAATCTATAGTAAATGCAAAGTGAAGAACATCTCATTTCTTCAGTCACTTCTTGTCTTTCTGATATTTTTAATCTGGGATGTTAATGTCTTATTCTAAATAATAACCTTACTACATATGGCCCTTTCTTCTTCTTCCCTTCCTCCCTCCTTCTTTCCCTTCCTTCCTCACTTGGGTATTTTAAAGCACGCCTGTTTGCTGATAGAATTATTCAGTTGGGGGAAAATTTAGATGTTGTATAAGCAAATGGATATGATTGCAAGAGCGAAGTGCAGGAGCAGGTGAGAGAGAGAGTTCAGTGTACAAGTGGGCATGGGGTGGGGTGGGCTAGCCTTAGAGCAGGGAGAGTGCATTCCTTAGAACAGGACGCATGACACCAATGTAGCTTGGTTGCTTGGGGGTGAGGAGGGGTCAAGTGGAGAACTTTTACGATTACTTTTTACTTTCGCACTGAAGTGCATCAGCTGATTGTAACAGCTGGTGAGAAGTTGAAGGAATGATGGATGTTTGAAGAGCGAGGGGAAGTGTATTAGTCTCCTAGCACTGCTGTAACCAAGTACACAAACTGTGTGGCTTAAAACAACAGAAATTTATTGTCACACATTCTGGAGGCTAGACGTCTGAACTCAAAGTCTCAGCAGGGCTGTGCTCACTCTGAAAACTGTAGTGAGGTCCTTCCTTGCCTCTTCTAGCTTCTGGGGGTCTGCTGGCAATCCTTGGCGTTCCCTGGCTTACACACTTTCCCTCTGTCCTCTGTCGTCACATGGCATCTTTCCTCTGGGTGCCTCTCTGCCCATTATAGAAGGACAACAGTCTTATCATGTGAGCTCTCCAGTATGAGCTCATCTTAACTAATTACATTTGAAACCATCCTATTTTCAAACAAGGTCACATTCTGAAGCACTGGGGTAAGGACTTCAACATATCTTTTTTTTGGGGGGGGGATGCAATTCAACCCATACTAAGAAAATATGAAATCGTTGCCTTGGAGAGGAGAGTGAGTCATAAGGTGAGCTTCCCTGGCGGCTCCCAGGGTTCACCTGAGGTTCGCATTCACGTTTAAGAGCTCTGTGTCAGCCTGGTCCTCTCAGACCATGTTATGACAGATACGGGTGTGTTTCCTTTTTTGCTTTTGTGTTAGTTTTGTTTTTTTATTGGTTGCTTTAGTTTTTTAAAAAAAATAATTTTGGTAACATTGCTTTTCTGCCATAGGACAAAAAATTCCACTTTTCCAAGTGGAAGCATGGCCTACCCAAATAGCATATATTTCTTTCTCAATGCTTTTTGCTAATAGTGCAAAAGCATAAAACACAAAGAAACTATTTATTTTGAAGTTTCAGTCTTACAAACATGAAGAGAAGTTTGTATTGCATATTGTAAATATACATTTTCTGTTATTAAATCTGCTGTAGAGTAAAGCATTTTTAAAACTAGATAGATGGTTTCTTTTTTAGAACTATTCCAACTTCTAAACAAAGAAATCCCCATAGAAACCTCCTCAAAATAACTTTCCTTTCTGGTGATATACTGAAAGGCAGCACCTGTAAAAACATTCCTTGCTGGCCTGTTGTGGAGGGCACAGGGGCAGCAGAGATCTGTGCCTGTTTCTTGAGAAGCAGCCTGCTCATTTCTATTTTCTGAGAGCTGAGGGTGGCCAGAGAATTGGAAGGCAGAAGGAACTCATCCTGTCGTAAACCTTATCTTTACAGACGAAGAGAGGTTGAGAATAACCTGCTTTTGATTACTGAGCCACTCAGCCTTGGAGGTAGGATTTGAACCCACTGCTCCCAAAAGTTAGGGGATCAGGGAACGTGCAGATACTCCAGTACTTCCAGCCATTTTTATAGTGCATTTTCTCCAATGAAATAAAAGTTGGTCTTGCATCTCATTTGCATGATTGAACAACTTTCTTTGACTTGTTGTGTGCTTTTCTGATGTTCTTGTTTAATAAAAAAAAAATCAAATGCTTCTTTTTTTTTATTGCTTCGTATTTATTTTGAAATATCCCCAAATTTTTGTGAGCAGTATAAAATCCCAACCCGTGTCCTTCCTGCTTTACCCCCTGCTGGGACACATGCTTTCCTGGCCACACTGTTCCTTTCTGGGCTTTTATGCAGGATAATAATCTATATGTACATTTATCACCTCTACCAACTAGAATCTAACTGAGGGCAACACCTTTAAGGTTCTTATTTTTGAAATGCTCATGATACCATGTGTGTCAGGGTGTGGCTGAGTCTAACAGGTGAGAGCATATGGCCACTCTTCTGCTCTCCCAGCTGATTTACGCCTGGCCTGAGGAACATCATCTATTCTACTTTTCCTTCAATTATTATCTATTGAGTGCCTACTGTATTCATATGTCATATACTCTATGTGCCAAATGCTTCACAATGATCACATAATACTGCCACAACTGCCAATATCCTTCCTTCCATAAAAAGAATTTAGGAGATATCAATAACTGAAATTCAGATATATGCAAACGTGGGAGGTGTGATAGTTCATTTTATATGTCAGCCTGAATTGGCCACAGGATGTGGAGAGATCTGACTACACATGATTTCTGGAGGGTCTGGGGGGGTCTCTATAAGAGATGAGCAGTTGAATCAGTGGGCTGAGGAAAGCTTGTGGCCCTCCCAGTGTGAGTGGCCATCATCCAATCTGCTGAGAGCTTGGATAGAATAAAAAGGAGGAGGAAGGGAGAATTCTCTCTCTCTTTGCCTGACTCTAGACCTGGAACATCAGTCTTCTCCTGCCTCAGATTGGAACTTATACAGCTAGCTTTCCTGGGTTTTTACCTTTCACACAGCAGATTATGAGACCACTTAGCCTCCATAATTGTGTGAGCCAATACCTTATTTTTTTTTTTTTTTTTTTTTTTCTTTTTCATTTTTCTGAAGCTGGAAACAGGGAGAGACAGTCAGACAGACTCCCGCATGCGCCCGACCGGGATCCACCCGGCACGCCCACCAGGGGCGACGCTCTGCCCATCAGGGGGCGATGCTCTGCCCATCCTGGGTGTCGCCATGTTGCGACCAGAGCCACTCTAGCGCCTGGGGCAGAGGCCACAGAGCCATCCCCAGCGCCCGGGCCATCTTTGCTCCAATGGAGCCTTGGCTGCGGGAGGGGACGAGAGAGACAGAGGGGAAAGCACGGCGGAGGGGTGGAGAAGCAAATGGGCGCTTCTCCTGTGTGCCCTGGCCGGGAATCGAACCCGGGTCCTCCGCACGCTAGGCCGACGCTCTACCGCTGAGCCAACCAGCCAGGGCGCCAATACCTTATAATTCCAATCTCTGCCCCCCTCCATATATTCAATATATTGGTTCTGTTATTTCCTGGAGAACCCTAAATCATAAAGAAGAGTAGAGGTTAAACAGAAAGAAGAAAGGGAGTTTGCAGGGCTTTCAGGAGAGAGTCAATGCCGAGGGAGCTCATGTGGCCTGGAGGGTTGTCCTGGCCCAGTCCCTGAGCAGTAGCTGGGAGCAATGGCCCCTGTGGCTCTCAGACAACCTGTCATAACCTAGCTGCCCTGTACATACTTGCACACCTCTGTGTGTATGAATCTTTAAAAAAAACAGCTTGGGGCAAACAAAAATGTGCTGTAGCCTTCCAAAGCAGCCTAAGACGGATGGGAGGGGGGCATTGTCCTTTTTCCGTCTTCCACTGAAGGGTGAGAGGTCACTGGGACCAGGGTTGTGGGGGGTCATCAAGTCTGCACAGCATCCCACATAAATGATGGGGAGTGAACAGATACTGAACCTTGGACAACAGGCGAGGACAATGGTGATAGCAGCTGGGGATGAACACTCAGGGCTACTAGGCGAATGCAGAGAGGCCAGGGTGAGGCAGGGTGGGAGCCCAGAGATGACACAGGGCCATGATCCAGAGCACCTCTTAAATGGTCAGAAGGCCTGGACTAGGTGGAATTTCTGTGACAATAAAACTTCACTTCCTAGGCCAGGCCTCAGTCTAATTACTTTAGATGAACTCACTTAATCTTCACAACAGCCACATGCACTGGTGCTGCTATTCACATCATTAGTAGATGAAGAGTCTGAGGCATGGAGAGGCTGAATTACACAAGGTACCATAGCTAGTTAGTAGAAAGATTCAATTCAAAGCAAGTACCTGGCTTCACAGCCTGTACTTTTAGCTTCATTGTGATGTTGTCTGAGAAATATGAATCAGTGGAGCTACAGGTTTATGTAGTCATTTGATAAATATCTATTAAACCCAGGGCTAACCATTATTCTTTTTCTTTTTCTTTTTCTTTTAAGTGAGAGAAAGGAAGATAGACAGACAGACTCCTGCATGCTCCCTGACTGGGATTCATCCCACAACCCCCATTTGGAGCCGATGCTCAAATCAACTAAGCTATCCTCAGCACCTGGGGCCGACGCTTAAACCAGCTGAGTCACTGGCTGCAAGAGCAGAAGCGAGAGAGAAGGGGGAGAGGAAGGGAAAGAAGCAGATGGTTGCTTCTCATGTGTGCCTGACTGGGGATCGAACCCAGGATGTCTGGATGTAGGCCAATGCTCTATCCAGTGAACCAGCCCACCAGGGCACCATTATTCTTGCTAGTGGAATACAGTAGTGAACACATAAATGAGATTCCTGCTTACATAAAAATGTGAACAAAAATTCATAGAAAACTGTAACAAATAAGCAATAAAATATTAAAGCTGTGTTGTTTAATATAATAGACACTAATAATATGTGGCCAGTATGACTGGAGAACTGACTTTTAAATTAAAATGAAATTCATTTATATTTAAATTCTAAAACTGATACTCAATTCAGTTATTGCGGGAAATCTAAGTATCTTGGAACATCTTGAGTATATGGATCTATTTTTTTCAACAGTGAATTTTATAAAATTTGAATACACATCAACTATTTCACATGAAAAGTCAGTGTGTATATTGCTGTGTTATCAATGTAAAATACACTCCAGATTTCTAAACCTTAGTAGAAAATAATGTAAAATATCTCATTAATAACTTTTATATTGATTATGTGAAAATGATAATATTTTGAATATATTGGACTAAAACAGAATGTTAAAATTAATTTAATCTGTTAGAAGTTTCTTTAAAATTTTTATTTAGAAAATTAAATTTAATGAGGTGGCATTGATCAATAAGAGTGTGTAGGCTTCAGGTAAACATTTCTATAGCATTTAAACTGGTGTGTGTGTGTGTGAGTGACAGCAACACAGAGAAAGACAGAAAGAGGGACAGACAAAGAGGGAGAGAGATAAGAAGCATCAATTCTTTGTTGTGGCACCTTAGCTCTTCATTCACTGCTTTCTCTTATGTGCCTTGACCAGGGTGGGTTATAGTAGAACGAGTGACCCTTTGTTCAAGCCCATGACTTTGGACTCAAGCCAGCGACAATGGGGTCATGTCTATGATCCCACGCTCAAGCCAGTGACCTCGCACTCAAGCTGGTGAGCCTGCATTCAAGGTGGATGAGCCATCACTCAACCAGCAACCTCGGGGTTTCGAACCTGGGTCCTCCACGTCCCAGTCTGACGCCCTATCTACTGTTCCAATTCCTGGTCAGGCTGAACTGTTGATTATGTTGTGTACCCAACACCCAAATTCAAATCATTTTCCATCACCGTATATTTGTCCCTCTTTACATGCTTCCCCCATTCCCTCCCCCCTGTCCTCGTCCCCCTGGTAACCACTTCACTTTTATCTATGTCCATCAGTCTCATTTTTATACCACACCTTTGTGTAAAATCATATAGTTCTTAGCTTTTTTTGATTTACTTATTTCCTTCAGTATAATGTTCTCAGGTCCATCCATGTTGTTGTAAATGGCAATATGTCATCATTTTTTTGGCTGAGTAGTATTCCCTTGGGAAGTTGTTTTACTACTGCTTTACTTTCATTAGGTGTAAGTAGTCTATTTAGGTTTTCTGATTCTTCCTGATTCAGTTTTGGAAAGTGGTTTGTTTCCAGAAATTTATTTTGTCCAGATTGTTTAATTTGTGGGCATATACTTATTTATAATATTTTCTTATAATCCTTTGTATTTCTGTGGAGTAAGTTGTTACTGTCCTCTTCCATTTTTTATTTTATTTATTGGGGTCTTCTTTCTCATTTTCTTGATGAGTATGGCAAAAGGTTTCATCAATCTTGTTTATTTTTTCAAGGAACCAGCTCTTGGTTTCATTGATCTTCTGTATGTTTTTTTAGACTCTATTTCCTTTATTTCTGCTCTAACTTTATTATTTCCTTTATTTTACTCACTTTGGGTTTTCTTTGTTGTTCTTTTCCTAGTTCTATTAATAAGTGTAAAATTAGGTGGTTTATGTAAGTTTTTTTGTTTATTTGCTTCTTGAGGCAGGCCTGCAATGCTATAAATTTCCCTCTTAGAAATGCTTTTGCTGCATTTTATATTTTGGGTATGTGTTCTTATTTTCATTTATTTCAATTATTTCATTTGATTCCTTCCTTGAACTCATTGTTAACTCCTTTATTATTTAAAAACATGTTATTTAATTTTCATGTCTTTGTGTGTTTTTCAGGGTTTTTTCCCCTTGTGATTGATTTCTAGTTTTATACCATATGGTCAGAGAATATGCTTGATATGATTTCAATCATTTTATTTATTTATTTATTTTTGTGACAGAAGCAGAGAGAGTCAGATAGAGACAGACAGACAGGAAAGGAGAGAGATGAGAAGTATCAATTCTTCGTTGCATCTCCTTAGTCTCCTTAGCTGTTCATTGATTGCTTTCTCATATGTGCCTCCACCAGGGGGCTATAACAGACTGAGTGACCCCTTGCTCGAGCCAGTGACCTTGGTCTCAATCTAGTGAGCCTTGCTCAAACCAGAGGAGCCCACACTCAAGCTGGTAACCTTGGGGTCTCAAACCTGGGTCCTCCGCATCCCAGTTCAACACTCTATCCACTGTGCCACTGCGTGGTCAGGCTGATTTCAATCTTTTAAAATTTATTTTTTAAGACTTGTTTTGTGTTTTAACAGTGTCTATTTTAGAAAATGTTTCATGTACACTTGAAAAGAATGTATATTTTGCTGTTTTGGAGTGAAATGCTCAGAAGTTATCAATGAAATTCATATGACCTAATGTGTCATTTAAGGCTGCTGTTTTCTAGTTGATTTTCTGCCTGAAAGATTATCAATTGCTGTCAATGGGGTGTTAAAGTCTCTTTTGTGACTGTATTACTGTGGATTTCTTCCTTTATGTTCATTAAGATTTGCTTTATATATTTATATACTCCTATGTTGGGTAAATAAATGTTTATAAGGGTTATATACTATTGTTGGATTGCTTCCTTTGTCATTATGTGTTTCTTCCTTTGTCTTTTACTATAGCTTTTGCTTTACAGTCTATTTTGTCAGATATAAGTATTGCTACCTCAGCTTTTTCTTTTAATTTTCATTTGTATGAAATATCTATTTTTATCCTCTTACTTTTAGTCTGTGTGTATTGTTCGTTCTGAGGTGGATTTCTTATAGACAGCATATATTTGAGCCTTGTTTTCCTATCCATTCATCTACCCTATGTCTTTTGATTAGAGCATTTAAGCCACTTACATTAAAAGTAGTTATTTATGGGTATGTGTTTATTGCCATTTTATTCTTTTAACTATGTTTCTTGCTGTTCTTTTTTCTCTTCTTCTTGAAGAACACCCTTTAATATTTTTTATAATACTGGCTAGGTGTTACCAACTCTTTTAGCTTATTTTATTTTTTCTTTTCTTTTCTTTTTCTGGGAAGCTATTTATTTCTCCTTCAATTTTAAATGACAGCATTATTGGGTCAAGTAGTCTTGGTTGCTTTGTTATAGGTCCTTGCTTTTCATCCTGGATCAAAGAGCTTCACAGGTGAGTTTCACTATTCAAAGAATAAGATTAGAGAGAAAGGTAAACTCCCAACTTATTTTATGAGACCAGCATTATCCTAATTCCAAAACTAGATAAAGGCATTACAAAGAAATAAAGTTATAGGCCCAAATCACTGAAGAACGTAGAAGCCAAAATCTTCAATAAAGTATTAGCAAACTGGATCTAGCAATACCATAAGGTCATATACCATGGTCTAGTGAGATTTATTCTGGAGATGCAAGGTTGATACAGTATTTGCACATCAGTAAGTGCGACACAGCACATAAACACAATTGAAGATAAAAATCACATGATCATATCAATAAATACAGATAAAGCATTTGATAAAATTTAGCACCCACTTATGTTATAAGCTCTAAGCAAAGTGGAAATGGGGGGATGATACAAAAGCCATAAATGACAAACCTATAACCTACATCATACTTAATATGAAAAAACTAAAAAAAAAAGTGTTTCTTTTAAGATCAGAAACAAGACAGAAATGTACATTTTTATCACTCTTATTCAACACAGTATTGGAAGTTTTAGCCACAGAAATCAGACTAGAAGAAGAAATAAAAGGCATTTAAACTGGAAAGAAAGAAGTAAAACTGTCATTTTATGCAGATGACATGATACTATATTTAAAGAACCCTAAAGTTTCCACCAAAAACTACTAGAACTTATAAATGAATTCAGTAAAGTAGCATAATACAAAATAAATGCCTAGAAACCAGTTGCATTTTTAAATACCAATAATCAACTATCAGAAAGAGAAACTAATAAAATAATCTCATTTATAATTGCATAAAAAAAGAATAAAAAAAACAACCTTGGAATAAATTTAACCAAAGATTTAGAAGGTTTGTACTTAAAAAATTATGACATAAAGTAAGAAATTAAAGAAGATACAAATAAGTAGGAGCATATATCATGTTCATAGACAGGAAGAATTTACATCATTAAAATGTCTGTATTACCCAAAGCAACGTGTAGAGCCAATACAATTCCCATCAAGACACCAATGGTATATTTCACAGAACTAGAACAAATATCCCCCAAATTTATAAAGAACCACAAAAGTTCCCAAATAGCCACAACAATCTTGAGAAAATAGAACAAAGTTGAAGGAATCACACTACCTGACATCAAACTACAGTACAAGGCCATAGTAATCAAAACAATGCAGTACAAGCATAAAAACAGACATACAGATCAATGGAACAGAACAGAGGGCCCAGAAATAGACCCTTGCCTTTATAGCAATTAATATTCAACAAAAGAGTCAAGACATATATTGGGGTAAAGATAGTCTATTCAATAAATGGTGCTGGGAAAACTGGACAGATATTTGCAAAAAAATGAAAGTAGACCACCTTCTGCATCATAAACAAGAACACATTCAGAATGGATTAAAGAATTAAATAATAACTCAGAATCATAATAATCCTAGAAGAAAACTAGGCAGTAATATCTCAGACATTTTTTGTAGCAATATTTTTGCTGATATATCTCCTTAGGCAAAAAAACAAAAAAAATAAACTAATGGGACTATATCAAACTAAAAAGCTTTTGCACAGCAAAGGAAACCATCAACAAAATGAAAAGAAAACTCACTCAATGGGAGAATGTATTTGTCAATGGTACACATAATAAGGGGTTAATATCCAAAATTTATAAAGAATTTATACAACTCAGCACTGGAAATAAACCTAATTAAGAAATGAGCAAAGGACCTGATTAGACACTTCTCCAAAGAGGACATACAGATGGCCAAATAGAAATATAATAAGATGCTCGATGTCACTAATCATCAGAGAAATGTAAATTAAAACCACAATGAGATATCATCTCACTCCTATCAGAATGGCACTCATCAATCAATCAATAAACAACAAGTGTTGGTGAGGGTGTGGATAAAAAGAAACTTTTGCACACTGTTGGGGAGAATAAAGATTGGTGCAGCCACTGTGGAAAACAGCATGAAGTTTCCTCAAAAAATTAAAAATAGAACGACCTTATGACTCATAGATACAATAAACAGACTGATCGCTGTTATGGGGCAGGAGGGCTGCGTGGACAAGGTGAAGGAATTAAGCAACAGACAAACAAAAAACAAAAACAACCTCATAGATACAGACAACAGTATGGTGATTTACAGAGGGAAAAGGGCATGAGGGGAGTAACAGATGAAAAAGGGGGAATAAATTGTGACAGAAAGAGACTTGACTTGGGTGGTGAACACACAATACAATATACAGATGATGTATTATAAAACTGTACACCTGAAACATATATAATTTTATTAACCAATATCATTTCAATAAATTCAATAAAAATAAAAATAAATTAATCTCATCTGTTTCGTTTTTAAAGGAGACTACTAGGAACTTTAAAATTACCTTTGTGGTTTGCATTATATTTTTCTTAGAGCGTGGTAGGTGTGATGAAGAAAATAGAGTGATGGGTGATATATTGAAGAGTCTTGGATAGCTAATTTAGTTTTCAATTATAATTTTATTTTATGATGGCAAGAACACTTCACATGAGCTCTATCCACTTAACCATTTTTTAAGGGCACAATACAGTATTGTTGTCTATTTTCGTATCACTGATCTCTAGGACTTTATTCATCTTGTATAACAGTGAAACCTTTATACTCATTGATTAGCAAAGAAAGGCATCCCCTGACCAGGAATTGAACCCAAGCCACAGCAATGAGAGTGCTGAAACCTAACCACTAGACCACCAGGTTGGTAATTGTGAGTGTGATAGTGGGCTGAGGCTAAAGGAATTTATTCAGATGAAGGAATTCCCGGGGAATAATGTACTAAGCAGAGAAAGTCATTAATGCAGGGAGCCTAAGGCAGTAATCAGTGCCACCTGTGAGCGCAAGTTAGGAGGCAGCCTTGGAGCAGAGCCAGCAAAGGGGCTGTGACAGGAGACCTCAGATGAGAAGGCAGGGGACAGACAGATTATGTAGGGGTGTGTAGGCTGGAATAAAGAGCTGAGAACTCTCTTTTAAATGTGATGGGGAGTCACTGATGGGGCTTGTGGAGTAGGGACGTGTCAATGTGGTAGGATTAGTAGAATTACAGGGCAGAGTACACAGGGATGAGCTGCAGCTGGTTCTCCTGGAGATTCCATTGCAGAGTAATGGGCTGGGGAATAGGGTACTGACAATCTACAGTCACCCAGGAGGGTACTGTTTGAGCTACCAGAATAGCACGTCCTCTGTTGTGCCCACAACCTAGTGGGGCCCTAAAATATCTGTGTTTCACGAGGGTAGGATGTAGCATATATTATATATTCAATGGCTATTTACTGAATTAAAAATATTGATGGTCATATTGCGTCTTCCAAGAAGACCAGGAAAATTCTCCTGTCAACACTATCCTACTTCTCTTTCATCCGTGTTGGGAACATTTTAGCAGCAGCTACCTGAATGTAATCCACCCTAAACCTCACGTGTGAACTGGCTAATGGTCATGGGGGACTAAGGAAGTGGACAGCCAGTGCCAGTGACAGAATCCTCCTGGCCCTGGGCTTGTGGTGGATTTTCATCAGAGAATGTCTAGTTATTATAGGGCTTGAAAGTGGATCAGGGCAAAGGTGATGTGGTGATGTGGATTCGTGCTGATTTGACAATGTAGGCTCTCTGTATTGTGCAAATGAGCACCTTTTCTTTCCTTCAGTAGGGGGCAGCATGGTGCCCAGTTGAAAGAACTGCCCTAGATACCAGGCATGGTAGTCTTCACTGGCTTGGTCAGTCTCTACTGTGTGACCTTGGGCAATCCACTTGCTTTTCTGGGGCTTCAGTGCTATTGGAATTGACTGGTTTTCAACTCCTTAAATTCATTGGACGCATTTTGGCAGCATTGATTGAGTGTGTGAATCGAACATTTAGTGAATACTACAATGTCTAATTTATTTCATCACTTTCCATTTTGGATTATTGGATTGCCACATAACCGTGTTTGTCTGAGACAATTAGTTCTGGACAGTTTACATTTTATTTGAACAAAATCTTTCCAATCCAATGGCAGAAATGAATCACTAAAATTTCATAATTGCTATAAAGTGGGTTTAACTTTATGTCCTCACAGTAGGTACCAGGCTAAAAGCACTGTAAACAGTCTCTGGTATGCAACCAAAATATTTACTTAGGATCCAGAAGGGTAAATGGATATCCCAGAGTCTAATTACCAGTAAGATGGAAAGGGGTCACCCAATCAAACCACAACTTTATAAATCACACAGGCCAGATAGCTGTTACAGTTAGGGGTAAAAGGACAGTAAACTTATTAGTGTTTTTGGTATAAACTTATTTTTTCTCCTTCATATTGTCTTCAAACTTGAGGAAGGTTTGAGAAGCCAGTTATTTTTTCTTTTTTAAGTTTTAGAATCTAGGGTAGAGAAACCATCCCAAAGCCGTGTCAACTCCAATTTGGAATTGACTTAGGCTTTCATGAGGGTCGTAAGAAAAGGTTATGTGTGAAAATGGAGTGTTATGTGTTTCATAGCAAGAGCTGGTGAACTGCATCCTATAAAGAAATGGCTTTAGATACCTTTAACAGAAAAAAAAAAAGAATATATAAAGTAAAACCCCACCCAGTATTGATATAACCTTTAGTGCAGAATACTTTTGGTCCAGAGTGCCATTTTGTGCAAGTGCCAAAGGAGTCATGTCCAAATCTCATTACAAAATTAAATCAGAATTGAGAGTTCATCACCCAAAAATTTGGCTCTGAGGGACTCTCTTCTTATGTGACAGATTCTTAAAAAAAGACTAAGAGAAATATTTTAAAGTCCTTAAGCTTTCAGTATTTGCTTTCAAGCAAATAATTGACATATTTACTTTTTAAAATTTCAAAATATTTCCTCTAGTTATTTCCTTGTCCTTACTTGTTAGCTATCTTTAAAGTTATTATAGTAGCCCTGTCTAACTTTGAAGACCCTTAAAGTCCCAATGAAAAATGATTGTGAGTTTTATCCTTCCTGACGGAAACATTCTGGTGGATCTTCCTGCTCTCATTATGAAGGCAGTGTTTCTACTATTACATTTGGTCATTATGTAGAAGCATCAGTTAAGGACCTAAACTGCACACTTTGCAAGGGTAAGCATCTCAGAGTGAGTTAAACAAATTCTGACTTCCAAGAGTGTACAACTTAAAGCCATCACTAAAATCCTTCAGATGACCATTAGCTTATCTCAATATTTTCATATAATTTCAGCTATAGCACATTGTCAGCAAAAGCAATATTTTGCAATGTGGTATCCAGAACTATACCCTGTATCTTGGTTTCAACATACTTCATTGAAAGCTGACATCGCAACCATTCAACACATTTCATCAAATGATTACATTTAAAGCTCATTTTGAATATTTTGCCAAGTTTCTCTGTTTCTTGAAATATCTATATCTACAACTTTTCTTTGCCAGATGTATCAGCTTACATTTTTCTGTCCTGATCTCACTTTATCATACATCTGTAATCCTAACTTTCTTAAGTATATTTTTATAATGTCACTATCTTGTTGAAATATGACAATCTTTAATTAACAATTATAAAAAAGACCTTACTGGTAGATTATACAAGAATGTGTGCATTAGATAGTAAATGCACTCTTTTTCTTTGGGGAAAAAATGTAGCCCTCACTTTAAGGATCTATTCTAGTACTTTTTGAACCAACATTCTAGTACTCTCAAATAATCAGTGATGTTAAAACACTGTTAATAATTTTTATTACTCCAATTTGATGTCTCTGACTATAAGGAAACCTACTCTGATTATTCAGAAATCTTATTATAAAACTGAAATGATAAGATTGGAAATGATATGCAGAGAAGTATATTGTATTTTCCATATGCAAGAATACATGGGCAGTATGTACATATGTATATGTGTGTGCATATCTGTATGTATATCTACATGTACATACATATACGACATCAGCCTTCTTACAACAAAAACAAAGAAAAGCAAGAGGAGAGTCAGGAGAGAGACATGAAGAGAAAAAAAAAAGGACAAATAGAAGGTTTAAGGTGCAGCATTGACAGCTTTTAGAAGCGGGAGTGGGAGAATCAGAAGTCCCAGGATTCGCAGAGAAAACAAGCAGAGACAAGAGAGAAGATGGAATGCTCTCTGACTGGGAAATGAAGATGGCTAAGAAAGAGCTGTCTGCACTTCCACTGTCCTTGAAGGCACCAGCATGGGAATGGGAAAGAGAAGAGGGGGCAATGAGATGGACAAGAAGACAAACAAAAACAACCTACTAGGACCCTAGTAGTTCCCGAGAGCCTGCTCTCGGCCAACTACACCCCAGGAGAAGTATAATACAGAATTTATTTCTCGTCAGTGTACTTGCAGTAAAACAGAATTTAAAAAAAAAGAAAAAAGAAAAATCAAAGAGGAATTGAAAAAAATGTGAAAGGAAATGTAAATAGTAGAGTGCCAGTTTTACTATTATAACGAGGGCATAGGGCAGCAGAGCACAGTGCCATATGGTGGGCCTTACTGTACTACAGAAGCATTTGGGCAATTAGCAGAATAGCTATATATCAGTACCTATTACCAAGCTTGGTTGAAATTAAAAACAAATTTAGATTTATCAACTCTGGATATTGCATATTACTTGTCTATTAATAAAATATGAAAAATTTGTTTACTTATTATCATATTTTAGTCTCCCCTTTTCCACTATTGTCTTGGTCCTTCTTTGGTAATTAAAACCTTTTTGATAAACTTAAACCTCTACTTTGAGTTCCATCAATTTTCCTCAGTATTCTTTTCTTTCTATTTGTCAAATATGGTTTATTATTGCATGGCCTTTATTTTTATCTTTTTTCTCACATTCATTCCCATGTCTCACATTCTGCCAGTTGTACTTAAACTGCGTAGTTGTCAGGACTATTAGTTTATTTAGTTTCATAACCATAAACAAATCTCCTATGCTTTATATATAAGTTGATTCTAAAAACTGAAAATCAGTAGTGTTTATGTATTATCGTGAATATGTATATATTTCTCATTGCTTAGCAAAGTAATGTTGTAACCCTTAAGAGAGAAAAATAAAAGGATTTATAAAGGGTGAAAAAAAGATTTTGATTGATCAATGTAATATTAGTTCAATTACCTTGTATAATATTAAGACTCAGAAAGTCACTCATTAAAATTCTTTACAGATTCCATGTCATTTATCTAAAGCTTTTAAGAAGAGCTATATCTAACAGTTGCCCACATTAGAGCACCACAGTTTTACAGCAGTCATTTTCAGAAATCTCAGGAAGAAGGGTCTTTTGAAATGGTCATCATGCTTCTTTCTAAAAAGTGAAATATTTTATTTCAATACCTAATAATATTTATTTCCCAAAGAATAGATTTAATGCTTCTAATTGAGACAATATAAGAAAGACTTATTGTATGAAAATTGTGAAGAATAAACTGAAGTACATCAATGTGGCTTTTCCAGACAGTGGATTTCTGAACACTGTTTGGAGTTGAAGCTCTCACTGAAGTCACAGTACTGCTTCCAGTCACCAGTGAAGAGGGGACAGTCGCTGAATATGAGCAGAAGAGGGGCTGACTTTCCTGTCCTGTTCTGTCCTGTCCTGGACTGGGACTTCACTAAGAGAAAACCTTGATTAACTGAATAAATTTGTTATCTTTTCAAAGTTATTGCACCTTTGTTTTTTTGTTTATAGGAAGTAAACTACTGCATGCATAAAGACTTTTATTTCTTCCTTAACCTTTTATCTTACAATAGTTTTGAATTAATGTACCCAAATATCCTCAGGCTTTCTGTATTACTCATCCAACCATTTCTGAGGAAAGCCAATCACATGTTCCTGCCAACTGGGTCAGAGCTGATTGGATGATGAATGAATGCCAATATTCACCAAGATAGGGATCTTTAGTATGAGCAAGAAAAATTGTTCATTTCATCAGAATGATTTTATTTTTGAGAGGGGAATAGATATTGGGAAGCCCATAGAATGCATAGAAAGGTTGAAAAAAATTATTTCTTGGAAATGAGTATAAGAGCAGCAGGGGATTGCCAAAGGGACATCTCAGGTACAGTTCACTGAAATTATCACTACTGAGTGAGGCTCCTGAACTCTTGGCCATACTGCCACCACTGCAAATAAACTCTAACTGACCCTGGAAATTTATGTCATTTCCTCCTGATTTGAATATCAGATAGAAGGACCTGGTTTTCCAAGCCTACATCATGTGGCCATTCTTTAGGTCAAGGAACAAGGAGAAAAAATTTCTGGCTTCCTGAGGCTATTTCTAAAAACACACACACATAATGAAAACTCTAAATAAATAGAAAGAATGTTGGATGCAGGGCAGACAAAAATGGCAAAATCCCTTATAATACTTGCCCCAAAGGCCACCCATAGATGGTCTGGAATGAGTGTTCTGCCCAACAGGAATAACAATTACAATGGAAAGTTAGATTTTTTCTCTGAAAAAGTTTAAATGTGACTCATTCAGAAAGAGTCAGTAGTTTATTTGGGGTTCTTTTATCTGTAAAGCACATAAAGAGTAGTCAATAGCAAAAACTGTAAGATAGAAGGTATCCCTACGCAGAAGTCATGAACTAGGACTGTAGAGAGCAGTTAGTCATTGCCAGCAAAGACAAGAATTCATTTTATCACTATGAGCACAAAACTAGAGGGAGGAGTATTGGAAATCTTATACTAAAAAACCCATCAGAATAAAAATAAAATAATCTGGTTTCTAGAGCTGTTTGCATCATGAATGACCTTCCCATTCTTGATCAAAACATGGATATTCTTATATTTCCTATTCATTGTATCTTCTTAAAATAATCTTTTTGTTTTAATTAGGAAAAAAGATAAATTCTTCTAAAAAATCAATTTAAAAAGAGAGTAGCTTATGAGAGGCAGATAGGTGGGCTTTACTCACAGAGTAGAGGCTTCTTTGCTAACTTTAACATGATACTTCCAGGGTTGTTTTAGTAATTTCCAGCAATAAGAAATGAAAGAGAAGAACAGTTATATAAAAATATTTTTTAAAAATGATCTGGAAGTTTCCCCCAATCAATTCAACTCACACCTCAATGTTGAGAACTTAGTTATATAATTACAGTTGTTTACAAGGACACCTGGGAAATTTTATCTTTAGCTGGGCAGTCAGAGGCCTAGGAATAAGAGAGTAGATTTGGGGTAGAAAAGGGGGATGATATGTTGCCCTATTTTCTGAGCAATTGGACCATATCTATCTTTATCCATAAATTGTATCTAATGCATGAATACCATTAAGGAGAAAACAAAAGGTTATTTTATAGACAAATGTAGACATAATCCTGATGTGAAAAAGATTACTATATAATATTTTTTATTATCCTATTACCCCATTTTCCCAAGTTCTATATAAATGATTCATCTGTATAACAGATTTTAACCAAAACCTATATGGCACTTGAACTTCTCATGCCCTTCCTCCAGCCTCCAAGAGAATAGCTGCTGAAGGCTCACAGCTCCACCCTCACTAGGAATCACTCTGACCTACAAGAAGTTCATGTTCCACCCTATCATCCTCACCAGGGGTCTGCCCACAGCCAATGATGTGGGACAACTCAGAGGTCCTTCTTAGTCTCAAACCTCTCTGTAAAATTAATAAACGAAGGCTTTCCTTTCAATCACATTGTGAGTCAACTTTCTCCTTGTCAGCTCTGTATTTCTCACTTACCAATACATCCTCTGAGGACACCCTCCCTATAAATCTTTTGCATGCTGGGTCAGTCTTCTTTCAATGAACCCAAGTTGAGACATAATATGATTTGGAAGATATTTTGTGAATATTTGATCAATAATAAGTGAGCTACAAGAAAATTTCAATATGATAGAGTAATTTACAATTTTTAAATATAGTTTAAATCTTGCTTTAGGCTAGAATTTCATTAAAAGTCAAATGTTGTGGAGAAACCATAAGAAATCATCTGATTAAATATAAGAGTGTTACCCTCACTGCTAGCATGAATTCTTGAAACTATGTAGAATTTTTCATCCTACACTATGAAGAAAGTATTGCAAATGAGGGATGTATTAGGTATAAATCAACAAAGAGAAATGACCTATGTCTTGTTAAGTATGCAGGAAAAAATTAGAAAATGTTCTGATTACTGATGAATCATCAAATGACAGTGGAAGATCAAAATATGGAGGATAAAAATAATCACTTGGGAACACATTCTTTGAACATGTACTCTATAATGTTTTATCAAAATAAATGTTGTATTAACACTAACCAAGAAGCTTTATAAAATCTCTCTGTGATACTACTTTTAAGGCAAAAAATAATTAATGAAGAGTTTATGGAAAATCACATGTATTTAAAATAAAGTTCTTATGTTTGAAATAGATATAAATTTATTTTTAAGTATGTATGAAATAATTCTAATCTGAATAATCTATATTACACTATGCTAAATGTTTCTGTCTATTATATTAAATGAATCCAGATCTGACATTGCTTCTTTACATTTCCAAGAGCTACCATGAGAAAACGTCAATCCTCTCATACTTAAAAAATGTCTCCACCTGTTAATCACAAGTTTAATATTATTTATTCTCAACTCAGCAAGCACATGTTTATTACATCAAGGTAGCAAAATGTGCCATTCCAGTAAGACAATATTTCAAATAAAGAATACAAAATGCGCCTAAGTATTTGGTAGCTAGTAATTAATACAAAATTTTAGTAGTCTGTGAATAATGTGAAATTGAAGGACATTACAAATCACTCCTATTCTCTGATGAGTTTAATTTCCAGCTAACACATCTGCACAATTTCTGTTAAGCAATTGAGGTAGGTTTTTGTTTTTGCTTTTGTTTTGGAATATGAAGAATGACCCATAAAGAGAAGAAACCATAAAAATAAAAAGCAATCCAAGTGGTTTTTAAATATAGTCATCTGATGACAAGTTCTCAAACATTTCACTTTTAAAAATTACAGTTTGTTCTGACCAAAAGTTAGTGATTGCTGTTTGTTTTAGCATATGGATGCTTCCCTTATTTTAATGACCTGTGGTACAAATGCCTTGCTTTCTCATTACCTGCTCATGCTTCATTATGTTTCTTTGTGAGTAGCTTTGGAATATTGCTTCCAGCCACTGCACTTTTCATCCTTTTACTCTTTTCAGATCTTCAATTTTCTTCCCACATACTAGAGAATTCCCAAGACAGGCCACAGTGGCCCCATACATCTTTGAATCTGACTCTGATGAGCAAGCATTAAGAACAAGTGGGTGTAATAATATTGTTGATGTTATTTTGCAGGTATAAACATATTAGTCTTGAGAAACAAGAGAAAAGTATTACAATAGACAGTGTGCCTATTAATGTTAGCAAAAAGTAGAGATATACAATCAAGGCAATTGATTTATTATGACCCTGCTGTGGGCCATCTTCTGGCCCCTGCATGAGGCTGCAAATTGTCACAGAAAAGGGATTTTATAGTTGGGTGTGGTGCCTGTCTTTCTTTATTTTTATCTATTCTTTAACAGACACATAGCTTTGATCTTAAAATTAGGTGCCTGCGTTTTTAGACTTCCTGTCTTACTTGCTGTCATGGCTGAGAGCTCACTGCTATTAAATTTAACTCTGGCTTAATTTGGGGGGATTATTGTGCTCTCAGGACAGCTCTGATGAGTTTAGCCTGGGATACCAAACCCCCTCATAACCTTGGCACAGTTCCATCTGGGTAAGTATCAACATTAGCAAAAGACTAACAATTGGGGAAATCATGATAAAGACATCTCAGGATGCTAACATTCTTTCCCTTTGCCAACTCAGCATATTTTAGAAAAACAACTGATCTAAACTTGACAATGCCTTGCTTCTAGATGCGAAATTACCTGAGGATGAATACATCACAAACTACCTTCAGTATAGGTTTTGACACCCAAAGAGTTCTGGTTTCTTCCTAGCCTGTAGTTTTCAGGGGTCTGCCTCCGAACTAGACTGCTGTAGACTCAGGCTTGTCAGCAAACAGATCTGCAAAGCACAGCTTCAAATCTGTCCTGGTTCATTAGATATTCACAATTGGTAGCTCTGATGGATGAAGACTTTCATTGTATCCTAGTCTCTGCCTCTAGGAATCAGGTCAGAGAGTGTGTCTTCCATGCCCATGCTGTGTGCTGGCATTTGATCTGGCACCATAGGAACCTACTTTAATATGATGCCTCTTCTTTCCATTGGGTTCAGTAGATGTCATGATCGTTTGAAATAAAGTTCTAACTTTTCTGTGGTATAACTCAAAAGGAACAAGGAAGACAGGTAAAGTTTTTGAGTGGATGATTCTAAAAATAAACAGAAACTATTGTTTTTTAAAAGGGTTAGAAATTAAATTCATCTAAGACATCTTAGTAAGTTAGTGTAAGGTTTGAGAACAGATTTCAGGTTTTATGACACATTCTGGTCTGGTTCTTAGACTCCTTGTCTACTGTCTCACTGTGTGTTCTTGGAAAAAATCACTTCCCATCTATTCATTTTATAGGAAAATGACATTGAATCCATCTTATAAATTTACTAAAGGAAATCTAAAATCCCCTGAGGGCTGGGCCGGCGTCTGTTTTCACTTGCTTACACATGCATTACTGCCTGTGGTAATTGAGGAGGACATTCCTGATGACTTATTATCTGTGCAGTTTAAAAGACTGACCCAAGGCAAAGTCTTTTCCTCCTGAACCCGCAGAACTTTTTACAGATCCTCACTTATGACATAGGTTCTAGGCATCCTGATGAAGAGATTCTGGACAGTTACTCCAGACATAAAACACTTCAGACTCCTGTCCTTTCTCTCTTCAAAAATGTCCATTTTCTTTTCAATTCTGAGTATTTATGAAAGGAGGGCTCCATTACTTGTTAATTGTCATTTGCCAATCTGTTAACACAACTAATTAGATCCCAGGCAGCACCTGTGGAGAGCAACGTGTGAAGAGGAGAGCCTCAGGGTAAAGGGGCAGGTGTGACATCCCTGCATTAGAGCATCAAGTCATTTTATTTCCTGTCTTTGATTCTCAGCTTTGTAACTACTGCTTCTAAATACTAATGTTAAGTCCAGGCCAAATAGAGAAATGGAAATTCCCATTGTAATGTAATCATATAAATGTTTCAGAGTGATATGGGCCAGAATGTTCTTAGGGTCATCAACCCAAACTTACAGATGATTGTTTAAGAGGAGTAGAGGATATATAAGGTCTACCGGAAAGTTCTGTCCGTTTCTATCATAACAAGTTTCGACACGCAAGCACATGTTTATTTGGCGCATGTGTGCCTCTCTATTTTTATCACTTAATGTATACATACTGACGTAGCAAATTAACTAAAACAGAGTTGATTCACGTTAGTCTTATGTGTGAAGCGATAGTGTACCCATGGCTACTGATAAAGTTCATTTACGCCACTGTAATTTTTACAAATTTCAACAAGGAAGAAATGCTACAGAAGCATGTCTGTCACATCCACCATATTCCCCGGACTTAGCACCCTCCAACTATCACTTGTTTTTGTCCTTGCAAAATATTTTGAAGGGCAAAAAATTCAAAAATGAAGAAGATATCAAACAAGCACTGGTTCCATTTTTCGCATCAAAAGATAAAACATTTTTCAAAAATGGGATATACAAATTACCCTCACGCCAGCAAAAAATAATTATAATAATGGCAATTATATTATTTAATAAAGTTTATTGATGGTTAGAAAAATTTGTATTTTGTTTTATTCTAAAAATGGACAGAACTTTCCGGTAGACCTTATATTTCTGAATGATGCAGGCCCACAGTGATAAAGCTAGTGATTCAAATCATTTTACCTTTTAGATCTACCTGATATTTTCAAATGGGCCTACTCACAGAAATACTGCTAAGTCGATATGTGTCTCCATTTCACTGAATTCTATAGTTGAGGTGAGGTAGTAAAGAACAGGCTGAGGAAGTTCAATCCTAAAGTCTCCAGTACCATTCAAACCATAAAAATCCTGATTTGTTCAGTACTTACCACTATGATTTTGTTGGGAAAACAAGCATCACACTAAGTTCTTCATTCAGGTTCTCACATACAATATAAAGTAAAACCTCGTCATTTGTAAGTAGAATTTTCAATATAGCTAAAATAAATGGAATATACACATGCATGTTCTAATTTTCTATTTTCCTGTCACAGTAGAATAATTGGTTAGAATATGGTGCAAAAGGCTGAGATTCATCTCCCATGATGCTGTCATCATGGACAGAAAGAGATGTTTCAGGAAACTATCACCAAAAACATGGACCACATCAAAAATGTGAGTCATAGAATCCCTCTACCTAATCAGCTTGCTGAAATTAATGGTACCAATTATAGCATGCCTATAGTTTCTTTCAAATTCTTCCAAATATGATATACTGAGTGAAATATATAAGCTTTTAAAAATGAAAAGCAAGCAGGCAACTGGAAACTGAAATGCTAACATGCCACTTTAAGTGGGAACACATGGTCAACTGGAATATAGCCATGGAAAATAAATGGTAAGACAAGGGGTTGTGAGTATGAATGACGTTACAAATGGGTATCTTTAGAGTCCTAATAAGAAGTGTTTTGCTCCTTGTCCACTCTGTCCCATCACTCCATCACTCTTGGACTATCTCCAGGTTCACTGGGATTCAGCAGAGGCAATATTGCTGGAAAAATACTTGTCGATATTGACAATATTTCTCAAACGAAACTTACAAATTGATACATAGGGCTATGTTAAAAGCCAAAACTCATTTGTATGATATTTCATAGACAGAGCACAAATTAGACTGATTTATGCCTTTGTCCTGGAAATGGAGTTTTTCATGATCAATTAAATCTGATTTGATTTCTTGTGTCCTGCAAGAAAATTTGTAATGTTTCATTTTAATAAATGAGATACTTTGAGAAATCTAGTATTTCTTCTTTAATAACAGTACTCAAAATATACAGTGTCCCAATGAACAATAAGAAAAAGATAGTGCTGATAATTTGGTAAATAAATACACTGATATTTAAGGTTATTTTTACTCAAATAAGAAGTAATTAACTTCATTTACTCAGATTATTTTTCATAAACAAGTAACATGACTTCACAATTGAAGCCTGAGGGAGTGTGAACATTCTCTCTCATCACTGCTCAATATAATTACCTACTTTTCCTAAGTCACCACAAGGTAACCCAGTCACAAAGCAAACTTGTCAGTGTTCAAGCTATAGAATGGGAGGCATTCTGGTAACAAACAAGTGAAACAAAAGAACTGAAAAGAAGCAAAGGGAAATTAGCTCATTGGTCATTCTCTTTGTAGGCATTCTGCTTGTATATGTTGTTTGGTTGAGAAGTTTTTTTCTAACACCTGTGAACAAGCTAATACTTCTTGCTAAAATCTAAAAAGATAAACATGACTATCAGGTAGCATTCCCCCCATTGAGTGAACGTGTGGAATGGGTGATGTGGACTGAGGCAACAGTGATTTACTATGGCAGCTGTTGAGAATGCACTAGAGCCTGGACAGAGGCTTACGGAGTTGTGCTTGCTGGAGGCAATTACACACCAGCTAAACAGAAATGAGTCTTCTTGCTTGAATGGAAGGGAAAAGGACTATGGGAACACATTTTTATGCTATGCACCATTAGAGAAGATGAAGAAGGAGTGAGTTGAGAAAGAAACCATTTTTCTAAGGAGACAAAGAATTCAAATCTTATGGTACTTGTCATATGATGTATTTTATTCCGATTAATTATAAACAGGTCTGTCTGTCTGACACTCAATATGGGATGGTGGCTAAGGGCACAAGAGTCAGGCAGACTTACGGTCAAATGTTAACTTTGCCACATATGATTTTATTGAATCTTCGGCAGATTGTTGAACTTTTGGAATTTCCAGTTTCTTATCCATTAAGTTAAATGCTAATCACCATGGTCAAGAATTAAATGAAAGAATGCAGGTAAAATGCTCAACATAATGTCTAGCACTTATTAGAAGAATAACAAATACTTGGAACTGAGAATGAGCCTCTAAAAACCTCCCCCCTTATCACTGCTTCAATCAGCTCCATCCGGCTTTCTCTCCCAGGACTTCCCAGGTGCATGTTCCTGTCCTGCTCTGATAGTTCACTCTCATCCTTCATGACTACATACCAACATTCCTGTCCTTCCTAGTTTTTAGAAAGAAACTTTATTTGTATCCTAGGACATTCTTTTGTTTTTTCTGCTGCCTGGGTGACATTCACCCTGATCTTTGTATGAGTATTTTCTTTTTTCTTCTTCTTCTTTTTTTTTGCTTGGTCTCACCTTTCATGTCATATTCTTAGGCTTTTCCTGAACATTATAGCCACAGCAGCCTCCCTGGTTCTCCAACCACTGCCATTGCCCTATTTGATTCTCTTCATAGACCTGATTAGTAATCTGTGTTGATTGTGGATTTATTTTCTGCCTCGCTCCACTGGAATGCAAGCTCATGAGACCATTTTTGCATGTCCAGAAATGCAAGAATAGCCCTGGCCAGTTGTCTCAGCAGGAGATTCCAGGTTTGATTCCCATTCAGGGCACATCAGAGAAGTGACTACCTGCTTCTCCACCCCTACCCCCCTCGTCTCCCCTCCTGCAGCCATGGCTCAAATAGTTCAAGCAATTTGGCTCCTCTGGGAGCTGAGCATGGCTCCATGGCCTCACCTTATGTGCTTGGTTGCCTAGCAACGGAGCAGCGCCCCAGTTTGGCAGAGCATCACCTTGTAGGAGGCTTCCTGTCTGGGTGCATGCCTGTCTGTCTCTTTGCCTCCTTATCTCCCCATCTCTCACTTAATAATAATAATACAACCAGAAATGCAAGAATTGACATTTATTAATAATCATCTGAGTTGAAAAATCAACTTAGATTTTAAAATAAGACTGGCAAGTGGAATAAAGATAAATGGAAGTAAGTAAAATTGTATAAATACTCAGATACATATGGGAAAGTCCAAAGACATTATGTATATATAAAAGTTTGATAAAGAACTATACTTTAAGAATGCCTTTCAAAGTTAATGATAATCATTAGTACTTTAAAAATAGATTGAGTACTTTTTAAAACATCAGAGAAGACAAAAGCTAAGAAAACATTCACAATACTTCCATACCAGACAATAGAAAACAAAGACAGAAGTATAAAGTTGATAAAGTGAGGTTGAAATAATCAGTTATGGAGGCAAACATAAATTACTTTAAAACTCAGTTTAGAAACAAAGACTCTCAGACTGAGTTACTAAATGAAATCCAGATAAAAACTATGCATACATATTATAAATGTGATGCTAAATATTAAAAGCAGAAAGTGATGCTAAATATTAAAAACAAATGGGCAGCTGTATCAAGGAAAAAAGCAAAAAAAAAAAAACAAGGAAAGGCCCTGGCCGGTTGGTTCAGTGGTAGAGCGTCGGCCTGGCGTGCAGAAGTCCCGGGTTCGATTCCTGGCCAGGGCACACAGGAGAAGCGCCCATCTGCTTCTCCACCTCTCCCCCTCTCCTTCCTCTCTGTCTCTCTCTTCCCCTCCCGCAGCCGAGGCTCCACTGGAGCAAAGATGGCCCGGGCGCTGGGGATGGCTCCTCAGCCTCTGCCCCAGGTGCTAGAGTGGCTCTGGTCGCAACAGAGCGACCCCCAGAGGGGCAGAGCATCGCCCTCTGGTGGGCAAAGCGTCGCCCCCTGGTGGGCGTGCCGGGTGGATCTCGGTGGGGCGCATGCGGGAGTCTGTCTGACTGTCTCTCCCCGTTTCCGGCTTCAGAAAAATACAGAAAAAAAACAAAAAAAAAACAAGGAAAGTAAGGGAAGTATATACCATATTAGCTGTAGGCAAAGTAGAGAAGGTATTCAATGAGAGAAGGGTCATTTGTAATTTTAAGAAAAGCATAGGGAAAGTTTATCTTTACAATTGAAGATATAGTTGCCACAGATGGCATTTGCTTACTAAGGTAACTTCAAACTATATCAGACAAAAATTATAGCCCTGGCCAATAGATAGTATGTTGGCCAGCATATGGATGTCCCAGGTTTGATTCCTGGTCAGGGAACACAGAAGTGACCATCTGCTTCTCCCTCCCCCCTTGCACTTCCCCCTTTTCTCCCTCTTGCAGCCAGTGGCTCCATTGGTTTGAGTGTGGCCCTAGGCACTGAAGATAGGTCTGCTGAAGCACATCAGCCTCAGGTGCTAAAAATAATTTGGTACTCAAGCATCTACCCCAAGCAGGGTTGCTGGTAGATCCCAGTCAGGGCACATGTGGGAGTCTGCCTTATTATCTCCCTTCCTTTCACCTAAGTATATATATAATATATGTTCAAAGAAATTTATAGGAATAGAATCATGAGAAATTTTACTAGCTTACTCAGCCTTCAGATTTAAAGAATTAAAGCAAATCAGAAATAAGGGATTAAAACACTATAATCATGTATCTCTTTGAAATCGAATAAGAGTTATAACAATTTAAATTCATGGGTTTTTTTTTTTGTTTTGTTTTTGGGTTTTTTTTTGTCTACTAGCTTTGTGACTTTGTTTTTTCCTCTCTAAATTAAGGATAATAACAATATCTACTCACAGTGTGATTATGAAGATTAAAGGAGATGATATGTATAATTACATAGCACCAGTTTACCTAACAAGGTAAATTCTTAAAAATGCTATTATCATTATTGTTATTAGTAAGAAAAATTTTGTCTGCTACAACAGAAGCTACTCATTCATTCCACATTTGGATGAAATATTTGTAGTCATATCTCCCACCTTATGGAACAAAGAAAATTCATAAAAAAAAAGTTGAAGCAACCAGTTTCTACTAAAAACAAGTGAATAATAAAAGTTTATTTAAAGATAATACATGTAAATTAAAATTTATGATAGCTAATATTTAGAAACCATCTAGTCATGATTATAGTATTAAACCCTCAGGGTACAACCAAAGGTATACATAAAAATCTTTTGTTAGAAAGTGAAACAAAAGAAGCTAAATATTAACAAAAGCTTTTAAAATGGTAATAATATTATATCAGGGAAACAGGAGAAAACAATAAAAATAGAAGCATAAAAATGATTGTAAAACATTAAAAGTTTAGTTGATATTTTGGTAGGTACGATAAAGTGTTTTTCCACCCCTCCCATATGTCTGTCTTTTTTGAAAACACTTTTACTGAATTTATTGGGGTGAAGTTGGTTAAGAAAATTATATAGGTTTCAGGTGCACAATTCCATAATACATCACCTGTACACTGTACTGTGTGTTCACCACCCAAAGTCAAATCTTCCATCACCATTTATCCTGCCTTTACCCTCTTCTCTCTCTCTCTGGTAATAAATATGCTGTTGTTTGTGCCTGGGTGTTTTGTTTGTGTGTTTTTGTTTTGATTAATCCCTTTACTTTTTTCACCTGGCCCCCCAACCCCTTCTTCTCTCTCAGTCTGTTGTCTGAACCTATGAATCTGTTTCCGTTTTGTTTGTTAGCTTATTTTGTTCATTCCATTCCACATATAAGTAAAATCATATGGTATTTTCAGATGCCCACCTTTTACTCCTCTGTGAATATGCATGGTTACCAGGCAAAGAGGAATTAAAAGTAGCAGATGGAATTAAGATTGCTAATTAGCTGACTTTAAAATAGGGAGATTATAATGATGATAGGTGCAGTGTAATCCCATGCATCCCTTAAATGGAAGAAGGAGAGAGAAGAGAAGACAGAGTCAGTAGGAAATGTGACTACAGGTCAGAATGATTCCAGTGTGAGAAGAGTTAGACCCACTGTTGCTGGCTTTGTAGGTGGAGAAATGACTATGAGACCAGGAATGGGGTGGCCTCCAGTAGTTAGAAAAGGTAAGAAAATGGGTTTACCCAAGAACCTTGTGAAACAAACACAGTCTTCCTACTGACACCTTGATTTTGTGTCAGTTCCAACCTATAGGACTGTAAAGGAATGAATTTGTGTTGAGCTATCAATTTTGGGTGATTTGTTATGGCAACACTAGAAAACTACTTTAGGTACATACAGGAACTTACTGTTTATTAAAACAATCAGATAAGGAAAACTTCTGAAGCTACTTTTATTTATTATTTTTTTAATTGAATTTTTGGAGTGACAAAAGTTAACATAATTATACAGGTTTAAGGTACCAAATTCTACAACACATTTCTATACACTGTATTGTACGTTCACCCCCTCCCAAGTCAAGTCTTCATCCATGACCATTAACCCCTCTGTACCCTCTTCTAACCCCCAATAATTTACACACTGTTGTCTGTTTCAATGAGTTTTATTGTCTTTTTTAAATGTACCTTCACTTCCCTCATCCAATGCCCCACCCCTGATAGCTGTCAGTCTGCTCTCTATCTGTGAATCTGTCTCTGTTTTGCTTGGTAGTTCATTTTGTTCATTAGAGTCCACATATGAGTGAAATCATGAGATACTTGTCTTTCTAGACTGGATTATTTGAATTTAGCATAATGATCTCTAGGTCCATCCATGCTGTCACAAAAGGTAAGATTTCTTTCTTTTTTATGGCTGAATAATATTCCATTGTGTATATGTACCAGTGCTTTTTATCCACTCATCTACTGATGGGCACTTGGGCTGCTTCCAGATCTTGGTTGTTGTAAATAATGCTACATTAAACATAGAGGTTCATATATTTTTTCAAATTAGTGTTTGGGGATTCCTAGGATACATTCCCAGAAGTGGGACTGCTGGGTATAAAGGCAGTTCCACTTTTAATTTTTTTTGAGGTAACTCCATACTGCTTTCCACAGTGGCTGCACAAATCTGCATTCCTTCCAACAATGCATAAAGATTTCCTTTGTTCCACATCATCATCAGCACTTTTTATTTACTGTTTGTTTGTTGATTTATTGATAACCATTCTGACAGGTGTGAAGTAGTATCTCATTGTGGCTTTAATTTGTATTTCTCTGACGATTAGTGATGTTGAGCATCATTTCATGTCTGTTGGCCATCTGTATGTCCTCTTTAGAAAGTGTCTATTTAGTTCCTTTGCCCATTTTTTAATTGGGTTTTTTATGTTGAGTTTAATAAGTTCTTTATAAATTTTGGATATTAATCCCTTATCAGATGTATTGATAAATATGTCTTCCATTCAGTGGGCTGTCTTTTTATTTTGTTGATGATATCTTTTGCTGAGCAAAATCTTTTTAGTTTGATGTAGTCCCATTTGTTTACTGCTTCTCTTGTTTTCCTTGCTAAAGGAGAGACATTTGAAAAAATACTGCTACAAGAAATGTTCGAGATTTTATTGCCTATATTTTCTTCAAGGTTTTTATAGTTTTGTGTTTAAGTTTTTAATCAATTTTGAGTTTATTCCTGTGTATGGTGTAAGAAGTTGGTCTAGTTTTATTTTTCTTACACTTCTTTGTCCAGTTTCCACAACAGCATTTACTGAATAGACTGTCTTTACCCCATTGTAAGTCTTTGCCTCCTTTGTCAAATATTAATTGACCCTATAAGTGTGGTTTGATTTCTGGGCTCTCTGTTCTTTTCCACTGATCTATATGTCTGTTTTTATGCCAGTACCATGCTGTTTTGAATACTATGGCCTTGTACTGTAGTTTGATATCAGGTAGTGTGATTCCTTCAACTTTGTTTTATTTTCTCAAGATTGCTGTGGCTATTTGGGGCCTTTTCTGGCTCCTTACAAATTTTGGGAATATTTGTGCCAATTCTGTAAAATATATCATTGGTATCTTGATACATTGAATCTATAGATTGCTTTGAGTAATATGTATATTTTAATGATGTTAATTAGTCTATCCATCAAGACAGTATATGCTTCCACTTATTTACACCTTCTTCAGTTTCTTTCTTTATTCAGTGTCTTATAATTTTATGGGTACAGGTCTTTTTCAACTTTGGTTAAATTTATTCTTAGGTATTTTATTCTTTTTGAAGCAATTGTGACTGAGATTGTTTTCTTGGTTTCCCTTTCTTTCTTTTTTTTAAAATTTTATTTATTGATTTTAGAGAGAGGATTTATAGAAAGAGGCGGGGGAGAGAAGCAGGAATCATCACTGGTAGTAGTTGCTTCTAGTATGTGCATTGACCAGGCAAGCTGGGGAAATCAAACTGGTGACCTTAGCATTTCAGGTTGATACTTTATCCACTGTACCACCACAGGTCAGGTGGTTTTCATTTCTGATAAATCATTATTGGTGTATAAAAAGTAACTGATTTCTGGATATTTATTTTTATCCTGCTACTTTATTGAATTCATCGATCAGTTCTAGTAGTTTATTTGGTGGAATATTTAGGGTTCTCTGTAGACAGTATTCTGTCATCTGCAAATAATGACAGTTTTGCATCTTCCTTTCCAATTTGCATACCTTTTATTTCTTCTTATCTGATTGCTGTGGCTAGGACTTCCAGTACTATATTGAATAAGAATGTTGAAAGTGGACATCCCTGTCTTGTTCCTGTATTAAGGGAAATGCTTGTAGATTTACCCTGTTGAGTATGATGTTAGCTATGGGTTTGTCATATATGGCTTTTATTATGTTGAGGTATGTTTCCTCTATTCCCATCTTGCTGAGAGTTTTTAACATAAATGTGTGCTAGATTTTATGAAATGCTTTTTCTGTATGCATTGATATGATCACGTAATTCTTTTCCTTCATTGTTTTTATGTGGTATATTACCTCTGTTGATTTGTAGATAATGTATCAACCTTGCATCCTCAGAATAAATCTCACTTGATCACAAAGTATGACCTTCTTAATGTATTTCTGGATCCAGATTGCTAATATTGTATTAAGGATTTTAGTATCTATGTTTATCAGGGATATTGGCCTATAATATTTTTCTTTGTAGTGCCTATATCTGGTTTTGGAATTAGTAGATTGCTGGCCTCACAAAAAAATGAGATTATGAGTCTTCTTTCATCTTGAATATTTTGGAATAGTTTGAGAAAGATATATGTTATTTCATTTTGAATATTGGGTAAAATTCACCTATGAAGCCATCTGGTCCAGGACTTTTGTTTTTTGGGTGTTACTGCTTCAATTTCACTGTCTGTCATCTGTCTGTCCAGATTCTTTAATTCTTAATTCTTTCTGATTCAGTTTTGGAAGATTATATGTTTCTAGGAATTTATTCATTTCATCCAGATTTTCCAATTAGTTGGCATATATTTTCATAATATTTTTATATAATGCTTTGTATTTCTTTGGTATCTATTGTTACTTCTCTTTTTTCGCCACTAATTTTATTTATTTATTTATTTATTTATTTTTTCCACTAATTTTATTTATTTGGGTCTTCTCTTATATATATATATTTTGATGAGTCTGGTTAAAGGTTTGTCAATCTTGTTTATCTTTTAAAAGATTTAGCTATGTTTCATTTATCTTTTGTAATTTTTTTGTTTCTATTTTGTCTATTTCTGTTCTCGTCTTTATTATTTCCTTCCTTCTACTCACTTTGGGATTTGTTAGTTGTTCTTTTTCAAGTTCTTTTTAAGTGTAAAGTTAGATTGTTCATTTAAGATCTTTTTTGTTCTTTAGGCAGGCCTGTAATGCTACTCAATATAAATTTCCCTCTTAGGACTTCTTTCACTGTGTCCCATAGATTTTGGGTTATTGTGCACTCACTTTCATTTGTTTCAAGATACCTTTTGATTTGTTTTTTGATATTATTATTAACCCATTCATTGTTTAATAACATCTTATTTAGCCTCCATATCTTTGTGTGCTTTTTTTTTTCTTGTGATTAATTTCTACCTTTACACCATTATGGTCAGAGAAGATGCTTGATATGATTTTAATTTTTTTCAACTTATTGAGACTTGTTTTGCATCTTAACATGTGGTCTATCCTAGAAAAATGTTCCATGTACACTAGAAAAGAATGTAGATTCTGTTGCTTTGGGGTAAAATGCTATGATGATATCAATTAAACCCAGCTGGTTTAGTGTGTCAGTTAAGCCCTCTGTTTCCTTGTTGATTTTCTGTCTGGAAGATCTATCCACTGATGTTAATTGGGTATTAAATATCCCTACTATAACTGCATTGCTGTCAATCTCTTCCTTTATATCCATTAAGATTTGCTTTACATAGTTATGTGCTGCTACATTGTGTACCTAAATGTTTACAAGGGTTATATCCTGTTGTTGGATTGCTCCCTTTATCATTATGTAGTATCCTTCTTTATCTCTTACTATAGCTTTTGTTTTAAAGTCTATTTTACCAGATATATTATAATATTGCTACCCCAGCATTTTTTATTTCTATTTGCATAAAATATCTTTTTGCATTCTCCTTTTTCTTTTAGTCTCTATGTATCTTTTGATCTGAGGTGGGTCTCTCTCTCTTTTATTTTTATTTTTTTCATTCATTTATTTATTTTTTTAGACAGGTAGGGAGAGAGAGACAGGAACATCGAGTTGCTCCTGTATTTCCCCTGACTAGAATATTGGAACCTGCACCCTTGTTATTTTGGGATGACCCTTTTTTGTTTGTTTATTTTTTTAGCAAGAGAACGCGTGCGAGAGAGAGACAGACAGAGACAAATAGACAGGAAGGGATAGAGATGAGAAGCATCAATTCATAGTTGTGGCACCTTAGTTGTTCATTGATTGCTTTCTTATATGTTGCTTGACTTGGGGGCTCTATCTAATGCAGTGACCCCTTGCTCAAGCCAGCAACCTTGGGCTCAAGCTAGTGACCTTGGACTTCAATCTAGTGACCTTGGGCTCAAGCCAGCAACCAGGGAGTCATGTCTGTGATGCCATACTTAAGCTGGCAACCCAACACTCAAACTGGATAAGCCTGTGCTCAAGCCAGCAACCTCGGGGTTTCAAACCTAGGTCCTCAGCATGCCACACTGATGCTCTATTCACTGCATCATGACCTGGTTAGGCTCAGGATGATGCTCTTAACTGACTGAGCTAACTGGCCAGAGCCAAGTTAGGTGTCTTGTAGATAGCATATATATGATTCTTGCTTTTTTATATATTCAGCCACCTTATGTATTTTAATTTGAGTATTTAAACCATTTACATTTGAAGTGGTTATTGATAGGTATGTATTTATTGCCATTTTATTCTTTTAACCATATTTTTTTGTTCTTTTCTTCTCCTTCCCCCTTTCCTTCTCCTCCTTCTTCTTCTTTCTCCTAAAGCAGGTTCTTTAACATTTCTTGTAATTCTTATTATCTGGTAACAAACTCCTTATCTTTTTCTTCTTGAGATAGCTCTTTATTTCTCCTTCAATTTTAAATGATAGCCTTACTGGGTTAAGTACTCCTGGTTGTAAGTCCTTGCTGTTCATTAATTTGAATATTTCATGCTAATCATTTCTGGCCTGAAATATTTCCGTCGAGAAATTAGCTGATGGTGTTATGGGATCTCCCTTCTAAGCAACTAACTGCTTTTCTCTTGCTGCTTTTAAGATTTTTTTTTTTCATCTTTAGACTTTGCCATTTTAATTATGATGTGTTTTGGTATGGGCTTCTTTGGGTACATCTTGTTTGGGACTCTGTACACTGTCTGGACGTGTGTGTCTTTTTTCCTTCAGCAGGTTAAGAAAATTTTTCAGTCATTTATTCAAATAGGTTCTCAATTTCTTGTTCTCTCTCTTTTCCTTCTGGTACTCCATTGTATGGATGGTGTTACATTTCGTATTATCTTAAATGTCCTTTAAAGTATCCTTCTTTTTAATTCTTTTTTCTCTACGCTGCTCTGAGTGGGTGTTTTATTTTATCTTGTATTCCAATCTCTGATTTAATCCCTTGGTTCATTAAACCTACTGTTTATTCCTTCCAGGTTATTCTTGTTGGTTTTTTTGTTTGTTTGTTTGTTTTAGCAAGAAAGAAAGAGAGAGGGACAGACAGAAAGGGAGAGAGATGAGAAGTATCAATTCTTCACTGTGGCACCTTATTTGTTCATTGATTGCTTTCCCACATGTGCCTTGACTGGGCAGCTCCAGCTGAGCCAATGAGCCCTTGCTCAAGCCAGTGACCTTGGGCTCAAGCCAGCAACCATGGGGTCATGTCTGCAATTTCATGCTCAAGCCAGAGACCCTGTGCTCAAGCTGGTGAGGTTGCTTTCAAGCTGCATGAGCCTGCACTGAAGCTGGTGACCTTGGGGTTTTGAACCTGGGTCCTCTGTGTTCCAGGCCAATGTTCTATCCACTGTGCCACCTCCTGGTCAGGCCCTTTCCACATATTCTTGTTGTTGGATACTGTATTCTTTATTTCTGACTGGCTTCTTTATATTGTTTCTATGTTCTTTTTTTTATACTTGCTATCTCTTTGTTGACATTTTCACTTTGTTCCTTGAGCATCTGTATAACCATTACTTTGAACTATATATCTGACCAATTGTTCATCTCTGTTTCAGTTAGCTCTCTTTCTGGAGATTTCTTCTGTTCTGTCATTTGAGGCCTGTTTCTTTTCGCCCCCATTTTGACTGCCTCTTTGTGTTCATTTCTGTGTATTAGATCTGCTGTGATTCCCAGTCTTCATGTGGTGACCTTATATAATAGGTGTTCTGTTGGGTCTAATTGTACAGATTTTTTCATCACCTGAGCTGTGTGCTCCAGGAATATCCCTTGTGTGGATTATTTGGACTCTCTTATTGTAATTGAATCTTGATTGCTATTGGGCCATTGTACGTGGGATCAATCATCAGGCTGGCTGAGAGAGGCTCTACTTCAAACAATGTGTACAACCTGCTATATAGGTGCTGACCACAGAAAGAAGAATTCACCTCAGTTCAGTTTGGTACCTGACGAGATCTCCCTTTGGATATGCTGCTTGTGGAGCTAATTGGATCCTGCTCTGATGTTATCTGAAGCTAGCCTCTGGGTATATTGGTTCTGAGCCTCTTAGGAGGAAACCTGATACAGGCCAATGTAAGGTGCTGCCTGTGACTGGCCCTCAGCAACCTGTTTGAAGCTACCAGTGATCAACAATTTGTGGCTACCTCTGCTGATCTTAGGTGTGCATGGAAGGACCCAACTGCACACCAAGGCTGGTTTTCATCAGCACCTGACCCAAAGAAAGGTCAGCAAAAGAACAAAGGCACCGAGAAATCTGTTCCCATCTGCCTCCATCCGCTGGTTGCTTGTTAGGCTCGGCCACTGAGAGAGCCTCTGGTGGAGTCAGGCAGGGCTGGTGGATCTTCCCTGAGGGGAAGGTGCTTGTCAGGCTTCAAGAGAGGTGGTAGTTGTAGCCCCCACCCCAGAGACACAGGTCTCAGTCTGTCCTGGATTTTTTTCTCTCACCTCAGAAGGGCAGAGCCATTAGAATTTGGGCAGTTGGGGCCTCTGGAGCCTTGAGAGGTGGTCTGCCAACAGCCAGGAAAGCGTTTTTATGAATCTCCTGTGAGGGGAAAGTACCTGTCAGATTCTCAGGAAAGTGAGGAAATAGTTTCCACCTCAAAGCTAGACAACCGAGTCACTGTCTACCCTCTGAAGTCTATCCAGACCTGCACTCCTTGGCCAAGGCTTCTGACTCCTCAGCAGGGCATAATCTCCGAAGGGTAGGGTGAGAGAGATTCCAGAGGGTGGGCAGTTGCTTTCCCTGAGGTTGATGCCACACAGAGGGGAGTGCTCTGCCCAAGAAAAAGGGCAACTGCAGTACTGGAGAATGGTTCAGCACAGGAGTCCTGGGGGCTGTCCCCCACCGTGTTTCCCTGTAGAACTGCAAACCCCAGACTCTCCTCACATGTCTCTAGACTGTTCAGCCCTCCCTCCACTAGAGCCCAGGGTAAGTGGCTGTGTACAAGATTTTGTACATTGGCCCTTTAAAGGGTTACCACGCCTCTGCAGAATCCCATCTCTTTCTGGCAGAGAGAAACCTCTCTGCTTTTCATAGCTGAATGTTCTGTGGGTGCTTCTTCTTGGCTCTAGTGCTCTAGGCTGGGGAGCCAGGCTTGTAATTTAGCCCCCACTGTTCTCAGGGTTAACACCTATAACTAAGACATCCCTCTGGAACCTCAAATGCCACTTATGGGAGTGGAGGCAGCTCTTTTTACTTCTCTGCTCTTCCTACCAGTCTTGATGTGACTTCTTCTGTGAATCCTTGGTTATAAGATTCCTCTTCATTTAGTCTTGAGTTAGTTTTTCCCGACGATTGTTCTTTTTTTAAAAATTATTTATTTATTTATTATTTTTACAGAGACAGAGAGTGAGTCAGAGAGAGGGATAGACAGGGACAGACAGACAGGAACGAAGAGAGATGAGAAGCATCAATCATTAGTTTTTCATTGCACGTTGCAACACCTTAGTTGTTTCTCATATATGCCTTGACCACGGGCCTTCAGCAGACCGAGTAACCCCTTGCTGGAGCTAGTGACCTTGGGTTCAAGCTGGTGGGCTTTTGCTCAAACCAGATGAGCCTGTGCTCAAGCTGGTGACCTCGGGGTCTCGAACCTGGGTCCTCTGCATCCCAGTCCGACGCTCTATCCACTGTGCCACCGCCTGGTCAGGCCTGATGATTGTTCTTAAATTTAGTTATAACTCCGGTTTAGTCTGGGAGGTGAGAGTAACATCCACCTACTCTGCTGCCATCTTAGATCTCTGGAACTACTTTTAAAGAGGATAAAATCTCAATAAAAATTGAGAAACATTTTTATAAGACTAACAAAAGAGACAAAATGTGATTTTGGTGCATACGATTTTATGATAATATATTCAAAAATCTTGAAGAAGTAGAATATTTTATAGAAAAATATAAATTAGCAAAGCTGACTCACTGCTCAGAGAGTTAGCAGCCTGAATTAACTGATAATCACAGAAGAAACAGAGAAAATGTACATAAAATAATATCATTTATAGAAGCTTTTTGTTAGGTTGTGAATGAGCTGAGTTTTTAAATGCCAAGGAAAAGATTTCTCTACCGTGTAAATTCTTCCAAGATTTAGAAGAATAAAGAAATCTCTCTTATTCATTTTGTGAAGTTGGTATATCCCTAACACTAAAACTAGGGAAAGATAATTCAGAACAGTAGACAATTTTACTTATACATTTTAAAATAATAATTCTTGAAATGGCTCTTAGAATATACTCATAAAAGTTTGAGTAATGAGAAAGGTAGCATCACCAAATAGTAGAAGAGAGGTGCTTAACAGAAGGGAACTAACTGTTCAGTACCTCACACAAAATTATATTCCAAGTAATTAATCTATAGTAAATACATTATGATAAAGGAAGCATTCAAAACCAATAATGAGGAAGGGATGTATCAACTCTAAATGGCACAGAAAAAAACAGCTATTATCTTTGATAGTTATCACACTTTCAGGTTGAACTAAAGGCCATGTAAATTAGAGTTAAATGACGGAGCTGTTTGAGAATGGAAAGGGTTGCTTCATGACAGCTTGCTCACCATCAGGACTCGGTCTTGCAGATGTTGGAGCACTCGATTCTTTGAGATGTTATGCAAATGCCCCTGGAGAGATCTTCTCTAATCATTCAAGAAAAATTCCTTCCTTTTGTGATTCTATATCTTTACCTTCTTATTTCATTCATGTACTTATCAGAGTATATGAGTATCTTATTTATTTATTGCTTTGTTTATGATCTGATAGCCATCTAGAATGTAGCCTTCATGAAACTGAGGACTTGATTTCATCTCTGCTGAGTCTCTATCCTCTACATTGCAGTGTCTCAGACAATATTTTTTAGATAAATAAATGGATAAATGAATGAATAGATGAATCATTTTTCTTATAAGTCTAATGCTATTTACATGAAATTTCAGTTATAGTTCATTGTTATTGTTTATTCATAAATCATAGAATCTATTTACACTTGGAATGGGTAGTAAAATTGCCCATAATCAAGTAAAGCAACATAAACATCAATAACTTACCCCACGAGCTAGGAATGTAAGGAATCACTCCAGTATCACTCCATAAACTAAAATCTGAACTTGAGCATACAAACAACATTGGGACAAGCTTTTACTGCTGCATGAGACTAAGGGACTGCCTTGCATAATAGAAAATCTTGATCATATAAAGTTAAATTAATTATAATATATTAGTTAATAACCAACCAACCAGTTGGTAGAGCTGAATACCAGTTATAATTTAATATAGTTCCTTTCTATCTTCTAAGGGAAATTTTCTATACATCTTCAGAAGTTACTTTGTAGAAGTTACAGTCAAATATTACAACACCAAGAAGCCTGGAGTAGCTTGGTACTCTGAGCCTACCTCACTAGAAAAACAGAGCTCAGAGGATGTAAAGTGTCTGAAGAGCATCAATACAGCCATTGTGAACAGGGTTCTGTTTTCGTGTTGTTTCTTTTCCAAATTTACTCCTCCATACAGTCTTTTCTCCACTGTTTAATCCTCATTATTTCCAAACCTGCCATTCCTAATATTTGACTTATTTTGCAATTTTATTTTTGTTCTTTAATAAACCTAATAATGCTATAACTGATGTTTTCCTGAATACAAAGAGGTACATTTCCTGAATATGTACAAGTAATGTACAAATATAATGCTTCCCGTTCATTTAATAGCATACATAGGAAGTGTAGGCTGTTAATGTTTCTGGGAAATGGAGCATCTATTTTCATTGTATACTCTGGGCTGGAAGTGATTATTTTTCTCCTTCTGAAAGTGTTTTCCATTAATAGATCATGTGAAAAATACTGATCTTTCAGGGAACACTGGTCCCACAGAGCATGCACCGTTGCTAGGAAGAGCAGTGTAGAGCAGTTAGTTTAGAGGGAGAGAAGTGTGTAGAACACTGCCTGGCACATAACAGAGCCTCAGTAAATACTTGTCTGATAAATGAATAAATGCACCTCTGTGAAGAATTCACACAAGCAACCAGAAATGAACCACATGCCCTGGAAGGAAAGAAAATTTGGGGAGAAAAGCCAATTGATTTGTCAGGACTCTTTGTGATTAGAATAAGGGTTCTGGGGAAAAAAAACCCTGCAAATTTCCAACAGTGCCTAATGAGAGAACAATAATGGTGAGCAGTCAGAGACCAAGAATAGTGTGAGAGATCAAACTCTCAGCAGGAAGGTCAAGTTTTGTCACTAGGTCTTTGGTGAGATAGTGTATATTCTGATTTTTTTCTCCCAAGTACCTTATTCATGTATGCATTTAATCATTTGTTTTTTTAGTTGTTCATCAACTGTTCATTAAACACTTTCATAGGTACCAGGTATAGTAAATGAAGATAACAGGAGAAATCGCTGGTTTCGTGGTGGTTTTGTTTTGACAGGAAAAGATAGGGAAACATATAATTATATTTTATCATTAAATATATGATGTATAAAAATAAAACATATATATGTGTTTGTGTGTGCATATATATATGTGTGTGTGTGTGTGTGTATATATATATATATAAACATAAACTCACATACAGGGGTGGGAAAAATAGGTTTATGGTCATGAGTACCCAAAACAGAGTTTATTTTTATATTATTTATTAATTATTGCATTATTTATTTGTATAAAAACTGTAAAACCTACTTTTGCCTACTCCTGTATACATATAAAACATCCAGTGTTATATGCTATGGATAAAATTATAGCAACATAGGGGGATAGAGAGTGCTGTTTATGAGTATGCAACTACTTTTTATTAGATATTCCATTGATCTATGACATTAAAATTGATGCCTGAAGATGACGAGACGAGTGAGCACACCATGTAAACATTGAGGGGAATAAGGTCCCAACCAAAGCAGTGGCCAATATGAAGCTGTGGAGGTAGGGTCAAAATGGCTCATGCACTGGAAAAGTAGCTGAAGTACAGTGAGTGGGGGATGGTCAGTGGTAGTAAAAATAAACTCAGGGGTCAGAGCATTCAGTTGCTTATAGGGCATAGTAAAGACATTGAGTTTTTCTCTGAGTGAGAAAGAACATCATTGGATATTTATCAGAGGGTTCTGAGCCAAGGAAACACATGATTGCCTATAGCTGATAAAACCAAAGAAGAACAATAATGAAAACAGGGAGAATGGTTTGAAGGATACTGCAACAGTCCAGGCAGCAGCTTATCATGGTTTGTACCAAGATGTCTATGGTAGAAGTGGTGATAGGATCCAAGTCTGGGTACAGTTCGAAGGCAGTATCAAGAACTTTGATGGTGGATTAGACGGAAAAAAGTAAAGAAAGAAGTAAATTTTACTCTGAAGTTTTACTTAAGCAACCAGAATAATGAAATACTATGAGAGGGCCCAATGAGATGTTGACTAGGCCATTAGAAATGTGAGCTTGGGGTTCATGGGAGAAGTTAGGGCCAAAGATATAAATTTGAACAGATAGATGGTATCTAAAGGTATCAACCTTTGATGAATCACCTATAATGTGAAGGGACAATTTTTGATCCCTGACCACAATGTTATTTAATATTTAGAGGTGGAAGAGAAACCATAGTAAACAAGACTGAAGAGAACAAGTTGTGAGAAAAAACCAGAAGAGTTATTTGAGAAATCAAGTTAGTGTGGGGTTTTTAAAAAGGATAGCATAATCAACTGTGAAAAGTGTGTAAGATAAAGCGTGAGAGTTGGCTTGTTTGTGTGGGCCTGAGAATCTCTTCCACACTGAAAGATACCTGTGGCCGGGCCTGTGGAAACCACTCCCACCTCCAGGCAGGGTCAGCACCAACAGGAGCCACACCGTAGCACCGATCAACCAGGCAGATAAAATGAACAAAGCAAGAGGTCCAAAACCAAACTGTCCTTGAAACCACAAAAGGAGGCCTGGGCCTTTTGCTAAACACAACAGGGTAACTGGTTGCTAAAATAAAAGATTTGAATAAGCTATCATGTCTGCTAATGGAACAGACAAAAATTCAATCAAATAATCTGTCATACCAAGGACCAAGATAATCAATTGATGGAGAAAGGGCAACCAACAACCAAAAAAGTAAGGCCATTACAGAGATGAATTGGATATTGAAATGACCTGGCAAAGAGATACCACTTACCAACCTAGCAGAATGGCTAAAATAAAAAACAGTGGCAATCCTAAATGTGCACAATCACAAGCAGACACTAGGTTACTCATATTTTGCTGGTGGGAATATAAAATGGCAGATTACTATAAAAAATTATAAGGTTTTTTTTTTTTTTTTTGTATTTTTCTGAAGCTGGAAACAGGGAGAGACAGTCAGACAGACTCCCGCATGCGCCCGACCGGGATACACCCGGCACGCCCACCAGGGGCGACGCTCTGCCCACCAGGGGGCAATGCTCTGCCCATCCTGGGCGTCGCCATGTTGCGACCAGAGCCACTCTAGTGCCTGGGGCAGAGGCCACAGAGCCATCCCCAGCGCCCGGGCCATCTTTGCTCCAATGGAGCCTTGGCTGCGGGAGGGAAAGAGAGAGACAGAGAGGAAGGCGCGGCGGAGGGGTGGAGAAGCAAATGGGTGCTTCTCCTATGTGCCCTGGCCGGGAATCGAACCCGGATCCTCCGCACGCTAGGCCGACGCTCTACCGCTGAGCCAACCGGCCAGGGCCATAAGTTTTTTAATTATACATGTCATTTTTCTATTATCCAGCATTTGCATTCCTGGCATTTATCCTGGAGAAACAAAACCATATTCACATAAAAACCTGTGTACAGTTGTTAATAGCAGTTTTACTCCTAATAGCCCCAAACTGGAAATACCCCTTTGATCTTCAATGGGTAAATCATTTTAAAATTTATGGCACACTCATAGGTCTAAGGAAAGGAACAAACTATTGAAATACACAACTTGGTTAAATCTCCAGGGTGCAGAAAGCCAATCTTTAAAGTTTACATATTGTATGATTCCATTAACATAATTGTCAGGGATTAGGGACTAAGGTCAGGGAAAGGGTGGAGGTGGGTCAGGGAGAGGTGGGTTTGGTAACAAAGGACAACCTGAAGGACCGTTCTGGTGATATAATTGTTTAGCATCTTGTCTGCTTTACATTAACCTACACATGTGATAGATTGTCTATAACTATTAACACACACACAAGCATATACATATGCACAAACAAACAAGTTTAAATAAAACTAAAGAAATGTAAATAAAACCAATAGATTGTATCAGTGTTGACATAGTGGTTGTGTTATACAGTAGCACTGAACAATGTTACTATTGCAGGAAACTGAGTAAAGGATATAGTGTATTACTTTTATACAATTGGATATGAATCTACTGTTATCTTAACAGAAAAAATATGAGTGTTAAAACCTAGATTTTGTGAGTATCTGAGTAAAAACTGCTTTCCCGTTCAGTCAGGAAATCATGTAACTCATCAGTTTCAGTGCAGTGTCTCTGATGAGCTGACAGTTCTACATTTTTTAAATAAATAGTAAGACTGCAACTTTTTTTTTATCAGTGTCAAACTTTTCTCTTCCTCTCTCTTTTTAACATTAGAAGAAAATAGGAGAGAGGAAAAAATTCATTTCCAAAGGTTCCCTTGACTGTTGAGAACTAGGATCCCATTCATTCATGACTGTGCTGCAAAAACAACAGGGCCGACGGGGGCTGTTGCTTTAACAAGCACCAGCCTGAGAGATGTGAGCAATCACCTTCCATTTATTTCAAATGACCACCCTAACCAAGAATGGAATAATGAGAGGATAAGCATAAGGTATTAATTGAGTCACTGTCTCCTTTTCTTCCTGGGAAAATGCAAAAATATAAAGCACACACACTCAAAAAAGATACACTGAAATCCCTTTAGAGACTCCTTTCATTTCATTGGGAGGCAGGAAATGAGTTAAATAGAATTTATGGCATTCTTAAGAAATAAATTACCTGGAGTGATGAAACGATGTAAATCTTTGAATAGTGTGTTCGTTGAAAATGTCACGGGAAAGAGTTCTATAGCTGCAGATCCTTTATCTAAAAATAAGCGAAAGAACAGCAATTAGTCATTGCCCTGTGTCCAGCACTGAGCAATTTCAGTTGTATAGGTTTTTAAAATTCTGAAGTAGTCCGTACTTTGTTTGCAACACCTTTCCCAGCATGAATACACTCCTTTCTTCATGCAAACAGCCATCTATGCTTTCTTTAAGACAGATTGTTGATAAACTTTCACAATAGTCTTAAAAGTTGTGTGCCTTTGAAACAGTGTTTTCTTTCTTTTTATCCATTTAGCATCTTTGTCAACTGAAATGAATTATTCACATTTATAGCTATTTTACTTTTATGTACAGAGCTGACCTATATCAATTGTCTCTTTTCTTTCCTATTCAAACACTTTGGTCAGATTTGGCATAAGTTATCTTGTTCCCTTAAAAGATATTCTGCACTGCTCTAATCTCTATTTTTTATGAATGCATATAATCTCATATTCTTGAAAAGTCAACTTCTTTTTCAAGAAACATCTTCCTATGTCATCATGAACTATTGCTTTATTGTTGTATTGGTTTGGGGTTGCTGTCACAAAATACAATTGGGTAGTATAGAACAATGGAAATTTATTCTCTCACAGTTCTGGAGTCTACAAGTCCAAACCAAGGCGTCGGCAGGACCATGATCCCTCTGAAGGCTTCCTTGCCTCCCCTAGCTTCTGGTGGTTGCTGGCACGCTTTGGCATTGCTTGGCTTATAGATATTTCACTCCAATCTGGTTCCCATTGCCAAATACTATTCTCTCTGTGTATTACTCTCTCCAAATTTCTCTCATAAGGATACTAGTCATTAGATTTGGGCCAACCCTGATCCAGCATAACCTCATCTTAACTTGTTTATGTCTGCCAAGACCTTACTTCCAAGTAGTCATATTCACACATAGCAGGGGTTAGGACTTTAACGTATCTTTTTGGGGGACACAATTCAACACATAGCAACTGTCAAAATATATTTTGATTCATGTGAATTGATTATAATAAAAATATATTTATTAGTAAAGTCCACACAAACTCTATGATTAATGAAATCCTTTTCTGATTGTAGTTTACTGTATGTAATTAAACTAATTTTAAGGATATGACAACTTAAATGGAGAACAATTAAATTGTGTTCAGATTGGAGCACAATTTATGTGATATTTCAATAATGAATTGTTTCTTTCTGCATGGCTAATTCAAGTACAAGTTGAAAAACACAAAAGGAAATCAACTTCCAGCCATCAAATTTTCTTTTCTATAAGCAAACACTGTAATTAGTATTTTGTGAATCCTTTTAGAAATATTCTTTCATATTTCACATATAAGCATCTATCTATCAACTATCATCTATTTATCATCTATCTATCTATCTATCAATAATATATGTAGTAAAAATCAAAATACACAAATGGCATTTCATTTTAACAATAAATAAAATTTCCTTTAACTCCTAAATCTCCTCTCAGTGCTGTTCTTGTTCTCTCGTCTCTATGATAGCAAAGCACTTCAAACAAATCATCTATCCTCACTTTGTTTTTTTACTTGCCTCTGCTTCTGTCTAACAGCCCTCACCCCCACTGGAGTTATCCACACCTGCTAAAGTATCTGTCTCCTGCCCCACGGTCATTGTCATTTTATCCTGTCTTCCTCCATGTCTCTAATGTCTGTTGTCTTAGGAACTATTGTACTCCCAGCACTTGGATGGTGAAAAATGCTATCTCACTGTAGTTTTCATGAGGCTGACCATCTTTTCAGTTGGTTAGGAAATATTTCAATTTCTGTTTTATTGTACTGTTTTCCGTATCTTTTGCCTATTTTTAAACTAGGTTTTGGTTTTATACTCGCTGGTTTATAGGAACTTTTATATATTGAGAAAATAGGTCTTTTCCCTCTGACATGCTTTTTACCACCAAACACTAGTCTTTCCTTTCATTACACAGCCAATCTCATTCAGATTCAAACAGTCCTTGCTTCCTATCAAGCTCTTTCTATTTGCTCTACTACTGAAATATCCTGTCCTCCTATCACAGTGCTCGTGACTGAGATGCAGTCATCCCTGTCCCCATGTCTTCTTCCCGTGTCCTTCTTCACGCCAGGTAAATTTGTCATTTACTCACTACCAGTAAGGATACTTGATTTTCACAAGAAAATGTTATACATATTTTCTATTCTGTGTATTATAAGATATGCAAATTTGCCATCAACTTGTTAGCAACTTGGAATATTTATGAATCAGTCTCTACACTACAGCGGAAAACCACCACTCTGCCATTCCTGTACCCAATCGTGTTTCCTTTTTGCCTTCTTCAGTAGAGAGCTTTGGACCTCCAGAGCTAATTAATCCCCTTCAGCAACTCTTGCAGACCTTCAGCTTGTAATAATATAACTGTAACTATGTTAATAACCATAACCCCTTTTAACTCTGTATTTATAAGCTACTTTAAAATCTTTTAGAAAGAAGTGGCATATAAAGATGTATTTTTTTTGGTATAGACCCAGCAGAATGTCTGGCACATAAAATCAAAAACTGAGATGCTGATGATAAAAGAATAAGCTCTCTATAATACTTTTCTCAAGGTAGAAAAGTGTTACCTAAATATAGAAGATTGATGAAATGGTAAAATACAGTATAATTTTCAACAAAATAATAAACTCATTATACAGCTACAGTATACACACACTTCCCAGCAATAACATAAATGTATAATGCATTTGTTTCTAGTTAAGTGTGTTATGCAGTATCTGCAGCTCAAAGTAGGTTTAATTACTGATCCATTGTGCAAAATGTAGTGGTTACAGATTTCCTTTCACTATCTCCTCCTTATAATATGTAGAGGATTTATTTACCCTGAAGACTTGTAAAAATAGATGAAGCCACTCTACACAGAATATACTTGATGAGAATTAGAAGCATAGATGAATGCAGTCTTACCAGAGTTCATACCTAGTGTATAATTTTCAGTTTCCTAAAAAAATGGAAGGGAAAGCTCACAAACCATATATTTGATGCAAAATTTTTGGTAGAGTGAAAATGAAGGCAAAGTTTTATGGGTACTTGGTATTAAATTAGAAAATTTTAAAATTAAACTGCCTTTTAAATACATTAGACAAAGAAAAATCTATTTTAAACCTAGTATATTGGCATAAACTTCTAATACACATAATTTTATATAAAAAAACTGACATAGTATTGATGTAATGAAAATCAAGACTGGGCTTTGCTGCAAGTTGATAAAGCTTGGAGTAATATCACTAAAGATATAGAACAGGGGTAGTCAACCTTTTTATACCTACCACCCACTTTTGTATCTGTTAGTAGTAAAATTTTCTAATCGCCCACTGGTTCCACAGTAATGGTGATTTATAAAGTAGGGAAGTAACTTTACTTTATAAAATTTATAAAGCAGAGTTACAGCAAGTTAAAGCATATAATAATTACCTACCAAGTACTTTATGTCGGATTTTTGTTAAGTTTGGCAGAATAAATCTTTATAAAACAACTTACTATAGTTAAATCTATCTTTTTATTTATACTTCGGTTGCTCTACTACCGCCCACCATGAAAGCTGGAACACCCACTAGTGGGTGGTAGGGATCAGGTTGACTACCACTGGTATAGAAGAAAAATTTAAGTGAATTAAAAATGAAAAAAATAGTTCAATCTAGCCCAGTGCCTTTTTTATTTCTTGAAGTAATTTTATTAATTCATTATTGAGGGGCTATGATACATGCCAAGATTGAGCACTACAATAAATAATAAATCATGTTAATGTTTCAATATTCTAACTAGTTCTTTGGACTGAACCTTTCAGGTTTTTATAAAACACTTATGTTTTTATAGAAAACATCTGTCCACCCATCTGAAAGTTTTTTGTATCTTCATTCTGCCCATTATCCTCCCCTAACCCCAAGATTCAGGTGGATCTTTGCCCTCTCTTAAGAGCCTTTTCTAACTTCTTTGGTACATAAGATAATGTACCAAAGTATTTATTGTCTGATCCATAAACTTATCAGATTAATATTCATGATGAAGCCAGCACTCTGAAACTAAAAATATGAATCTACTACCATGTGATAAATGGAAGTCGGTAGAATGGGGGAATACTGATTACTGAACTAAATATTTTCTATATATCAATAAATACAGATAACCCTAAATAAGACACTAAGGATAAGTATCTCTCAACTTAAAAAGATTACATGATTGTAAGAGTCAAATCTATCAAGTAGAATTGCCAGATTTCACCAAATAATATTACAAGCCACTCTGTTAAATTTGAATTTAAGATAAACACTGAATAGTTTTTTAGTATAAATATGTTGTTATTTAAAATTTACAATGAACCAGGCTTCCTGTGCTTTGTCGGACAACTGGGGCAGCTCTCCTGCCCCAGTTCATTCTGAAGGCCAACGTTGGGTTTACTGATGGAGAAGTTAGTGGGCACACTGCCACTTTGTGGCAGCCAAGAGCAACGACATTATTGCTCTTGAGAGAGAAGAGGTGCTAGTCCAGAGATCAGACCATCATTGTCATTGTGCAGAACATACCAGATACCAAGATAAGCTAAAGTGCCCCTTATGGAAAGCACCATGCTTATCTTACATAATATTAGTTTTGGTTGGCACGATGGCAAGATTTATCCACTTTCTGAAGAACTGATATTCCAACTTTTCTAGATAAGATTTTGAAAAATGGGAAGATGACTTTACCAGTGACAAGTGCCAGAAACAATACATAAACTGTTTTCATCTGACCAACAGATATTATAAAGAACTGCTTATGAGAGCATGATGTTTTGAACTGCCAACTGAATTTGGCTTTTCTCTAGCAATGTCAACCCAGTATTTAGTTTTACAATACCTTTAAAGCAGTAAAGGTCTTTAGCAGTAAAGAGAGGAAAGGATAAAATAATATCCTAAAGGTTGCATATCAGGTTAATAAGAGAGCTGGAGAGAAGAGTAATAATTTCCTAACTTCTGACCCTGAAGCCTCCCATTAATCCATGATCACTGTTGTTTTCTGAAACGAGTCTCTTAAAATAATATTGCAGGAATACCAGCCACACATGTGGAAGTGATAATCTTGTGATAACTTAAAGCATCCTTGTGGAAACTAAAAAAAAAAAAAAAAAAAAAAAATCCCATGTTAAATTTCTCAGCTATCTTCAGAATCTCCAAAGCAAACAGAATTTGTCCTTTTCTCTTCTAAACTTTTATAGTTGTATTTTCATGTTCTTTAGAAAATAATCAGTCTTCTTAAGGGATAATGATTTTTTTATATCCACACAAGAATATAGAAAAAGTAAATTGATAGTACACCACCCAATGCACATTTCCTAATACTATGGCAACTTCCAATGAAGCCTGAATTTCTTGTGGCTACACCTAAATATTCAAACCTGATGACAAACAAAGGGAGAAAGTGGGGGTGTTTCTATTTGTATTAGAAACTATATCTAGGTCTAGTCTATGTTGAAATATTTGAAGCTGTTTTTACCCTTAAAAATATGAAGAGATTAAGCCCGCAGATTATTAAAATTTTTTTTTTTTACAAAGTTAATCTTAAAAAAAAATCATGGTTTTACTAATTATCAAGCAGAGGCAAACACCGGTAGATTCTCTTGAACCACAGTCAGCTGCAAATCTTTACTAAGAGTGTTTCAGCACATGAACAACTAAGGTGTCGCAACGAAGAGTGTTTCAGCTTAATCTTGATGGAAGATTAGCCAATAAATCATATTTTCAGTGGTTTGTCTCCAGATAGCCGGCAATTAGAAAAATATGCATATGTGACATTATTTAGTTTAGCAATCTGCCCAGCATGCCATGTAATCCTATGATTAAAGAAAAGGGCAAGGTCACTCTGGCCTTAACCACTTACTGGCAGAGCTATTGACCTTATGCAACACTTAACAATGTGTTCCAGAAAATAAGTGGTTAGCATAGAGAAGAGAGATAACATGAGATGGGGGAATGCAGGTGAAGAAACCTAGTCCACCGGCCCAAGTTCATCTGGTATATCTAAGTGACTCACTGTATATGAACAGATGACTTCTGAATTCAGATGAAATCAGTATTATGTCAGAATGCTTTACTAAAATATAGGTTTGTGTCACAAAATCAGTTGGTATTGGAAAGTGTCTCTGCTTAAGAAGAAACTGATCAGAATCTCTGGACTTCTTTTGTTATCTTTAGTTATATTAACATACAGACTCTTAGGGCTCAGGCTCAGTCTAACCATTTCCTTCCCATTCTTAATGTAAATGATGTCATAAAAATAATTTGAACATGAAGAGTTTCTCATGGACTTCATACAGCAAGCCTCAGTAATCATGTGATCTTTGACAAGAAAGAAAATCTCGAGGTATACGAATAATTTTAACAATTAGCAAACACCCAAGTCACTTTTAACACTAGACATAATTTTTTAAACACGCAAGCCTAAGATAAAGTGCATATATAGTGCATTAGTTGAAATCAGTCCTAGATAAAGGGGAATTGAAGAAGTTAAAGGCAAGACCATCCACTTAAAAATGTACATATAGCTTACTGGGTTTAAAAGAAACAATCAAAATAAAAGTTCTGAAACTCTGAACAATTAGAGTATTATTTTGATTACTTGTTCAATTTTGACAGTATGTGAATGATTACTTCCTCAGGAAAAGTGAGTAGTTGATAACAATGTCATCATTGGAAAACCTGCCTTTCTTGATCAACTAATAAGAATTACTAGTCACTAATATAAACAGCCTGTGGAAAGTTAATTTCAGAACCCAAATGATTAAAATACAACAGTGAAGAGGGTCTTAGTTTCATGCTCTGAAAGGCTAGCAACATTCCTGGACCTATGCAAGGTCTTTAGAATTACTATTTAGAAAGTAGTCTTGGAACAAGGAATTGAAATTCAGCACAAAACATAAAACAGATCATTTATTTCCTACTCATCTTTCTTTTCATATTGTTTCATTTGATTCCAAGTTTTAGAACATAATATATGTTTTTGAGCATTACAGTCTTTCTCACCTGTTTGTGCACATTTCAGGTAAAAAATTTAAGTCCAATTACAGATGCTAAAGCCATCTTTCAATGTTCTAAGCATCGCCATTTTCAAATGCAACTATAAGAAAAGTGACAACTAGCAAAGGCACTGCAGGAAATTTCCCACTCATTCTTGGTGACATGGCTCAACTGTTACCTCCTAGTTAAAGCCTTTCTGAAATTCACGAGTACTAGCTGGTTCTGCTCTGAATTTCCATATCCGTCCGTGGGTGTACTCCTTTACTACACTCTCAGCTTCTAGAGTGGGCTGTTCTGTGTTTTACCTGCACTGCAGTGTCTAGAACATTGACCACGACGCAGTAAAATGGTCAGTCAGTGTTTACAGAATAAGTAAAAAGATGATAAATATAAAAATTTGTAAAGTAATTGGACTCTCTCTGTTCATTTACTGGAAGAGGTGAACTAACTTAGTTTTAGACCCAATAGTGAGTGGTCTTGTTAAATATCAAGGTCTGAGTAAATTAAAAACCCAACAACTTGTGAACCTGGCAACCACAGTCCTCAAGTTAATATAGGGGCATACTTTTGTTGTTCTCATGTAAAGAAATTGTACTCTGTAGTCTTTCCTATTTGGTGGTACTCTGTTACTTTGGGAAATACATGCTTCTTTGTCATAACTTTTGGTTGCAAGTGACAGAAATCATCTCAAACAAACTTAAGTTAAAAGGAGGAATTTCTTGGCTTATGAAACATTGCAGAAGAGCTGGATGTGGGCCTGAAACAAATCAGAATTCTTTCTCTGCATTTTCTACTTGGCTTCATGCTCTTTTTCTATAGAAAAATTTTTTTTCTTTTTTTTTCCATATTGAATGAAGAACATGGCTTACTGCAGCACTCATTTCACACCCCAAGATTTCCATTCCCAGAGACAAAAAGTGCATTTTTCTTTACAAATTTTCAGTATAAAATCCCAGGAGGCATTTGTGTAATGTAGCTTTGGTTTTGTGTCTCTTCCTGAAACAACCTGTAAGGCCTCAAAGATGGTTTATGCATTCTGGGTTATGTGTGCACTTTTGAAATTAGGGACAAGATCTAATGGGAGAAATAAAAGGAACATATTTGGGGCAGAGAAAATGGCTAATACAAGAAGAGGTGTCACATTTTTCTTTGTCTGTAAAAATTTCTCAATAATTCTAGCCAACCAGAGAAGAGTTGGGTCAATTTTCAACCAAAATGGCTGGCTAGTCAGCCTAATATACCATTATAGGCCTTCTGTGGTGGTCAAGATCATTCTAAATGGAGATTGGTAAAGAAAATGCCCATAAAACAGGGAAGATGACAATGTAAAAAATTTGAATCACAAAGCATTAGGAAGCTGGATTCTTTTCATACAAGAGATCTTCTTCACCAGTATCTAATGACAGTCACCAGAATACTGCTTACCATAACTCTGACCCTGAGGCTGTATTATAAGGAATATAGGCTGCCTCAAACATTGCAGGTTAAAGGGCATCAAATACATGACTTATGCATCTTGTATTCTAAAATTAACCTCATTTGAGACATAATGAAATTTTGAAATATATATAAAGGAAAAAAGTAAGTCAGCAGCAAAAACATTCTCAAGACTTTTCCAGAGTCCTGTCACATTGACAATAATCTTTAAGACTAAGCTTTGAGGCTACATATAACTGCAGTAAATATATTAAGTATTTTGAGCTAAAGTTTAATAAATTTCTACTTTTAAAAACTTTTCCCGCCTGACCAGGCGGTGGTGCAGTGGATAGAGCGTCGGACGGGGATGCAGAGGACCCAGGTTCGAGACCCTGAGGTCGCCAGCTTGAGCGTGGGCTCATCTGGTTTGAGCAAAAGCCCACCAGCTTGAACCCAAGGTCGCTGGCTCCAGCAAGGGGTTACTCGGTCTGCTTGAAGGCCTGCGGTCAAGGCACATATGAGAAAGCAATCAATGAACAACTAAGGTGTTGCAATGTGCAATGAAAAACTAATGATTGATGCTTCTCATCTCTCTCCGTTCCTGTCTGTCTGTCCCTGTCTATCCCTCTCTCTGACTCACTCTCTGTCTCTGTAAAAAAAATAAAAAAATAAAAAAAATTTTTTTTCCAAGTTTATATTCCTGAAGAATGATTCAGGTTTTTTAGACTATAAGACAGAATGGCGTGTTATTTTGCAGAGCTGGTGGACTGGAGTGTAATAAGACTTTTCTGCTTGTTTTTAATTATCTACTAGAAGAATTTATCCACATTTAAAAAGCCAACGTTACTCTAACTATTATATAGCAAAACCTTTTACCAAATCTTCCTACTTAACAGATTTCCTGAATATTCTATTTGGAAGAGTGATAAAATCAGGGAATAATTACCTACATTCATTTTGAACTCTTTGCACAGAAGTCTCGAAGGGTATATAAATAAGCATTTAAAATTACTCATTTTCTATGAAAAAAAAGTAAGTTTTTTTTTTTTTTTTTTTTTTTTTAAGAAAGGCAATGTAGTTATTCCTGCATGATCTTCAGGAGTCCACTTGGACTTCATAGATGATCAAAATCCAGGCATCAGAATGATTGATCCCTTGCAATATTTCATTTAGTTTTTCCTGTTTGCAACATTAAAAGCAGTAAGCATAGATCAGAAATAAATAAAGTCTATTATCTCAAATATCTATTTTAATAATTTTTTTTGTGTGTGTGACAGAGACAGAGAGAGACAGAGAGAAAGTCAGACAGGTACAGACAGACAGGAAGGGGGAGAGATGAGAAACATCAATTCTTTGCTGTGGCATCTTAGTGGTTCATTGATTGCTTTCTCATATGTGCCTTGAGGGAGGGGTGGGTTACAGCAGAGCAAGTGACCCCTTGCTCAAGCCAGTGACCTTGGGCTCAAGCTTGTAAGCCTTGCTCAAACCAGATGAGTCCGCACTCAAGCTGGCGACCTTGGGATTTTGAACGTGGGTCCTGAGTCCCAGTTCAAGGTTCTATCCATTGTGCCACCACCTGGTCAGGCTATTTTCATAACCTCTTAAATAGATAATGCTTTAACTCATAGAAGGGTCTTTAATAATAGAAATTCAAGACACTTCTTTTTATGACATTTTGTGTATAAAAAGGAATGACCTTTTGGTGAGTAGCTTTCCTGCAACTCTGACATCCATTTGGTTGGATTTATTTCAGTGGACAAGACTTGTTCAATCATTACTTCATTCAGCAAATATTTCTAATATAATTATTAGTTCCACAGAGCACATTATTTAAATATCAAGGGCAAGCCAATATGTGGTCTGTATTTCTAAGAACTACAGCCATTGATTCAGTCATGATATTGATATAGTAACAATGAGTTTTTCATTTGTAAGTGTTAAAAATGACCAGAGATCACTGCTTGGCCATGTTTAACCAATTTGGATAACTAGGATGGTTTTAATTTAGTTCACTTTTATGTTATGGAAAGAAAACAGAATATATTTTCCTCATATAATCATTTACTTTATATAAAGCAGATTGATACTATTAGTTCATCATGGTCTCATGACAAACGTGAATTATACAGACAAAATATTACAGGCCTCCTTTTGCAGATCAGCTCAGAGAGGGGAAATGACTTGTAATGTCACAAAGCAGGTAGATTGGAACACCTGACCTGAGGTTAGGTTATCTAAATCCTAGGTCCCTTTCCTTGAAAACCTGTTGTGTCACATCAGTAAGGAAAAAAGAAAACTTTCAGTTCCAGTATCACTGCATAGGGTTCCCTCCAGTTCATAAACTATACTGGACTGAGCTAAAGGAGAATACAAGATGACTATTTCCTCACGAACTCAAATTCCACGGTGATACAGCTAGTCTCACAACAGCATTATGGGAAGGAAATACTTTAATGAATGCCAATGGAACCCTTGACAACTACTGTCTTTGGGTCATTGCTTTTTTTGTTTACTTGAATTTAAACATCGACAGACAATCCTGCAAAAATAAGTTATTTTCTCCTGAATTTTTAACTATGCCACTGATTAACTAAAGAGATAGAATTACCTCTGAGGTTAAAACAAACCCTTAAGATTTGGTGGTTCCCTGCATCCACTTCCTCTAAAATTCTAGGAGTTCATGTTTGTGAAATTTCCTTCAGTTGACCCAAGTGAACTTACTTGATATGAAAAATAAACTACACTAATGAAAATCAGTAAACATCTCTCTATTTTTCTACATGAGGCAACCTGGAATCGGGTCAGCTAGCTTCCTTAGGACTTCAGTATGGTAATTGTCAGGAGACCCAAAGAATGAAAACAATCCAAAAAAAATTAAATTAAAATTAAAAAATGTTAAATTAATAAACAAAAACATAGAAAGAATGGTCATCTTGAAACCTCTCTCTATTAAATGCATTTTATATTCAGGTTTGTCTTTTACTTTTTCTACACTAATAAATATTGAGTTTGAATGTGTTCCTTTTTCTTCATGTACCTATTGTGAGGCAACCTCATGAGTGCTAGTGGCCAGCAGAATTCCAGGACTGGTATCAGCTAATCTACTTCTCACACATTTCTCACCACTAATCCTTTTGCGAGGGGGGTGATAGTTATATTAGCAAGTCATTTAATAAAGCACATGTAATTGCCATGATTAATCCAAGTTCACTGATTATGACAAACTAGAGCAGCAGTTTATCTACTGGTAATTAAATGACTCCTTGATATATAATAGAAATATTTGATATTTTTTTCTTTACATCACAAATGAAATATGATCTAACTCCAAGTACCTCATGTACTTTATGAGATTTTTCTCCAACAAACCTTATCCTGTACTGTACTTGAAATAAATTGAAATCATTTAATTTTTTTTATATATCAAATAAACCCGTCACCATGGCATCTATTTCTAAAAGGCTACAGTTTAATCATTTTTTTCTGAACATTTTATCAAATATCTTATATATCTGAGTCATCATAAAATACCATTCTTGCAGCTTTGCCAATTTTAAAACTTTCCTTTGAATAGTTTATCATTGGTGTTCTCCATTTCCTTTTTTTATTCTCTTTGAGTATCGGCCAAGCAAACACTAGCTAAATTTATTTGCATTTATTAAATGTCTCAGCCTGAACATTTCTTACTGAAGGGAAATCACAGGGCCAGAAAGAATAAAATTCAATTCTTGGCTGAGGCTTCAGTGGCATGGGGTAATATTAGAGGAAGCCTAGAGACTGAGGGAATGTAAATTCTAGTTTATTCAGTTCAACTGATTTTCTTCCTATTAAGGTACATTCTGTTAGATAGTTTTCCTCCCACTTACTAAATAACTAAGCTCTGACATCATGAAGAAAACTGCAATTCACATCACTAAGGCTAATGTCACCCAAAGATAGCTTGCTATTTTAAATAATATGGAAACTGCCTTGGGATGACAGATAAGTAAAACAATCCTCTTTATTTTTAACTGCTTTTGATGTGTTCCAGACTTTGAATATTCAGACAGAAGAATAATGGAAAAGTTCTTTTTCCCCTTAAATCACAAATCCACACCCCAAATTACTATTTCTCCACCCTTACCCCTGACCTTTCGAACAAAATCAAAGACTCCAATTCTCTCTCTCTCTCTCTCTTTTTCCAGGAGAATAGCCCTGGTTTTAGTTTCAGAAGGTCTCAGATCACTGGCATTCTTTCTAGAAGAGTTATATACTCCTAGGTATATTTCTAAGCATTGTCCTTTCTCTTGTTGGGAGAAGTGGGAATTTTGTTCTTGGCACCTCAGATATTGAGATGCTGTGTCATTTGTTTCTGGTTTTCCATCCGCAAGCAGTTGTACCAAGGCTCCACAGTAACACCACATTTCTGTCACAAACTAGCAGTCGAAAACCAGGATCACACCTAAGCTTATACTTTCCAGTTTGTATTAAACAACATTGTTTCTAAAATAAGATCTTAGGCAGAGTTTACAGATAACACCATTGTTTAATATAAAGAGGGTATATTGGCTCTGGACAGTTGGCTCAGTGGAAGAGCATCAGCCCAGCATGTGGATGTTCTGGGTTCAATTCCTGGTCTGGGCACACAGGAGAAGCGCCCATCTGCTTCTCCACCCCTCCTCCTCCCTCCTTCTCTCTCTTTTTTTTTTCTCTCTCTCTCTCCCTCCTGCAGCCATGGCTGAATCGATTCAAGCACATCAGCCCCAGGCACTGAGGATGGCTCTGTGGAGCCTGTGCCACAGGCACTAAAAATAGCCCGGTTTGTGAGCATGGCCCGAGATGGGCAGAGCACTGGCTCCAGACAGGGGTTACTGGGTGAATCCCAATCAGGGTGCATGTGGAAGTCTGTTTCTCTATCTCCTCTCCTCTCACTTGGAAAAGAAGAAAAGAGAAAGGATCTTTTTCATTTCTCCAATGACTCTGTGGCCCACAACAATCATTATTATTACCTGCCAGTTTAAAGAACTTTTCATTAGCCATTTATTTAAGGTCAAGCATGCTAGAAACTATTCTCTTAGTTTTCCTTCTTCTGAGAATGTCTTGAATTCCTCCTTATTTCTGAAAGATATTTTTTCTTGATACAGAATTCTCAATTGACATGGTTTTCTTTTAGTTCTTGAAATACGTTGTGCTACTCCCTTTCAGCCTCCATGGTTCAGATGAGCAAACTGCCATGTTCAAATTGTTGTGGACTTATAGGATATATGTGTTTCTCTCTGGCTGCTTTCAAGATTTTTTCTTTGTCTTCAGTTTTCACAAATTTAATTTCAATATGTCTTGGCACAAATTTCTTTGAGTTCACTCTCTGTTTAGTTTCTTGACTATGTAGGGTTATGCCTTCCAAAAATTGGGGGAATTTTAAGACATTATTTCCTTGGATATATATTTTTAAAGATTTTATTTATTCATTATAGTGAGGGGAGAGAGAGAGAGAGAGAAGGGGGGAGGAGCAGAAAGCATCAACTCCCATATGTGCCTTGACCAGGCAAGCCCAGGGTTTTGAACCGGCAACCTCAGCGTTTCCAGGTTGACACTTTATCCACTGCGCCACCACAGGTCAGGCTCCTTGAATATTTTTTTAGTCCTATTTTTTATTTCCTTTTCTTTTGGGACTCTGATAATATGTATTTTAGATCTTTGGTTATCTCACAAATCACTGACACTGTTTGTTTCATTTTAGTTTATGTTCTCTCTGTTGTTCAGACTGGGTAAATTTTATAGATATGTCTTCAAGTTCACTGATTCTATCCTATATATTCTTCATTCTAACAATAAGTCCATCCAGCAAGTTTTTTTTTCAGTTATTACATTTTTCAGTTCTAAAAATTCCATTTGGTTCTTTTGTTTTTCCAGATTTATTAAGGTATAATTGACAAATACAGTTTTAAGACAAAGGATAGAACATGATGATTTGAGATATGTACATTTTGAAAGGATTTTCCTTATCAAATTAATGAACACATCCATTATCTCACATATTTACTTTTGTGTGTGTGAGAACATTAAGTACTGCTCTTCGATTTCAGTTCTACAATACAGTGCTATCAACTCTAGTCATCCACTTTTTAAATATATAATACTGTATGTTTCTGCTAAGATTTGTGTTCCTTTTTAATTGTTAAGAGAATGTATAATTACTCAGTGAAGTATTTTTATGATGACTGCTTTAAAATCCTTGCAATTTAGTTCCAACATCTGATTCATCTGGGTGTTAGTGTTCGTCAATTGTCTTTTCTCATTCAACTTGAGATTTTGCTGTGATTTTCAAAAATTATCTGTTGGAAATTTTGAGATTTTGAGTCTCTGAATTCTATTTGGTTATTTCCCCCCACCCCAAGGCATTACCCTGTTAATATATAGTAAGAATGTCAAGTAGGTGTTAATGTTCAGTTTCACCATGCAGTTTCTGCAGTGCTGGGCCAGAAGTTCAGTTTCCTACAGAATCCTAAAGATATCAGGGGTGTGGAGAAGTTAAGTGGCATGCCAGCTAAACCTGCCTCCCACCATGTTTTTCTGCCTCATTGATACCATATAAAAATGGATAATCCACTCCCCATTGTGTCTTGCTAACATCAAGATAGGGAAAGTGGATTACTGATAAAATCAGTCCAGTTTTGTACCTCCTCAATAAGTCTCATTGCTGCTGGGCAAGTAGAGGCATCCAGCTCCCCTCCCTGGGCTTCATAACACCAGCAGTGTTTACCAGTTCTGCCCTGTGCCTTCTTTTCTAGTCTTGTTGACACTGTGTGGAGGTGGAGGCTCAGCTCCTTGCTTGGAAACACTGATACCAGCCACTAAGGAAGTCCAGAGTGGAGGGATAGAGTAGAAGAACATTTCCTTGCCTGGCCCCACTGAAACCACAGGGAGATGGTGTGGTTTTCCATTAACGTTTTGGCCGCTGTAGGAAAAGTATTTTCTGTTTACGGGCTACCCTTTCTCCATTCTTTGGTTAAGGGGAACAAGATAGCCTTGAAGTTTAAAGTTTTTTTCTGACTGTTGGCATTCGAGGGTTGAAGGCTTCTGATGAGTTCTGTTTGGGATATATACATAGAAGACAATTAAGGAAGCCCAGATGATTCACCTCTGTGATCCTGAGGCAGTCTGCCTTCTTTCATCTTTCAGAATCTTCCTAGGCTTGTTTTTTGTGGTATGTACAGGACTTTTATAATATTTAGATAGAAAATTTGAAAGGAATGAGGCCACCCCATCTTGGCTGGAATCAGAATTCTCTTTGGAGATTTCTTTTCTCTCTCCTGTATGTGCATTTACATATAAAAAAAATCACTTAATTCAATTCAATCCTGATTTTAAAAAATCTTCATGTATAATGCTACATTTACAGGTAGCACTATATACGATTCTGGAACAAAATAATAAAAGATTGCACCAAGAAACCAAAAGTCTTCTGCCTTTTCCAGACCTGACTATGGGTAGTCCATAATTATTTTTCTGTGAATAAAATTAGACCACATGAAAAAGGTCATATTTTCCATTCAGTTCTTACTATAATTTTCAAATTGAGTTCTGATTTTTAAAAATAGGGTCTTCAAGCCTATTTTCAATATCCATTCAAACAGTGGGTTCAGCATATCAGATGAATTGAAGTGAAGGATACAACATAAACCCTGTGAAGTTGAGTTGGAACTGGAGGTATTGATGTGAACCTATGATTTTTTAATATATATAAATAAATTAATTTAGAAAATAAATACATATAAGTAATCAGTGTGGGTTTGGGGGTATGTGTGTATTTTCTCATTATAGCCTCTGATAGGGTTCAGAAAATGACACTGTAGAAACAATAAAGACACTGAGATTCAGATAATATTTTCTAGATATCATTAAACACTTAAAAAAATAGGGGTCCCTAGAGAAATAACTGATTCCGGTACTACTGCAAGAATTGTACTGATGAGTCTTAAATACTTTTATGTGTGAGAAAATAGGAATTGCTAAAAAAAAAAAAAAATGAGGTAGCCTGACCAGGCAGTGGTGCAGTGGATAGAGCATCAGACAGGTGGATAGAGCATCAGACTGAAATGCCAAGGACCCAGGTTCAAGACCCCGAGGTCACCAGCTTGAGCACAGGTTAATCTGGTTTGAGCAAAAGCTCACCAGCTTGGAACCAAGGTCACTGGCTTGAGCAAGGGGTTACTCGGTCTGCTGAAGGCCTGTGGTCAAGGCACATATGAGAAAGCAATCAATGAACAACTAAGGTGTCGCAATGTGCAACAAAAAACTAATGATTGATGCTTCTCATCTCTTTGTTCCTGTCTGTCTGTCCCTGTCTATCCTTCTCTCTGACTCTGTCTCTGTAAAAGAAAAATGATGAGATAAATATTAAGATAATATAGAAATCAGATCAACAGTGCTTCCAACAGTCAACGCTAGGAAAATTTGTCACTGAAACAAGCGTAACAGTAATGGATTATGACCTATTAGATAAAGGAGAAACTTATGAGTGCATATTCATATAAGTAAATTAATGATAAATGAATATGAAGGAATAAATAAGAAAAAACAAGAATATATTAGAGTAGCCTATCAACAACTGGAAGCTGTATAATTTTGTTAACCAGTGTCACCCTAATAAATTCAATAAAAAGGAAAACAACAATTTATAGAAATAAAAAACACCAATTCACTGTGGGGTAAAGTGAAAGTCTTAAAAATAATGGTGAATTTTAAAAATATCCATTTCTGGAGGTTAAAAGACTGGGTAAAAAAGACAAAGGAATTAAAAAAATACAAACTGGTAGTTACAAAATAATCATGGGGATATATAGAAGCTATAGTTAATAATATTATAATAACAATATATGGTATCATATGGGTACTAGACTTAATGAGGTGATCACTTCTTAAATTATATAAATAATTTAATGTGTACACTATGCTGTACACATTCAATGAATATTGAATGTCAACAGTAAACAAAAATTAAAATTAAAAAGTATTTTTATTTGACAAGCTTATAATTGACCCAGACAAAAATTATCAATAGAGATTCCCAAATGGCAACGGAGTAGGTAGACGTTCCAATTGCCACCTCCTAGGACCAAATTAGATTAAATCATCTTGAAAAACCAACTTTAGATTAAATTAAGAGTAGCCTATAACCAAGGGTCACCTAAAGAAGCCACACTGAGACTGGTACGAAGGATGGAGATGCAGTAAGGGCTGCCCCGCTCGCAGGAGTGAGTGCTCGCTGAGGGTCCGGAGGGACTCTCATTGAAGGAAGGTCACCCTGAGAGGGGATGGTCCTAAGCCCCAGGCTGTGCACCACAGCCTAGAGCCCCAGAGACTAGAAGAGGTGCCCACACAGCATTTGGCAGTGAAAAAAGCCATGGTTTCTGTCTGTGAGAAGGAGATGGGAGCTCTTGGAGATGCCGGCTCCGTCTTAATGAGCCAGTACAGAAAATCTTGTTCACAGACACTTACCCAGGGCTCTGGTGGAGGGAGGGTTGAGAAGACTAGAGTTGCATGAGAAGAGTATGAAGCTGGAGACCCAAGGAGAGACACTGTGGAGGATGGCCACCAAGCCCTTGTGCTGAGCCATTCTCCAATACTGTAGTTGTCATTTTTTTTTTTTTTTGGTGGAGCAGTTCCCTCTGAGAGGAATCAGCCTGGGGAAGACCAACTACCCCCCTTTGGGAGTCTCTCCTGCCCCAGTCATGGAAAATGGGTTGTTCTGAGAGGCCAGGAAGCAGGGGGCACATCAGTGACTCAGTTTTCTGGCATTGAGGCTGGAGATTTCCCCCCTCACATTCCCAAGTCTATGACTGGTGCTTTGGACCCAAGGGAGACTCAGTAAAAACTGTCCAGACTATGGGAAGACCATATCTCTAGGTCTCAGAGGTCATACCCACTGGACTCCTGGAGCCACACCCTACTGATGTCTGTGAAAAAAGTTTTGACACTTGGGGCCCGAGGGTCATACCCACAATCCTTCCTAATCTCTGAATTGCTCCAGACTCTAGACACTAGCAGAGGTGTTTTCAGTGGCCAAATCTGACAAGCAGCCAGCAGACAGAGGCTGCAGGAAGCAGGACTCAGGGAACCTTGGCCTTTTAAGCAGACCTTCCTTCAGGCCCAGTGTGGGTAAAAGCCAGCCTAGGTGTGCAGCTTGTATTTCCATGTGCACCTGGGTCCAGCATAGGCAATCACAAACTCTGGATTGCTTCTAGCTCCAAGAAGGTTTCTGAGGGTCAGTCACGGGCAGTGTCTGCCACTAGTCTGCACCGGGTTCTCTCCAGAGAAGCCAGGGGCTGGCAAATCCAGTGGCCAACTGCAAAGAGCATCAGTTCAGGACCTAACAACCCTTGCTAGTGGGGTATCCTAAGGAAAGGTTCCTCACTCCTGGCCCAGCTAAGGTGAGTTCTGCTCTCCGTGATCAACACTGGCATAGCAGCTCATGTGCATTGGATAAGGTGGAGCTTCACAGTCAGCTGGCCTGGATGCTGGATATCTTTTCCCACTGGGGTCGATTCCTCAGGGGAAAGAGAGAAAGGATTGGAGCATGGACATTTAAAGTGTGGTCCCTTTGAGTCCATTGTTGGGTCTGGTTGAGGGGCTTAGCCACTTTGAGGGGGGAACAGTCAGCACCAGGAGAGGACTCTCTGTCTTCCTACCTGAGACCAGGGTCTCACCAGCTGTAAGAACTTCTGCAGAGGGACTGTGGGCCCCACTTAATCTGAACCTGCTGCTCACCTTGCTGGGGAGAAATAAAATTTTAGTATCTAGCAGTTGCTGAAGGATTAGGCTCTGGAATAGGGCCCACTTTTCCCTTACTAGGCTCCTGACCAAGAGACCCTTGAAGTAGAGAGTCCCAGTAACATTGTATTCCCAACCTCAGCTGATCTAACCCAACAAGCTTGAAATCTGCAGAGGGGTTGAGAGGGTAAGGCCAGTCTGAGCCCACACTACAGTCTTTCTACAGAAGACTCTGTGGGGAGACCAGGCAGCTGCAAGAGGAGGTGGAGCAGCTGAAAAGTGGAGGCAAATCTTACGGAGCTTGGGGCTTTTATAGAGCTGCTGTCAGTTCTAAGTAGGAGGAAGCTGATCCTTATATACAGTTTGGTCCCTCCCAAAGTACTCAGGCACAGGAAACAGAGACACAAACAGGGCAGTAGCTCCAGACCAGTAGCCCACATCAGGTTACAAACAACAGTTAACACCAACCTAAGAAGACCTAGAACCAACACTACCAGTAGTGGGTGGCAGATAGCACCAACCGTAGACTCAGCTAACTACACAAGCAGCACACACAAAGAAGAAGTCCAGCAGACACCAGACACTGTGGAGAATAAATAACGCTGAACAGAACAGACACTGCACAGTTTTAATATACATGATCAAAGTTGACCCTTAGAGCCAGCCTGCTTCAGTAGATAACCACACCCATAAAAGGACAAACTACATTCAATACTCATATACAACAGGAGGGAAAATACTGCCTTCAAGAGTCATTCCTAGAGCAAGGAAATAAGGTGTCCTGGAGCTCAGTACCACTGAGCCAATCTTTCTCATAAAGACATGACAACAAATTTCAAAGTCAGACAGTGCTAACTAATACATAGACAAAATGGGCAGACAAAGAAATATGACCCACATGAATTAACAAGAAAAACCCCATGAAAAAGAACTAAATGAAATAGAAGTAGCAGAACTACCAGATGCAGAGTTTAAAATAATGATTTTTAGGGTGCTCAAGAATCTAAGAGCAACAATGGATGGTCATAATGCATACCTAAAGAAAGAGATAGCAAGCATAAAAATGGACATTGAAGTAATAAAAAAGAAACAGTCAGAAATGACAAATACAATATCAGAAATAAAGACTGCACTAGACAGAATCAACAGCAGGCTGGATGAAGCAGAAAATCAAATCATCAATTTAGAGGACAAGATAAATGAAAGCACAGAAGCAGATCTACAAACTGAAAAGAGTCTCAAAAAGACTGAGAAAACTCTAAGAGAGCTCTGTAACAACATAAAGAGAAACAACATCTGCATCAAAGGGGTTCCTGAAGGAGAAAAGATTGAACAAGGAACAGAGAACCAGTTTGAAGAAATCATAGCTGAAAATTTTCCTAAATTGATGAAGGAAAAAGTTATATATACATTCAAAAAGCACAGAGAGTCTCATTAAAGAGAAACCAAGGAGGCCTTCACCAAGATACAGCATAATTAAAGTGTCAAAGTTAAGAGACAAAAAAAAAAAAAGAATACTAAAAGCTGCAAGGGAAAAACAGTTAATTACCTAGAGAGGAGCCCCCATAAGGATGACATCTGACTTCCCAACAGAAACACTTGGGGCCAGAAGGGATTGGCAAGAAATATATAAGTGATGCAAAACAAGAAACTACAACCAATACTACTTTATCCAGCAAGGCTATAATTTAAAATTGAAGGAGAAATAAAAAACTTCCCATAAAAAAAAGACTCAAGGAATTTCTTACAACCAAACCAGTACTGCAAGAAATGTTAAAGGGCCAGCTTTAAAAAGAGCAAAGGAAAAAAGAAATTGAGAGAAATAGAATTGCAGTTTTGAAGAATAAAATTGAAATAAATAAGTACATGTAAATAATAACCTTAAATGTAAATGGATTAAATGCTCCAATTAAAAGACAGGGTAGCAGCATGGATATGAAAACAAGACCTCTACATTCGTTGTCTACAAGAGACCCACCTCAGAACAAAAGATACACAGACTGAAAATGAAGAATTGAAAAAAAGTATTTCCTACAAATGGAAATAAAAAAAAAAGCTGGGGTAGTAATAGTTATATCTGACAAAATAGACTTTAAAACTAAGGCTATAGTAAGGGATAAAGAAGGTCACTACATAATGATAAAGGAAGCAATCCAACAGGAGGATATAACCATTGTAAATATCTATGCACCTAATATAGGAGCACCTAAATATACATAGCAGATTTTGGTAGACATAAAGGGCAAGATTGACAGTCATACAATAATAGTAGGGGATTTTAAAACCCCACTAACATTAATGGATAGATCCTCCAAATAGAAAATTAACAAAGAAACAGCAGCCTAAAATGACACTAGATCAACTGGATTTAATAGATATCTTCAGAACCTATCACCTCAAAGGAGCAGAATATACATTCTATTCAAGTGCTCATGGTACATTCATTAGGATAGATGACATGTTAGGACACAAAACAAGTCTCAATAAATTTATAAAGATTAAAATCATATTAAGGGTCTTCTCTGATTACAGTGCATTAAAATTAGAAATCAACTAAAATAGAAAAAATGAAAAACGTTCAAACACTTCAAAGCTAAATAGCATATTATATTATATTAAATAATGAATGGGTTAACAATGAGATGAAAGAAGAAATAAAATTTTTTTTGAAACAAATGAAAATGAACATAACTCAAAATTTAGGGGACATAGCAAAAGCAGTCCCGAGAAGAAAGTTCATAGCATTTCAGGCATACCTTAAGAAGCAAGAAACAGCTCAAATAAAGAACTTAACCCTGTATCTAAAAGGACTAGAAAAAGAACAACAAATAAAGCCCAGAGGAAGTAGAAGGAAAGAAATAATAAAGATTGGAGTGAAAATAAATGACATAGAGGCTAAAAAAACAATACAGAAGATCAATGAACCCAAAAGCTGGTTTTTTGAAAAGGTAAACAAGATTGATGAACATTTAACCAGACTCATCAAGAAAAAAAGAAAGAGAGGACTCAAATAAAATTAGAAATGAAAATGGAAAAGTCATAACTGACATCACAGAAATGCAAAGAATAGTAAGAAAATACCATAATATGAAGATCTATATTCCAAAAAATTGGACAACATAGGTGAAATGGATAAATTCCTAGAAACATACAATCTTTTAAAACTCAATCTGGAAGAATCAGAAAACCTAAACAGATTGATTACAATAAATAAAATTGAAACAGTTATCAAAAAACTCCCAGCAAACAAAAGTCCGAGACCAAATGACTTCACAGGTGAATTTTTACCAAACATTACAAGAAGAACTAACACCTATCCTTCTCAAGTTATTTCAAAAACTCAAGAGGAAGGAAGACTTCCAAGCATCTTTTAATGAGGTAAGCATTATCTTCATTCTAAAACCAGGTAGAGACACTACAAAGAAAGAAAACTATAGACCAATATTCTTGATGAACACAAATGCTAAAATTCTCAACAAAATTTAGCAAACCAGATACAGCAATACATTAAAAAAGTCATACATCATGATCAAGTAGGATTTATTCCAGGGAGGCAAGGCTGGTACAATATTCACAAATCAATCAATATGATTCATCACACAAACAAAAGGAAGGATAAAAATCACATGATTATATTAATAGCTGCAGAGAAAGCATTTGATAAAATCCAGCACCCATTTATGATCAAAACTCTCAGCAAAGTGGAAATATAGGGAACATACCTCAGCATAATGAAGGCCATCTATAACAAACTGACAGCCAAAGTCACACTACATTTGCAAAACTTAAAAGCAATCCTGTTAAGATCAGAAAAAGTCAGGGAAACTTCCTTTCACCGTTCTTATTCAACAGAGTTCTGGAAGTCCTAACCATAGCAATCAGATAAGAAGAAGAAATAAAAGACATCCAAATTGAAAAAGAAGAAGTAAAACTATCATTATTTGCTGATGACATGATACTGTACATATAAAACCCTAAAGTTTCAGTCAAATAACTATTAGACCTGATAAGTAAATTTGGGAATGTGGCAAAATATAAAATTAATATTCAGAAATCAGTGACAGTTTTATACACCAACAATAAACTGTCAAAGAGAGAAATTAAGGAAACAATCCCCTTCACTATTGCAACAAAGAAAATAAGATAACTAGTTGTAAATTTAACCAAGGAGGTAAAAGACTTGTACTCTGAAAATTATAAAACATTGAAAAAAGAAATCAAGGAGGATACAAAAAAGTGGAAGCATATACCATGTAAATGGATAGAAAGAATAAACATCATTAAAATGTCTATATTACCCAAAGCAATGTATAAATTTAATGTAATTCTTATTAAAATACCAATGGAATACTTCAAAGATATATAACAAATATTCCAAAAATTTATATGAAACCAAAAAAGAGCACAAATAGTCTCAGTAATTTTGAAAATGACGACTATAGTGGGAGGTATCACACTTCCTGATACCAAGTTTTACTAAAAGGGCACTGTAATCAAAATAGCTTGGTACTGGCATAAGAACAGGCATACAGATCAATGGAACAGAAAAGAGTAAACCCACACCTTTATGGTCAATTGATGTTTGACAAAAGAGGTAAGAGCATACAGTGGAGTATAGATAGTCTCTTTAATCAATGGTGTTGAGAAAATTGGACAGGTAAATGCAAAAAAATTTAACTAGACTACTAACTTACACCATTCACAAAAATATACTCAAAATGGATAAAAGACTTAAATGTAAGTTGTGAAACCATAAACATCTTGGAAGAATACAGGCAGTAAACTCTGATATCTCTTGTAGAAATATTTTTGCCAGTTTATCTCCACAGGCAAATGAAATAAAGGACAAAATAAACAAATGGGTCTATATCAAACTCAAAAGCTTTAGCAGAGCAAAAGACACCATTAACAAAATAAAAAGACAACCCACACAATGGGACAACATACTTGCCAATGTGTCTGATAAAAGGTCAATTACCAAAACTTTTAAAGAATTTTCTAAAACTCAACACCAGGAAGAAAAACAATACAATAAAAAATGGGCAAGAGAACTGAATAGAACTTCTCCAAAGAGGACATACAGATGGCCAATAGGTATATGAAAAAATATTCAATGTCACTAATATAAAAGAAATGCTAGTTAAAACCACAATGAGATATCACCTCACACCTGCCAGAATGGTGCTCATTAACAAATCAACACACAATAAATGCTGGCAAGGGTGTGGAAAAAAGAGAATTCTCCTGCACTGCTGGTGGGAATGCAGACTCATGCAGTCACTATGGAAAACAGTATATGGTCAGCAAAGCATGGCTCATGAACCACATGTTGCTCTTTGGCCAGCTTAGGAGTGCCCTAATTAAGTTAATAACAATGTACCTACCTGTATAGTTTAAGTTAAAAAATTTGGCTCTCAAAAGAAATTTCAATCATTGTACTGTTGATATTTGGCTCTGTTGACTAATGAGTTTGCCGACCACTAGAAAAAATAAAAATGGAACTGCCTTTTGACCCAGCTATTCCACTTTCAGGAATACATCCTAAGAATACCAAATCACTGATTCAAAAGAAGATATGCACCCCCATGTTTATTGCAGCATTGTTTACAATAGCCAAGATCTGGAAACAGCCCAAGAGTCCGTCCATGGACGAGTGGATTAAAAAACTGTGGTACATACCCCGTTTCCCCGAAAATAAGTCATCCCCCGAAAATAAGACCTAGTGCAATGTTTTTCAAGCTTAGAAATATAAGGCCTCCCTTGAAAATAAGACCTAGCACGTCTTTAGAAGCAAAAATTAATATAAGGCACTGTCTTATTTTCAGGGAAATGGTAGATTGTTGTACATGGAATTAGAGTCACAAGAACTTTTGACGTTAATTCAGAGTTTGGCTGGTTATGCTGATGTTTGTGATGACATGACTACAGTATATTAATAAATGTTGATTTTTTGTTCAACAATAAATGTGAATTCTTGTTCATGGAAAAATAAGACATCCCCTGAAAATAAGAGCTAGTGTGTCTTTAGGAGCAAAAATTAATATAAGACACTGTCTTATTTTCAGGGAAACACGGTATAAACAATGGAATACAAATGAGGTTGTGAAAAAGAAGGAAATCTTACCCTTTGTGACAGCATGAATGGACCTAGAGATTATTATGCTAACTGAAATAAGCCGGGCAGAGAAAGAAAAATTTCATATGCTCTCACTTATATGTGAACTCTAATGAACAAAGTGAACTGAGGAACGGAATAGAGGCAGAGGCGGGGTCTCAGGGAGCAGAGGGACAACTGTCAGAGGGAAGGGGAATGAGGGGACAAAATCAGAGAATGTGAGGGGATTAGTGAAATTATATATACATAACACATATATACAGATAACAGGACAGCAAATCCCAGAGGGATGGGGCAGAGAAAGTTAAGGGAGGGAGGCCAAAGGGGTGTAATGGGGGACAAGTGGTTGGGGTGAGGGTGTTATATTGAGTAGGACACTTGAATCCATGTTAACACAATAAATTAAAGTTAATAATAAAAAAGGAGAGAAAAAATATATCCATAATTACATTTACTATGGGAAATAACGTCTAGCTCTTTGTAGTATGCACATGCATATATAAATGTGTGTTATATGTGATTATTAAAATATGATCATGATCTCAAAAATATTATCAATAGATACTAAGCACTTATTAAAAATATTTAAAATACAAAAACAAAACCTTTGTGTGTGTGCGACAGAGATAGAGAAAGGGACAGATAGGGACAGACAGACAGGAAGGGAGAGAGATGAAAAGCATCAATTCTTCGTTGCGACATCTCAGTTGTTCATTGATTGCTTTTTCGTATTTGCCTTGACTGGAGGGTTACAGCAGACTGAGTGACCCCTTGCTGAAGCCAGTGACCTTGAGCTCAAGCTGGTGAGCTTTGCTCAAACCAGATGAGCCCGCACTCAAGCTGGGGACCTCGGGGTCTCAAACCTGGGCCTTCTGCCTCCCAGTCTGATGCTCTATCCACTGCGTCACGGCCTGGTCAGGCTAAAATACAAAAACCTTACTAATTATTTTCATAATGGAGATATCTGACAGACATTTTGGTTAAGCAAGTGGTAAATCAATCTCATGTGTCTATTGATTTGATACATTGAGAAAAATGTAACTTCCTATGGTACTCCTGCCAAAAATTGCATAACCTAAATCTAGAAATTAACAAACATACCTACACTGAGGAATAGTGTACAAAATAACTGGTTTGAATGTCTCAAAAAAAAAAAATTAAGATCATAAAATACAAGAGAAAATAAAACCCTGAGGAACTATTCTAGTTTAGGAAACTAAAGAGATTTGACAACAAAATGATTAGATCCTGAACCAGAGGAAAAGAGCTTATAAATAATATTATTAGGGCAACTGACAAAATGTAAATATGGGTGTGAATTAGATGGTATTATTTTATTGATGTTAATTTCATTTTTATGATTATAGTATAATTACAAATTCTCATCAACTTAAAATGGGGTTTAGTCCTGATAAAGTCAAGATGCATTTAATATTATACTTAATGTATAAGTTGTTTACCCTCTTGATTTCTAGGAAATTTTGCCTTTGAGTTCCTCCTACTATAAGAGCTTGGACAACTTATTTAATTCTTTGGTCTCTCATTCCTCAACTACTAAATGGGGTTCAAAATACCTCCCACAATGGACTATCCTGAAAAGTAAATTAATTACATGTGCCAAGAACTGGTAAGTTAGTTCTCTTACTCAAATGAAGGATATTTCTCTCTTTTTCTGTCTCACTTTAATGCCGATGGCCAAGGCCAGACAAGTCCACACTGGATTTGGGCAGACGGTAAAAATATTGAGGAGCCAGAAAGTTTCCGCCCATTCCCATTTAATGGAGTCGCGCAACGGCACACGAGCAAACCAGCAGGAGAAAACCGCTTCTCAGGCAAACAAACAGCAAAATGGGCTCTCACAGTGGTGGGCAGGCAATCCTAGATCCACCATCCGCAATCCGCCCTAAGCACAAGCTCCTGTAGCCTTACATAGGCCATACACAGGTGGCGCTGGCGCCTGCTCACACACTAATCAAGCAAAGTGCTTGCAGCCAATAAACGCGCAAGCAAGTCTAACACAGCTGTTTCCCCAGCACTCTCTTATCTTTCTCTTTTCTGTCAATTTAATAATGGTTTTAGAAACATTCCATGATAAAAACTGTTCAATAATTCACAATTTTCATGGTTACTTCAAATTAATAAGAAAGGATTTCAAAAGTTGAAAAAGAAGAATTTTCATTAAACTTCTTTTTTTTGGTGAAACTTCATGCTTAAAGCATTATGAGATAAACACAATGCTTTGTGACATATAAAGTAGAAATGCAGGTTTAACAATTGCAGTCGCATAACTTCCTAAATTGTCTGGTTTGAAAATTCGGGCCATTCTGATTGCCCATGTCATGCAGACATGAGTAGTTCTCCATCTCTGGGAGGGTGGTCTTTTCCAGGAACCCAGTTGCAAAGCATTACAGGAAAATCTATTTTATGGCCAGTCCTCTGGTTCCCTATTTCCATTTGAGCATATTTGCCAGTCAATAAATTGCTGCCTCTTGCTTGTCTCTCAAGATATCTGGTGTTCTCCATTAAACAATGAAATACCCAGGCATTTTCCATTTTCCTGCCTTCAGCTGAAACTTGTTTGGCAAGGCATGAATGTAACTGCCCTTTCTGACTTAATGGGGAAAAGCCAGTTCATGCCAATGTGGATTTCCTCATCTTATGTTCTGCTTAGTGACACCAATGGGTGCTTTCTTCTGAAATAAGATGGAAACTTTCTGATATTGCCAGACAATTACCTGATAATACTTGGCTTTTTTGTTTATGCACTTACCAAGGGTCCCACCAAGGCTCCCAATAGGAATGTTGGCCAAATTAAAAGAGCTCTTGGAATTTCAATAACAAATGCTGCTTACTTTGCCTCTTTAGTGTTTATTTTTAGTCTATGGTTAGATTGTATTAAATTTCCTTTATTTAGACTTCAGCGAGAACAACTGACATAAAACAAGGTAGGAGAATTAAAGCTTAATCTGAAGAGACAGTCAAGTAAATCACTGACATAAAGAGAGCAGCTCACATACACACGTTTTTTTACCCTCATGAGCCAAGTGACCTCAGCGAGACTCCGCTTTAATTCCTAAACTAGGACAATATGCATCTGCAAGTCAACCGGTGCACTGCGATTCAGAGGAAAGGCAATGCACTGGCTTTGTATTTGGCATAGTACAGCTTCATGCGAAAGTTAAAGCTTGGTCGTGTGTTTGTCATCAGACGGAAATATGTGGTTTTACTCAAAATGGATTAAAGACTTAATGTTAGACTTGAAACCATAAAAAAGTTTAGAAGAAAACATAGGTGATAAAATCTCAGATATGTCTTGTAGCAATATTTTTTCTAATATATCTCTTTTGGCAAGGGACACAAAAGAAAAATAAACAAATGGGACTACATCAAACTAAAAAGTTTTGCACAGCAAAAGAAACCATCAATAAAATAAAAAGACAACCTACTGAATGGCAGAACATATTTTTCAGTGATACATCTGATAAGGAGTTAATATCCAAAATTTATAAAGAACTTATAAAACTCAACACCAAAAGAACAAACAACCCAATTAAGAAATGAGGAAAGGACCTTAATAGACACTGCTCCAAGGAAAACATACAGACGGCCAGTAGACATAAAAAATGCTCAACATCATTAATAATCAGGGAAATAAAAATTAAAACCACAATGAGTTATCACCCTCACACCTGTCAGAATGAATATCATCAATAAATCTTTTTTTTTTAATTTATTTTAGAGAAGAGAGGGAGAGACAGAGGAGAGACAGAAGGGGGGGGAGCAGGAAGCATCAACTCCCATATGTGCCTTGACCAGGCAAGCCCAGGGTTTCGAACTGGCGACCTCAGCATTTCCAGGTCAACGCTTTATCCACTGCACCACCACAGGTCTGGCTCACCAATAAATCAATAAACAATAAAATGTTGGTGCGAAAGTGGAGAAAAGGGAACTCTCATGAACTGTTTGTTAGAGGGAATGCAGACTGGTACAGCCACTGGAAAGCAGTATGGAGTTATCTCAAAAAAATTAAAAATGGAACTGCCTTTTGACTCAGTGATCCCACTTCTGGGAATATATCCTGAGAATCCCAAAACACTAATTTGAAAAAATATATGCACCCTTATGTTCATTGCAACATTCTTTACAATAGCCAAGATCTGGAAACAGCCCCAGTGTCCACCAGTAGATAAACAGCTAAGAAAGCTGTGGTGCATTTATACAATGGAATACTACTTGGATATAAAAAGGAGATGGAAATCTTACTCTTTGAAATAGCATGGATAGACCTGGAGATTGTTATCCTAAGTGAAATAAGCTAGTCAGAGAAAGACAAGTACCATATGATCTCACTCATATGTGGATTCTAATGAACAAAATGAACTAACAAGCAGAATAGAGGCAGACTAATAAATAGAGGGAAGGCTGATGGCTATGGTGTGTATATGGGGGGATGTTGGTAATGGGGGTTGAGGAATTGAGTCAAAAGAGAAAAACTCATCGCAGACAACAGTGTGGTGATAGTCAGTGATGAGGCAATGGGGGTGGAGAAGGGTATGGGGGCATAAATGATGGTGAACAAAAACTTGACTTGGGGTGGTGAACATACAATATAGTGTACAGATTATATGTTGTGGAATTGTACACCTAAAACATGATTTTATTAACCAGAGTCACCCCAGAAAATTCAATAACAAGGAAAAAAATATATGCTTTTAGTCAATTCAACACATGCATGGTACTGTTAAAGTACAGTGAGTACATGATCTTGAACTTTTTATGCATAAACAAGAAGAAACTAAAACTGATGTAGTGTGTGAACTTAAAGATGTGCTTGTTCATTATTTAAGTTTGTGCAGTGTTATGCAATAATCTTCCAAAGCAAGGACCATTTTTATGTTTCAAAGGGTACTGGGTGAAGGGACAAAGTTTGTCACATTGTCTGATGTATGTATAATTAATTCTGTCACAAGGACAACAATTTGCAATCATTCATTTCTTTCTATCTCTACTGTTATTCAGTCACTCAATATTTAATCATCATTGTCCACCTGGACTATTATAGTAACATTTTAATAACTTTCCTTACACTGAAAGGCAGGATTGGAGCAGGATTACATTCAAAGCACTGCAGTTACTTTAGTCATCCTAAAGAACAACTTGACTAAATATCAAGTGCTCATTTATTCAAGTGTTTCTATGGCTTCCCACTGACATCCCAGGAATGCAGTATCAGACAGCCCAGAATCAGTCATTCTGCTCTGAGATCCCAACCTACCTGCTAAACCCACCACAGCTGCCGCAGGTACTAACAAACCTCCCTAGCATTCCCACATGCACCCCTACTTCTCTACTCCTTGTCTTTGTTCTCTGTGCTGTCACTCCAAGACTACTTTCCTCTGTCTTTCTATGCTTTGAGTTTACACATTTTTATCACCTGCTCCAATCCTGCCTCTCAGATAAAATTTTTCTTATATTCTGAGTTTTATAAGAAATCCTCCCCTCTTGTAATACTTATTTATCAAAATAAGTAAGAATTTTTATACAGATATCTAAAAGATATATTTTGTTGGAATTCTTTTTGTGAAATTTTATTTATGAATTGCAGAATAATTTCTAAAATATAGATATACATATTTTAAAAAAAACTTTAGATGGATACATGTATGGTTTTAAAAATTTAGCTTTCATGTTTCTACCCTACAGAGAAAGCTTCCCTTTTCCCATTATATAATTCTATATTAAGTAGCCTTTTCCCAATAACTCACAGGTATAAATTAGTAAAAACTCTTTCATAAATACAACAGTTTGTGCATCATTTTTCTAGTCATTTATTTCTTCCCATGGACCATAGTTATCCACACAAATGTCTTCTCCTTTACTAGTCTCTTGGTTTCTTGAAGTAAGAATGTGTGCCTAATTTACCTATGAGTTCCTGTAACCCTGGATATATAATGTTACATAAATTATGAATAAATTGATCTATCACTCAATCAGTTGTGCAAGTCATTTTTGTCATCTCTCATGTTACTAAATCCACAATTGAAAGTGTATGTAAAGATTAGATACTTTTACAAAGTAAGTCAAACACAGTGGAAAACAAAATAATTAGGGAGATAATAAATGAATAAGAGATTGGTAAATAATTTAAAAAATTTAGCTGCTAACTATTTAAAACTATTTCTAGATAAGTAGAAACCAATTTTAACTTTCTCCATAAAAGCTGATATCCAGAAAAAAAGGAAACTAAATAAGAAAGTAATATTCTATTTTTATATACTTCATTTTCAGAAAATGCAGAAAATTGAGATTAAACCTTGATTATCAAAGCATGTGAGGAACAGAAGTTCATCAATAACCCCTTTTAATATATTTTAGCCATTACTTTCCATTCTCTTTCCCCACTCACCAAATCATTGACCAAACTGAATTACCTGCACAATAAAAAGGGAGAGGTTGTATGATTTGTTGTCCCTCCAAGACCTTGAATATCTTCTACTAGAGGTACCGCACAGGATGTTATGTAGGTCAGAAGGAGCTACTAGTATGTAGGGAAAAACAATTGAGTTTATTGCAACCTCCTTACCTGTGTTTCTATGTCCTTGGAAGAGTGTATTGATTCTAGAAGGAAGACTGCTCAGATGTTCCCCTTTGTGCCCTTGGCCACTGGATTTTGATTTATTGATGGACTTAAAAGTCTAAAATATTTCTTAAAATTCTAGTTGCAAGACTTTGGTTTCTTTACTTTCTGATAATGGGCCAAGACCTGAACTTTGAAAGATGTCTGAGATGGAGAAAGAACTGAGGAGAGCATGGAGCAGGATGTTTATGATAAAACATTTTCTCTCTTCCTAAATGGTTTACCACAAAAGATCTAAAAAAGCAGCTGTGGGCCCTTGTTAAGTACACAGTTGGGATGAACCCAAGAGCCTTTATTTTCCTGCCAATAAGATACTCTATGATAAAGCATATTTTTGATAGTGAAAGATAATGTGTCCTTCCAGTTGCACTGCTTCATGTGGATAATTTATAAATAAATAGTAAACTTCCCATTATATGGCTGTCACATCACATTATTTGCTTTCATTTGTGGCTACGAGTTTATCACTAAGAGCTTTTATTTTTAGAAAATCTTTTAATAAGACCTCAAATTCTTAATATTGACTGATGTCGTTACAAAGTGGAAAGCACTTCTCTAAGGGTCAATAAAGGATTATATATAGGAGATTTCTTATAGCCTATTTACTGTCATTTATTTCCTTGTAACATATTATTTGAAAAACATAGTGATAGGAACATAATAACTATATAACACAAATTACTCAGAGTTCTCAAATCATCCTCTCCTAGTTAAAACTAAAATTTTAATTTTAAAACAAGAAGCCAAACATTGAAAACAAGCTGACAGTAGAATCTCTCATTACTGTCTCATTATTCATAAACACTTAGAAGAAAGGTGTACAGGTATGAGAAATCTAGGGTCTATGCCTTTCCTGTCCCTCTGTAGCCACCACCCTTTGAGTACATGCTTGTTACAAGTTATATCCCAACTGCCATCCTCAATTCTTCCCCTTCACACACACCACACTATGTCTAGATTAGACGTACCATCTTAGGTCACTTACTTTAAAGCAGATAACCTTATTGTACACCAGTGTAGGCAAAAGAAGTCAAACATATAAAAACAGAGTAGAATGGTTGTTTCCAGGGAAATAGAAGAGGTTGGTCAAAGGGTACAAACTTTCATTTACAGGAAGAATAAGATCTGAGGATCTGACAGACGATGTGGTGACTACAGCTGATGACACTATCGTACAACTGGAATTGCCAAGAGAGTCGAATTTAAGTGTTCTCGCTGAAAAAAAAAAAAAAATCAAGGTAAATGTGTGCAGTGATGAATGTGCTAATTAATTTGATGAGAAAATTTTTTTCACAGTTTATATGTTTATTAATCACCATGCTGTTCACTTTAAATACCTTAAAATTTTATTTGTCAATTATACCTCAATAAAACTGAACAAAATGACCTCCTTAAAAAAATAAATTAAAAGAACTACCTATATAGCGGTGAGCTTCTGTTTTTATTTAATTTTCTCTCATTCTTCTTGGTTTAGACTCTAGAACAGCTCAAATTTCTGAACTGCCCAGAAGTCATAGGAAGAAAAGATTCAAAAGACATATGCCTCCCCCCTTTTTGGCCATGTATCAGTGAATAAGAGCCTCTCTGTAGGGCAGAGATTGGGAGGAAAGTCTTTTCTTTTTAACTGCTCTGTTCTGGTCCAGGCAAACCCTAGTCATGAAGCTACATGCTTGCATCACTGGTTGCCATGCAGGTGCCTAAAAATCTGAGAGAAAATCTTTCTCCCTTTCACCAGAGGACCCCTATGTGCCAAAGAGTGAAGAGAGAATTCTCATTTATTTCCTCTCTCCCTACAAAGAAAATAGTCAAAAGCCAGTAGATTTAGTGAAATGGAATTCTAAAATAAAAAAAGAGAGAAATCAGAACAATGAAAAATAGAAATGGCAAATATAAAACATAATATTAGTAGACCAAAATGCAACAATATAAATAATTACATTAAATGAAAATAGCCTAAATACACAAATTAAAATAGCATGTTAGATTAGATTTAAAAAGAATGAAACAAACTACATACAATGTAAAGGAAACCTACTTTAAAATTTTTTTTAAATTATAATTTATTGTGTTTACATAAATTCAAGTGTCCCACTGAATATATCTCCTCCCACCTTTACGTTCCCCTCGACACCCCCATTACCCCCTCTCCCCAACTCCTTTCCCACTTCCCTCCAGGATTTGCTGTCCTGCTCTCTGTAATGCTGTGTTATGTATATATAATTCCACTAATCTCTTCCCCTTCTCTGATCCCATCCTCTCATCCCCTTTCCCTCTGACTGCTTTCCCTTTGGCCCCTTTGATTCTCTACCTCTGTTCTGTTCCTCAGTTCACATTGTTCATTAGATTCCTCAAATGAATGAGGTCATATGATATTTTTCTTTCTCTGCCTGGCTTATTTCACTTAGCATAATAATAGTCTCCAGGTCTATCCATGTTGTTGCAAAAGGTAAGATTCCCTTCTTTTTCATGGCTGCATAGTATTCCATTGTGTATATGTACCACAGCTTTTTAATCCACTCGAAGGAAAAACTTACTTTGAATAAATTACTACAGATGAATAAAAGATACAACTATGCATATGTATATACTATACTAACCTAAAGAAAACCAGAATGACTATATTAGAGCAAGATAATTGAGCAACAAGGACAGTTTTTAGCAATAAAGAGGGGCATTATATAATAATTAGATTTGCACATACCTAATAATAGAGCTTCAAAACACATGAACCCAAAACTGATAACATGGTACATGACAAACAATATAAAATAAGGTAAAGAGTTAATAATGAATAATAATGTGAATATGATTTCTTTTTAAATATTCATTTAAAAATAAACCTTAAAGAAACAGTCAAGACATTTTTTGACTATAACATAATAAAACTGGAATTAAAAAATGATAAACTCTGCCCTGATGGGTACTGAGCACATCGTCCTGATTTGCCAAGGTTGTAGGTTTGATCCCTGGTCAGGACATATACAAGAATCAACCAGTGAATGCATATATAAATGGAAGAGCAGATCAATGTCTCTCTCTCTCTTCTTCTCCCTAAAATCAATCAATAAAAATTTAAAAAAAAATAAAACAAAAAATAACCATTTCAAAATTTAAATCCACACTTTAAAGCAACCCTCAGATCAAGTAGAAATGCAAAATAAAATTGCAGAATATCTTGAAAATGATATTAAAAACACTGCTCAGATTCTTTGGGAAAGGCTAACTAACATCATGCTCATTCAATTGACAGTGTTAAATGCTTATGTTAATAAGAAAATGAATTAATTTTTTTATTTCAGGAAAAGGAAAAGAAACCAAATAAAAACAGAAAAATAAATGAATGAATATAAAAGCAGATTTAGTTTAAAGAACAACTTAATAACATTGACAATGTGTTTGCTAGCACAATCATAAACAAGGGAACAGGAAGAAATCCTACACTTAAAAGTACAAGATACAAATGTACAAATGTGAGCAGTTTAAATCTATTAGCATAGACTCACATAAGTCCACACAAATGAATTTGAAACTTTAGGCTAATTAAATTAATATTATGTACTAAAATTGACCACAGAACACAGAAAACCAGATTAATATTCGTGTAAGAAATTGAGAAAACTGTTAGGAAGCTATGCATATTTTGCTTCTATTGCTCTTCAAAAGTGCAGTACCCAGGTAATTTAATTAATATGACTATTTAAATTTAAATTGTTCTAAAATTTAAACTTCTGTTTAAAACTCTCCAATTGCTTTCTACTGCATTTATAACACCATTCAAATTTCTTACCCTGACTTACAAGGCTAAGTGCTAAGGTTACTAACATTCATGATTTGCCCAGGACTGAGGTGTTGCCTGGGACAGAACACTTGCAGTGCTAAAACCAGAAATATTATGGCAAACTAAGTCATTTGATTACTCTGTGCCTTGAATTGCATCCCCAGATTAACATTTTATAACTCATTCCCTTGCCTAACTCAGTGACCAACTTCATCACTCAACAATACAAGAACATTCTCACTTCATAGAATTTACATGTGTTGTTTCCCCAGTCAACAACACTCTTTACCAAGACATATGAAAGATTTGTTCCTCATGCCGAAAGCAGAAATAAAAATAGGATAGAACTAAAAATATTTCTAATGCCGGGGGAGAAACAAAGAGAAGGCATTATTTAAAAAATAATCACTCTGTTGACCAATAGAAACAGACTAAAGAAAGAAAACACCAATATTGGAAAGGAATAATGAAAACATTATTTTTGAGTGGTTTGGTTATGTAATTAAAAGAACCACCTGAAAACAGATAGGTACAAAAAGTTAGTTGAGTGGTTGTTTATAAAATTAAAATACCCAAATCAGGTAGTTTTATTTTATGCAAAAATTGAATCAGACTAAGGGAAAAAAATATATCATACAGCAAACCATCATCAAGAACAAAAGATGTAGTGTTAAATTAATTAAAATATTTAAATTTATTTAGTAGAAAACGTAATTTAAAAGCTCCATTAAGAGATGTAAATGAAGACATGCATAAATAAAATGACCATGAAGATTTCATGTGGTCTGTTCTCTTCAGTGCAAACTTGATCAAAATACTGTATTTTTTAAAAAAGATTTTATTTATTCATTTTAAACAGGTAGGAGAGAGAGAGAGAGAGAGAGAGAGAGAGAGAGAAGGGGAGGGAAGGGGCAGGAAGCATCAACTCACATATGTGCCTTGACTGGGCAAGCCCATATTTCAAACTGGTGACCTCAGCATTCCAGTTTGATGCTTCACTCACTGTGCAACCACAAGTCAGGCAAAAATATATATTCTTGTTAACAAAACATTACTTAAAATATTTAAAAATATTTGGAAGAAAATATTCGAAATCATCAATATATCTGAAAAAATAAGGAGAAAAAAAGTAAATGTATTTTTTGTATTGTTTTTATGTTTTAACTTTAATTGAGATAATTGTAGGTTCCACACATTTTAAGAAGTAATACATACAGAGAAGTGTCAGGTACACTTTATCCATTTTTTTCTATCTTTTATTTTCTTTAATTTATAATTTATTGTGTTAACATGGATTCAAGTGTCCCACTCAATATAACTTCCTCACCCCCACCCCCTGTCCTCCATTATAATCCCTTTGCCCCCTTCCCTCCAATCCCCTCCCCCCTTCCCTTTGGGATTTGCTGTGCTGTTACCTGTATCTATTGTATGTGTTATGTAGATATAATTTCACTAATCCCTTCACCTTCTATGATCCCATCCCCTCATCCCTCTTTCTTCTGATACACGTCCCTCTGCTCCCTGTGACCCTGCCTCTGCCTCCATTCCATTCCCCAGTTCACTTTGTTCATTAGATTCTACCTATAAATGAGATCATATGATATTTTTCTTTCTCTGCCTGGCTTATTTTACTTAGCATAATAATTTCCAGGTCCATCCATGCCATTGCAAAAAGTAACATTTCCTTCTTTTTCGTGGCCACATATTATTCCATTGTGTATATGTACCACTGTTTTTTAATCCACTGGTTCACTGATGAATATTTGGGCTGTTTCCATATCTTGGCTATTGTAAACAATGTTTCAATAAACATTGGAGTACAATACATATCTTCTTTTGAATCAGAGATTTGGTATTCATAGGGTATATTCCTAAAAGTGGGATAGCTTGGTCAAATGGCAGTTCAATTTTTAATTTTTTATGTGGAAACTCCATATTGTTCTCCACAGTGGCTGTAAAGTCTGCATTCCTACCAGCAGTGCAGGAGCGTTCCCTTTTCTCCACACCCTTGCCAGCATTTACTGTGTTGTATGTTAATGAGTGCAATTCTAATAGGTATGAGGTAGTATCTTGTGGTTTTATTTTGCATTTTACTGATGATTAATGACATTGAACATTTTTTTCATATGCCTATTGGTCATCTGAATGTCACCTGTAGTGAAGTGTCTATTCAGTTCTTTTGCCCATTTTTTAATTGGATTGTTCACCTTTCTGGTGTTGAGTTTTAGCTGTTCTTTATAAATTTTGGTTATTAACCCCTTATCAGATATATAGGTGAACATGTTCTTCCATTGTGTGGGTTGTCTTTTTATTTTGTTCATGGTGTCTTTCACTGTGCAAAAGCTTTTTAGTTTGATAAAGTTCCATGTGTTTATTTGGTCCTTTATTTCACATGACTGTGGAAACAAATTGACAAAAATATTGGTACAAGAGATATCAGAGAGTTTACTGCCTATGTTTCCTTCAGATGTTTATGGTTTCAAGACTTACTTTTTTTTTTTTTTGTATTTTTCTGAAGCCGAAAACGGGGACAGACAGTCAGACAGACTCCCGCATGTGCCCGACCGGGATCCACCCGGCACGCCCACCAGGGGTGACGCTCTGCCCACCAGGGAGCGATGCTCTGCCCCTCCGGGGCGTCGCTCTGCCATGACCAGAGCCACTCTAGCGCCTGGGGCAGAGGCCAAGGAGCCATTCCCAGCGCCCGGGCCATCTTGGCTCCAATGGAGCCTTGGCTGCGGGAGGGGAAGAGAGAGACAGAGAGGAAGGAGGGGGGGTGGAGAAGCAAATGGGCGCTTCTCCTATGTGCCCTGGCCGGGAATCGAACCTGGGTCCCCCACACACCAGGCCGACGCTCTACTGCTGAGCCAACCGGCCAGGGCCTCAAGACTTACTTTTAAGTCTTTTATCCATTTTGAGTTTATTTTTGTGAACGGTGTAAGTTGGTGGTCTAGTTTCATTTTTTTGCAGGTACCTGTCTCCAATTTTTCCAACACCATTTATTAAAGACACTGTCTTTACTCCATTGTGTGTTCTTTTCTCCTTTGTCAAATATCAATTGACCATAAAGGTGTGGGTTTATTTCTGGGTCCTCTGTTCTGTTCCATTGATCTATATGCCTGTTCTTATGCCAGTACCAAGCTGTTTTGATTACTATGGCCTTGTAGTGTAACTTTATATCAGGAAGTCTGATACTTCCCAGTTTATTCTTCATTTTCAAGATTGCTGAGGCTATTCGTGTTCTTTTTTGGTTCCATATAAATTTTTGAAATATTTGTTCTATATCTTTGAAGTATGCCATTGGTAATTTAATATAAATTACATGGAATCTATAAATTGCTTTAGGTAATACAGACATTTTAATAATGTTTATTCTTCCTATCCATGAACATGGTATATGCTTTCCCTTGTTTGTATCTTCCTTGATTTCTTTTTTCAGTGTCTCATAATTTTCTGAGTACAAGTGTTTTACCTCCTTGGTTAAATTCACATTTAGGCATTTTATTTTTTTTATTGCAACAGTGAAGGGAATTGTTTCCTTAATTTCTCTTTTAGACAGTTTATTGTTGGTGTATAAAAATGTCACTGATTTCTGAATATTAATTTTATATCCTGCCATCTTTCCAAAATTATTTATCAGATCTAATAGTTTATTGACTGAGATCTTAGGTCAGGGGTCCCCAAACTTTTTACACAGGGGGCCAGTTCACTGTCCTTCAGACCATTGGAGGGCCAGAATATAAAAAAAATTATGAACAAATTCCTATGCACACTGCACATATCTTATTTTAAATTAAAAAAAAACAAAATGGGAACAAATACAATATTTAAAATAAAGAACAAGTAAATTTAAATCAACAAACTGACCAGTATTTCAATGGGAACAATGCTCCTCTCACTGACCACCAATGAAAGAGGTGCCCCTTCCGGAAGTGCAGCAGGGGTCGGATAAATGGCCTCAGGGGGCCACATGCTGCCTGCAGGCCGTAATTTGGGGACCCCTGCTTTAGGGTTTTCTATGTATAGTATCATGTCATCAGCAAATAATGATAGTTTTACTTCTTTTTTTTTCAATTTGGATGTCTTTTATATCTTCTTCTTGTCTGATAGCTGTGGCTAGGACTTCTAGAACTCTGTTGAGTAAGAGTGGTAAAAGGGGGCACCCCTGCCTTATTCCTGATCTTAAGAGGATTGCTTTTAATTTTTGCCCATTGAGTATGATGTTGGCTTTGGGTTTGTCATAGATGGCTTTTATCATGTTGAGGTATGTTCCCTGTATTCCCATTTTGCTGAGAGTTTTGATCATAAATGGGTGCTGGATTTTATCAAATGCTTTTTCTGCATCAATTGATATAATTATGTGATTTTTATCCTCCCTTTTGTTTATGTGATGAATCACATTCATTGATTTGCAAATATTATACTAGCCTTGCTTCTTTGGAATAAATCCAAATTGATCATGATGTACGACTTTTTTAATGTGTTGCTGTATCTGGTTTGCTAATATTTTGTTAAAAATTTTAGCATCTTTGTTCATCAGAGATATTGGTCTGTAGTTTACTTTCTTTGTAGTTTCTCTACCTGGTTTTGGAATGAAGATAATACTTGCCTCATAAAAGGTGCTTGGAAGTCTTCCTTCCTCTTGAATTTTTGAAATAGCTTGAGAAGGATAGGTGTTAGTTCTTCTTTGAATATTTGGTAAATTTTGCCTGTAAAGCCAAATTTTACCAAAAATCCTTGCCTTTTGATTGTTGGGAGTTTTTTGATAACTGTTTCAATTGCATTTGTTATAATTGGTCTGTTTAGGTTTTCTAATTCTTCCAGATTGAGTTTTGAAAGATTGTGGTTTCTAGGAATTCATCTATTTCACCTAGGTTGTCGCATTTTTTGGCATATAGATTTTCATGGTGTTTTCTTACAATTCTTTGTATTTCTGAAGTGTCAGTTGTTACTTCATATCCATTTCTAATTTTATTTATTTTGAGTCTTCTCTCTTTTTTTCTTGATTAGTCCAGTTAAAGGTTTGTCAATTTTGTTTACTTTTTCAAAGAACCAGCTGTTGGTTTTACTGATCTTTTATACTGGGTTTTTTTTTAGCCTCTATGTGATTTATTTCCGCTCTGATCTTTATTACTTCCTTCCTTCTATTTCCTCTGGGCTTTATTTGTTGTTCTTTTTCTGGTTCTTTTAGATGCGGGGTTAAGTTGTTTATTTGAGCTTTTCTTGCTTCTTAAGGTATATCTTTAATGCTATGGACTTTCATCTCAGGACAGCTTTTGCTGTGTCACACAGATTTCGGGTTGTTGCATGTTCATTTTCATTTGTTTCAAGGAAATTTTTTATTTCTTCCTTGACCTCATTGTTAACCCATTTATTTTTTAATAATATGGTATTTAGCCTCCAAGTGCTTGAATGTTTTTCTAGTTTTTCTATTGTAGTGGATTTCTACTTGCATGCCATTGTGATCAGAGAAGATGTTTGATATGATTTAAATCTTAAATTTATTGAGATTTGTTTTGTGCCTTAACATGTGGTCTATACTAGAGAATATACCATGAACACTTGAAAAGAATGTATATTCTGCTGCTTTGGGGTGAAAGGTTCTGAAGATACCTATTAAATCAAGTTGATCTAGTGTGTCATTTAAAGCTGCTGTTTCTTTGTTAATTTTCTGTCTGGAGGATCTATCCACTGATGTTAGTGGGGTATTAAAATTCCCTACTATTATAGTATTGTTGTTAATCTCACCCTTTATGTCCACCAAAATCTGCTTTATATATTTAGGTGCTTATATATATATATTTTGTACTTTTCTGAAGCTGGAAACGGGGAGAGACAGTCAGACAGACTCCTGCATGCGCCCGACCGGGATCCACTCGGCACGCCCACCAGGGGCGACGCTCTGCCCCTCCAGGGCGTCGCTCTGCCATGACCAGAGCCACTCTAGCGCCTGGGGCAGAGGCCAAGGAGCCATCCCCAGCGCCCGGGCCATCTTTGCTCCAATGGAGCCTCGGCTACGGGAGGGGAAGAGAGAGACAGAGAGGAAGGAGGGGGGGGTGGAGAAGCAAATGGGCGCTTCTCCTATGTGCCCTGGCCGGGAATCGAACCCAGGTCCCCCGCATGCCAGGCCGACGCTCTACCGCTGAGCCAACTGGCCAGGGCCGGTGCTTCTATATTAAGTACATAAATATTTACAATGGTTATAGCCTCCTGTTGTTTTGCTCCCTTTATCATTATGTAGTGACCTTCTTTATCCCTTACTATAGCCTTTGTTTTAAAGTCTATATTGTCTGCCTGACCTGTGGTGGCGCAGTGGATAAAGCGTCAACCTGGAATGCTGAGGTCGCCAGTTCAAAACCCTGGGCTTGCCTGGTCAAGGCACATATGGGAGTTGATGCTTCCTGCTCCTCCTCTCTCTCTCTCTCCTCTAAAATGAATAAATAAATAAAAATTAAAAAAATAATAAAGTCTATATTGTCTGATATAAGTATTGCTAACCAGCTTTTTTTTTTTTTTTTTTTTTTATTTCCATTTGCATGAAATACTTTTTTCTATCCCTTCACTTTCAGTCTGTGTGTATCTTTTGTTCTGAGGTGGGTCTCTTATAGACAATGTATATACAGGTCTTATTTTTTATCCATGCAGCTACCCTATGCCTTTTGATTAACTCATTTAATCCATTTACATTTAAGGTTATTATAGATATGTATTTATTTATTGCCATTTTATTCTTTAAATCTACAATAATCTTTTTCTAGATTTTTTTTTTTCCCTTTGCTCTTTTTACAGCAGGCCCCTTAACATTTCTTGCAGTACTGTTTTTTATTTCTCCTTCAATTTTAAATGATAGCATTGCTGGATAAAAAGTCTTGGTTGTAAGTTCTTATTTTGGGTGCCTCTTCTAGGCTCTGGGGCTCTAGTTTGGGACTCTGAGCTTAAGGCTGAGGACCCACACTTCTCAGGATGACCTTCCCTGCAGTGAGAGTCCCTCCAGACCCTCAACCACCACTTGCTCCTGGGAGCAGGGAAGTCCCCTCCGTATATCTGCCCTTCCTACCAGTCTTGGTGTGGCTTCTGTGATCCTTGCTCATAGACTCCTCTTCATTTAGTCCAAATTTGGTTTTTCAAGATGATTGTTCTTAAATTAAGTTGTAATCCAATTTGGTCCTGGGAGGTGGCAGTTGGAATGTCTGCCTACTTCGTCACCATCTTATAAACTCAGAAGTAAATGTATTTTTAAATGGTGGTAATTAAAACATGTTACAGGCACAGGAAGAGATAGACACATCAAGTGAACACAGAGTTAATACATAGGTCTGGTAGTTTACCAAGTGATAAAGATGAAATGTAAAAAACATTGGAAAAAATGGATTGTTCAATAAATAACATAAGAAAAACTGGCTCAATATAAGGCCAGCTTCTTCTCTCACCTAGGACATGAAAATAAATTTGAAATGGATATAATGCTTAAATGTAAAAAGTAAAACAGTTAAAACATTAAACACAACTTTTTTTTTTTTTTTAAATAAATTTTTATTAATGGTAATGGGATGACATTAATAAATCAGGGTACATATATTCAAAGAAAACATGTCTAGGTTACCTTGTCATTAAATTATGTTGCATACCCCTCGCCCAAAGTCAGATTGTCCTTCGCCACCCTCTATCTAATTCTCTGTGCCCCTCCCCCTCCCCCCAACTCTCCTCCTGTCCTCCCTCCCCCCACCCCTGGTAACCACCACACACTTGTCCATGTCTCTTAGTCTCATTTTTATGTTCCACCAATGTATGGAATCATGTAGTTCTTGTTTTTTTCTGATTTACTTATTTCACTCCTTATAATGTTATCAAGATCCCACCATTTTGCTGTAAATGATCTGATGTCATCATTTCTTATGGCTGAGTAGTATTCCATAGTGTATATGTGCCACATCTTCTTTATCCAGTCTTCTATTGAAGGGCTTTTTGGTTGTTTCCATGTCTTGGCCACTGTGAACAGTGCTGCAATGAACATGGGGCTACATGTGTCTTCACGTATCAATGTTTCTGAGGTTTTGGGGTATATACCCAGTAGAGGGATTGCTGGGTCATAAGGTAGTTCTATTTGCAGTTTTTTGAGGAACCACCATACTTTCCTCCATAATGATTGTACTACTTTACATTCCCACCAACAGTGAATGAGGGTTCCTTTTTCTCCACAGCCTCTCCAACATTTGCTATTACCCGTCTTGTTGATAATAGCTAATCTAACAGGGGTGAGGTGGTATCTCATTGTAGTTTTGATTTGCATTTCCCTAATAACTAATGAAGCTGAGCATCTTTTCATATATCTGTTGGCCATTTGTATCTCTTCCTGGGAGAAGTGTCTATTCATGTCTTCTTCCCATTTTTTTATTGGATTTAAACACAACTTTTTTATAATAGCTCTATGTCATTTACATGTCATACCATTTTCCCATTTAAAGTATACTACTTAATAATTTTTAGTTTATTTTTAGAATGTACAAACATTACCACAATAAACTTTTGAACAGTTTCATCACCTAAAAAGAAACCCCATACCCCTTAGCAGGCATTCCACATTTTTCTCAATGCCCCCTCTATGAAGCCCTAGGCAAACTCTAATCTATTTTCTATCTCTATAGATTTGCCTGTTTTGAATATTTCATATTAATGGAATCATATTCTATGTTTTCCTTATCAAGTGGCATTTTATTACTTAATAATTTTTTTTCAAGATTTATTCATGTTGCAGCATGCAGAATAGTTCATTCTCTTTTATGGCAGGATAATAGTCTATTGTGTGGATATGCCACACTTTATCCATCTATCAGCTGATGGGTATTAGGGTATTTCCCACATTTTAGGCTATTATGAATAATGCTGCTATAAATATTTGTGAGCACATTTTTGTGTGGACATATGTTTTTATTTTTCTTGGGCATATATGTAAGGGTGGGATTTTGGGGTCCTTTGGAGAGGTGCCTGACTGTTTTACAAAGTGGCCACACCATTTTAAATTCCTAATTGTTGAGGATACAATTCTGGACTGCAGCAAAGCAGTTTTATAGTCTGCATCTACACTCTGAATGGTGTGAGAGTGGGGAAAAGCAGTTCACATTGTGGGATGTGGAAGGTGATGGAAATTTTCATGACAGCCTCCCAGGGAAAAAAGGGGAGTGAGTAGGGAATGGCTTCCTTTAGCTCCTCACAGCTTTCTATCTCCTTGTGTCCCTGGCTTCAAGCCTTGGCCTATGTGTCTGTGTCGATGTGCATGAAGTCACCTGTGTGTCCCTACAAGTGCAAGTAAAACAATATTTACTAAAAGCTTAATTGTGCATTTTTCTTTGATAAGCATTATATAACTATACTCTTCCTTTAGTGGCTTTTTCCCGGGGAATACATTATAAACAAAAATTTGGGGGATTTTACCTTCCTTATACAAAATATTATTGTGTGTGTATTTATATGTGTGAGATTGTTTTACAACATGCAAAGATTATACTATAATTTATAAAAAGCCTTTTAAAAATTTAGATTATGTATCAAATTTGTGTCTTCATAGCAACCACAGTACTGTGAGGTAGGAAGTCAAATCGATTGAGATATTTCTCAAAATAAAGTAGTGATTGCTATTGACTTCATAATGTGGCAAATAAACTTCAAGGCCTTTTAGGAAAGCAAAATCGAGTAAGGGTGAATTGGTAATTAAACTCATTTTTCCTACTCTGTCAAATAATACACAATTAAAATAAGGGTTTCTGAGCAGGGCTGTTTCTAAATTGTGAAGCACTAAGCCACATAGCTTAACATCTATCAAGTCACATATCTAGCGGGAGTAGGAGATTCAGGAGGTCTGGTTTTGCCTCCCTTGGCAGGCCTTCCTCTCTCTTCTTCTTGACATAAGTTTGTGTCTTGAGTAGGTTTTTTCCACATGACACTGGTAGGTTCCAGCGGGCAGGAGTACTACTAGTGTCGTGTAGAAAAACCTACTCAAGACACATATGTAATAAATTAAAGTAGCAATATTTTGGGACCCCCAAAACATCAGATAATATTGTTTCAGAGAAAACCATAAATAACTTAGCTAAATTGCATCCTCAAATATTATTTGGATTTGATTTATATGCAAAGTTAACATTTAAATTATTTCATAATGGTTTAAATACTAACCAATCAAAACAGATGCTCAGCATTCATAACTGGTCCAGTCATGCTGGTTCCTTTGGCTTAATATTAACTCTATTTTCATATCTAAGTGTCTCTGAACACTCTTTAATGTCAAGAGCTCATGCCTAAGTCCAAAAAGAAAAAATGCAGAATCTCTTCCTCCCATAATTCTATTGAATAATTGTTCTTTTGACCAACTTTACCACCTTAAGTAAATCATCTTTAATTCTGAAAGTTAGGGTTGCTACAAGTTGAGTTCAGTCTTTTTCTCCTTTCATGACCCAAAGTCACTCTTCTCGTAGGACTGGTAAGACATTGGCAGGGGAGGAGGAATGCAAGTACCATCGGCAAAATCATGTGTTCTCAAAACAATAAAACCACCCACATCAGAAATCCTTAAACTGTGACTCTGAAAGTTTGTGTCTCTAAAGCTATAATGTGAGGTGTGTTCGCTCAGTCATGCTGTCTCCACCAACAGACTGTGACTACGGAGTGTTCCTGACACCAAGAGTGGCAGGAGAAGGCAGGTCATGCCTGTATGCATTGTCATGATGACTTTTGGGCAAAACAAACAAATGACCGCTACAATTCCTTCTGTTATTGAGTCATGTGGACCACCAGAAAACAAATATGTTTTTCCCTTTATCTTGATGTAGAAAATATTGAAAAGTTACTTTGAGATAAATCATATATCATGATTCAGAAAAGTAAAAATTGAGAACTGAGACTAAGGAAAGGTAAAATAAAAATAAGGAATGATGTGATGGTTCATTTTATATGTCAGCTTGACTGGGCTAAGGGATGACCAGATAGTTGGGAAAAAACTTCATTTGGGGGCATATCTGTGAAGATGTTTCTGGAAGAGATCAGCATGTGACTCAGTAGTCTGAATAAAGAAGTTCCACTCTAACTAATGTGGGTTGGCATCATCCAATTTGTTAATGCCTGAAAAGAATAAAAGGTCGAGGAAAGGGGAATGTGCTCTATCTGCTTGAGCTGGAATTTCCCTCTTCTCTTGCCCCTGGACGTCAAACTCCTGGTTCTGGTGTGTTTGGACTCCAGGGCTTACAGCAGCTGCCCCCAGTACTCAGACTTTTGGCCCAGGACTTGGAGTTATACCATTGGTTCCCTGGGTTCACCAACCTGTTGAATATAGATTGAAGGACTTTCCAGCCTTTATAACCATGTAAGCCAGTTTCTATATTAAATATTTTATATCTCACTCTCTCTATAATATATCTTCTGTTGGTTTTCTTTCTGTGGAGAACCCTAATACAGAAGATTAGCAAAATGATGTTTGGCTTCTTTTTCTGAATTGGTGAGAGCATTAATACTATCACATTCATATAATTAAGGAGATTTTTCTTTTTTATGTTGGACAAAGGCACTAGAAATGTCTCTTCCTGAGAAAGCAGGAGATGTGGATTCTTCTTGGTAGATTCTTATTTCCTTATATTGTGTTCTTCCCTCAAGAAATAGGGAATGTTTTATTTTTTCTCCTTAGTGGGAGAGGCAGCTGTATTTATGAATGCCCTCCTAGCCCAGGGTTGTTCTACTGACTCAGGCAGACTCGAAATATGTAGAAGTTCATCTCTGAAATCCACTTGCCTCCCTTCCCCCACATCACTCTCATGAGTCTTGTTGCCCAAGATCTCCTACAAACTGTCCCAACATGTATCAATCTCTGACATTTACCAAGTTTTATGTCATCTTCTATGGCTCATACTATATATTTCTATTGATCATATTTAAATAGTATTTCATTATGTCAGTGTGTATGTAGGGGAGGAGTTCTTTTGGATAAAATATTTAAATTATTCAAAGCTTTATTAATGAATTCTGGTACCATTAAGGGATCTGGCTGAATACCATACTTTCACAGGCTGATAATTTCAGTTAAACTTATATAATTTTAATGTCACAAAATGATCACAAAATATAATTTCTTAATGCTTGTATTCTATTTTATCTAATAGAATTATTCTAAATTAACCTTTTTTCACTAAATATTTGGATTATTAAAAATTTTCTTTAGAACTAACAATGTGTGGTAAACATAACTTGAAAAATCTCTATTTATATTATTTTCAGTAAGATGAATTATTAGAAATGAAATTATTTGTAAAATAAGAACACTAAAGAATATATCATAAGTGAGCAAAACTAAGGAAGGATTAGATTTGCACCATATTATGATCCAATACATAATCACACTTTACCTAGTTCTCACTGTGACAACATTTTTCTCAAAAAGCTTTTCCAAAAAAAAAAAAAAAAAAAAACCCAATGAACTAAAGTGTTCCAAAATGTTGTCTGTCAATGTACTAGGACCCAAACATACTTTTGTACACAATTAGAATGGAATGTCCCACCAGGATCAGAAGTTAAAAAGCAGTACTGAGAGGAAAGTTCATAGCACTACAGGCACACTTTTAGAAGCTAGAAAAAGCTCAAATAAACAACTTAACCCTGCATCTAAAAGAACTAGAAAAAGAACAGCAAGCCCAAATGTAGTAGAAGGAGGGAAATAATAAAGATCAGAGCAGAAATAAATGACATAGAGACTAAAGAAACAATACAGAGGATAAATGAAACTAGGAGCTGGTTTTTTGAAAAGGTAAACAAGATTGATGAACCTTTAACTAGACTCACCAAGAAAAAGAGAGAGAGGACTCAAATAAAATTAGAAGTGGGAGGGGAGAAATAACAACTGACACAACAGAAATACAAAGGATTGTAAGAAAATACTATGAAGAACTGTACGCCAAAAAACTAGACAACCTAGATAAAATGGACAAATTCCTTGAAACATACAATCTTCCAAAAATCAATCTGGAAGAATCAGAAAACCTAAACAGACCGATTACACCAAATGAGATCAAAACAGTTATCAAAAAACTCCCAACAAAAAAAGTCCTGGGCCAGATGGCTTCACAAGTGAATTCTACCAAATATTCAAAGAAGAACTAACTCCTATCCTTCTCAAGCTATTTCAAAAAATTCAAGAGAAAGGAAGACTTCCAAGTTCCTTTTATGAGGCGAGCATATTTCTGATTCCAAAACCAGGCAAAGACAACACAAAGAAAGAAAATTATAGGCCAATATCCCTGATGAATATAGATGCTAAAATCCTCAGCACAGATTAAGTGCTGGCATGGATGTGGAGAAAAGGGAACCCTCCTACACTGCTGGTGGGAATGCAAACTGTTGCAGCCACTGTGGAAAACAGTATGGAGATTCCTCAAAAAATTGAAAATCGAACTGCCTTTTGACCCAGCAATCCCACTTTTAGAAATATACCCCAAGGACACCATAGAACGGTTCCAGAAGGAGAAATGCACCCCTATGTTTATAGCAGCATTGTTCACAATAGTGAAGATCTGGAAACAGCCCAAGTGTCTGTCAGAGGATGAGTGGATTAAAAAGCTTTGGTACAGGCCCTGGCAAATTGGCTCAGCAGTAGAGCATCAGCCTGGCATGCAGGAGTCCTGGGTTCAATTCCCGGCCAGGGCACACAGGAGAGGCGCCCATTTGCTTCTCCACCCCTCCCCCTCTCCTTCCTCTCTGTCTCTCTCTTCCCCTCCCGCAGCGAGGCTCCTTGGAGCAAAGATGGCCCGGGCGCTGGGGATGGCTCTGTGGCCTCTGCCTCAGGTGCTAGAATGGCTCTGGACACAACAGAGCGATGCCCCAGAGGGGCAAAGCATCACCTCCTGGTGGGCATGCAGGGTGGATCCCGTCCGGGCGCATGCGGGAGTCTGTCTGACTGCCTCCTCGTTTCCAGCTTCAGAAAAATGAAAAAAAAAACACACAAAAAAACAACAACAAAAAAGCTTTGGTACATATACACTATGGAATACTACTCAGCCATAAGAAATGATGACTTCAGATCATTTACAATAACATGGATGTACCTTGATAACATTATACGGAGTGAAACAAGTAAATCAGAAAAAACTAAGAACTATATGAACCCATGCATAGATAGGACATAAAAATGAGACTCAGAGACATGGACAAGAATGTGATGGTAAACAGAGGGTGGGGTGGAAGGGTGGGGAGGGGGTAAGGAAGGAGAGGGAGGGGGTAGGGGTAAGGGAGGGGCATAAAAAAACCAGATAGAAGGTGACAGAAGACAATTTGACTTTGGGTGAGAGGTATGCAGCATAATCAAATGTCAAAATAATCTGGAGATGTTTTCTCAGAACATATGTACCCTGATTTATCAATGTTACTGCATTAAAATTAATAAAAATAAGATTAAAAAAGTTCAAAAAATAAGTAGGCACTCAAATAAATTACACAACCTTGAAGGCGCAGTGGTGTGAACTCTATGCATAGATACACCAAGTGAATTTAAAAGAGCAAGTCGAAATATTGACTCTTTCAAACCTCCCTGGCCTTTTATTTTTCTGCTTGTACCTTTTGAAAAGCAACTAAAGAGAAACAGCCAATATTTTGTCCCCAGCTGTCAAAAAATAAGAAGTAAGTAAATTAAGCCTATAATTTCAGATCTTTCTGAGAAACTGACTGGCATACTTAAGATCCTATTAATTTTTTTAGAATAAAGAGTTTTAGTTAATTTCTCAAGTTTCTCACAATTCTTATATAGCAATCTCCCGAAACTGATGTCTGGCTGAAAAAAGAAGGACTATACTTGGTACAAGTCCTAATACAAAAACTGAAATTATTTCTCAAATTTTCTTTAATATGTCCTTTGTTGGCAGTTGACTTCGAGATTATACTGAGAAACAGAGAGCTATTTTAATACTATTTTAAGTTTGAAATAAATGTTCACAGAAGAGGTGTAAGATTCTGAAATACTTTGATGATGTATCAAAGGCTTTTGACTCCATTTTAATCTAGAATATACAATACCTCCTGGATTTATGTCAAACATTCCAGAAGAATAGTATATTGAAAAGTTGAAAAGAAAATTGTTCAAACGGCTATGAATATATAAAAATTATTTGTGCTGTACATTGGATATCTTTTCTTGGTGGTTAAACCTGGATTTGATCTCGTTGAAATGTTGCATTCAAAGAAATTAAAAGGTGCTAGCTCTTTCCAAAAAAATATAAATCTTTTATTCCTGTAATCTAAACTATATTTTACAGTCAAGGGTAAATCGGTCTAGGTTTTATTTAACTTTAGTCAGAAAGATTTTAGAATTTTATCTTTAAACAGATTACTCATTGGATTAAAAAAGAGGCACATTTTTATTTACTACATATAGGTCTAGTTGTTTGTGTGTGTATGTGGGAATGCATGTACATGTATATGTGTAGGCAGTCATATCAACTTATTATAAGTAGCAGCAAAATTGTCCAGGGAATAAAATAGAGTAAGACCTAGGGCAAAATAGCTGAAAGTAATAAATGAAATCAATTAATTCAGGTCATCTTCAACACAGTTCTTTCATTCAAAACATCAATTGAACATAGTATATATTAAAAACAGAATTTTTCACACAAAGAAGAGTTAAATTTGATTGAAATTTTCTTTAATTCCCAAATTACATGACATTAGTCTCTTTTACAAAATTGTCTCTTTGTTTGTTCTAATTTGTCCTCAAACCTTGCTTCCGCTCTCAAAATACCACCATTTTTTATCTGATAATAAGAAATTTCAGCCCTGGCCGGTTGGCTCAGTGGTAGAGCGTCGGCCTGGCATGCAGAAGTCCCGGGTTCGATTCCCGGCCAGGGCACATAGGAGAAGCGCCCATCTGCTTCTCCACCCCTCCCCCTCTCCTTCCTCTGTGTCTCTCTCTTCCCCTCCCACAGCGAGGCTCCATTGGAGCAAAGATGGCCCGGGTGCTGGGGATGGCTCCTTGGCCTCTGCCCCAGGCGCTAGAGTGGCTCTGGTCGCGACAGAGTGACATCTCGGAGGGGCAGAGCATTGCCCCCTGGTGGGCAGAGCATTGCCCTTGGTGGGCGTGCCGGGTGGATCCCGGTCAGGCACATGCAGGAGTCTGTCTGACTGTCTCTCCCCATTTCCAGCTTCAGAAAAAAAAAAAAAAAAATAAATAAATAAATAAAAAAGAAATTTCAGTGTGTATTAATATTTTTAAAGTTTTTCAATGGTTTATAAAATTTTCAAAAAGACTACAGGAAATAGTCACATTATAAGAAGACTATTAGAAAAACTTACTTGAAGTGATGTAAGAGAAATGGCGCCGTGAGGAGCACGACCGACAAATCTCTCCTAAATTTCAACAAGTTCATCAACCAGAGACAGAAAAATCTATCCTTGGAGCATCCGGGAGTTTCACACACTGAAGGTGAAGGTAGGATCCAGTGAAAAATTGACTAAATATATAATCAACCCTGAAGGAAATAAGTTGGACAAAGGAACACTCTGCCTTCCTAACTAACCTGAGCAAAGGCTGCTTTCACTTGGAACTGAGGGGGGGGGCTAAGGGTGTGGAGGAAGCTAACTGCGGCATGGACATTTGTTCAAGCTGAGGAAAGAGTGTGCCTGTGGTGAGTCAGCCCACATGCCGTGGGCAAACGCCTGCATCACGAGCAGCAGCTGCCAGCGTCATGAGCAGCAGCTGCCAGCGGCATGCGGGGAGTGCGCCAAAGCGAACTTCCCTATGCCCGAGCTTCTCTAGGCGGGCAGGGCGCCTCACCCAGCCATTCCAGCTAACAATCAAGCATGAGGGGAGGGGCGTGCGGGCAGCTTGCAATCCTTTCTGGAGCAGATCAGCGGATCCAATTGCTGAAATTAGCTTAACCCACAGGCTGCTCACCTCCCAACTGACCTATGCAGCTCTAATTCACAAAATCTCTCTCAGTTCAGCGATCTAAGACAAGAGGTGTGATATTTTTTAGTGCCTCTTGCTAAAGGGATGGGGGCAACTTCTGATTGGCAGAGCTTTCATACTCAGGCATATACGCTAAAAAGAGAGACTTGGCAGATGTTAAGACCTCCTGTACAGCAGGCAGGGACTAGGGCATCTTCTTCCCAGCCAAAACAGGTTACAAAGTGTGGAAAGCCTGGGGAGAGTGGTCCCACAGAGTGCTAGGTGTGCTGAACAGGCCTGGAGGCTCATAGAAAGTCACCTTGAGAGCAATTGGCTCCCAGCCCCGCCTGATTACACTGGTGGCTCTGACTACCAGAACCTTACCCAGAGCTCTGCATTGAGTGAGGATAGAGTGGGGATTTACCAGCTCTTTGAGCCTCTTACTCCCCAGGCAGAGGCAGCGGCAGCCTCATAGCTGGATCATCAGGCTGCTAATTCAGGAAGGGAAGACTAGGAGAGAGTCTCCAGGAAAACGGACTCTCTCACTGTTAGAGCCTGCAAACGCGAACAAGCCTGACTACCAATGAGACTGAAGCCTAATATATGACATCGCCGTAGAGTCTCATCAACTGCAAATGTCTACCTAAGCGTGCCACAAGGGCAGAACTTGGGGTACAGAGTCACCAACCAGGAAGAGGGAGAGGAAAGAAAAAGGAAGAAGAAGTTAACCTCTCAAAATCAAGAAAAATCCACAGACTTTATAACTTGTTCCACTATTTTTTTGTTTCTTTCACCTTCTTGCTTTTATTATTATTATTATTTTTATTTCCTCCACCTTGGTCGTTTTATTCTCTGCCCATCTTATTCTTTCCTCTTCTTGAACTACACTACAAATAAAAGTGTTACATTTTATTTCTTTTCTTCTTCCTTACTCTCCATGAGGGTTACACTCCAAAACCCTTAACTCTCTCTCTCTCTCTCTCTTTTTGCTTTTTTTCTTTTTCTTTCTTTTCCTTTTCCCCCTTTTCTTATTTCTCCCTCTCTATTAGTTTCTTCTTTTCTCCTTTTACATTTCCTCTCATTCAATCCTCAATCATGAACAAATTATTTAATTTGGGACTCAAGTTTTTTTGTGTGGCATTTTGGGTGCTTTTTACTTTGCTTTTTAACTCATTAGCATTCCTCCCAAGCCAGGATCTTCATTCTATTTAGTTTTTGCTCCACTTAATACAATAGTTATTTTTTTTCCTTTTTCCTGTTTCCCTCTTATCCCTCTCATTATATCTCTTAGTTGACGATCACTTACAAAAAAACCATTTTATACTTGACCCAAATTCTTTCCTTTTTTGCATTTTGTGGGTTCCTACTTCCTTTTTTGCCCCTTGAACACTTCCCCCCAACTCAGGCCTTCCATTATAGGCAGTTTTTGTTCCATTTAGCATAATATAATTCACAGTTCATCATGATATTTTCTTAAGGAAGAGGGAAGAGGAGGGGAAGAGATGAAAGAAAAGGAGGGGGGAAAAATAAATTATTATTGGTTTTTTTTGTGTTTTTTTTCCAAAAATTTTTTTCCATTTATTTTCTTTCTTTAAACTATTTTTTTTGCTTTTTATTCTTTATTAATGCTCATTAGTTCTATCAACAAGACCACCCTCAGATGCCATTAGGAAGAAGAAAATCGAATATCATGGATACAGAAGATTGAGAAGTAGCATAGATAGAGGTGGAAAAATCTATGGAGAAAAAATTTAATATATTGGAAACCTTGGAGCTAAATGACAGAGAATTTAAAATAGAAATCCTAAAAATACTAAGAGATATACAAGAAAACACAGAAAGGCAATTTAGGGAGCTCAGAAAACAACTCAACGAACACAAAGAATATATTACCAAAGAAATTGAAACTATAAAAACGAATCAAACAGAGATGAAAAACTCAATTCATGAACTGAAAAGTGAAGTAACAAGCTTAGCTAATAGAACAGGCCAGATAGAAGGTAGAATTAGTGACATAGAAGACAAGCAACCTCACGCACAACAGAGAGAAGAGAGAGACTCAAAAATTTTAAAAAATGAAAAAGCCCTACAGGAATTGTCTGACTCCATCAAAAAGAATAACATAAGAATAATAGGTATATCAGAGGGAGAAGAGAGAGAAAATGGAATGGAGAATATATTCAAACAAATAATAGACGAGAACTTCTCAAGCCTGTGGAAAGAACTAAAGCCTCAAATTCAAGAAGCAAACAGAACACCGAGTTTTCTTAACCACAACAAACCTATTCCAAGGCACATCATAATGAAAATGGCATAAACCAACAACAAAGAAAAAATTCTCAAGGTGGTCAGGGAAAAGAAGAATACAACATATAAAAAAAGGCCTATTAGATTATCATCAGATTTCTCAGCAGAAACTCTACAAGCTAGAAGAGAGTGGACCCCAATGTTTAAAGCCTTTCTCTATGCCAACAATAAAATATTAGAAAACGAACTAAAAAAAATAATCCCCTTGCAACAAAAAAATTAAAATACCTAGGAATAAACATAACAAAGAATGTAAAGGACCTATATAATGAAAACTACAAAGCATTGTTAAGAGAAATCAAAAAAGATACAATGAGATGGAAAAATATTCCTTGTTCTTGGATAGGAAGAATAAATATAATCAAAATGGCCATATTACCCAAAGCAATTTATAAATTTAATGCAATTCCCATCAAAATTCCTATGACATTTTTTAAAGAAATGGAACAAAAAATCATCAGATTTATATGGAACTATAAAAAACCCCGAATAGCCAAAGCAATCCTAAGGAAAAAGACTGAAGCTGGGGGCATTACGATACCTGACTTCAAACTCTATTATAGGGCCACGACAATCAAAACACATGGTATTGGCAGAAAAATTACACTCAGACTAATGGAACAGAATAGAAAGTCCAGAAATAAAACCACATATATATGGTCAAATACTTTTTGATAAAGGGGCCAACAACACACAATGGAGAAAAGAAAGCCTCTTCAATAAATGGTGCTGGGAAAACTGGAAAGCCACATGCAAAAGAATGAAACTGGACTACAGCTTGTCCCTGTGTACTAAAATTAATTCAAAATGAATCAAAGACCTAAATATAAGTCCTGAAACAATAAAGTACATAGAAGAAGACATAGGTACTAAACTCATGGACCTGGGTTTTAAAGAACATTTTATGAATTTGACTCCAAAGGCAAGAGAAGTGAAGGCAAAGATAAATGAATGGGACTACATCAGACTAAAAAGTTTTTGCTCAGCAAGAGAAACTGACAACTAAATAAACAGACAGCCAACTAAATGGGAAATGATATTTTCAAACAACAGCTCAGATAAGGGCCTAAAATCCAAAATATACAAAGAACTCATAAAACTCAACAACGAACAAACAAACAATCCAATAAAAAAATGGGAAGAGGACATGAACAGACACTTCTCCCAGGAAGAAATACAAATGGCCAACAGATATATGAAAAGGTGCTCATCTTCATTAGTTATTAGAGAAATGCAAATCAAAACTACAATGAGATACCACCTCACATCTGTTAGATTAGCTATTATCAACAAGACAGGTAATAGCAAATGTTGGAGAGGCTGTGGAGAAAAAGGAACCCTCATTCACTGTTGGTGGGAATGTAAAGTAGTACAACCATTATGGAAAAAAGTACAATGGTTCCTCAAAAAAACTGAAAATAGAACTACCTTATGACCCAGCAATCCCTCTACTGGGTATATACCCCAAAAGCTCAGAAACATTGATATGTAAAGACACATGTAGCCTCATGTTCATTGCAGCATTGTTCACAGTGGCCAAGACATGGAAACAACCAAAAAAACCTGTCAATAGAAGACTGGATAAAGAAGATGTGGCACATATACACTATGGATTACTACTCAGCCATAAGAAATGATGACATCGGATCATTTACAACAAAATGGTGGCATCTTGATAACATTATACAGAGTGAAATAAGTAAATCAGAAAAAAACAAGAACTACATGATTCCATACATAGGTGGGACATAAAAACGAGACTAAGAGACATGGACAAGAGTGTGGTGGTTACCGGGAGTTGGGGGGGAGGGGGGGGACGCGGGAGGGAAGAAGGGAGAGGGGAAGGGGGAGGGGGAGGCGCACAAAGAAAACTAGATAGAGGGTGATGGAGGACCATCTGACTTTGGGTGATGGGTATGCAACATAATTGAATGACAAGAAAACCTGGACATGTTTTCTTTGAATATATGTACCCTGATTTATTGATGTCACCCCATTAACATTAATAAAAATTTATTTATAAAAATAAATAAATAAATAAATAAATTACAAACAAAAAAAAAAAAAAACTTGAGTTTTCTAGATATTGAAACATTTCTCAAAGTTTTTTTTTTATCTGATTATGTTTCCTGACTAAATTATGTTTGCTACGAAAAATACTGGAAAATCTTTATTACAATAACACAACATAATAATAAAGTAAATACACAGCAATAACATTCAGTACATAATAATGGGGAAATTAATTTTTTTTATTCTGGAATGGTTGGCAAACAAGCTAAATGGAGAAAGGGGGTAAACAGAGTTAGCTTATTAAAATCCTAAAAGGGAATATTAAAAGTACGAAACAAAATTTTTGGAATTTAGTGGTTATATATAAAAGTGTCATTTTAATTTTATTATTGGAGTCCGGTTAGAACAAAGGTTTAGGGGGCCAATGGAAATGTATGAACATTAACTGTCTAGTGGTGTAAACTTGTAAGTGGTAAAGGGCCTGGATTCAATTGCTACCTACTTGCCTGAGGAGCAAAGGACTCACAGAGGAGTCACTGAATGGATATAAGGGACACAGGGGGAAATCATAAACCTTCAGTATTGAAACTAATGTTCTTAAGCAAAGGAACAGGTGGCTACTCCAGAACAGACCAGAAGCAGGTATGACTACATCATTAGTGATTATCAGTGGGAATAAAGGTTTTGAGTCACTCAAATGTCTTTCTTCACATTTTGTTCCATGCAGAATATATCCCACGTTCCTCAGCAATCATTGTGACTGTTTATAATAAAGAACTGTGATTAATGAGAATCCTCCCCAACAGCAGCAAACTCAAAGAAGGGGCATCCTAGGCTGGAAAAGTAGCCAAGCAGGAGGAGGGGCTGGGAAGAATAGAGCTGGGACAAGTGACATAAGCAAAGAGGAAAGAGTGGCTGTGGCTGAATGAGGCAGAACTCAGTTGCTGAGCAAGGCGAGCAAGTGTGATAGAACAGTGAGACCCTAATGATATAAGCAGGAGGGAACCATTGTCACTAATGACAATAGTACTATAGAAACTGCTGAATCAGTTCCCATACTGGCAAAAGGCAAGTCATTGTAATAGTTTATCTATCTATCTATCTATCTATCTATCTATCTATCTATCTATCTATCTATCATCTGTCTAATCTATCATCTATCTTCTATCTATCCTCTATCTACCTTTCATCATTATCATCTATCTCCTAGTTGTTTTGTTTCTGAATGATACACCCATCCTAACACACTTTCCTTTTGCCTTATGAAACTCTTTCTAGGTCTCCTAAAACACTAGGTGTCCTGTCAATGAATGGTTTGAATAGACTTGGTGCCTGGATGTTTTCCTGTTCTTTGTCCCTTTGTTTAAGGTCAGGTCAATCACCACTTTCATAAAGCCTGTCTTAAGCTCCCTCATTTCAATTTGCTTTAGCAAATTGTCTTCAGGGATACTGCCTGCACATGACTGTTAAAGTCCACTGTAATTTCTTTTCACTAGATGCTTAGGAATGGGAACTGGCTCTTTGAATTAAGTTCTAGCACAGTTTCTGGCATAATATAAACACTCAATAAATGTTTACATACATTTAACTGAATTGTGTTTATTTTCTTTGTTAGACCTAAATAAATTTAAAATATTTCTTTATCTCATCTCTGCAAACAATATCAACCTATTTTGTATTTTCTCTGTTTTAATGACATATTTAATTAATTAGTATTTATAAATTAAAAATATTTTAACAAATATTCATTCATTTATATAATCTGTATTGTTAATAGCCTACTATCTTTCCATGTTCTGAGACTGTAGCACTGAATTCTTTACGATCATGAAACATATTCTAGTGGTACACCAGGAGACCTAGTGATATTTTAAAAAAACTAGTTTCTTAAAAATGTGATTGCTCTAAAAAGAAACCTTATTACTTACCATATTTCCCCATGTATAAGATGCTCCCATGTATAAGACATACCTTAATTTTGGGGCCCAAAATTTGAAAAAAAAAAAGTATTACATAAAGTTATTGAACTCAAATTTTATTGATCATAAAATTCATACAACTCCTCATAACTGTCAAAACTCCCATTCATTAGCTTGTCCTCAACTGTGTCTGGTAACAAGTCACTGTTTCATATATTGCCTCGTCTTAAGTTCCATCTATGGGAAATGCATGTAAAAAAATCTACAACCACTGTATAAGACGCACCCAGTTTTTAGACCCTAAATTTTTTGAAAAAGGGTGTGTCTTATACATGGGGAAATACAGTATTGCAGACTGCATATATGTTCTACTACTTGAGGTGAAAATATTATTCTGTCTCTATTCATTTTCAATGTATTTGCTTGATTCAACACCTCCCTTAATAACAAGAATTCTAGTGTCTTCTCCCCACTTTGGATTTTCCAGGAACAATGGATTTTATACATTGAAAAATAGAAAATGAGTAATAATGGGCTACCATATCAAATTTAGGCTAGTGCTGCAACTGATCAGTCTATTGGGCTGTTACTCTTGCTGCCAAATAGTGTCATTTAGAAACTACCCCTACCTCGTCTGGCAATGATGGCACTCATGGTTTGACACTCCCATGGCAAGATCTTTTCCTTTCCTTCCTTCCTTCCTTCCTTCCTTCCTTCCTTCCTTCCTTCCTTCCTTCCTTCCTTCCTTCCTTCCTCCCTCCCTCCCTTCCTCCCTCCCTCCTTCCCTCCCTCCCTCCTTCTCTTTCTCTTTCAAGACTAAATTTAAGCAAAAGTGTTGTTATATGTTTGAATTCTTTAAATCTCACTATAAATGTTTAGTTCTTTTAGATTACACAGCTCTCCATATTCACCCTTCCCTACACCACCATCAACCAAGTTTCCAAGGCAGCAGCTGACTCTGAAGCAATGAGTAAGTACCTGGTCTCCCATAGACTGAGATTCTCTATCTTATTTTACATTCCCCAAAATTTAGGTTATAGGCCTGGGAATTTAAGTCCTCAAAAACATAGAATCTAACATATATCCATTCCCTGGCCAATGAGACTTGTAACTGGTGCCCTTCATACCTGAAGGAGGTCCTGCATTGACCTCCTAAGTTCTTATGCCAACACTTCTAGAAGAACTTACCTTTCCTTAATGAATACTGACCTAAATGTTATAAAGGGCTTCTATACCTGTGTCATGGGATTGTCCATTGATTTGTTCATATCTAAATTTGGAAGACGCCATGGATTAGTAGTAATTTATAAGCAACTGTTTTTATTTCTGCCTACTTTTTGCCTTAATTTTATTTATTCCAGTTATTTCTATGAGATTTTGTTACTGTGCAGTGTACTTGATCTGATCTTTCCAAAGTTTACTTCAAAAAATTTACTTTTGTTCACATCCTTCCTTAGGAGAGGTTTCAGGCCGCTTCATACTCTAAAGGCCCCATGTTGGCCTGAGAGTCACAAGGCAAATGATTACTTGGCCTTCCTTTGATTATACCACACTGACCCTTCTGGCACCGCCAATCAGTCTGGCTTCATGGTCACACGAACCACAAACCAAATCTCACATTTCGCTTCAGCCCGGACTTTGTGACTGATGACACAGTTTGCTCTGTAACTGTGTTTGAGGGCTGGGAAATGATGACGATGGGAAAGACCTATTCCTGGCACAATGCCACTGGAAAATTAACTGACAATTTCTCTCTGGTGTTTTCCTGTTTCTCTACCGAGAAAGTTAGGTTAAGAAACAAGAAACCGTGCTTTAAACACTCTTCCTTCAAATCACTGCTTTTCCGGATGAGAAGCCACTCAGTCACTCTCAGCGTTTGGTGCTCCCTCACCCGTGGTCTGTGTGTAAGTCTTGTGTCAGCTTTGGTTTACCTTATAGAGCGAGCCTCCTCTATCCAAAGTGGTGGGATCACAAGTAGATAATAAGCTTTTTTCTTGAAAGAAACTAATGGAAATGAAAAGCACACAGAAATGTTAAAAAGAAGCACATCATTTAGGGCTCATAAAATGACTGAGCAGGAGTCAGAAATGACAGCTTAAACTTAAATTCTGCATCCAGAGCCTTGTAAGACCTGATGGAGGAAGGCTTAAACAATAAGCAATATGAAAGTTGTGAGGCCAGTGAGCCAAAAAGAGATAAACTTAAAATGGAAAACAAAACCTTCATGGAAGACCTCACCATGGAGTTATAGTTTCAGAGGGGACAATTATACTGAAAAAAAAAAAAAGCTAATATTTATCGATCCTTTATTATAGCATGGTCTATCTCTAATCATCTTGACAACCTTTAAAAAATTATTACTGATTATAATTATTTTTAAAATTTTATTTATTCATTTTTAGAGAGAGAGAAGAGAGAGAGAGAGAGAAGGAGAAGGGAAGAACAGGAAGCATCAACTCCAATATGTGCCTTGACTAGGCAAGCCCGGGATTTCAAACTGACAACCTCAGTGTTCCAGGTTGATGCTTTATCCACAGCACCACCACAGGTCAGGCACTGTTTATAATTATTTTTAAGGTGAGAACTATTTTTACTGAAGAATGTTCAGCAATTTGCCCAAGGCTACATTGCTACTAAAGGGCTGAACCAGATTTCAGACTTAGATATAAGGTAACCAATTTGTTAGAAAGCCAGTCTGGGACACAGCCATACCAAACAAAACAGAACATCACAATATAGTATATAGTAAATAATTAGGCACACATGTATTATTAAAATTGACATTTATTTGAAATTATATGAAATTTTTTACTATTACTTTTCTTTTACTTAAATGCAATTACTTAAAGCAGTAACAAGACAAGTTAACAGTGGCAATTAGTAGTAATTAGTAGTAGGGCTTATTGAAAAGTCTTATGTGTGAGAAAAATATAACAATATTTTAATAATTTATCATATCCATGACACAGTAGGATATTTTTATTATTTCTTTTTCCTCCACTGAAAATATTTCTCTGAACTGCCTGCAACCTTTACTACAGTCTTCTTCTCTTTTATGTAGTGGTAAATTAAATACAGTCAGAAATCAAATGCATGTTGACTTTCAGCTCTATTCTTACGAAGCCCCGATCACACTGATTCTTGGTGTCCTTCCAATGCGAGAGCATCAGGCTACATATCCTCTCAACAAAAGCATTTGAGCATGGAATACTCAGGATTTGACTTCATAGCAAGCAGCAGCAAGTAAGTTTAGACTTGTATAAAATTAGTTTCAGATCTCAAAAAACATGTCTATTCACTTGTATCTACACTCTGTTAGGTAGACCAGCTGTCTGTCAATAAAGTCCTTTGTGTCTACAAATATGTTATAGTGGTTCTCCATGTCTAAAATGTCCATTATTTTTAAAACCTGGGAGGCACACTGACTGTCATCCTAAATTATAACATAATTTTAAAAAATTACACAGGTAATTTAAACTTGTGAAATTGAAGCTGGAGGTTTAGTAAAAAAATTTTAAAAGTCCTATTTATTTTGACTGTCTTTTGCTGCTGATCTTTTTTGAGTTTTAAAGCAATCTTTTTTTTCTCCCTTCAAAACAAACAAAAAGTTTCTTCAGTTTTTTTTTTTTTTGAGGGGGAGGGAATTAATTTGTTACCAAATATTTTTTTTTATAATTCTCTGAATCTATTCACTACATGACATTAAATTTTATGTATTAACACACATCAGATTCTATAAATATATTTTTCACACTTAAATTTTAAAAAAAGCTAATATAAGTTTCTGCTTATCATAAACTGGGATCCATTTAAATTTCCCACATTTACACAGGTCAAAATACAATTGTGCTTTAAGATGAAAAGCACGTCTTGGTTGACTTAATTAGTTACAAGCATGAATTGCATTTTCCCATTCACTGAGAAACTTGCCTCTTCTGCATCAGGTTCTAAGAAAAGATTCAAGACAATTATTTGCCAAAGAAAATTTAAAGTCATTAAGTTAGCATTTGTGACCCTTCCAGATCAATTCCTACCATATTCTTCCAAGTTTGACTCCTTTCTTCCCCCCATTATGTATTTTGTGTTCTTATAATTGTGTTGCACTGAAAAGATTTTTTTTTTTGGTCGTTTCTGCCTTTCCTGACATCTTCTACATGAAATGAAGCTCTCTGATCATCTGCATTGTTTTAATCATGCTCTGTCTTTTGAGTGCTGATCAACTATCAGCCCTTTATTATTATTATTCCCCTATCATCTTGGCAAGTAACTCTGAGCCTTTAATAGACTTTCTGCCTATCTCTGGCACTTTCTCCAGTGTGCCTCTCTCTTTGTCCCTGAAGGGGAACCTCTTGAAGACAGAGACCATGATGCATTCGTTTCAGCAGAGCCCACAGGGCCCTGAAATGTGCTCAAGCGGTGTTGAAACAACTAATACTAATCCACTTCTTTATTCACTTTGGTTTTTATAAACAAGACATTAGTAAAAGCCACATAAAGATTATTCTGTTCTAAGATCTACTTTTCGGTCTTTATAGGAATGACTAAATGACAATCACTTATACATCTTTTTCTAGTACTCCTTAGAGTATCCCTATTATTGGCACGTGGTTTACATTTTAAGTTGTTTTCTATGAAGCAGCTGCTCTGGGCCCTCAATTCCATTCATCCTTGAATTCAGTCTTATTTGTACTGATTACTTTTGCTTTTAGTCTCATCTTTTTCATCTACTGTCCTTTCTGTGGAGGCCACTTATATCACGTGTCACATTCAGAGTGGTTTCCTGCAGTCAGTTTCCTGCTTCCTCTCTGGAGACATTAGCAAATGATCCCCTGCAGCCTGGCGCTTGAAGGTCAAGCAGTGACCTGTGAGATTCATTCTTACGTCCTTTGTGGTGACTTACAGTACGCAGTAGTTAATAGACACTCAGTTATTTGTGGTTGGAAAAACATTGGATAGATGATTTATGGTTACTTCTTCACAGTCTATGCATGAAGTTAATAATTTTCTACCTTAGATATCAAAACTTCTTCTTTTTCTCTTTCTTCTCCATGATACTACACATTACCTTCACTCTAGTCAAATAAGATTATTTTTATCTCTTCAAATCTACCCTTTGCTTACACCTCTTTTGTCATCACCCCAAGCAACCAAATACTGTAGCAGTATACAGACAATATGTTGTTGTAGTTAAAACTTGTGGACGCTCAAATCAGCTGGGCCTAACTTTATCCCTTACTTCATCATCTTATGTTATTTTCTTGAATAATTTAATTAGGATTTCTAGTCCTGTTTCCTTATCATCAACTGAGGATAAAAATAAGATCCATCAGTCCTAGCCAATTGGCTCAGTGGATAGAGCATCAGCCAAGCATATGAACATCCTAGTTGGATTCCTGGTCAGGGCACACAGGACAAGTGACCATTTGTTTCTCCTCCCCTTTCTCTCCCCCTTCTCTGTCTCTTCCCCTCCAGCAGCCAGTGGCCTGATTGGTTCAAGAACCGGCCCTGTGTGCTGTTGATGATAGCTCTGTTGATCCAAGTGTCGGCTTCAGATGCTAAACATAGCTCAGCTGATTTGAGCATTGGCCCTAGATAAGGGTTGCCAGGTGGATCCCAATTAAGGCACATGTGGGAGTCTGTCTCACTATCTCCCTTCCTCTCATTTAAAAAATAAATAAATAAATAAATAAATAAGATCATCAGTTAGCATTCAGAGAAATAAATGCAACAACATATATAAACTGCTCATACTTTGCCTTGAACATATTAAGGATCCATTAAACAGCCATTTTCAACCTTTTTCATCTAATGGTACACATAAGCTAATTACTAAAATTCTGTGACACATCAAAAAATGTTTTTTACTGATATGACAAAGAAATAGGTATAATTTTGATTCATTTACACCAGATGACTATTGTTGTGTTGGCTGTTGTCATTTTTTTTTTTATTGACAGTCTAGGGGAAAGAGGGCAGTGCCCCCAACTAGTAAGGAACTGCATGTTTTAAAAATTCTGTGGCACACTGGTTGAAAATCACTGCAGTAAATGATAGTCATTATTAGTGATAGTTATTCCAGAGGACTTTCCATCCTATTAAGTGAGATAGTCTAAGGATCCCTGAGACAGACTAACCCACAAATATCCCCTTTGGGGTGATAAAAATACCCACAAGTACAAAATAAGATATAGGGAATGGCTAATGCTGTTTCCTTTGGCATCTTGACCACTTCTGCCTGTCCTTCATGCTATCTAGAATGGTTGGAACTCAGTAATTTATCAATCCATCAAAGTCCAGAAAAAAAATAAACCATAGAAAGAAGAAATAAGTTAGTGATTACCTTCATACATTTTTCTTTTGAGATTTATAATTATTATAGAAAGTTATTATGTGTTAAGCATCTAAAGTCAGAGTTGTCTTTTTATGCTACATCTCAAATGAAGACAAAGATCTATAAACTGTCTATTTTAGCATCAAAAAATCCTTGTCTAGAGTTTGTAATATATGAATTAGTTTAGAGATCATGAGTGGACTTTCTCAGCTCCTAAAAATCAGTTGGATAAAATGTGTTGCTTTTGTTTTGAAAGCCACTTGCTTTTCCTTGCTGAAATTCTTCACAGATGGCTCAAGAATGGTGGCTTGCTGTACAGAGGATTTCAGTTTTCATTCCAAAGCTATTGATTATTATCTCTTGTATTTTTAGTGCAAATGTATGATCTTCTAATTGGAACTAGCCAAACACTTGCAAAAAATTAACTAGGTACATAACAACGACATTGCTTTCAAAATCCAAGGAACGGGTTTTGATTCAGTATCTAACTGTAATCTTCAGGGCAGCATGCTTTCACCCTGGATTTTTGTCTGCCTTTGATTCAAATGTTGACAGTAAATAACCTTGTCTAATTCAGTCAAAGTTTTCTTCATGCTGGTTTCTGTGACTTGTTTGCCTCTGTCTCATGTTCAGTATTATTCACAAATGTGATGTGATTCATTTCTTAGGTTAGAGCAAAGGCATTCACATTCCACTCTAGGGCTGTCACCATAAAGCCCACAGAGAAAAAATAAATAAAATCAAAGCCTCTCAGTAATTGGGTGGAGAAAGGTGTGGGTCTGAGACTTTCTTTAACTATTCTAAAATAAGTCATTTTAGTGGAATGAACTCATGTTGAGGGGAAGGAGAGTTGAGATTTTATTTTTAATTTTAAGAGGATTTATACCACATTCTTCCTTCTTAACAAAACAGTGGCAGCAATGAGGGCATTACCTGCCAACATTAGCTGATGTAAGACAGACTTGAAGCACTCCCTCCATTGTCTACCCTAAGACATGCACTCATTATACGCACTCCAGTAGTGATGGAGGATCTGATTTTCCTGTAAATGTCAGCCAAAGCCTGGTTTTGTTTTTTTTTCTCCATCAAGATTTCAAAGGTTACTGAAAACAATGTTTTATAAAGAGACGGAGGTTTTCCTAATGAGAATCTGATCTCTGTGACTTGCTTTTTATTACAGCTTTCTTATACACAGACTTCTACTGACTCACCCTTCGATAGTTAACCTCTGAAGTCACCGTTGTAAACTAACACCAATTTGTGGCCGGCAAAATATGATTTCAAAGGCTAGTTATGGTTACAAATACAGGCTATTTTTTTTTAAGCTGAAAAAGAGCACCACAGACCATAATTGGATATGTAGTACTTTTCTGCATTTAAAATATTATTGTACCATTTTACAGCTAATTAATCCTTCAAATAACAAGGAAGCAGAGAAGATGATGGCTATTGTGTTTTGATTATATTCAAATAGGGAAATTTGAAAGTTTGGGGACAAAGACTTCCTTTTGCAAACAGTAAACTTCATTCACCCATTCAACAATTATTGTTTTTGCTTTGTTTGTGTTTAATTATGTTGTACATGACTATGCAATAAAAATGACAAGATGAACTGGTATAGGAATCTTTTGAACAAATTCTATGAGAGATCAATTAGCTTTCATGAATAATGTTTCTATCCTTTACAACATGGGGGCTGTGGAGGGAAGGCTAACGAGTGAAATGTAAGGAGATATTAGTCCATATGTAATACTCTGGAAAAGTGCCCAAATGTGGATACTTCAGAATGGTGTAAATTTTATTGCTTCTTTTATTAGAATGAGATGAGTACTCTGTCTTCCCAATGTACCCCAACATGTTTTCTTGAACACAAGGCTCATTCCCTCCTCTCGTTATGGTTCTTTATGTTGCTCCACCTTAAACATGATTTCTTCAATTCCATCAAGCTAATGTATATCACTTTTGTTGCACCAGCTAACATTCTAGGTTCTGAAAGTCTAGTCAGATTGCTTCACTTCTTATTAGGTTTGGCAACTTCTGAATTCCTAGAACACTGGTGAGTACCAATGATATTAGCATTGAACCTATTCTTCTGTCTGATTTGTTTACCAGGCAAGAGAGTAAATGCCTAGAGTTCATGAAGTGAGAATACTAGATGCATGGTTCCTATCCTTACCACCTCTACCTCCCACCACAGGCATGGCAAAAGTGTAATAGAAATAGAGTTAGCAACACTTGATCACCTTGTTTTACTACATTTTTCTCCCACTAAGGGGTCATTGAATACCCCTAGAGATGTACAATTATGGAGTCAGTTTGCTCATTATTATATAGCATTAATTTTTACCAGGTTCTTCTCTTCAGAACCAAACTCTCCTGCTTCTTGTACTGAACAAAGAAGCATCACTCCAACAATTTTAAAAATCATACTTCTAGTTGGGAACACTGAAAGCAGATAACCTATGTTCCTCACTGATGAACCCGGGTATTCCTTCATTTAACTGGAGATACAGTGGACCAAGATGAGCTCCCTGGACTTAGATAAGTATGAACTGAGATGTATTTTAGTGCACAAATGTGGTTTTTTTGTTGGTGATTGTTTTTGCTGTTACTGTCCTGGGGAGTTCTTTCTAGTAAATGGACATGAAGAGCACAAGTAACATGTAGAGAGAGAAGTTTCTTTCCCCAAAAGGAGTAAGAAAATACAGCCTACAAAGCCCTTAGGTATTACACAGAAGAAAAAGAATTAAACACAGGACAGAGATTCCAAGAATACTATTTGGTTGAAAGAATAAGGTTTCATGGATCTCTTGGAAAAAACAAAAAAACAAAACAAACAAAAAAAGAACAATGAAGGCCATGACTCAATCAGTCTCTCTTCTGTTTTTAATCATTTTCAACACTGACACTAAACAAATCATAAGGGTCTTTTATGGCATTATTTTTTAGTCAATCTAAATTTGTTCTTATAAAAGAGTTTGCATTTTGCCAGCATAAAAAGGCCAGTTGTTAGTACGGCAAACATTGTGCTTTTTGATAAAGTTCAAAGAAATGTTAAAAGCAAATAAAACAGTGACTTTTATTTTCTTGGTCTGTTCCTTTTTAAACAGCGAACTAGTGAAATAGAATGGAACAGTTAAGTAACAAAGACAAGTTTTCTAGGATGTGAAATTTCTGATAGTTTATTGCAAATTTCCAGGTGTATTTACCAAATATAAATTTTTAAATCATGTTCTCTATGAAGAAAAAAATTCTTCAAATATTACTTTATTTATTCAGCACACATGTACTTATTTTGGGTACTTCGCAAAGCTGGAGTTCATATTGCCTGTTGTGAGAAATTTCCTTACAGAAAATATTAAGGGATAACGCAAGAAATGAAATAACTAGAAAAGTGTAACAGATGCTGAAGGACATTCATAAAAAATGTTATAGGAAATCCCAGGCTCATGGCTAATGCTCAGTAGGAAATAGTCCATGATTACAACAAGGACAGACTGACTACTGCATTTTGTTTTAGAAATATTTGTTAATGAGTATAATCATACCATTTTAAATCACAGATGCAACATTCTAATTAAGAAAATCATGATAGTGTATCTTTTAGGTGAAAATGCTAACAAAGAGGAAACAGTGAGAAACTGAACAACTGAAGTGTGGTTGGGAATTTGTTTCAAGATGCTAAGACCTGAAACCCTGTCTCACTGCTCCCTTAAAAGAAAGCTGCAGATTACAAATGTGAAAAATGTTGCCTGCCTGACCAGGCTGGGCTGTGACAGCATCCTTCCCATCACTTAATTCTTCTTACAGAGGTAATGGCTATTAGGTGACTTAATAAAGGGGTGTGGGATGTGGTCACGAGATGGAGGTTGGTGACAGTGATTCTTTGCTAGTAGTGTCTATTAAATCTAGACATCCTGCCACTTATTGATCAACTGTGTACAACTTCAAAAGATAACTAATTGCCCTGGCTTCCAAATTGTTGTATCTGTATTGATGACTCCTGAGGCAATTCTCCCTGCACAAGGTTGTCACGTGAATGACAATGACACCTGCAGGACCGACATAGTATCTACTGGCAGTGTATAATACCATTCATTTTATTTGGTATCTCTAGAAAGGAGTTTGCCAAAAGAATACATCAATTTACACTTCACTCAGTGCTGGTCACATGAAAGAAAACAAACATATAAAATTGACTTTTGACTCTCTAAAGCTCACAGGTAGAAAGTTTTTAATCTTCCAATGTTTTCTTGTAAAAGTTGCCACCACCACAAAGATAAATTTGAGTGTGTATTTTTTACATCTCTAGCTTTGTTTTTTAGGATCTCAAGACTAAACAGTAGAAGCAACATTGTATTTCCTGGGAAATAGAGTGACTACAGTTTTTCATATATTAGTCTAAAGATGATATGCTAGATAAGGGTTTCTTAAGAACAAGCAATTTAATACTTCTGCTTCAGTTTGGTCAACTAAGCTTGTGTGCTTTTACCTCTTATGTCTCATTGCCAAAATCCCATTCAAAAGTTAATATTATATATTTATGGAGAAATTTATCCACAATAGTGGCCTAATGGGAAAAAGTAAGATTACTATGATGGATTCTGAAATATTGAGATGTTCCTGGGAGATCAAAAACAGATGAATATATAAACTATGAGAGAGAGAGAGAGAGAGAGAGAGAGAAAGAAAGAAAGGAAAGGAAAAGACCATTATAGTAATAAGATCAGTGCTTTCCGTCAAGCTTCAGAAAAATGATGACCTTGGAGACAATTCCTAAGAGGCCTTTATCAGAGTCATCAAATATGAAGCTATTGGTGAATAGTCGAAGAGAAGAAGGCCTAGGAAGCAGAGAAGGCAAACTTTCAGAAGAATCCCTGCAAAGTGAATAATATGAAAAGAAAAACAAAGGGGAAACAGAACAGTGACCCCAGAAGAAAAAAGAGGAAATAGTAAAACAAAAAACAAAAACAGGAAAAAAAATTTATATTTTCAAGGACAGCCAAAAGATTGTATATATAATACATAAAATATGAAAAGACTGCTATAGAAATGAGTAATAGTAAGATTCCAAGACGGCAATGGAGTAAGCCGATGTTCCAACTGCCACTTCCCAGGACCAAGTTGCATTACAACTTAATTTAAGATCATCTTGAAAAACCAACTTTGGACTAAACGAAGAGGAGTCTAGAACCAAGGATCACAGAAGAGGCCACATCGAGACTGGAGGAAAGGCAGAGATGTGGAAAGGGCTGCTTCGCTCCCAGGAGCAAGCAGTGGCTGAGGGTCCAGAGGGACTCTCACAGTGGGGAGGGTCACCCTGAGAGGTGCAGGTACTAAGCCCCAGGCCTGGAGCCCTGCCTAGAGCCCCAGAGCCTAGAAGAGGCACCTAGACAGCATTTGGTGATGAAAAGAGCAGGGTTTCTGGCTGCGAGAAAGAGATGGAGCTCTCAGAGATGCAGGCTTCGTCTTAAAGGACCAGTGAAGAAAACCTTATTCACAGCCACTTATCCAGGGTTATGGTGGAGGGAGAGCTGAGAGGATTATAGTTACATGAAGAGAGTATAAAGTTGGAGGTCCAGGGAGAGACACTGTGGGGGATGGCCACTGGAACCCCTGTGCTGAGTCATTGTCTAGTACTGAAGTTGCCATCTTTCTTGGGCAGAGCATCCTCTTTGTGCTGCATCAACCTGGGGAAAAGCAACTACTCCACCCTCGGGAAGCTCTACATCCTAGTCATGGTGATGGGTTGTTATGAGAGTCCAGGAAGCAGAGGGCATGTCAGTGACTCAGTTTTCTGGCATTGAGACCAGAGCTACCTCCCACACTCTACTGAGGCTATGACTGGTGCTTCTGCCTCATGGGAGACTCAGTGGAAACTGTCCAGGGAACCGGCAGACCATATCTCTGGGTCTCAGAGGCCACACCCTACTGAGGTCTGTGAAAAATGTCTGGACAGACTGATACCTTGGGCTGAAGGGCAGAGCCATACCCAAACCCATCCTAATCCTTGAATTGCTACAGGCACTAGACTCTAGCAGAGGATTTTTTTTTGTTTGTTTAGCAGCTGAGTCCCAAAAGCAGCCAACAGACAGAGGCTGCAGGAGGTGGGACTCAGAGAATCTTGGCCTTTTAAATGGACCTTCCCACAGGTCCAGTGTGGGTAAAAGTGAGTCCATGTGTGTAACTTGCTATTTCTATGTACTCCTGGGCCCAGCAGAGGCAGCCACAAACTCTGGATTGCTTGTAGCTCTAAGCAGGTTGCTGAGGGCCAGTAATGGACAATGTCTTCTGCTGGTCTGCACTGGGTTCCTGCTTGGGAGGCCCAGGGCTGGCACATCCAGGGGCCAGTTATGAAAAGCACTGGTTCAGGACCTAACAACCCTTGCTACAATGGTATCCTAGGGAAAAGCTTTTCACAACTGGCTCAGCTGAGGCAAGTTCCACTCTCTGTGATCAGCACTGGCAAAAGAGCTCATGTGCATTGGATAGGGTGGAGCTTCACTGTCAGCTGGCCTGGGCATTGGGTATCCTGTCCTGCTGGCTAGATTTCACAAGGGGAAGGGAGAGAGCCTTGGTACATGGATATTTAATATGTGGTTCTCTGTGAGTCTATTGTTGGATCTGGATGAGAGGCTTTTGGGTGGAGCACATTCAACCCCAGGAGAGAACTCTGTCTTCCTCCCTGAGACCAAGGTGTCACTAACTGAAAGACCTTCTGCAGAGGGTACTGTCATCCATACTCAGTCTGAACCTACTGCTCACCTTATTGGGGAGAAATAAAATTTGAGTATCTAGCAGTGGCTGAGGGATTAAGATCTAAAGTAAGGACCACATTTCCTGTACTGATCTCTTGAACAAGAGACCCCTAAAGTAGGGGGTGCCACTAACATTGTATTCACAACTTTACCTGCCTTAACCCATCAAGTGCACAACTTGTAGAGGGGTAGGTTGGATGAGGCCAATCTGAGCCCACACTACAATCTTACTACAGAAAACTCTATGGGAAGACCAGGCACCTGCAAGAGGAGAAGGAGCAACTGAAAAGTGAGACAAATCTTACAGAGCTTGGGGCTTTTACAGAACTGCTGTCATCTCTAAGCAGGAGGAAGCTGATCCTTATACAAAGGTTGGCCCCTCTCACACTACCCAGGCACAGAAAGTGCAGACATAAACTGTGAAAAGTGCAGTAGCTGCAACAGGTAGCCCAAAGCAGGTTACAAACAACAGCTGACACAAACCCAACAAGCTCTAGAGCCAACACAACTGGTAGTGGGTGGAAAAAAGCACCAACCCTTGACTCAGCTACCTACACAAGCAGCATGCCCAAAAGTGGAGTCTAAGAGACACCAGACACTGTGGAGAATAAATACACCCAACAGGACAGACATCACACAGATGAACAAGGTTGACCCCCTAGAGCCAGGCATCCTGAAGGGATAACCATACTCACAAAAGAACTAACTGCATTCAATACTCACATACAACAAGAGAGAAAATAGTACCCTCAAGAAGCATTAATAGAATAAGGAAAACTGGTGGCCTGGAGGTAATGTACCACCAAGCCCATCTTGTTCATAAAGACACCACAAGGAAATTTCAATGTCTGACAGTGTTATGTAATACACAGACAAAATAGGCAGAAGGAGAAATGCAACCTAAATGCATCAACAAGAAAATTCCTCAGAAAAAGAACTAACTGAAATGGAAGTAACCAAACTACCAGATGCAGAGCTTAAAATAATGACTTTTAGGAGGTTTTCAAGAATCTTAGAGAGACAATGAATGGACATAATGGAGAATCTAAATGAAGAGATAGCAAGCATCAAAAAGGACATTGAAATCATAAAAAAGAACCAGTCAGAAATGACAAATACAAAATCAGAAATAAAGATTGCACTAGACAGAATCAGCAGCAGGTTTGATGAAGCAGATTGAATTAGTGACAGAGAGGACAAGATAAATGAAAGTACAGAAGCAGAGCAGCAAAAAGAAAAGAGGCCTAAAAGGACTGAGGAAACTCTAAGAGAGCTCTGTGACAACATGAAAAGAAACAACATCCACATCATATGGGTTCCTGAAGGAGAAGAGAACGAACAAGGGGTAGAGAACCTGTTTGAAGAAATCGTAGCTGAAACCTTCTTTAAATTGATGAAGGAGAAAGTCACACAAGTTCCAGAAGTACAGAGTCTCATGAAAGAGGAACCCAAAAAGGCCTATACCAAAACACATTATAATAAAGTGCCAAAGTTAAGAGACAAAGAAAGAATACTAAGAGCTGCAAGAGAAAAGCAGTGAATTACCTACATAGGAGTCCTTATAAGGATGACATCTGATTTCTCAACAGAAATACCTGAGGCCAGAAAGGATTGGCAAGAAATGTTCAAAGTGATGCAAAACAAGAACCTACAACCAAGACTTCTTTATCCAGGAAGGCTATCATTTAAAATTGAAGGAAAAATACAGAGCTTCCCAGGAAACAACAAACAAACAAAAACCTCAAGGAATTCATTACAACCAAACCAGTACCACAAGAAATGTTAAGGGGCCTGCTATAAACAGAGCAAAGAAAAAAATAATCTAGAAAAAGAGGATTGTAGATTTAAAGAATAAAATAGCAATAAATAAGTACATGTCAGTAATAACCTTAAATGTAAATGGATTAAATGCTCCAATCAAAAGACATAGGGTAGCTGCCTGGATAAAAAAGCAAGACCTGTATGTTAGTTGTCTACAAGAGAACCACCTCAGAGCAAAAGATACACATAAACTAAAAGTGAAGGAATAGAAAAATGTATTTCATGCAAATGGGGAATGAAAAAAGAGCTTGGGTAGCAATACTTATATCTGACAAAATAGACTTTAAAATAAGGAATAAAGAAAGTCACTACATAGTGATAAAGGAAGCAATCCAACAGGAGAATATAACCATTGTAAATATCTATGTGCCTAATATAGGAGTACCTAAATATATAAAGCAGATTTTGATGGACATAAAGGGCGAGATCAACAGCATTATTATTATAGGAGGGGATTTTAATATTCCCTTAACATCAATGGATAGATCCTCCAGACAAAAAATTAACAAAGAAACACTGGCCTTAAATGACACACTAGATCAGTGGTAGTCAACCTGGTCCCTACCGCCCACTAGTGGGCGTTCCAGCTTTCATGGTGGGCAGTAGTGAAGCAACCAAAGTATAAATAAAAAGATAGATTTAACTATAATAAGTTGTTTTATAGAGATTTATTCTGCCAAACTTAGCAAAAATCCAACATAAAGTACTTGGTAAGTAATTATTATTATATGCTTTAACTTGCTGTAACTCTGCTTTATAAATTTTATAAAGTAAAGTTACTTCCCTACTTTGTAAATAACCATTACTGTAAAACGAATGGGCGGTTAGAAAATTTTACTACTAACAGAGATACAAAAGTGGGCAGTACGTATAAAATGGTTGACTAACCCTGCACTAGATCAATTGGATTTAATAGATATCTTCAGAACCTTTCACCCCAAAGTAGCAGAATATACAGTCTTTTTAAGAGCTTATGGTACATTCTCTAGGATAAATCACATGTTAGGACACAAAACAAATCTGAATAAATTTAAGAAGATTAAAATCATATCAAGCATCTTCTCTGATCACAATGGCAAGAACCTAGAAATCCACTACAATAGAAAAACTGAAAAGTATTCAAACACTTGGAGGTTAAATAGCATGTTATTAAATAACAAATGGGTTAACAATGAGAACAAGGAAGAAATACAAAATTTCCTTGAAACAAATAAAAATGAACATACAACAACCCAAAATTTATGGGACACAGCAAAAGGAGTCCTGAGAGGAAACTTCATAGCATTTCAGGCATACCTTAAGAAGCAAGAAAAGACTCAAACAACTTAACCCTGCATCTAAAAGAACTAGAAAAGGAACAAAAGTAAAGCCCAGAGGAGATAGAAGAAAAAAATAATAAATATCAAAGTAGAAATAAATGACATAGAAGCTAAAAAATTATATAAAAGATCAGTAAAACCAATAGCTGATTCTTTGAAAAAGTAAACAAGATTGACAAACCTTAAACTGGACTCATCAAAGAAAAAAGAGAGAGTGCTCAAATAAATAAAAATAGAAATGGAAATGGAGAAGTAACAACTGACACCACAGAAATACAAAGAAATGTAAGAAAATACTATGAAGATCCATATGCCAAAAAATTGGACAACCTAGATGAAATGGATAAATTCTTAGAAACATACAGTCTTCCACAACTTCATGTGGAAGAATCAGATAACCTAAACAGACCACTTACAACAAATAAAATTGAAACAGTTATCAAAGAACTCCCAACAATCAAAAGGCTGGGACTTTTTGGTAAAATTCGGCTTCACAGGTGAAATTTACCAAATATTCAAATTAGAACTAATAATACCTATCCTTCCCAAGCTTTTTTAAAAAATTCAAGAAGAGGAAAGACTTCCAATCTCCTCTAATGAGGCAAGCATTATCCTCATTCCAAAACCAGGTAAAGACACTACAGTGAAAGTAAACTATAGACCAATATCCCTGAAGAACATAGATGCTAAAATTTTCAACTAAATATTAGCAAACTGGATCCAGCAATACAGCCAAAAAGTCATACATCATAATCAGGTGGGATTTATTCTGGGGAGGCAAGGCTGGTATAAGATTTGCAAATCAATAAATGTAATTCATCACATAAACAAAAGGAAGGATAAAAATCACATGATTATATCAATAGATGCAAAGAAAGCATTTGATAAAATCCAGCACCCATTTATGATCAAAACTCTCAGAAAAGTGGGAATACAGGGAACAAAACTCAACATAATAAAGGCTATCTATGAAAAACCACAGCAAACATCATACTCAATGGACAAAAATTAAAAACAATCCTCAAGATCAGGAACAAGGCTGGGGTGCCCCCTTTCACAACTTTTATTCAACATAGTTCTGCAAGTCCTAGCCATAGCAATCAGACAACAAGAAGAAATAAAAAGCATCCAAATTGAAAAAGAAGAAGTAAAACTATCATTATTTGCTGATGACATGGTACTGTACATAGAAAATCGTAAAATCTCAGTCAAAAATTTACTAGACGTGATAAATGAATTTGGTAAAGTGGCAGGATACAAAATTAATATTCAGAAATCAGTAGCATTTTTATACACCAACAATAAACTGTCTGAAAGAGAAATTAAAAAAACAATACCTTTCATTACCGCAACAACAACAAAAAAATAAATACCTAGGAGTAAATTTAACCAAGGAAGTAAAAGACTTGTACTCAGAAAATTATAAGACATTGAAAAAAGAAATCAAGGAAGATACAAACAAGGGAAAGCATATACTTTTTTAATGGATAGGAAGAATAAACATCATTAAAATGTCTCTATTACCTAAAGCAAACTATAGATTTAATGCATTTCCTATACGTAGCCTCAGCAATTTTGAAAATGAAGAATAAAGTGGGAGGTATCACACTTCCTGATATCAGGTTAAACTGCAAGGCCATTGCACTCAAAACAGCTTGGTACTGGCATAAGAACAGGCATACAGATCAATGGAACAGAACAGAGAACCCAGAAATAAACCCCCACCGTTATGGTCAATTGATATTTGACAAAGGAGGTAAGAACATACAATGGAGTAAAGATAGTCTCTTTAATAAATGCTGTTGGGAAAATTGGAGACCGGTACATGCAAAAAAATGAAACTAGACCACCAACTTACACCATTCAAAAAAAATAAACTCAAAATGGATAAAAGAATTAAATGTAAGTTGTGAAACCGTAAACTTCTTGGAAGAAAGCATAGGCAGTAAATTCTCCGATATCTCTTGTAGCAACATTTTTGCTGATTTTTCTCCATGGGCAAGTGAATTAAAGGACAGGATGAACAAATGTGACTATACCAAACTGAAAAGCATTTTCCCCAGCAAAAGACACCATTAACAAAATAAAAAGACAACCCAAACAATGGGAAAACATATTTGCAAATACTTCTGATAAGGAATTAATAACCAAAATTTATAAAGAACTTCTAAAAATCAACACCAGGAAGATAAACAATCCAATTTAAAAATGGGCAAAAAAACTGAATAGACACTTCTCCACGGAGGACATTCAGAGGGCCAATAGGCAAATGAATAATGTTCAATGTCATTAATCATCAGAGAAATGCAAGTTAAAACCGCAATGAAATACCACCTCACACCTGTCAGAATGGCACTCATTAACAAATCAACACACATTAAGTACTGGCGAGGATGTGGAGAAAAGGGAACCCTCCTGCACTGCCGGTGAGAAGGCAGACTTTTGCAGCCACTGTGGAAAACATTATGGGATTTCCTCAAAAAATTAAATAGTAACTGCCTTTTGAACCACCTATTACACTCTTGGGAATATATCTTAAGAATAACAAATCACTGATTCAAAAGAAGAAATGTACCCCCATGTTTATTGCAGCATTGTTTACAATAGCCAAGATCTGGAAACAGCCCAAGTGTCCATCAGTGGACAAGTGGATTAAAAAGCTGTGGTACATATACACAATGGAATACTACATGGCCATGAAAAAGAAGAAAATCTTAACTTTTGTGATGGCATGGATGGACCTGGAAATTATTATGCTAAGTGAAATAAACCAGGCAGAGAAAGAAAAATTTCATATGCTCTCACTTATATGTAGAATCTAATGAACAAAGTGAACTGAGGAACAGAATAGAGGCAGAGGCAGGATCAGAGGGACCAGAGGGACAGCTGTCAGAGGGAAGGAGGATGAGAGGATGGGATCAGACAAGGTGAAGGGATTAGTAAAATTATATATACCTAACATATAGATACAGGACAGCAAATCCCAAAGGGAAGGAGTAGGGGGGAAAGAGGATGTAGTGGCAGACAAAGAGGTGGGGGTGAAGGCCCTGCCCGGTTGGCTCAGTGGTAGAGCATTGGCCTGGCATGCGGGAGTCCCGGGTTCGATCCCTGGCCAGGGCACACAGGAGAGGCGCCCATCTGCTTCTCCACCCCTCCCCCTCTCCTTCCTCTCTGTCTCTCTCTTCCCCTCCCGCAGCCAAGGCTCCATTGGAGCAAAGATGGCCCAGGCACTGAGGATGGCTCTGTGGCCTCTGCCTCAGGCGCTAGAATGGCTCTGGTTGCAACAGAGCGAAGCCCCAGATGGGCAGAGCATCGCCCCCTGGTGGGTGTGCCGGGTGGATCCCGGTGGGGCGCATGCAGGAGTCTGTCTGACTGCCTCCCTGTTTCCAGCTTCAGAAAAATACAAAAAAAAAAAAAAAAAAGAGGTGGGGGTGAAGGATTTATATTGAGTGGGACACTTGAATTCATGTTAACCCAATAAATTAAAATTAATAAAAAAAAGAAAAAAGTAACAGAAACTATAAAACACCTCTTAGAAATTATAATATGATGGTAAAATTAAAATTTTAATAGAAGGGCTAAATAATAATGGACTATGCGTTGAAAATTATAATGGACTTAATGTTTTTGTCCCCTCACCCTAAACTTTATAAGTTAAAACCTTATCCCTGTAATGGGATAGTAGAAGGTGGGCCCTTTATGAGATTAGAATTAGATGAGGTCATGAGGGTGGAGCCCTCATGAATGGGATTACTGCCCTTTCAAGAAGAGACACTAGAGAGATTGTTTTCCCTCTCACTAGTATGCCATGTGAGGACACAGCAAGAAGTCAGCATTCTGCAACCTTGAAAGGGCCATTTCCTGAGCAGGCAGGCATTCTGATCTCAGATGGCCAGACTCCAGATTTGTGACAAATACATTCCTGTTTCTTTCTTTCTCTTTCTTCCTTTCTCTTTCTTTCTTTCTTTCTTTCTTTCTTTCTTTCTTTCTTTCTTTCTCTTTCTTTCTTTCTTTCTTTCTCTTTCTTTCTTTCTTTCATTTTTTGTTTTTAACCAGCTACATTGAAAAATTCATTTATTCTTTTTATATATTCATTGGCCATTTATGTATCTTCTTTTATAACATGTCTGGTCATCAAAAAAAATAAAATCACAGATGAAGTTTTAGAGAAAGGGTAAGATCACTGAGCCCTGGCCAGTTGACTCAGAGCTAGAGCATCAGCCTGGCTTGTAGAAGTCCCTGGTTCGATTTCTGGCCAGGGCACACAGGAGAAGCACCTATCTGCTTCTCCACCCTTCCCTCTCTCCTTCCTCTCTATCTCTCTCTTCCCCTCCCTCAGCCAAGACTCCATTGAAGCAAAGTTGGCCCGGGGGCTGAAGACTGCCCCATGGCCTCTGCCTCAGGCACTATAATGGTTCTAGCTGCAAAGGAGCAATGCCTCAGATGGGCAGAGCATCGCCCCCTGGTGAGCGTGCTGGGTGGATCCTGGTCAGGCATATGCTGGAGACTGACTGCCTCCCCACTTCTAACTTCGGAAAAAAACCAAAAGAAAAGAAAAGTTATGATCACTGAATACTGGCATGGGAAAGCCATACCTAAGATCAATCTAATAGGAATTTCAGAATAAAGTGCAAAGAAATTAGGGAAAAAATAATCAAAGGCAAGATGTAAAAAAATTATATATTGAGATTAAGAAATACTCATATCTTCATATACAGTACTAAGCAAACCTCCCAAAATCTCTAAGTTATGAGAATAAGAGAAATAACAGAACAAGTTCTCTAACACGGGATGAGACAAACTCTCATCAGTCTTCTTATATGAAACTCAGTGTAGGAAGATAAGGAAAATATGTCTTTAAAGTGCCAAGAGAAAATAATACATATTTATAAAAAAATTATTTCAGACATAATGATACTTAGAAAATATATACTCCCTGTCTCTACAAAAATTATTCTTCAATAGAAGCTTGTGAAAGAAAAAATAAAATGAAGAGGGGACATGCAATATAAAGAAAATGATGAGCAAAAAAAAAAAATTTGTAGGGACATCTAAACAATTTTTTGCTAATGTAACTCTGAACTTTAATGCAATTTTAGAAAAGATCCCCCAATTAATTCAAAGAAATAAAACCAATCTAGAAATAAATTTTAATAGGATTTCAATAAAATATGGTAAGGAGAGTAGGTGCTAAGATGATAAATGTCTTGTTTCAATAGAAAATAGTGTAGATATAGTTTAATTCTTGATGTTGAAAGACAAAGGTTATTTGTAAAAAAATATTGGTAGCATCTAGAAAAAAATAGTAGCTATATAGTTTTTAATCCATGAGATAACAAAAGAAATAAAACAAATTGACCAAGCAAACTATAGCTGGAAAAATGAAATTAAGTAGAAAACATGCAGAGAAATGGCAGGCAAGTGTCAAACATATCAGTAAACATAATACATTAAATGAGATAAAGTCTCACATAAAAAAGCAAAATTTTAAAAATCCAGTTTAAAAAACCAGGTACATTTTTACTTTATATTACTAGAGACACATCTCAATCAAATTGTCCAGAAAAGACTAGACAAAAATAAACCATATTCATACTAGGACTGGCGGTAGTAACAACTGATTAAATATGATTTTGAGTAAAAAAGCACTCAATTGGAATAAGCATGAGAACTCACAGTGTTAAAAAGTGAAATTTACTAAGAAGATATAGCAGCCATGTGTCTTTATGGTCTGAATAATACGGCATTAAAATTTATAAAGCAGAAACTGTTAGATATAAGAAGAAATTCATAAAATCCCAGTATGCTGGTTTATAATATAACTTTAATGATGCCTGTTTACAGATAGATCCACATGGAATAATTTTTCTTTTGAATAATAAACACCTTTCAGCGTTTCCTTGAAGTGCATTTGCAATAATGAATTTTCTGTCTTGGTTTGTTGACAAATATTTTTCTTTCACGTTCATTTTTGAAGTACAGTTTCATTGGCTTGCAGATTGTTTTCTTTTGGGACTTTGAAGACACTAGTGTCTTATCTGATTTTTATTTTATTTTTTTCTATTTTCAGCTGTTTGTATTATTGTCCTTCCTTTGAAGGTGCTGTGCTATTTTTCTCAGGCTGTTTTGAAGATTTTTCTATTTTCACTTTTGTTTATTCCATTATGGTTTGTTGTGCTCTTTTTCCTTTAAAAAACCCTTATTGGTGTATGCTTTAGAATCTATGGCTTGATTTCCCCATTGGTAGTGGAAATTCTCATCCTCATCACTAATTATTTCTTGCACTTCATTCTTGCTCTTCTGCTGGGATGCAACTGTACATATTGTTAGACCCTTTAAAATACATCCTGTTTGTCTTTTGTGCTTTTCTCTTGTACCCTTTCTTGTAACTTTTCCTTAAAGTTACTCTCCGTAACTTTAGTCTGGATAATTTATCCTAATCTATTTTTTTTTCGGTTTAATCATACTTGTTTTTTTCTAAGTTAATTAATTGTTCTGACATTTTATTTTATTTTTTAGTTTTATTGAGATGTAATTGTTATATAACATTATTAAAACTGTACAATATAATGATATAATAATTTGATTAATATATATGTTGTAAAATGATTAACACAGTAATTTAGTTAACATTCATCGTCTCACAATTATTTTCCTATGTTCCCCACATCTCGTGAGGAACTTTATTTTCTAGTAGACTTCTGGTTATAACCAGTTTCAGTCTACCTTGTCTTATTTTTCCATTTAAGTTTAGTCTCAAAATGGATTAAAGAAAGAGATATACTCACTCGTACAAAAAAGTGCACTCATATGTACTCATATGGAGGCAATAGACTCGTCACCATGTTTAAAAAGTTCTTGAAGTGTGTGCGCAGGTGTTACCAAACTCAAGGGGCTCACCGCTTGGGGTATTGTATTCACGAATGAGACATGGTTGTTAGGTAGTTTCATTTACTTGCAGAATGATGAAGTGGCTAAGGTCTTCATTCTTCACTAAGCCTCCCTTGATGCTATCCCATTGGGAAAAGGGAGGGTAGGGGAGTCCTGGCTTCCCATATATCCTGCAAAGAGATCTTGTACTGACTTGAGGGGATGACAGTCCCAACTCCCTGCTAGGTGCCTTGAGACACCATCCCTGCTGGGGTGCCCAGGTACCTCTTTCCAGCTTTGTGAGGCAGAAAGAGTAGGCTCGCCACCTGTTTTTTGCTGGTACAGGTGCCAATGAGGTCGCAATTCTTTCTCTGGTTTTTGGCTGGAGTAGAGTGGATTTTATCTTAACAGTTTTGTCTTGCTGGGCTGCCCTTTTCCAGGTTCTTTGCTAGTGATATTTTGTTGGGGCTTTTCCTTCATTCATTGCTATTTCCAGGTTGCTGCTTTTTAGCTATAAGTCTGGGATATGTGAGAAAAAAACCCTAGGAAACTCATCGCATGTCATTCTTTGAGACCACGGTCTCTAGCTGTTCTGTCTTTGCTCCACATTGCAGTTCTCTTCTTTATTTTTAAAAATTATTTTGTCCAGGATTTTTAGTTGACTTAAGTGGTAGAGTAGAAAAAACTGTGTCTACTTCATCTTTCCAGAAGCAGGAGTCATCCTCATCCCAGACCTGGCATGACTTTATTTTTAGTATATAACTACTTTGACATAGTTTTCTTCTAAGGTGACTCTTAGTTCTTTTGCCCTATATGAGCAAATATTTTCTGAAATTTTTAAATTTGACTGTTAATTTTATTTGTGGAGCTTTTCCTCCCCAGGCACATACCATTTAAAACTCTCTATGGGAAAATATCTATAATAGTTATTCTTTATAACTTCTTTTATTGTTTTGAACTAATGTATTTTATGACCATTCTGAAGTTTAATAAATTTTTTTCAATAAAATTTTTATGAATGTTTTTCTAGTGTTTTTTTTTCTTTTGATTTGTTGGCTTTGGTTTAACTTTTACATTTGATTTTTTAATCCATGTGGAATTTGTCTGTACAATAGAGATAAAGCTATGACTTAATTGTTTTATACAAATAGTTAACAAACTATGCTACTATCTTTATTAAAGAATCTTTCCTTTCTTCGTAGCCTAGAATTAGATCCATGTGCTTTGGTTTCCATGATCTGATGCTACTTTTCTAACAGACTTTTCTGCTTCAGAATTTCTGATAAGGACTCCATCTGACCAGAAGCCTTGATCTCCTCTCTCTGAGACCTGCTTTGTCAATAGAGAAGATCCCAGTTCCACTGTTCATTCATCTCTAATGCCTACCAATTTTGCTTCTCCCTTGGGGCAGCTGGCTCCCCAGGATGAAAAAAAAAAGATTTTATTCGTTTTTCATTCATTAAAAAAATGACGTTGCTCATTATCTTGTTTGTTTGTTTGTTTTTACAGAGACAGAGAGAGGGATAGATAGGGATAGACAGGAATGAAGAGAGATGAGAAGTATCAATCATCAATTTTTTTGTTGCAACACCTTAGTTCATTGATTGCTTTCTCATATGTGCCTTGACCGCGGGCCTTCAGCAGACCGAGAAACCCCTTGCTCAAGCCAGCGACCTTGGGTCCAAGCTGGTGAGCTTTGCTCAAACCAGATGAGCCCGTGCTCAAGCTGGCGACCTCGGGGTCTCGAACTTGCGTCCTCCACATCCCAGTCTGACGCTCTATCCACTGCACCACCACCTGATCAGGCACATTGTTCATTATCTTGTAAATGAAACACTGTATAGTGTTCATGCTAGAAGATTCTGAGGACAAAATGGTGGAAGGAATATGAGTATTGAAAGAGAAAGGAGGTAAGAAAGGTCTTTGATACTTCATCAAGATATGAATTCTGGAACTTCATTTCATTTTCTTTGTGCTTTAACTAATCATGGGCATTAAATACAATGACTATAAACATTCAGTTATTTCTCAGAAGGGTAATTGGCTTTGGAATAAAACAAATCTGATTTAGAAGCTACCTGGATTCTGCCATGGGGAAGTGATATGTCCAAAAGAAAGCAAATGTGGGCCTTTGAAACTTGTTTCCTTTATCAATAATATTGGGATAGTACATTTACTTTACATTTTTGTTGTGTACAGTAAGTTTTTTAAATGACAACTGAGTCAATATATCAAATTTCAAGTGATGAATAGGTATTCAGTTCTACTTTGATGTCTTTTATGGTAAAGTCTCTACAACATAACAATGAACAACACTTTCTCACTTGTGGAGTAGTGTATGCCAGATTGCAAATATTTTTTCAGTTCTTTTTATAGCATCTCTATGAACAATGCATTATTTTCAATCTTGTTTTTGTGGAGAAGGAAACAAGGGCACAGAGTGGTGCAGCATCTAATTTACAGTGACGTAACTTACACATAGAAGGCCTGGCACACACGTCTCAGGTCTGCCAGACTCAGACCCACATTCCCTCATTCCTGAACCCTGTGCTACACTTTACAATCGAAAAGGTTGCATTCTTAAGGTCAGGTTTAACAGACTAAGTCTGAACTTCATCTTCTGACTCAATTTCACTTTTCCAAATATACTTAAGGCATCAGTTGTATCCACTGCTGAGATTTACCTCTCTCTGTGTCTGCCTTGTGCACTGAGGTGCCCATAAGACATCTGTTTGGCTAAAGAACTGAGGAGTATTCTTGGAAAAAAGTCAAGAGACTTCAAAAAAAAAAAAAAAAGGCAGTCAAGGAAATTGAGACTTACAGTCAGAAGAGAAGGATGTTTTGAAAAAGAATCTGGACTCTGCTACTCAAGGCATCCTGGTCTAGCCTGCCATTGGCTCATACATGAAAATGAAGAAAAGAGATATTTTTATCCCAAATGACAAGAATTAGAGTGGCCATGATGTAACAAATATGGGAGGTAGCATGGCATGTCCCTCCCACTAGCACTGAAGGTTGTGTGCTCCATACCCTGGACAGCAAAGGTGTCTTCTGGGTAGAGGCAGTAGTGACAAGAGCAAGTGACAGGCATGTTTGTTAATTAGTATGAACTCAGGGAGCAAAGCAGGGGAATGGGAAAAAAATAGGTGGATGTCGTGGACACCGGATAGGATTTTTTTGTGAGCACATGTTAAACATCCTATAAAATGGGTTTGATTCTCTGTTTAGACCTGGCAAGAGGCAGGGAAATCTGGTATACACGTTAATTTGGTCAAATTTGAAACTTTTCTTTAAACCAAATAAGAGGTGATATTTTGCTTTTCAGAGCTAGAGCTTAGAATAATCACTTGGTTTTATTAGGGTGAAGTTAGGTCCAGCCAATGTTTCCATTTCAACTAAACTAGTGTTTTTAATTGGAAGTGTGATTTAGTACTTCAAAGCTCCTGGACCCATCTAAATTACTATTTACTATTCCACATGACTTTATTACATAAAATCAATTACATCTCTCTATATGTTCAGGTAGAATTTGCTTCTATTAGGTACAGCTTTGTAACTGATCAGAACATTTGGCTTCACGTCTCCCAATATTGGACTAGGCAAGTTGAAAGAAAGTGATTTATTATCTAATAAGTCTGTTATTTGAATGTAGAAGTAAGCCATCTTTTTCCTCCATGATTTTTCAGAAATCATTTTCTTTCTTAAAACTTTTAGGTCCCTTCTCTTTTCTTGGTTGTGAGTATGAGAAGTAGGTCAGTTTTTGCTTTTTAAAAGAACTAAAGGAAAGAAAAAGAAGCTATCTTTAACTTCACATCATAAGTACTTAATAGGATCCTACTTACATTTCCACATACTTTTTTACTTTCAATATTTTTTTTTATTTTTCAATTACAATTGACATACAATACTATATTATTTTTAGGTGTTCAAGCCAGTGATTAAACATTATATAAGTTACTAAATTATGATCCCTTAAAATGTAGTACCCATCTGACACCATACATGGTTATTACAATATTACTACCTATATTCCCTATGCTGTACTTTACATCCCTATGATTATTCTATAATTATAAATTTGTACTACTTAATTCCTTCACCTTTTTCATTCATTCCTCCAACCCACTCCCATCTTTAAGAAAACCCTTTAATATTTCTTGTAATACTGGTTTGGTGATAATGAACTCCTTTAGCTTTTTCTTGTCTGGGAAACTATCCTTTGATTCTAAATAATAATTTTCCTGGGTAGAGTAATCTTGGTTGTAGGTCTTTGCTTTTCATCACTTTGAATATTTCTTGCCAATCTCTTATGGCCATCAAAATTTCTGTTTAGAAATGAACTGACAATTTTAAGGGAGCTCCCTTGTAGATATCTGTCTTTCTCCTGTTGCTTTTAAGAGTCTCTCTTTTTCTTTAACCTTTGGCATTTTAATTATGATGTGCCTTGATGTGAGCCTCTTTGGGTGCATCTTGTTTGGGACTCTGTGCTTCCTGAACTTGTATGTCTGTTTCCTTCACCAGGTTAGGAAAGATTTCTGTCATCATTTTTTAAAATAGATTTTCAATTTTTGCTCTCTCTCCCTCTTCTCATTCTGACACCCCCATGGTACAAATGTTGGTAAGAACCCCAGAAGGTTCTTAGACTATTATCATATTTTAAAATTCTTTTTTCTTTTTGCTGTCCTAATTGGATGTTTTTTGCTTTCTAATCTTCCAAATCTCTGATATGATCCTCTGCTTCACCTACTCCACTGTTGATTCCCTGTAATGTGTTCTTTATTTCAGTTAACGTAGTCTTCATTTATGACTTGTTCTTTTTCTGTTTTCTAGTTCCATTTTAATGCTTTTATCTCTTTGCTGAAGTTCTCACTAAGTTCCTCTACTCTCTCCCTAAGTTCATAGAGCATCCATATAACCAATGTTTTGAACTTGCATTTGGTAGATGGTTTGTCTCCATTTTGTTGTTGTTTTCTTTTCCTGGAGTTTCGTTATGTTCTCTCATTTGGATATATTTCTTTGTCTCCTCATTTTGGCAACCTCCCTTTCTTGTGTTCTAGGTATTAGGTAGAACTGCTATGTTTCCAAACTTGATAGAGTGGCTTTAATTAGTAGGTGTTCTTTAGGGTCCAGTGGTGCAAGCTGGGCACTACAGGTGCATCCCCAGTGTGGGCTATATATACCTTCCTGTTGTAGTTGAGCTTATTGCTATTGGCACATTAATGGGAGGAATTTACCCTCACGCTGATTGGCTGTAAGTACCATGACCATGGTGGAGGAGGCTGTGCAGGGGTCCATTCCATGGAACAGGACTTATGTCAGCAGGGTTCTGGTGCCCACTGAGTCTGCCCCTTGAATGTGTCACTTGTGGAGTTGGCTCTGGGGCCTCCTGGAAGGTGCAAGCCAGGGTCACCTGCTACCTGTGTCCTTTTCAAGGCTACCCAGAGTGAGCTAAAAAGTGGTCTGCAGATGGTTGCTACTTATGCTGGGCTTGGAAGTGCCCAGGAGAGGCTAAGCTGCAAACCAGTGCTGACTGTCACTAGTGCTGGGCATACAAAAAGTATGGGCATGCCAAGGCCAGATGCTGCTTGTTTGAGAGATTTTGGGAAGGTCTGAAGCCTGAACTGAGACAGCCTATTCATGTGGAAAAGCCACTGGAAACAGCTTAAATGGGTCTGCAAGTTGGGTGGGCAGATCTGATAGAATCACCAGGTCAGGGCTAATAGCATTAGCCAGTTTGATTGAGACTCAGATATTGTACCTACTTACTGGCTTTATAATGGGAGGGCTCAGAAAAAGAACACAGGCCTCTGCCAGCATTTTTTCTGAACAAAAGTTGCCCTATCAGCTCTAGATGTTATGCCAAATGAGTTAGTTCCTACCTGTATCTGCCTGGTGCCTTTCAAGCTGCAACCCTGCTGCTGGAACTCAAAGGGAGTGAGTCAGAGTGAGTTTGTGCATTGGCCCTTTTAGAGGAGTGTGGGGGACAGGCTATAAGCTGACAAAGTCCTCATAGTCTTCCCCTACATTCCTGGCTTGATTGATTTGCTAAAGGCAATCTACATTCCTTTCCTGGTAGTACCCTTTGTTCAGGAACTGCTAGATAAGATGATTTGCATAACTTTGTGTTGGAGACTTCCTTGCAAAAGTTTCTGCCTCCTTGCTAAAGTTTGTGGGAATATCCAAGTGGTAAGCTGCTTTGTTCTCTGCATCTTAAAATAAAGTTGTTTGTGAGTGTCTGGGCCTTTGGTAGGTTATCAGCCTGCCTACAAGGACCTCCTGATCCCATTATTTTTCTCTCTGTGCTTATTTCTTAATATCCCACTATTCTCACTCAGGACTGGACTTGGTTCATGACAGAGAACCCGCCTGGGACTCCAGTAGTCATCTGTCTCACTCAGCCACAATCCTTGCTGGGCTGCACAGCCAGAAGTTATAAGTTATGAAGACTTCTCCTCTTGGTACCATAATCTTGGGTGTGGGGCCAGCAAAAAGTCCCAGCTTTTTAGGAGGGACCTCCATACCTGAGATGTCCCTCCTTATTTTTATCTGCCACATGTGGCTGTGGGACGAGCCTGTTCCACATCTCAATGTGACTTCTTCTTTTTTTTTTCTTTTTTTTTTTGGTATTTTTCTGAAGCTGGAAATGGGGAGAGACAGTCAGACAGACTCCCGCATGTGCCCGACCGGGATCCACCTGGCACTCCCACCAGGGGGCGACACTCTGCCCACCAGGGGGCGATGCTCTGCCCCTCCGGGGCATCGCTCTGTTGTGACCAGAGCCACTCTAGCACCTGGGGCAGAGGCCAGGAGTCATCCCCAGCACCCGGGCCATCTTTGCTCCAATGGAGCCTCGCTGCGGAAGGGGAAGAGAGAGACAGAGAGGAAGGAGAGGGAGAGGGGTGGAGAAGCAGATGGGTGCTTCTCCTGTGTACCCTGGCCGGTAATCGAACCCAGGACTTCTGCACGCCAGGCCGACACTCTACCACTGAGCCAACCGGCCAGGGCCGTGACTTCTTCTTTATATTCTTAGTTATAGGACTTATATTCAGCTAAATTTCAGGAGGTTCTGAATGATGGTTGTTCTATAGTTTAGTTGTAATTTTGATGTGGTTATTGGAGGATTTGACCACATTTACCTATGCCGCCATCTTTTTTGTTTGTTTGTTTTATAGGGACAGAGAAAGAGAGTCAGAGAGAGGGATAGACAGGGACAGACAGACAGGAACAGAGATAGATGAGAAGCATCAATCATCAGTTTTTTGTTGCAACACCTTAGTTGTTCATTGATTGCTTTCTCATATGTGCCTTGATCGTGGGCCTTCAGCAGACTGAGTAACCCCTTGCTCAAGCCAGCGACCTTGGGTCCAAGCTGGTGAGCTTTTGCTCAAACCAGATGAGCCTGCACTCAAGCTGGTGACCTCAGGGTCTTGAACCTGGGTCCTCCACATCCCAGTCCAACGTTCTATCCACTGCGCCACCACCTGGTCAGGCTATGCCACCATCTTGACCAAACCTAACATACACAGTTTATAATAGACCATTAACTATAGGAAAATATGGGAAGACATACTCCTAACTCAAGCACAATATTTAAATGGCAAACTGTAGAAAGTCACAGTATAGAATCATTTATTTATTTTGTAGCTGGAAAGCATTTTGGGGAGGAAGACTGAGTTGTAGTTTTGCATGGTCTGTGGAGACAGTGTGTTGGTTCAAATTTAGGTTTCATTCTTTTTTTTTTTTTACAGAGACAGAGAGAGAGAAAGAGGGATAGATAGGGACAGACAGACAGAAACAGAGAGAGATAAGAAGCATCAATCATCAGTTTTTCATTGTGACACCTTAGTTGTTCATTGATTGCTTTCTCGTATGTGCCTTGACCATGGGCTACAGCAGACTGAGTAACCCCATGCTCAAGCCAGTGACCTTGGGTCCAAGCTGGTAAGCTTTGCCCAAACCAGATGAGCTTGTGCTCAAACTGACTACCTCAGGGTCTCAAACCTGGGTCCTCTACATCCTAGTCCGATGCTCTATCCACTGCGCCACCGCCTGGTCAGGCAGGCTTCATTCTTTATTATTTGAAAATTTTAGACAAGTTACTTAATATTTCTGTGTCTCAATTTTCCTCATCCATACAATGGGGCTAATATTAGCAATAACCTTGTGGAACTGTTGCTTCTGACATCTGATAAGCTCTCAGTAAATATGAACTTTAAGCCCTTCATCATTCTGACAGGGAAGCCAATTCAGAGGGATGTACCAACTTCATAGAGCTGGGACTAAATTCTCGTGTTCTAATCCTCATTCAACCAAGAAGGCTTCTGAAGACCACTGGGGCAAGTTCTTCTACCAAGGAAAATGAATTCCATTACTAAAAGGAAAAAAATTGTCTGATCAATCAATGAACATAAAGTATGTCTGATTTTGAGGTATCAGGAAATCTAAAATAGACAAATCTTTGAAAATGAGGGTTTTTCTTTTTTTCACATGGATCTTTCTGCTTGACAATTAAAAAAAAAACAAAGTAAATATCCAGCTTATGTTGACTATACAGATTATACACAAGAGCATAAAATATGCATTACAAAAAGAAGAAACCTTTATGCCTCCTGATACTACTTAATAGGCTATGCTATTGCTGTCAACAGAGTATCAGGTTCTAGATAAATAATTCCATCCAGATTTTCAGGGCAACATTATTTATTTAATTCTAATCTTTTCACCAAGAAACCAATGCATTATAAAATATGGTCTAGAGTTTAAAAATATAAACTTTTTTAATGATGATAAGGAAAAAAATAATTATGTTAGACTATAAATACTTTATGTTTTAAATTTGGAATGTAAAGACTTAGAGATTTCTCCTCATGTTCAGCTAGTATATATAGACCATTCTTTCTCTATACACCATCATTTCTTTAAGAAAACAGAACATGCTGCATGAATAGACCTTTCCATGGGGCCTCAATTTTAATTTGCCAAAGTTTAGAGAAGCAACATCCATCACGTTCCCTCAACTGTTGCGAATAATGCTGTTTTTGTCACACACAGGGTCTATTTTGAGCTCAAACATACACACTGACTTGAGACTATAGGCTTGCAGACCTGTCAGCACAATGCCCCATTACAAATTGTCCCTTTAGCAAGATGACTTCATTTTAGTAGACTGTTCTGGTTTCTACATTCTTCCAAGTTTCACAGTTTAGTGCAGTCAAACAAGGTGATGGCATTTTTAAGGCTCTCAATTTTATTGCTCTATGAATTAAGGTAGGTGGCCAGGTGTTATTTCATGGTTTTGTCTGGCAACCTGGTGCTAAATTTGAGTACACTGAGACTACGGGGGTTGTGATTTTATTTTTAATACTGAGAACATAAATATTGGCATTTATAGAAATGGCAGTTATAACAGGAAGTGATTTCATATGTCATTAGCTGAAAAAAGATTATAGGAAGGGCTAACTTTAATCTAAATAATAATTAAAACCTGGAACATATGATTTCTCAAGAAGAAATTATTAGAATTTAAGTAACCCCTATTTGTATTTTGAGCCTTCTCCTTATTGGATACTGATAAAACTCCTATGCTTTAATTATTTCACATTACTTGCACATATAATATAATTTTCTATGAAGACAAAATTATGTCTGTCACAGATACATACCATGACCAATAAATAGCCATGTCTATTTTCTAAGTTGTTTCCTTTGTCCAGAAGTAAATTTTGCTAAAAAACGGACCATGAAGACAAAGTCAGGTAAAGATAAGCTGCAGAAGAGACACCTGGAGCCACAAGACTTGAACTCCCAGCACTAGAAGGAGTGTCTGAACAAAGAAAAATTGTTTAACTTATTTTATCTTTCACCTCCTTCCTCTAAAATAGCAACAATTATAGCATCTACTCAGGATAGTGGGTATTGAATGAGACGATGCATGCAAAGAGTTTAATAAAGAACTAATATTTATCTGTCCTTTTCCTGTGACAAATAGTCTGCTAAGTCCTTTGTGAATGTGCCTGTGTTCTGTAATATATAGACAAAAGATAACATTAAATGTGGACATGTACTTATGTATATAATTTGAAATATATATGACTAACTGTAATTAAAAACTAAATGATTGAATTGGAATGTATAAACATTGATATTTTGTTTATTGCTCTCTGCTCCAGCTTGGTGATTTTAGAATTTTCTTCTCAACTTTGGTAATTAATCTCTGTCTTCTACAACTTTGTATAATTCTTCACTTTGATCAATGAATTTGGTGAAACACATTCTCAAAAGGAGAAGGGGCCCTAGATATCTGCAGAAAGGTCATTCATTCCTATATCCAGCTCTGGCTTAGGTGGGTATGCAGCAGCTCAAGTTTTGCAGATTTTTAGATTAGAACAATTGAAAACCAAAAAAAAAAAAAAAAATCAACGGTTTTAAAGCAGGCTCTTAGTAATGTAAAAATCAAACTCTATGGTTTTCTAACAATTTTTATAAATGAGTAAGCAAGAATAAAATTTTTGAGATCTCACAACTTTGCCTTGATAATTAAAAAATGCAGCAAAATTAAAGTCTAAGTCAATTTTTAAATAGAAATTTTAAGGCATTAGGCCTTATAAATAAGAGACCCCAAACTCTAAATATTCATTAAACATTGGTATTCATTGAAAGTAAGGTTAATTCAGAAGACCTTGGTTTTATAGAGTAAATGTTGATGTGCTATGGGGTGTGGTTATTCTTCTTATTCTAAACCTACCTGTAGGCTGAGAGAGCCTGATGTCTTTGTTTTACAAATAATTTACAAATTTATAATGTTACATTTTCATCTTCAGTCCAATTTCTCTCCTACACTTTATATAGAACACCCTACTCTATCAGTTCCACTCTTTTTAAAAAAGAAGTTTTCTGGATTTTACAGTTACCATTAGGAATCAGAAATCTTGCTAAATAAATCTTTCCTAAGTGGCAAAAGACCAACTTGATTGGAAATCATTTGTGTTTAAAGTTTAAGTCTAAATGAAGGCTAGCTTTCTCTTCTTTGCTTCATTAGAAAAGCACAAAATAGAAAATAACCCAATATTTTGGTGTTTTATTCACTTTCATTAGAAATAAAATAATCCCTCTTTTAATAGTAAATAAATCTTAGCATAATTGAATTGTTATGACACTAAATTTAGAGAACCACAGAGTAAAACTAGTATGAGGGAAGTTGCGAATAGACAGAGAATCTGTTTTAGACTTGTATTTTTGGGGTAATATCTATAGGTAAGCAGTGGCTGCTTAGACTAGCAAATTTAATATTTAATTAATTCAGCTAGTGTGAACCAACAGGGGATTTGTTGAATGAATAATTCAATAAACAGATGCTTAATGTGAAATGGTTTGGATATAGCACTCTGGCCCTCTCTTCCCTATCTGCTCCCTGGAATCAGAGAAACCACGTGAGGTCTCTGAAGCCTTAGTAAAGGGTAGAGCCACTCTACAGAAACAGCCTGGTTCCCTGAATGGCAGAGTGGAATAGAGTATCCTGGCTGATCTATGTCAGACTGTGAGGTAAATAAGAAGGAAAGACACATTACATTGAATCACTAGCATCCTTAATGGGCTAGATACTGTATGTACCCAGCCTATCGTAGCTAATGCAACTACCCTAAAGAGTTGAGGTTAAGAGCAAATAAAGATAATACTTAATGCACACGCACAAAAGCTCATGCAGTATAAATACAAAGATTCCTTTTTCTCTACTTCCTGTATCTTAGTGACAATACCCATGAAATGGAAGAATATTGGGCAATTCTCATTTATAATAATAAATAACATTATTTACTTTGTTCAAGATACTGTACCAAGCATGACTGGATGTCTTGAGAGGCATCAGTTGATATGCATGCAAGTAATACGCTTACAAAGACTCATTGATGAGTAATTTAAGAAATATTTTAGGGCAAGAACTATTTTTCACTCATTTTTATAGCTATACAGCCTAGCAGAGGAGCAGCTGTAATAGGTAGATACTCAGTAATGTTTGTTGAGCACACGAATGACTTAATGAGTAAATAGATATGTGTAGAATTATTTCTGCACTAATGGAGATTCAAGAAATTTGCACGAGAAGATAATGTTCTATTTAAAAACATAAAACCTATAGGCCCTCTCACATTAAAGAAAAACACAATCTTATTCTTTATTGATATTTGTTAGAACTATGGTCTTTTCAGATATTTATTTCTATAGGACCACCTTCCAGATGTGCTGTTCGGTGTCGCAAGGGAAACATTCGTCTTCACGTGCTTCTAAATCTCTCTTATATGATTCATACTGAATTTCAGTCCAACTACCTTTAAAAAAATAAAAACAAACATTCCCTAAGGTGCTTGAGTTCATGCAGTTCCAATACACCATATAAACTGCATCGAACCAGATGCTGGGGAGTCTAGGATAAATCGCCCCTTTAAAACACTGAGCTGCCAACAGAATTGAGATTCCATTTTTTAAATGATTTTCTGCAAAGTAAACATTTTTCAAGCTTGATATTTGTGCAATTTTTTTGCTGGAATTTTTCAAGTTAGCAACAACCTGTACACATCCCTTTTGTAAAGAAGGGTTTAATATGCCACTATGTCACCTAGTCCCCATGAGCTAATTTGTTCTAAAGACAACATTACTACATCAATACAACACAGCTTAACCTTCAGCTAACCTTCTTCTGTTTGCTTTCCACATCCCCACGGAGGCTCTCAGCCAAAACGTCCCTTCAATTCTGGGTTCATTTTTCTCTCTGGGTGAAAAGAATGTGCATATAAACTATGTTTCTTTTGTATATCAGAGGAAAGGCAACAGTCACACAATCCAAAACACACACACACACACACACACACACACACACACACACACACCCCTTGTTCCCTGTCTTATGAATGCCACCTTAAGGCGATGTCCCAAAAGAGAAATGACGAAAAACTAGAATAAACCCAGATCCCACTTTTAATGTTCTGGCTCAAGTCTATTTATTTCTTCTTTTTAAAGGCCTCTGGCTCTAACATCCTTTTCTACACAAGCAAATGATGACAGTTCTTGGTGAAGCTGCCATGAAACTAGCTCTTATCTTAATTCCATCCATTATTTCTCCTTCAGCTCTGTGTCCCTCCCAGACCAAAAATAAAATAGAAATACTTCCACCGTTTCTTCATTTGTTGAATTCTCAAATTTGATTTGGCTACATGTGAACATGCTAGAACTAGATTGTCCTCTGTCATAAGATGATATTTTTCACCCCCTCCCCCATTCACACCGTGAAACATTGGTATACTGAAAAAATAGTTTGAAATTGTAGGGTAGAAAAGAGAATATATATTTTATTTTATCAGAATCAATTTTATCAGCTAGGTGGTTTGCTGACTATTGAGGTCAAATCTCACTATCTCATATAACCAAATATGACCATGAACATGATATTTAGCTGTTAAAGGGGGTGGGGTGGGAATAGAGACAATATAAACCAAAATGAGCTTGATAACTGAAGGATCACAGAAATAACTGTTACCCTCAGAATTATAGATTTCTCTACAAAATTTATCTCTAGCTTGGGAAAGAGCTTATGGATAATAGAAACCATTTTGTTAGGAAAATGCTTGATACTTTAAGCATAAGATAACTGGTCTACCTTAACACTGTCATCTTAATTTAGAATTATCTTGAAGCCAGGGCATTCTTAAAATTTAGCACATTATAAAATCTTCACTGATATTTTACAAATAGAGAAGCAATTATACAATGTCTTAGGTCAATACATGAACTATAAAATCCAATTTCTGAAACTTTTACAATTTCAAATAAGAATTATGTTAAGTTCAGGAAAATTTTTATTACTACTATTTAATTAAATTCTAATATAATAAAAAATTGATGATGTAGATATTAAGAGGGGCAATGTGTTTTTGGAGAGAAAAAAATAGAGACATCTGATGTTAAAAACTGAATTGTGATCTCCCCAAACTCACGTAGAAGTTGTACTTCCCAGTGCCTCAGAAATGTGACCTTAGGTGGTGATAGTGTCTTTAGGTAATTAATTAAAATGAGTTCACTGAGGTGGGCCTTAATTCAGTATAACTGGCGTCCTTATAAAAGGAGAAAAAATGGACAAAGATATGGACACAGGAAGAATGTCCCGGGATAAAGGCAGAGATCTGCAATCCAAGGAATGTCAGATTGCCAGCAAACCACCATCAGCTAGGGAAGGGACGGGCACAGACTGGCCCTCACCATCCAAAAGGAACCAGTTAGGCTACCTTGATCTTGAACTTTTAGCCTCCAGAACTGCAGAACAATAACTCTTTGTTTTTTAAGTTGTGAGACATTGTTACTTACATGTCTGGTAAAGATTGTCTCTTTTTTTATGACACTTCCCTGATTGTTGACATCTGAATAAATTGAAGTTTACACATCAAAGTCAGTGATTGTATATACTTGTTTCACATCAGAGCTATGTGTGAAGTTTTTTCAAAATGAAAATGATCCGGCAAAATCTCAGAATCACTGATATGAATCAGAATCACTGATATGGGGATTAGTCATCGATATTCATAAAAAGTTCCATAGAGTTATTGCTGTACACCTTGCTTTGAAAACCTGTGGTCTCACCTATGGGTGGACTCTGCATTTCTGGGGGTGTTGGCCATGCCTTATTTTAGAAGTGGGTGCTCTGGTTTAGTCAGTCATGGGAGCTTCATGGCAGTTACTTCAACCTTGGCTACACATTCAGTTCTTCTGGGGAGCTTTTATAAACCACAATTGCAGGCTTTACCTAGATCAAATAAGAAAGAATCTCTGCGGTGAGATCCAGACATTGGTATTTTTTAAACTTCTATGTGGTTACAATGTGTCCTTAGAACTGAAAACCTAAGTTTAAGTTTAAGAAGTAAAAGTTGTGGGCAACGACTACTCAGCTAATTAACAATGCCAAAGATCAGACAACTCTGTGTAATTCAAATACATTAGCTGACACCTCCAAACTTCTTCCTCAGCTGATACTTTTCTCCTTTGTTCTAACATCTCTCTCCCTTTCTCTCTGTCCTGTTTGCTTTCTTTCTTTATTTCTTTCCATTTTCCTATAACTTTCTTGGTCACTCTATTCTCTTCCTTTCCTTCTTATACTATGTAACCTCTTTTCCAACATGAACTTGAAGAAACATGAAATTGAAGTTATACACACATACATTTTTGAGACAAATTTTATCCCCCTCCGATCTTATGTTGGAAATTGTTTGATCTGAAATATTTTATATTTAAGAAATAACATCATCTAAATCAAAATGTTTTCCCACACATTTTTCTAAATACACACGCCTCTCCCTTTCCACCCCTTCTCTCTCTCCCCCCCCTTCCCCTGAATGAGTGCTGTGGAAACTCAGTATCCTCAGGATACTCCAGAATACTGTTGGATTAAATGTCAGGCCTCTGACATTAAAGAGCTCAGGGGCATCTGCGTGGGGGGGAGGGGAGTGGGGAGATGACAATGATTTTCCATTCCTGGGTTTATTTCCCTGGTGCAGCTCTCAGGAACTTGGAAGTCTTCCTGGGGAGCCTACGAGCAGCTGCAGAAAGGCAGCAGAAAGTACCCTACAGGACACTCCGGGAAGGTGTTGAAGGGATAACAATGAATTGTCTCACCACTGACGAAACTTTGAATGGTGCCAAGAGTTAAGAACTGCCAACAAAACTTATGACTGTGAACAGCAGATAAACGTATTTTGGGTTGACTTTGCTTCCCTGGGCTCCTCTTCCAAGAACACTTGAGTCCTTATTTTCTCAGGATGGATGGCCTCATTTTCGTTTTGTTGCGCTATCATTTTGTAAAGGAGTAAGATCTGTCTTACTTAGGCCCTAGTCGGATTATAGAAGTTACTCCAGAGACTGTACTGCAGACATAGGACATCAAATCTATTCACCAAAGAGCAAACCAGTGTTAACTGCATGTGAGGCCAGCAGAAAAAAACAGTCATCTGTTTACCACCCATTCTAAGCCTTTTTTTAAACATTTTTCCTTTTTCTTTCTTTTTTCATATCCGGTTTATCACTTTCTCTTATTTTTCTTTTGTCTTCACAATTGCAAACAAATTAAGTTTCATTAAAGTTTTTCAAAAGCTAATCATCCAGAAGTACCTTCTAGACTAGAAAACACTGACCCAGATGATTCTCAGGAAATTAGCTGACCACATTTTTTAAAAGTCCAAGTAATCAAGTTTTTATCCACAATGACTAGTTATTTCGATTTTTCTTGGATAGCCAAGGTTTATTTCGCAGGACAAATACTTGTTGCTTGGTCAAAGTTTTGACTGTTTTTCTTCCTGCTTCATGATAAATACTGCTCTTGTCTATTTTTAAGTTACTATGTAGACACTGGCTAGTTGGCTCAGTGGACAGAATGTAGGCCCGGCATGCAGATGTCCTGGGTTCGATCCGTGGTCAGAGCACATGTGGGAAACAACCATCTGCTTCTCTTCTTCTCCCTCTTTCCCCCTTCACTCTCATCCTCTCTCACTTCCAGAGGCTCATTTGGTCCTAGCATTGGCCTCAGGTGCTAAGGATAGCTTGGTTGATTCAAGCATCAACCCCAGACAGGGTTGCCAGGTGGATCCTGGTTGGGGCACATGTAGGAGTCTGTCTCTCTATCTGCCCTCCTTTCACTTAAAAAAAAAAATGTATAAACACAATGAACCAATTTCTCCTTGCCTGGCTCACCTAATACACAGACAAATAGGCACCAACCTTAAACTCAGTGGGTATATTAAGTTTCTCAGAGCCACTGTAGCAAATTACTATGAGCTGGGTAGCTTCAAGCAGTAGAAATTTACTCTCATAGTTTGGAGGATAGGAGTCTGAGATCAAGGTGTCAGCACAGTTGGTTCCTTCTCAGAGCTCTGAAGGAGAATCTGTCCTACCTCACAGTGATTACCAGCAACCCTTGGTGTTCCTTGGCTTGTAGATGCATCATTGCTCTCTGCCTTCCTCGTCATATGGTGTTCTCTCTGTGTCTCTTTGTATCCAAATATTCCTCTTCTAATAAGGATATCAGCCATATTGGATCAGGGCCCATCTTAATGACCTCAGATGTTTTCAGAGACTCCATTTCCATATAAGGTCACATTCACAGGTACCAGGAAAGGGGTTTAGCATATGTTATTGAGGAACACAATTCAACTTATAATAATAGGTTTTATAACCCATTCTGCGTATGTTCTTATCTGACAGCTAAATTTCAATATTAGAAAAATGAACTCTTTGGCAAAGAGAACTGTAAGTGTGTATTCAGTATGTAAGTTATGTGTTTACAAACTATTTCTGCCTATTTAAAAATTACTTTGTGGTATTTTTGTTCTATTCCTAGTTCTCACTTCTGTGAATTCTATCTTTATTATTTATTTGTTTTTATAAAGGTGAAATTCGTTTATTGTTTATCTTTTTTTAGTTTTAACCTTTAATTAAAAAAAATTCTAACATATACAAAAGTAGAGAAAATAATGTAATAAAAGTGCACAGATTCATCATCCAATTTAAATTTAACATGTCTCATCTTGTTATTTTATACCTTTTACCCACTTTCCACATCTCTCTGTATTGTTTGAAGCAAATTCTAGACATCTTATTATTTCATCCATAATATACCAACATGTATCCCTAAATATTAAATATAGCCTCAATGATCTTAACTCTCCTACAAACCTAACAATTCATTAATATTATGAAATATTCAGTGTTCAAATTTTCTTGATTTATACATTTCACTACAGTTTGTTTAAATCAGCATAAAAATATAGTAATTATATTATAATTTGTTAATATTTTTATTAAATGTTTTACCTTTTTCAGATTATTCTTCTTTTATTGACTTTATTGGAGTGACACTGGTTAACAAATTTTTATGAGTTTAAGGTGTATAATTCTATAGCACACCATCTGTACACTGCATTGTGTGTTCACCAGTCCAGGTCAAGTGTCTATTTATCACCATTTATCCCCCATTCCCTCCCCTCCCCTCACCCCTGCAGTCATCACCCTGTTGTTTGAATCTATGTTTTCTCTCTTTTATTTTTCCATTTTTGCTTAATCATACCACTCCCCTCACCTAGTCACCCTTGACAGCTATCAACCTGTTCCATATCTATGAGTCTGTCTCTATTTTGTTTGTTAGTTTATTTTGTTTATTAGATTCCACATATGTGTGAAATCATATTCATAAGTTTCATCTCCTCTGTTTTATGAAAATTTTAAGAGTCAGATTATGTAGTAGAACTGTGCTAGTCAATGTGCTGGTCCCTACAAATTAAGGAGATTATCCCAGCTTAACCATTACACAGCTTCCTTAAACTGAACTAACATATGTGCTTAGTGTTGTAACTGACCTACATTCTGAGACAAGCTCCTTAACTCATTATGGCCTGGTAACAAACCATTCCCAAACTTGTTGCTCTGGGGGCCACACTTAGAGAAGCACTGTTTTAGTCTATATTGCTGTTTGGGTGCTGTTCACTGTACCCCCAGAACGTCATTTAACATCTGCCTTGGTCTCATAGTTCTTATAGGCTGGTAGGCCATCTAATGTCTTGATCTGATTCAGAATTAATTTTTGCCAAGACAACTTCTGAGATGGTGTTGTATACTTCCACTAGGGGGCACAGAGTTCTGGTTATATCACTTTTGGTGGAGCTAACTGCCAGTTAGTAATTATTTCTTAGATTTATTAATTCATAAGTGACGGCAAACTAGAGTCATCTAATTCTATTGTTCTTTGTTCATTTATTAGCTGGGATGTTTCTGCATTGAGAATGTTCTTTTTATTTACTACTGAGTTACTCTGGGGTATAGTCTATATAAGAAAGGCAGACAAATTCTTGTTTATCCTCTTTTTACCACCAGTTTTCAGGATACTGAGATGGTTCACTCAACATTGTCTGAATGTGATCTATGAAGGTAATGACGGACGTGTGTACACGTTGTATGTAGATTAAGGATTTACACGTATTAAGTGTTTTAATATACTGCACCTCTTTTTATGGATCCTCAAATTTTCCCATTCTTGGCAAATGGGAGCCTCTTGAACTTGATTTCTGAGTACTTCTGATATACTCTTGAGTAATTTGTAATAGATTTCCCGATTTCTAGTACAACACAATGCCCCAGGCTCCTCTGTGAATCTGTTGTGCCTGACCTGAAACCAGTCACGTCTCTAAGGAGCCTTGGTCCTTTTAAGGCCTCTGGTTTTTTGAGTGCCTTTTTATAGGACTGTTCTGGAATTCAACTGTTCATTAGTGTTTTCAACCTTTCTATATTTTATGAAGAAAATTCTTTTCTGAAATAAAGATTATTATAAATGCAACAGACTCCCTGATAGTTTGAGAGTTGCTGAGATAAAACCCAGATGGTCGGTCATAACTACAATAAAATTTAATTTTAAAATTTAATAAAGGGAACTTAATGATGAAGTTGCTATGGTCCCTAAAGGTATACTTTGGATCTTCATCTCTCCATATATACAACTAAACGTATAGCTGAATGCCTATGAGATTCAAGTTTCTTTAGCTATGACAGTAGGTCCAACAGTAAATATCTCTACCTGGGTTCAGCCAACAATCTTTCAACAATCTAACACAGGCCAATTATTTTTTTTTTGGTTGGGTTTTGATTTTAAATCACAATATGGAGGTAGTCTTAAGGAAGTCTTGGTTTCAAATGATGTTAGTTCCAGATTCATACAGTTATTTGTTCTTTCAACATATTTATTGCATGTTCCTTAAGTGTATAGGGATCTGGAGAGTCAGAAATGAAGATAAGGAATCTGTCATCCAATTACTGATACCATATGGGGAGATTAAGTTTCAACAGTATATAAGATTTACACAACACAAGCTAAGCAGCAGAAAGAAAAATATATTTATTCTTTTAACTATGTAGTAAAAAGGGCAATTCTAATGTATAATATGCTACAATTTTTTTACTCTTCTTTGGTAATGATAGATTTTCAAAAGAAAAAATTCAGATTAATAGAAAAGAGTGTGTATTTTAATGGAAACAGTATAACTTTTGAGTTGAAGAAGAAAAAGTTTGTCTTTATCTGCTAAAACTGTGAGACCTTTAAATGCAAAGTGCCAGACATCTGGTTACTACAGCCTCAGGGCCACTGCAATAAGCAGGCAAGAAAAAGGACTATGTCATTCTCACAAATCCTGACCTCAGACTTGACATGAAGCCAACATGTTTTAGTACTTGGCAATGTTATTTTATTGGCACATGTCAAATAATTCTAATTTATGTTCATAGAATCCTGCATCTTGAGGTTCAGCTTTGCAACAAACAACGGAATTCAATACAATGATAATGTTACTATTAGAGCCAAGTAAAATGAGAACTCAATGTTATGTTGAGATTCTGAAGTAACAAAGAGGATAATAAAGTGTTTGAGGGTTTTCGTTGTTTTACTAATTCTGTAGCCTATGAGTGTACTTACATCTTTACTAGATTTAGTATTTTTTTTTACTTTAATAACCATGGACTTTAAATAACCAAGGACACAGTTTAATATGCAAAAGGTTAAAGTTTACATAAGACTAAAAAAATCATACAATGAATTCTCAGTGAGGGTTCAATCTTTATGAAAACAAATTTACATGATATTTTTGATAGGTTGATATATTATTTTTGAAAGAATAGCAGAAAACTATTCTCAGTTTTACTCTGTCATCTATGCCAGTATTGAATGTCATTATTTTTGGTCTTTCTTTTACTTATACTCACATATTATAGGCAATTTTCCATTCAAACCAATAACTTCCTATTTATTGGCACTAAAATGGAATTCAAAGTGCATAAAATGAACAATGACAGATCAATCTTATAAAAGCAATGCAAAAATTCTAAGATAAAAGTCACATACATAATGCAATAGCACATAAAAAAAGAGTTGTGTTTACTTAAAATTTGCAACTATGGCTTAATATTAGGAAATCAATTGCTTGGAATCACTATATTAATAATTAGATGGAGAAAAACCACATATCAAATCCTAGATATTGAGAAAGCTTTTAAGGATAGCCCTTCTTTGACATTGTGATATACATACCCCAGTCCCTGTGCCAGCATTTTACACAATTGGGAAACATAGGAAGCATTCGTGCTAACAACCAGGATAAAACAAAGAAACTCACATTATTACGCTGGAAATATTAAACAGTGCAGTCAGAAAGACAATATTTAAAATAGTAACTCAAATGATATACCTTATGGTTACTATTTTACGTATTATCTCTTTCCCATTCTGACTTTAGCTGGCTGTGTGTGTGCCTGTGTGAGTGGGTGAGAGCATACACTGACAACAGATTAGGGAGGATGCTCGTCAACATATCAATAGTGGTTATTTCTGATATATGTGAAAAGATATTTTGAAAAATGTTGACTTTCTTATTTATACTTGACTAGCTAATACTTAAATTTTATTTTATAGGAAATGTATAGTTTTTAATTTAAAAAAGCTTGCTTAAAGACCCTGGCCAGGTTGCTCAGTGGATAGAGTGATGTCCCAGCACACTAAGGTCATAGTCTTGGGTTCAGTCCCTGGTCAGGGCACATATGAGAAGCAACCAATGAATATACAACTAAATGGAACAACTAAGTAGAACCAGAGTTGATCTCTCTCTCTCTCTCTCTCTCTCTCTCTCTTTCTCTCTCTTGTCATTCTCCCCTCTTTCTCAGATGAATGGAACATTTTTTTAAATAAAAAACACTTGCTTAGGAAAAAATACTGTAATTATTTAAAGACTCTTCAAAGTGAAATTATGTAACACAGATATAGACCTGGCTATAAAGTCAAATTAACCTTGACTGCAAAATATGATATGATGTAATATGATATAGAAATAGACAGATATCTGACATTGTATAATTATTGCTCAAAGTCTTTTGAGTAATTTCTGAATTCAAAGGCAGAAACACTAACCTTAATGTTCATCTCTTTTAACAGACACCGGCTTTCTTTAGTGTTAGATTAAATATAGAATAAAGCATACACAGTGGGTTCTCTGCTCTCTCTTGAATGCAGCACACCATTCCTCTTAAAAGTGGAAATGATGCACTTAAATGTTTTTCGTAAAGAAGTTACACGTACAGGAGAACATGGATCCCAATTACTAACCACTAAACTCCTTTCTCAGAGTCTAACTGAAGAGAAGTGTTTAAATAGCATGTTTTCTTTCTAATAATTTGAAAACGTTTCAAACTGTAGGAAATAATGGGCCCCTTCAAGCACCTGGTATAGTTTTTCCACAGGTAAATATATATAATTCTACTTATTAAATCCATATTTAAAGACTTTCCACTGTGCCAGGCACTGTTTTATTCTTCAGGGTTTCATGACTATTAAAGAGTGAGGCTCTGTGCTAGAGGGGCTGGACAGGAAGACAGATAGATGCCATGGGTATTTGTTGACACAAAGGAAGGAGAAGTCTTATACACAGCTCTGAGGACAGAAACAAGAAAAGTCTCAATGAAAAAATAATGTTCAAATCTATTTTCAATCCTGAATGTGGTTTTTTAGCAAGCAATAGAATAAAATGTATGCATAAGTCATGGAGATAAGAGCTAAAAGTTGAGCATAACCAGATATTATGTTATAAATAGAGGAGAGAAATAGACAGCTCAAGTTAGGCAAGGGGGCAAAGCCACATCCTAAGAGGCTTGTTAAACATGCAAAGAGCCCAGTAGCAGTGAGCCCACTCTCTGGAGAATGAGCTGCTCTTCATGCCTTGCCTGCTGCATTCCTAAAAAACCTACAAGACTCAACTGAAAATCAACTCTTCTTTAAAGCCACCACTGACCTAGCACTTACAACAAAGCGTTGATTATATAAGCACTTGTCAGATGACTAAAACACAAGTGAGTACGATGAATTGGACTCTTATAGAAATAGCAAGAATAAAACCTCATCTGTTAGAATAGGCCATATCTTTGGTATTAAAGGATATATCTGGGCAACAGGATACACTGTGTGCAAGCAATCGAATGTCACTAGCACTTTCATTAACTAGGTTATGATTGAATGAGTTTTAGAAAGACATTTGTTTCCCACCTGCTTTTACCCTTCAAAGATCTATTTTTCTTGGCTGAGTCACACCCAGAGATTTGGCTCCATATTAAGTGTGCATTTCCATTAATTCTGAAAAAAAATACAGTCAGGGCTTAACGCGTGTTTAAATTTTAGTTCAGTTTCTTCCTTTTATTAGGCCCCAAGCACAGGTGTAGTCAGCTTGTATTGGTCATTACGTTATGACATTATGCTATTTTAAGCAACGATATGGTTTTTGCTGAAAAATAGGTTAAATATGTATAGAAATAGTTTTGTATAGGTTTTTTGGAGGGACTCAGATTATTTAAATGTTATAATAACCAAGTCAATTATTTTCTAATAAAATAATAATTCATTAGACTTATTTATGGGATCATCTATTCTGTCCCTTGTATCATTTTAATCTATAATGTTTCTATTATGCAAACAAGATGAACAAACACACAAATAGAAATTTGGTAGAACCAGCTACAATGTAGACTCTAAAAGTTAAAGTTATCCTTTATTAGGAGGATTTGTCTCTTTAATTATTTAGTGGATATTATTTAGTCAACATATTGTGCTGGGATTATAGTAGGCACTTCATAATGCAACAAATGTCTATGGAACTGAAGTATTAGGCATTATGGGGACTATGAAGAATTGAAATAAAAATTCACTCTCAAGGAATATAATATATATTTAGATATATTATACATAGAAAGCAGAGGTTTCTAGAGTATCTCTTATCTAAACACTTAACTTGACCGTTGAGGAAGCACAGGTCCCGAGGGGAGAAGTGACTTGCCTAGAACTGGCCACTGGATGCAAGAGGAAGAAGCACAGGTGGTAAGTGAAGTTTTATCAAGGCTGAATGCCAAATCAACTGATTTATATTTTAAAAGTACTTAGAGATTACTAAATCAGGTGAAAATATGGGGGAGAGATAGCCTTGTAGCCCAGACATCAACTGTACCAGAACTAGTTGTCCCCATCCCACAACCTACCTACCCACCCTCCAACACACATATCAATGACCTCCTGGCCAGTTCCTGAAAGAAACACACCCTATTCACTAGTGTCCATAGAAACTCATGCACAGCTGGTAGAACATCTGTCCAAGAGCTTTACTAAAGATTTAAATGCTTGTGTATTAGGAGCCAAAGCTCAGAATGATGGTGACTAAAGCTCAGGACTAAAATTTTAAAAAATAATTTACAATACATTGAATTTTCTACTGTTTGGATTATTTTGTAATAAAAGTCAAAACAGTAAGGCAACATATTGAAAAAGAAATTCAATTAATTTGATGCAATTGGCCTGATCTGTCATGATGTAGTGGATAAAACATTAACCTGGAATGCTGTGGTCACTGGTTTGAAATCCTGAGCTAGCCTGGTTAAGGCACATATGGGAGTTGATGCTTCCTGCTTCTCCCCTTCCTTCTTTCTCTTTCCCTCTCTATCTCTCTTCCCTCTCTACAATGAATAAAAAAAAAAAAGAAAGAAAAAGAAAAGAAAGGATGCCATTGACTTAATGGGCCATAGCCAAATGATGTTCAGTTTTTTTTAAAAGATATTTGATGCATCTAATTGATCATCCTTTAAAAAAAAAGTTAGGACCAAAGAATAGAAAGCTTTATTGGTAATAATTCCTCAAATTTACCAACTCATACATTTGTTCTATTTTATAACCATGTGCTTTTGTTGTTATGATTCCTTCTTGTACGTATTTTGACAAAATTAAGTACTAAAGAAAAATTAAATTATAAACTATTAAATATCATAATTTTGCACATATTTTTGAATTATATTTTTCAGATCTTATTTATCTTTAACTCATTTTAACCAAACACTGTCTGGTATTAATCTGGGTCTGTTTCCATTTTGCCTGTTGATAAAATGAGATAGGGAACAACTGAATGACTTACTTCATTTAAAGGTGTGAGCAAATACAAGTTTTTCTGGCATGGTGATGAGTAAATAGCCTTCTTGTCTGAAGCAGCAGGAAGTCTGCCTAAGCAGCCTCTTCTGTCCATGTGGGTGATCTTGCTAAGAACTCTGCCCTTTGTAGAAGTATGCTTTATGGTGACAAGATGGTATGTCATCTTTTCTGTCTGTCTTGTGATCTGGTATTAGTGCAGTAGAACAATTCTGCCTTTCAAAAACTTTCTGTCGTGGTCCATTAGCAGGGCATGAAATCAGTTTAGTTGATTGCAATTAGGTTTTTTTAATAGAAGGGAAATACTATATCAGTTTTCATAAATGTGTCCACTGAACTTGGAGGGACAAACATGAAGATCTTTGATATCTATCTACCTATAAAAAATTGGAATGAAAACAAGCTCTGTACAGTAACCCTGGTAGCTAGAGAAAGATGAAACAATGTTTTCATACTTCTAAGGAAAATTCTAACTAGAATTTATCAATTGTAGTATTACTGTTTGGGAAGTTTCTTCCATTTCATTAGAGAGCTCACAATGTCAGAATCTTCAGTTTTCCTCTGGGGCTGGTCAAGGTTCTACTGAAAAGAATTTTCAAATCTCTGGCCTGGAGGGTATAATCAATAGCCAGAATTTTGTGAGCCAAGTCTGGAAATAAGCGTGTGAGTACTGAAATTCATCATACTGCCAGACTATCAGTAAGGTATGAAGGGAGGGTGAAGATAATCTCAGATATGTATCAATTAAGGCTCTTTCCCATCAAAGCAAACAAAAGATAAAGCATAGAATCCAGAAAACCAGGGTTCAAAACTTATGAACCAGGTGAGATAAAGATCTGTGAGAATGGTATATGCCCGGCAGGCCCAGAAAACAGCATGTACAGTCTGCAGCTGCTAAGAGGCTCTGGGAAAAACATGGCTAGATGGATTAAATTGATAGAACACCTATTACTTTTTAAAACAGAAAAAAATTTACACAATTTAAAAAGTTTGAGGAACAATTAGAAATAAATATTTAGAAAACTAACTAAACAAAAAAGGAAGAAATGATAAACTCCAGGTGTAATAAAAAGTTGTAATGATGTAGGACCTGAAGATGGCAGCAGAGTAGGCACATGCACAGACTCCCTGCTCACACCATCAAACTGGATTACAAATTAATTTAGGAACAATCAGCATGAAAAACCAACTCTGGACTACAAGACTAACAAGGAGCAAAGAAGAAGCCACACTGAGCCTGGTAGGTAGTGCTGAGGAGCAGTGAGTCTCCCCTTCTTACAGGAACAAAGGGTTGTGAGGCTGAGAGCCCAGAAGGGCTCTCATTTCAAGGAAAAGAGTAGTAAATATCACTCACAGCCACTTGCCTGGGGACCTGGGAACAAGGTGTGTTGAAAGGGCTGGCTTATCTTCCAAAAGGAAAGGGGGGAGAGAGAGACAGATGGTGACTAGCAGAAGAATGCATGGGAGGACCTGAGAAGCTGACTTATCCAGTGCTGGAGGCGGACATAGCTGGGGGAGGGGTTGATCCTTCCACATAACACAAGACTACAGTGCTTTCTGATCATACATCTCCAGACATCTCTCCAGCTCCAATCAGTGCAACAAGACACAGCTGAAAACAAAAAGTGGGGAGGAGGGGCAGTAACTCAGGTCTCCATGGAGATCTGAGAAACACCTCCCCCTACTGAAGCGGAGAAAGCACCCTGCCCCCAGAGAGAGTAACTGGCAGATAAGGCCTTCAGAGTCTCAGGTTACACCTACTGTATTCCTGGATACAGTTTCAAATAAGTCCCCTGCTGAGATCAGTAAACAAGACTACAAGTGAGAAGAAAACAAATAAATCAAGACTTCAAAGCAGCCCAAATCCGAAAGTGGATTACAAATAACAGCTGATGCTAACCCAAGAAGACCTAGAAATAACACAACTGAAAATTGGAGGCAGACAACACCAAACCTAGACTCAACCAGCCCTAAAAACAACACACCCAAAAACACAGACATAATGAGAAGACAGAGAAGTGCAATCCAAATGAAACCACAAGAGAAATCTCCAGAAAAGGAACAAGTGATATGGAAATAACGAAACTGCCAGATGCAGAGTTTACAATAATGATTGTTAAGATGCTCAGGGTTCTTACAACAATGATGGATGGTCATTACGAACACCTAAATAAAGACATAGCAAGTATAAAAAAGGACATTGAAATATTAAAAAATAATGACGTCAGAGTAATGATGCAGTAGGAAGCAATACCGATAAATCTCCCCCAAAACTCAAGAAGATCTTCAACCAGAAACAGAAAAACCCATCCTTGGAGCCTCCAGATGTTTCGCAATACACCCGAAGGTATGGTCGAGTGAAAAATTGGCTAAATATATAATCAAACCCCGAAGGAAATAGGGAGTAAGAAATGCTCCGCCTTCCTCACTAACCTAAACAGGGCTGCTTTCACTGGGAACTGAGAGTATAGAAACTAAGGCGGGCAAAGGGGGTGAATAGATCCAGGCCGCGGCACAAACGGCCGAACCAGGCTGTGGCACGGAGATCAAAGCCGAGGAAAAACTGTGCCTGTGACAGCCCAGTCAATACAAGCTAACGCTCGCACCAAACCCAGACAAAGAAAGATAAATGGGGCAGCCATTTTCCCTGATCTCCTGGTCGGCACGCACAAATAGTGGGCGAGAGATTCCTCCAAGTGCCTCAGCAGTGGGCGCTCGTGTTACCCCAAAGAAAGGCAGAGTCAGGGGCCTTTGTGGGGGCCAAAAGCGGAATCTCCGGGTTGCCCCAGCACCCTGAAAAAGCCACGCACAAGGAGGGAGTGAGAGCCAATTCCAATGCTGGAACTTTTCTGTGCAGGCGGGGGTTTTATTCAGAGGGTGAGGTGGCTGGCCTGATATCCTGGTCAGCGCGCATGAAGAGTGGGCAAGAGATTCCTCCCAGCACCTCAGAAGTGGGCGCCCGTGTTATCCCACAGAGGGGCAGAGTCAGAGGCCTTTGTGTGGGCCAAAAGTGGAATCTCCAGGCCGCCCCAGCGCCCTGAAAAAGCTGCGCATGGGGAGGGAGCGAGAGCCAATTCCAATGCTGGAACTTTTCCGTGCGGGCGTGGGTTTCACTCAGAGGGTGAGGCGGCCAGCCTGATATCCTGGTCTGTGCACAGATAGTGAGCGAGAGATTCCTCCGAGTGCCTCGGCAGAGGGTGCCTGTGTTATCCCACAGAGGGGCAGAGTCAGGGGCCTTTGTGTGGGCCAAAAGCAGTATCTCGAGGCTGCCCCAGCGCCCTGAAAAAGCCAAGCACGGGGAGGGAGCAAGAGCCAATTCCAATGCTGGAACTTTTCCGTGCGGGCGGGGGTTTCACTCAGAGTGTGAGACTGCCGGCTTGATATCCTGGTCTGCACACAGATAGTGAGCGAAAGTTTCCTCAAAGCACCCCAGGAGTGGGCGCCCACCCGTGTTACTGGACAGAGTGGCAGAGCCAAAGGTCTTTGAGTGGGCAGAAGCCCCGCCTGATTATGCTAGCAGCTCTGACTGACTGAGCCTTACCCAGAGCCCTGTGCTGAGTGGGAATAGAGTGGGGAGTTGCCAGCTTTTTGAGCCTCTTACTATCCAGGCAGAGGCAGCAGCAACCCCATAGCTGGATTATTAGGCTACTAATTGAGAAAGGAAAGACTAGGAGAGAGGCTCCAGGAACATGGACTCTCTCACTGTCGGAACCTATAAATGCTAATGAGCCTCGACTGCCAACGAGACTGAAGCACAATACATGACATCGCCATAGAGACTTATCAACTGCAACTTCTACCTGAGCGTGCCAAAGGGGCAGAACCCGGGGTACAGAGTCACCAACCAGGAAGAGGGAGAGAAAAGAAAAAGCAAGAAGATAACCTCTCAAAATCAAGAATAATTCGCAGACTTTATAACCTATCCCATTTTATTATATTTGTTCATTTGTTTCTCTTATCTTCATTCTTGATTTTTTTTTCCTCCTCCAATTTGGTCGTTTAACTCTTGGCTGGTCTTCCTCTCTCCTCTCTTTGAACTACACTACCCATAAGTGTTATATCTCCCATTATCTTTTATTTCCTCTTCCTTTCTTTCTATGAGGGTTGCACTACAAAACCCTTAACTCTCTCTCTCTCTCCTCTTTTTTCTTCTTTTAGTGGTTCCCTCTTTTTTTCTCTCTCTCTCTCTTTCTTTTCTCCCTCTATATTAGTTTCTTCCTTTCTCCTTTATGTCTCCTCTCATTCAAACCTCAATAACAAACAAATTATCTTATCTGGGACTCAAACTTATGTTTGTGGCATTTTGGGGGTTTTTACTTCACCTTTTTAACTCACTAGCAGTGCTCCCATCCCTGGCTCTCCATTTTATTTAGTTCTTGTTCTGCTAAATACAATAGTAATTTTTTAATTTGGCCCGCATTTTCCTGTTTCCCTCTTATTCCTCTCATCATAACTCTTAGTCAAACAACACCTAAAAGCAAATCATTTTATTCTTGATGCAAATTTTTTCTTTATTTCTTTTTTTTGGGTCCATACCCACTTTTTTATTTCTTTTTTATTTTGCCCCTTTATTACTTCTCCCCAATTCAGGCCCTCCATTAAAGGCATTGTTTGTTCTATTTAGTACAATATAATTCACAGTTCACCACAAGATTTTCTCAAGAAAGGGGGGAGAGGAGAGGAGAGGAAAAAAGAAGGGGGGGAATAATATCCTTTTTTTAATTTTTATTTTATTTTTCTTTATTTAAATATTAAATTTTTTTAAAAAAACAATTCTTTTCAATTTTTTATTTTTAGTTTTTTAACTTTTTATTCTTTATTATATCTCATTAATACTATCAACAAAACCACCCTCAGATGCCATTAAGAAAGAAAAAATTGAATATCATGGATACAAAAGAAAAAGAGGTAACACAGATAGATGAGGAAAAATCTATGGAGAAAAAATTTAATATATTGGAAACCTTGGAGTTAAACGACAGAAAATTTAATATAGAAATTCTAAGAATACTCAGAGATATGCAAGAAAACACCGAAAGGCAATTTAGGGAGCTCAGAAAACAACTCAATGAACACAAAGAATATATTTCCAAGAAAATTGAAACTATAAAAACAAATCAAACAGAGATGAAAAACTCAATTCATGAGCTGAAAAATGAGGTAACAAGCTTAGCTAATAGAACAGGCCAGATAGCAGGTAGGATTAGTGAAACAGAAGACAAGCAACTTGAGGCACAACAGAGAGAAGAAGAAAAAGACTCAAAAATTAAAAAAAATGAGATAGCCCTACAGGAATTATCTGACTCCATCAAAAAGAATAACATAAGAATAATAGGTATATCAGAGTGAGAAGAGAGAAAATGAAAACGGAATGGAGAACATACTCAAACAAATAATAGATGAGAACTTCCCAAGCCTGTGGAAAAAACTAAAGCCTCAAATTCAAGAAGTATCAGGAGCCGATCCACTAGTGCTGGCTAACAAGGTCACAGCAGAAGATCCACAACTGCTGGTTGACAAAGTCACAGCAGAAGAAGACCAATGGCTGCTGGTTAATAAAGTCACCGCAGTGAAGACTAATAGCTGCGGGTTGACAAAGTCACCGCAAAGGAAAGGCACAACAATACTTCCCCCTTTGACCTTTTTGAATTAATCTGGCCTTATATCCCCCCTTTTCTGGGTGTGTGCTATCATTTATGGCACAGGGATAATAGTACCGTACTTTCCCTGTAGATTCATAGTAATATCTTTGGAAATGAGACAGAGGGTGTGAGTTCCACAGAAAAGCCTGTAAGCCCCTTGAACTGGGCTCATAGACATAAGAGGCTGGCTATGATATCCCTCATAAAGGGTTAAGTTAGTAGGAGAACTTCTTCTTATTAATCATGTTAGAAACAATAGATTGTGACTTATGAATAGGTAGGAAACAGTAACTATACACAGAGTACTTTTCAGCCTTCACTTAATTCATTGCTTTACCTCCCTGAGCCTTTTCATGTAGTAGAGTAAAGAAACTTTCCTTTCTTCTTGCATACCTGACCTGCAGGTGGTGGAACACTCTGAGAAAAATAGAGTTAGAACTTAACTAGAGTATGAATATAGTAATAAATAAAATTTGACTAGACAATAGCATTATAGGTAAGGTAGAGTTGTTATTTAGTACTGACCTTTTAGAAGTTTGTACCAACATTGTTATTGCTGTTCAAGTTATTGTATAACTGTACTTTGAATGACTTACCACTTGATTTATAGTTACCTAAAAAATGTAAGTAAGCATAGTGATACAAAAACAATGATTAATCAATGTATTCTGAATATCATGTGATTGTAACTTAGTGTGTGTGCATAAAAAGAAAGCTAGACCAGCATTTGGCAGAGATGCCTGGCAGTAAATGCTAACCAGAGAATAAAGAGAAAGAAAAGAATTCGGCTCTCTCACTCGATTTCGCCGTCTCCTCCTGTGGGACCCCTGAATTCCCCCCGGGGCTGGACCCCGGCAAAGAAGCAAACAGAATTCCGAGTTTTCTTAACCCCAACAATTCTACTCGAAGGCACATCATAATGAAATTGGCACAAACCAACTGCAAAGAAAAAATTCTCAAGGCAGCCAGGGAAAAGAAGAATACAACATATAAATGTAGGCCCATTAGATTATCATCCGATTTCTCAACAGAAACTTTACAAGCTAGAAGAGAGTGGACCCCAATATTTAAAGTCCTGAAAGAGAGGAAGTTTCAGCCATGCATACTATACTCATTAAAGCTATCCTTCAAGTATGAAGGAGAAATAAAAACATTCACAGATACAGAAAAGATGAGGAAATTTATCATCAGAAAACCCCCACTCCAGGAATTACTAAAGGGGGTTCTCCAATCAGATACAAAGAACAAAAAAAAAGCCACAAGTAAAAGCTCCAAGAAGAACACAATTAAACCAAATTTAAACTGTGACAACAACAAAAAGAAAGGGAGGGGAGAGGATGGAGATTTACAGTAGCAAAGGATGATGGAGTGCAAAAGTACTCACAAAATAGTGCACTACAATGAACAGGGTAGGAACCCTTTTCATTACTTAAAGGTAACCACCATTGAAAATTAATAACCACCACAGATGCACATGATTTAAAAAAGATAGCAACAGAGGAAAGATAAATAAATAAAAACAAAAGATAAAAAAATGAAAGAGAAGGATCAAACAAGACACAAAACTAACAGAAAGCAATCTATAAAATGGCAATAGGGAAGTCACAAGTGTCAATAATTACACTAAATGTAAACGGATTAAACTCACCAATAAAAAGGCACAGAGTAGCAGAATGGATTAAAAAAGAAAATCGAACTGTATGCTGCCTACAAGAAACTCATCTAAGTAACAAGGATAAAAACAAATTCAAAGTGAAAGGCTGGAAAACAATACTCCAAGCAAATAACATCCAAAAAAAAAGCAGGCATAGCAATACTCATATCTGATAATGCTGACTACAAGACAGCAAAAGTACTCAGAGACAAAAATGGCCATTTCCTAAAGGCTAAGGGGACACTGAATCAAGAAGACATAACAATTCTTAATATATATGCACCAAACCAAGAAGCACCAAAATATATAAGACAGCTATTTATTGACCTTAAAACAAAAACTGACAAAAATAAAATCATACTTGGAGACCTCAATACACCACTGATGGCTCTAGATTGGTCATCCAAACAGAGAATCAACAAAGATATAGTGGCTTTAAACAAAACACTAGAGCACCTGGATATGATAGAAATCTACAGGACATTTCATCCCAAAGGGACTGAGTATACATTTTTCTCCAGTGTACATGGATCATTCTCAAGAATTGACCATATTATGGGCCACAAAAACATCAGCAAATTCAGAAAAATTGAAGTTGTACCAAGCACATTTTCTGATCTGCAAAAAAGAGGAAAAAAATCCCACAAAAATGTGGAAACTAAACAACATACTTTTAAAAAATGAATGGGTCAAAGAAGAAATAAGTGCAGAGATCAAAAGATATATACAGACTAATGAAAATGACAATACGACATATCAGAATCTATGGGATGCAGCAAAAACAGTGATAAGAGGGAAGTTCATATCACTTCAAGCATATATAAACAAACAAGAGAGAGCCCAAGTGAACCACTTAACTTCACAGCTTAAGGAATTAGAAAAAGAAGAACAAAAATAACCCAAAACCAGCAGAAGAAAGGAGATAATAAAAATCAGAGCAGAAATAAATGAAATAGAGAACAGAAAAACTGTAGAAAAAATTAATAGAACAAGGAGCTGGTTCTTTGAAAAGATCAACAAAATTGACAAACCCTTGGCAAGACTTACCAAGGAAAAAAGAGAAAGAACTCATATAAACAAAATCCAAAATGAAAGAGGAGAAATCACCACGGACACCGTAGATATACAAAGAATTATTGTAGAATACTATGAAAAACTTTATGCCACTAAATTCAACAACCTAGAAGAAATGGATAAATTCCTAGAACAATACAACCTTCCTAGACTGAGTCAAGAAGCAGAAAGCCTAAACAGACCTATTAGTAGAGAAGAAATTTAAAAAACCATTAAAAACCTCCCCAAAAATAAAAGTCCAGGCCCTGACGGCTATACCAGCGAATTTTATCAAACATTCAAAGAAGGCTTGGTTCCTATTCTACTCAAAGTCTTCCAAAAAATTGAAGAAGAAGCAATACTTCCAAACACATTTTATGAGGCCAACATTACCCTCATACCAAAACCAGGCAAGGACGGCACCAAAAAAAGAAAACTACAGACCAATATCTCTAATGAATACAGATGCTAAAATACTAAACAAAATACTAGCAAATCAAATACAACAACATATTAAAAAAATAATACATCATGATCTAGTGGGATTCATCCCAGAATCTCAAGGATGGTTCAACATACGTAAAACGGTTAACGTAATACACCATATCAACAAAACAAAGAACAAAAACCACATGATCTTATCAATAGATGCAGAAAAGGCTTTTGATAAAATACAACACAATTTTATGTTTAAGACTCTGAACAAAATGGGTATAGAAGGAAAATATCTTAACATGATAAAGGCCATATATGATAAACCATCAGCCAACATCATATTAAATGGCAAGAAACTGAAGGCTTTCCCCCTTAAATCAGGAACAAAACAGGGTTGTCCACTCTTATTTCATGTGGTACTAGAGGTTCTAGCCAGAGCAATCAGACAAGACAAAGAAATAAAAGGCATCCATATCGGAAAAGAAGAAGTAAAGGTATCACTTTTTGAAAATGATATGAACCTATACATCAAAAACCCCAAAGAATCCACAAAAAGACTACTAGAAACAATAAGCAAATACAGTAAGGTCGCAGGATACAAAATTAACATACAGAAGTCAATAGCCTTTCTATATACCAACAATGAAAAGTTTGAGAATGAACTCAAAAGAATAATCCCCTTCACGATTGCAACAAAAAAAAATAAAATACCTAGGAATAAACATAACAAAGAAGGTAAAGAACTTATATAATGAAAACTATAAACCATTGTTAAGGGAAATCGAAAAAGATATATTGAGATGGAAGAATAAACCTTGTTCTTGGTTAAGAAGAATAAATATAATCAAGATGGCCATATTACCCAAAGCAATTTATAAATTTAATGCAATTCCCATCAAAATTTCTATGACATTTTTTAAAGAAATGGAGCAAAAAATCATCAGATTTATATGGAACTATAAAAAACCCCAAATATCCAAAGCAATCCTAAAGAAAAAGAATGAAGCTGGGGGCATTACAATACCTGACTTCAAACTATATTATAGGGCCATGACAATCAAAACAGCATGGTATTGGCAGAAAAATAGACACTCAGACCAATGGAACAGAATAGAAAACCCAGAAATAAAACCACATATATATAGTCAAATAATTTTTGATAAAGGGGCCAACAACACACAATGGAGAAAAGAAAGCCTCTTCAATAAATGGTGCTGGGAAAACTGGAAAGCCACATGCAAAAGAATGAAACTGGACTACAGTTTGTCCCCCTGTACTAAAATTAACTCAAAATGGATCAAAGATCTAAACATAAGACCTGAAACAATTAAGTACATAGAAGAAGACATAGGTACTAAACTCATGGACCTGGGTTTTAAAGAGCATTTTATGAATTTGACTCCACAGGCAAGAGAAGTGAAAGCAAAAATTAATGAATGGGACTACATCAGACTAAGAAGTTTTTGCTCAGCAAGAGAAACTGACAACTAAATAAACAGACAGCCAACTAAATGGGAAATGATATTTTCAAACAACAGCTCAGATAAGGGTCTAATATCCAAAATATACAAAGAACTCATAAAACTCAACAACAACGAAACAAACAATCCAATAAAAAAATGGCAAGAGGACATGAACAGACACTTCTCCCAGGAAGAAATACAAATGGCCAACAGATATATGAAAAGATGCTCATCTTCTTTAGCTATTAGAGAAATGCAAATCAAAACTGCAATGAGATACCACCTCACACCTGTTAAATTAGCTATTGTCAACAAGACAGGTAATAGCAAATGTTGGAGAGGCTGTGGAGAAAAAGGAACCCTCATACACTGTTGGTGGGAATGTAAAGTAGTACAACCATTATGGAAGAAAGTATGGTGGTTCCTCAAAAAACTGAAAATAGAACTACCTTCTGACCCAGCAATTCCTCTACTGGATATATGCCCCCTAAACTCAGAAACATTGATACATAAAGACACATGCAGCCCCATGTTCATTGCAGCATTGTTCACAGTGGCCAGGACATGGAAACAACCAATAAGCCCATCAATAGATGACTGGATAAAGAAGATGTGGCACATATACACTATGGAATACTACTCAGCCATAAGAAATGATGACATCGGATCATTTATAGCAAAATGGTGGGATTTTGATAACATTATACGAAGTGAAATAAGTAAATCAGAAAAAAACAGGAACTGCATTATTCCATATGTAGGTGGGACATAAAAGTGAGTCTAAGAGACATTGATAAGAGTGTGGTGGTTACAGGGGTGAGGGGAGAGGGAGAGGTAAAGGGGGAGGGGGAGGGACACAAAGAAAACTAGATAGAAGGTGACAGAGGACAATCTGACTTTGGGTGATGGGTATGCAACATCATTGAATGACGAGATAACCTGGACATGTTGTCTTTGAATATATGTATCCTGATTTATTGATGTCACCCCATTAAAAAAATAAAATTATTTAAAAAAAAAGAAATATTAAAAAAGAATCAGTCAGAGGTGACAAATACAATATCAGAAATGAAGACCACAATGGAAGGAATTAAAAGCAGGATGGATGAAGCTGAGAATAGAATCAGTGAGTTGGAGGACAAGATGAACAAAGGCACAAAAGCAGAGCAGAAAAAAGATAAGAGACTCAAAAAGTCTGAGGAAACTGAGAGAGCTCTGTGACAACATAAAGGAAAATAACATCCACATCATAGGGGTTCCTGAAGAAGAAGAGAAAAAACAAAGGATAGAAACTTTATTCAAAGAAATCATAGCAGAAAACTTCCCTAAATTGATGCAAGGAAGGGTCTCACAAGTTGAAGAAGCACAGAGAACTCCATTAAATAGAAACCAAAAAAGATCTACACCAAGACAAATCATAATTAAAATACCAAAGCTAAGCGATAAAGAGAAAATATTAAAAGCTGCTAGAGAAAAAAAGGCTATCACTTGCAAAGGAGCCCCCATAAGGATGACATACAACTTTTATGCAGAAACACTTGAGGCCAGAAGGGAATGGCAAGAAATATTCAAAGTAATGCAGAACAAGAGCCTACAACCAAGACTACTTTATCCAGCAAGGCTATCATTTAAAATCAAAGGAGAAATAAAAAGCTTCCCAGACAAAAAAAAAAAACCTCAAGGAATTCATTACATCCAAACCAGTGCTATAGGAAATGTTAAGGGGCCTGTTGTAAAAAGATCAAAGTGGGAAAAGAATATATCAAAAGAGGAATACAGCTTTAAAGAAAAAAATGGCAATAAACAACTACATATCAATAATAACTTTAAATATAAATGGATTAAATGATCCATTCAAAAGACATACGGTAGCTGCTTGCATAAGAAAACAAGACCCACACATATGCTGTCTGCAAGAGACACACCTTAAAACAAAAGATGCACATAGACTAAAGGTAAAAGGATGGAAAAAAATATTTTATGTAAATGGAAATGTAAAAAAAGCTAGGGTAGCAATATTTATATCAGACAAAATGGACTTTAAAACAAAGACTATATATAGTACGAGATAAATAAGGTCACTACATAATGATAAAGGGAGCAATCCAACAGGAAGATATAACCATCATAAATATCAATGCACCTAATATAGGAGCACCTAAATATATAAAGCAAACTTTGATGGATATGAAAGGTGATATCAACAGCAATACTATAATAGTAGGAGATTTCAATGTCCCACTAACATCACTAGATAGATCCTCAAGAAAGAAAATTAACAAAGAATCAGCATACTTAAAGGACACACTAGATCAACTTGATTTAATAGAACCTTTCACCCTAAGGCAGCAGAATATACATTCTTTTCAAGTGCTCATGGTACATTCTCTAAGATAGACCACATGGCCCTGGCCAGTTGGCTCAGCAGTAGAGCGTCGGCCTGGTGTGCAGGGGACCCGGGTTCGATTCCTGGCCAGGGCACATAGGAGAAGTGCCCATTTGCTTCTCTACCTCCCCCTCCTTCCTCTCTGTCTCTCTCTTCCCCTCCCGTAGCCAAGGCTCCATTGGAGCAAAGATGGCCCGGGCGCTGGGGATGGCTCCTTGGCCTTTGCCCCAGGTGCTAGAGTGGCTCTGGTCATGGCAGAGCGATGCCCCGGAGGGGCAGAGCATTGCCCCCTGGTGGGCAGAGCATCACCCCTGGTGGGCGTGCTGGAACTGTCTCTCCCCATTTCCAGCTGCAGAAAAATACAAAAAAAAAAAAAAAAAAAAAAAGATAGACCACATGTTAGAACAGAAAAGCAGTCTCAACAAATTTAAAAAGATTGAAATCATATCAAGCATTTTCTCTGATTACAATGGCATGAAACTAGGAATCAACCACAACAGAAAAACTGAAAAATACTCAAACACATGGAAACTAAATAGCATATTATTAAATAATGAATGGGTTAACAATAAAATCAAAGAAGAAATAAAAAATTCTTAGAAACAAATGATAATGAGCAAACAACAACTCAAAATTTATGGGACACAGCAAAAGCAGTACTGAGAAGGAAGTTCGTAGCACTACAGGCATTCCTTAAGAAACTTGAAAAAGCTCAAATAAACAACCTAATCCTTCAGTTAAAAGAACTAAAAAAAGAACAGCAAGTAAGGCCCAGAAGTAGTAGAAGGAAGGAAATAATAAAGATCAGAGCAGAAATAAATGACATAGAAGCTAAAGAAACAACACAGAGAATCAATAAAACTAAGAGCTGGTTCTTTTTTTTTTTTTTTGTATTTTTCTGAACCTGGAAACGGGGATAGACAGTCAAACAGACTACCGCATGCGCCCGACCGGGATCCACCCGGCACGCCCACCAGGGGGCAACGCTCTGCCCACCAGGGGGCGATGCTCTGCCCCTCCAGGGCATCACTCTGTTGTGACCAGAGCCACTCTACAGTCTGGGGCAGAGGCCAAGGAGCCATCCCCAGCGCCCGGGCCATCTTTGCTCCAATGGAGCCTTGGCTGCGGGAGGGGAAGGGAGAGACAGAGAGGAAGGAGAGGGGGAGGGGTGGAGAAGCAGACGGGTGCTTCTCCTGTGTGCCCTGGCCGGGAATTGAACCCGGGATTTCTGCACGCCAGGCCGATGCTCTACCCCTGAGCCAACCAGCCAGGGCCCCAAGAGCTGGTTTTTTGAAAGGGTAAACAAGATCAATGAACCTTTAACAAGACTCACCAGAAAAAGAAGAGGGAGAATTCAAATAAATAAAATTAGAAATGAGAGTGAAGAAATAACAACTGACACAACAGTAATACAAAATATTGTAAGAAAATACTATGAAGAACCGTATGCCAAAAAATTAAACAACCTAGGGAAAATGGACAAATTCCTTGAAACATATCATCTTCCAAAAATCAACCTGGAAGAATCAGAAAACCTAAACAGACCTATTACAACAAAAGAGATCGAAACAGTTATCAACAAGCTCCCAAAAAACAAAACTCCTGGGCCCAATGGCTTCACCGGTGAATTCTACCAAATATTCAAAGAAGAACTAACTCCTATCCTTCTCAAGCTATTTCAAAAAATTTAGGAGGTATGAACACTTCCAAGTATAATTCTGATTCCAAAACCAGGCAAAGACAACACAAAAAATGAAAATTATAGGCCAATATCCCTGATTAATTTAGATGCTAAAATCCTCAACAAAATATTAGCAAACCGGATCCAGCAACACATGAAAAAAATCATACATCATGATCAAGTGGGATTTATTCTGGGGAGGCAAGGATGGTACAACATTTGTAAATCAATTAATGTGATTCACCACATAAACAAAAGGAAGGAGAAAAACCACATGATAATTTCAATAGATGCAGAACAAGCATTTGATAAAATCCAGCACCCATTCATGATCAAAACTCTTAGCAATGTGAGAATACAGGGAACATACCTCAACATGATAAAGGCCATCTATGACAAATCCACAGCCAACATTATAATTAATGGACAAAAATTAAAAGCAATTCTTCTAAAATCAGGAACAAGGCAGGGGTGCCCTCTTTTACCACTCTTATTCAACATAGAACTGGAAGTCCTAGCTACAGCAATCAGACAAAAAGAAGAAATAAAAGGCATCCAAATTGGAAAAGTAGAAGTAAAACTATTATTATTTGCAGATGATATGATACTGTATATATTGTAGCAAACCCTAAAGTCTCAGTCAAAAAACTATTGGACCTAATAAACAAATTCAGCAAGGTGGCAGGATATAAAATTAATACACAGAAATCAGAGGCATTTTTATACACCAAAAATGAACTGTCAGAAAGAGAAATTAAGGAAACAATCACCTTCACTCTTGCAACAACAAAAAAAATAAAGTACCTAGGAATAAATTTAACCATGGAGGTTAAAGACTTGTACTCAAAAAATTATAAAACATTGATAAAATAAATCAAGGAAGATACAAATAAGTGGAGGCATATACTGTGCTCATGGTTAGAAAGAATAAACATAATTAAAATGTGTATATTACCCAAAGCAATTTATAAATTCAATGCAATACCAATTAAAATACCAATGACATACGTACTTTAAAGATATAAAACACATATTCCAAAAATTTATATGCAACCAAAAAATGAACATGAATAGCCTCAGCAATCTTGAAAGGGAAGAATAAAGTGGGGGGTATCACACTTCCTGATATCAAATTATACTACAAGGCCATTGTACTCAAAACAGCCTGGTACTGGCATAAGAACAGACATATAGATCAATGGAACAGAGCAGAGAACCTAGAAATAAACCCACATCTTTATGGACAACTGATATTTGAAAAAGGAGGTAGGAGCATACACTGGAGTAAAGACAGTCTCTTTAACAAATGGTGTTGGGAAAACTGGACAGCTACCTGCAAAAAAATGAAACTAGACCACCAAGTTACACAATGCACAAAAATAAACTCAAAATGGATAAAGGACTTAAATGTAAATCTGAAACCATAAGTATCCTAGAAGAAAACGTAGGCAGTAAGCTCAGCAATATCTATCGCAGCAATATCTTTGCTGAATTATCTCTAAGGCAAATGAAATAAAAGACAGGATAAACAAATGGGACTATATCAAACTAAAAAGTTTTGCACAGCTAAAGACAATAAGAACAGAATAAAAAGACAAACTACACAATGGGAGAACATAGTCGACAATACATCTGATAAGGGGTTAATAACCAAAATTTATAAAGAACTTATAAAACTCAATACCAGGAAGACAAAGAGTCCAATCAAAAAATGGGCACAAGAAATGAATAGACACTTCTCCAAAGAGGATATACAGATGGCCAATAGGCATATGAAAAAATGTTCAACATTACTAATCATTAGAGAAATGCAAATTAAAACCACAATGAGATATCACCTCACACCAGTCAGAATGGTGCTCATTGACAAAACAACACACGATAGGTGCTGGCGAGGATGTGGAGAAAGGGGAACCCTCCTGCACTGCTGGTGGGAATGCAGACTGGTGCAGCCACTGTGCAAATCATATGGAGATTCCTCAAAAAATTAGAAATGGAACTGCTCTTTGACCCAGCCATTCCACTTATAGGAATATATCCCAAGGACACCATATCACCGACTGAAAAAAATAATGCACCCCCATGTTTATGGCAAAACTGTTAACAATAGCAAAGATCTGGAAACAGCCCAAGTGTCCGTCAGTGGACGAGTGGATTAAAAAGCTGTGGTACATATATACTATGGAATACTATGGGGACATGAAAAAGAAGGAAATATTACCATTTGCAACAATATGGAGGGACCTGGAAACTACTATGTTGAGTGAAATAAGCCAGGCAGAGAAAAAAAAATATCATATGACCTCACTCATTTGAGAAATCCAAGGAATAATGAAAACTGAGGAATGAAATTGAGACAAAGGAGGGATCAAAGGGACCAGAGGGAAAGCAAACAGAGGTAAAGGGGCTGATAGGATGGGATAAACCTGAAGGGAAGGACGGAGGGAGCTGTGGGGATGGGGGCAGGGGAGATGTTGAGGGGAATAGGGGGAAGGGGAGAGTCATTCAGGGTGACCCTAGAATCTATATAAACACAATTAATTAAATAAAAAATGTTAAAAAAGTTGTAATGAAGAGAGTAGGTAGTCATAAAATCTATACTTAGTTGAGCTATGAATACTAACTACACAGTCATGATGATGAAGACAGCAAACGAAAAACTATGAATGTATTGGTATTGGGCAAATGGGTAGTACATTTATAGATAATGGATGCTAGAAGTGTAGTGAAAGAGAGCTAAATCTTTGTCTTTCATACTAAGGAGTCAAAAGATAATGGCTATAATTTTTTAAAATCAGGACATAGAAGTACAAGTATGCTATTTAGAAATATGAATATGAATGCCAACGAAAGAATTACAGAAAATGTTAAAAGCTCTTAGAAAGGAGGCATTTGTGGTGAAAGACTGAGATATAGACAGACATAGAAGAGAAATAGATCAATAGATAGATAGATAGATAGATGATAGATAGATGATAAAATGATTAAGCCTTCTAGAATTATTTAACCCTACATTATTTGCATTTGCATGTATATCTTTGAAAAAATTAAAACTAAATTTAAGACATAAGGAAACTGAAAGGCAATAATTAGAAAAAGAAAATTATTATAACAAATATTACCAGAAGCTAATATCCTTAAAATATAAATTATATTTTAATTTAATTAAAAAAATCAGTAACACTTCAGTGGGGCATAAAATGACCAGATGAGAGATAATTTATAGGATAAGAGATGCCAAGAAGTATAATACTTTTTAGTAATATGAATTAAAGCCTTAATAAGATATTTTTGCCTATCAAAGTGGAAAATATTAACAAAGCAGTATTATTCAAGCTTGGCATAGATGCCCTTCCATGGGCTTCTTTATTAGATCTATGAAATGATTCAGTCTTTCCCCAAAGGCATTTACCAATATGTATAGAGAACTTTAAAAATTATTATATTACTTAACTAGTAATTCAATTTCTAGGAATCTTTCCAGAGGAAAGAAAATCAGAATTGTAAATAAAGTTTTATGTGTTGGGAAATTGAAAACAATCTAAATGTTTATAATTATGCTTGTTATGTGTGTTTCTTAGTCTGGCTGCTGGTTATATGAATGTTTTCACTTTATGAACATTTATTGAAATGTAGAATAATAATTTGTTCACTGTTTTGTATTTATATATGTTATATGCAATAAAGTGTAAGAGTAAAAAGAAAATGGTTAAACACTTAAAGACCATATTTTTAAGAAATTAATAAAGTAAAATGTTTGCATTATAAGTGAAAAAGCAGAAGTATGGCATTACACAATTAAAAAACAAATAGTATAAAAGTAAATATAGAATATGTTATAGAATTTGTTTTATAAAAGTGTATTATTTTTATTTTTAATGTCATCTAAAGTAATAATATTGAAAATAATATTTGTGTAGCAAGTTTTGGCAAAAAAGTTTTGAAATTTATAATCTATTTCTTTTTCTTATCAAAGACATCTCCTGTTCCAGTCATTATATAACTAGCTTTTTTTTTTTTTTTTTTTTTTTTTTTTTTTTTTTTTTTCATTTTTCTGAAGCTGGAAACAGGGAGAGACAGTCAGACAGACTCCCGCATGCGCCCGACCGGGATCCACCCGGCACGCCCACCATGGGGCGGCGCTCTGCCCACCAGGGGGCGATGCTCTGCCCATCCTGGGCGTCGCCATATTGCGACCAGAGCCACTCTAGCGCCTGGGGCAGAGGCCGAGGAGCCATCCCCAGCGCCCGGGCCATCTTTGCTCCAATGGAGCCTTGGCTGCGGGAGGGGAAGAGAGAGACAGAGAGGAAAGCGCGGCGGAGGGGTGGAGAAGCAAATGGGCGCTTCTCCTGTGTGCCCTGGCCGGGAATCGAACCCGGGTCCTCCGCACGCTAGGCCGACGCTCTACCGCTGAGCCAACCGGCCAGGGCTATATAACTAGCTTAATACATTTTCCCTCCTTAGCTGTTTATTTTCGGGAATGGTCTTTAATTGCTCTTCTAAACATATTAATTCTTTCAATGAGAATATAAGAGAGTTCAGCAATGTTACTAAATCACCAAAAAAAGGTCATTAGCAATTATCTATGTCAGAAAAACAGCAGTGGAAAATATAGTGAAAACCAGATGCAAGTCACAGAGTAAGAAACTAAAACTTAAAAGAATAACAACCAAATATGTCTAGAAATAAACAAAAAATTTGCAATACTTCTATTAACACATTTTTAAAATTTTATTTAGAAAATTAAATTTATGGGGTAACATCGATTAATAAGAGTACATAGGTTGCAGGTAAATATTTCTATGGCATTTGAACTGTTGTGTGCCCATCATCTAATGTGAAATCATTTTCTGTCACTGTATATTTTTTTCTCCTTACTCCATTCCCTTCACCCCCTCCACCATAACTCTCTCCCCATTGGTGACCACTTCACTTTGTGTGTGTGTGTGTGTGTGTGTGTGTGTGTGTGTGTGTATGTGTGTGTGACAGAAACACAGAGAGAGAGGACAAATAGGGACAGATAGGGACAGACAGGAAGGAGAGAGATGAGAAGCATCAATTTTTTGTTGCAGCATCTGAGTTGCTCATTTGCTTTCTCATATGTGCCTTGACTTGGGGGCTACAGCAGAGCTAGTGACCCCTTCTTCAAGCCAGCAACCTTGGGCTTCAAGCCAGTGACCTTGGGGTTCAAGCCAGTGACCATGGGATCATGTCTATGACCCCGCGCTCAAGCTGGTGAGCCTGCACTCAAGCCATATGAGTTTGCGCTCAACCAACAACCTCGGGGTTTCAAACCAGGGTCCTCTGCATCCCAATCCAATGCTTTATCCACTATGCCACTGCTCGGTCAGGCTAAACTGTTGATTATGTTGTATACCCAACACCCAAAGTCAAATCATATTCCATCACCATATATTTGTCCCTCTTTACACTTTGCCCCCACATCCTTGTCCATCTGGTAACCACTTCATTATTACCTGTATCCATGAGTCTCATTTTTATATTCCACCTATGTGTGAAATCATATAGTTCTTAGCTTTTTCTGATTTATTTATTTCATTTAGTATAATGTTTTCAAGGTCTATTTGTGTTGTTGTTAACGGCAATATTAAAATATTTTAAAACTTCCAGAAAACATATAACAATATCAATTTATCTCAAATCACTGTATACGTTCAATACAATCAAATCTCAGCAGGATTTGTATACTTGTTTATGAAACCTACAAACTAATTCTAAAATGTATATGAATGTGAAGGTCTGAGTCAGGTTTTTTTGGGAAAAGACAAGAAAGGGGGTGACATGCTACAAAAGTGTGATTATTAAAACACTGGTCTTCGCACAGCAACTGTCAAATAGGCATACTGAGCTGACTAGAGAGCTCAGAATCAGGTTGTATTTATATATGGCAACTTGATAAAGATGATATTACATATGTTTTAAAAATAAAAATGAATAATTAGTTCACAGTATGGGAAAAAAGTTAAGTTAGATCCCTATCTCACACCATATATTACTCCAAATGAATTGTAGTTCTAAATTTGACTCTTGCAATATCTAAATCTGGCTATGATTTAAAAGCTAGAATATACAACAACTTCCTATAAAACAGCAAAAGAAAGATGAAATACCCAAAGAATACCAGGCAAAGAACATGAGAAAATATTCAGCCTCACTAGTAATCAGATAAATGTACTTCAACTAACAAGATACCTTTAAACCATATTAGAATGGAAAAAGAAAGGACTTTTAAATTATCTACTATAGGGAAATACATAGAGAACAAAAACCTTCACCTCTGATGGGAGGTCAAACTAGAGCAAGGTTTCTGGTGATAGATCTGATAGCACTTAATGAAATTAAGTATGTGTATAGTCTATAACTTATTTCATTCCTGGATATGTAGCCCTGAGAAATTGTCACCGAGCTTCAAGAAGAACAAAGGATGTGATTCCAAGAAGTTGGAAGCTAACCAGATTTCCTACCCAGACATGTTGATGATGAACACCTTGTGATTTTGAATAGGACAGAACAGTGCAACAGTCACTAGGTAAGGGAACCAGGAGAGTAAAGTAAACTTGAATGAAATTTATAGCACTATGTCATATATACAACATCTAATAAAACATACACAAAACAACATTAATTATTTGACGAAGATATACTGATTTACCATACAAAGGGGGACTAACAGGACAATAAGTATACTGCAGTCATTTATGCATGTGGGGATTGGTATTAGAAATGAGAGTGGAATGAAGAGGAAAAATCAGTAGAAAACAACAGGGGCTTTGTAAATGACAAAAGCCAATGACTCAGTATTATAATCAATTCAGTTCTTCAAACCTGATTCTGTATTATAAAAATAAGTATACATTTAAAATTTTTTTTTTTGTATTTTTCTGAAGCTGGAAATGGGGAGACAGTCAGACAGACTCCTGCATGCGCCCAACTGGGATCCACCCGGCACGCCCACCAGGAGGCGATGCTCTGCCCATTCTGGGCGTCGCTCTGCCGCGACCAGAGCCACTCTAGCGCCTGGGGCAGAGGCCAAGGAGCCATCCCCAGCACCCCGGCCATCTTTTGCTCCAATGGAGCCTTGGCTGCGGGAGGGGAAGAAAGAGACAGAGAAGAAGGAGAGGGGGAGGGGTGGAGAAGCAGATGGGCGCTTCTCCTGTGTGCCCTGGCCGGGAATCGAACCCGGGACTTCCACACACCAGGCCGACGCTCTACCACTGAGCCAACCGGCTAGGGCTACATTTAAAATTTTAATTTATATTTTTAACAAGCACAAAAAGCTATTCTTAAACACAAGAGCTATAGGCTACATTTTGACAAATACTGATCAAGTCTGAAATTCTAGAATCCCAAAACCCTGAGTTCTTTGTGATTTCTCCTATAAAGAAGTCACCTGTATAATTATGGGAATGTGGTTGAGAAAGGTGCTAAGATTGTGAGGGAATTTTCATATACAGTGTGTTCGTAAAGTCATGGTGCACTTTTGACCGGTCACAGGAAAGCAACAAAAGACGATAGATATGTGAAATCTGCACCAAATAAAAGGAAAACCCTCCCAGTTTCTGAAAGATGATGTGGCAGCATGTGCGCATGCGCAGATGATGACGTAACACCATGTATACAGTGGAGCAGCCCACAGCCATGCCAGTCGAGATGTGGATGGTACAGAGTAAAGTTCAGTGTGTTCTGTGGCTCGCTAAATTCAAATCCATGACCAAAGTGCAATGTGAATATCGGCACATTTATAATGAAGCGCCACCATATAGGAAAAATATTACTCGGTGGGATAAGCAGTTGATGGAAATCGGCAGTTTGGTGGAGAAACCCCGTTCTGGTAGGCCATCAGTCAGTGATGAATCTTTAGAGGCTATATCGGATAGCTACCTAAGGAGCCCTAAAAAATCTGTGCATGAGCCCACATCGAACTGCACTAGGTATGAAACTGGAAGAGTTTTCCTTTTTTTGGTGCAGATTTCACATTTCTATCGTCTTTTGTTGCTTTCCTGTGACCGGTCAAAAGTGCACCATGACTTTACAGACACACTGTATAATTCCAAAATGATTAATTCAAACTTCATGATATATTAAGGACTAGAATTTTTATATAAATGGAGGTTGTTTATAATAGTAACAATGACAGCTATAGCTTATTGAGCCCTCTAAAATGCCAAACAATTACTAAACATATATATGGTAGTTCTTTACATATCAGGTTTACCCTGCTTCTTCTTTTTTTAATTTTGTTAATTTATTTTGTTCATTAGAGTCTACATAGAAATAAAATACATAATATAATACTTGTCTTTCTCTGACTGGCTTATTTCACTTAGTGCTATAATTTCCAGGTCCACCCACACTTCTTAAACAGTTCTACTTGTCTTAAATAAGTCATAATAAAAATGTGTTTATTTTTAAAACTAATGAATTAGATAGTTATATGTGTATAATGATGATAATCACCTTTTATTCTACAGCTCTAGATATTACCTGATTTAATCCCTGTAAGAACAATGAAATATTCCAGTTTTGTTACTGGTTATGCAACCTTGAGAAAGTTCTTTAATCCCTTTTTATTTCAGTTCTCTATCTTTAAAATGGAAATAATAAAAGGACTTAACCTCATAGAGCTACCATTAAAATTAAATAAATGAGTATAAATCACTTCAAAATAAAACAGGCATATAATAGTTGCTAATAAGCAGTTTTTATATTGTTTTTAATACATGTTTTAGAATAAGTTACTACAATTTAGAAAAAGTAAGGGGAGCTGGGTGTGCAGCCTTAAGGTTCTGGATCTCAGTACAATGTGGAGTAGCTATGTCCTTACACCAGTGGTTCTCAAACTTTTTGAAGTCGGGGAGCATTTAAAATCCTACAAATAATTGTAGACACACTATATACAAATTTCTGAGAACTATGTTATAATAATTAAGTCAAATATTAAAGAAAATAATATAAAGTTCAAGTGTGCTTTTATGGTAAACAAAATAAATATGACAAAATTACATTTATTCTGGTACTAAAAACATTTTTATGTTACATTTTTTGAGTTATGTTTTTCAGAATTTGTAAAAAAAAGGGGGGGGTTAAAAATAATAAAACAACAAAAAGTTATCTTTTTATATATATATAGATACATTCTTTGTAAGATTTAGTAAATTCAGCAGGTCCCGGCAGGAATGTGTTTTTTCATTTTTGTGTTTATAAGAAACATGAGCCTGATGTATCCTAGTGATTTCTTCAATGTTTAAGCATATATTTCAAAGGCAAACTCTCATTTCTTCATCAATACATTGAAGAATTCCTCTCTTTTTACTCTTAATTGTGTTGAGTGCAGAAAACTCCCACCATACATATCATTTTAACTTTATACCAAACAAAGGATAGAAGAAACTTGCCTCCAGTCTTTCCGGGGAACATGGGGGGTAGTGTAAACAATCCAGCACCACAGTTTTACAGCCTTTTGCAACCTAATCAGGCAAGTGAGTTGGGGGTTGGGCAGACTGTCAGCTTATAGCCAATTCCTCACACTTCTGCCCCCAAAAAATTTAAACTCCAAAAACCCTGTTGGTTTTTTGGTCCCCAACAGGCACATAGTACTTTGGAATACCATAGGGAGCACCTGGAAATCTTCTAGGGTGCACCAGTGCACCCTGGCACACACTTTGAGAACTACTGCCTTACACAGTGGTAAAGTCGCTTATGTTGCATTAGTAGATAGTACGAGTGGCAGATTGTATTTTCCAAAGATGGCCACACAAATAACTTCAACCCATATCCTTTTACTTGAATGGACAAAATAATTTAACAAACAAAATAGAAACAACTCATAGATACAGAGAACAGACTGAGAGTTATCAGATGGGCTGGAGTTGAAGAGGCTCAGTAAAAAAGGTGAACATACTAGGCAAAATAAAAAACAAAACTGAAAAAAGATGGTGACTGAGTAGGCAGACATTCCAACTGCCACCTCACAGGACCAAATTGAATTACAACTTAATTTAAGAACAATCATTTTGAAAAACCAACTTTGGACTAAACAAAGAGGACTATATAACCAAGGATCACAGAAGAAGCCACACCGAGACTGGTAGGAAGAGCGAAGATGTGAAAAGGGCTGCCATGTTCCCAGGAGCGAGGGGTGACAGAGGGTCTGGAGGGACTCTCACTGTGGGAGGGTCGCCCTAAGAGGAATGGGTGCTCAGCCCCAGGCCTGGAGCCCCAGCCCAAAGCCCCAGAACCTAGAAGAGGTGTCCAGACAGAATTTGGTGGTGAAAAGAGCTGGGTTTCTGTCTGCAAGAAAGAGACAGCTTTCTGAGACTCAGACTCCATTTTAAAGAGCACACACAGAAAATCTCATTCACAGCCACTTACCCAGGGCTCCGGGGGAGGGAGAGATGAGAGGACTGGAGTTGCATGAGGAGAATGTAAAGTTGGAGGCCCAGGGAGAGACAGGGTGGGGGGTGGTAACCATAAACCCTGTGTGGAGCATCCCCTCAGAGTGGCATCTGCCTGGGGAAAAGCAAATACTCTGCCCCTGGGAGTCTTTCCTGCTCCAGTAAGGGCAAAGGGTCATTTAAGAGGCCAGAAAGCAGGGGACATGTCAGTGACTTGGTTTTCTGGTGCTGAGGCTGGAGCTACACCCCCACATTCTCCCAAGTCTATTACTGGTGCTTCCACCTCACAGGAGACTCAGTTGAAACTGTGGGCAGGCAGACCACAGCTCTGGGTCTCAGAGTCCACACTTACTGGACTCCTGGGGCCACAACCTACTGAGGTCTGTGAAAAAACTCTGGACAGACTAAAACCTGGGCCAAGGGGCAGAGCCACACCCACCACCATTCCTAATCCCTGAATTTCTAGAGGCTCTAGACTCTAGAGACCAATAAGCAGCCAGCAAACAAAGGCTGCAGAAGGAAGGACTCAAGGAACCTTGGCCTTTTAAGCAAAATTTTCTCCAGGCCCAGAGTGGGTAAAAGCTAGCCTAGATGTGTAGCTGGTATTTACATGTGCCCAGCAGAGGCAGTCACAAACTCTGGATTACTTGTAGTTCCAAAAAGGTTTTTGGTGGCCAGTCATTGGTAGTATCTGCCACTGGTCTGTGCCAGTTTTCTGCCAGGGAGGCACAGGGCTGGCACATCCAGTGGCCAGCTACAGAGAGCACTGGTTCAGGAGCTAATAACCCTTGCTAGAGTGGTATCCTAATGAAGGGCTCCTCACACCTGGCCCTGCTGAGGTGAGTTCTGCTCTCTGTGATCAGCACTTGCACAGCAGCTCAAGAGCATTGCATAAGGTGGAGCTACACAGTCAGCTGGCCTGGGTGCTGGAAATGCTACCCTGCTGGGATAGACTCCAAAGCGGGAAAGGAGAGAGGCTTGGAGCATAGACATTCAAAGTTTGGGTCCCTGTGAGCCTATTGTTGGGTCTGGGCATAGACACTTTCTGGGGGGCACAGTCAGACCTAGGAGAGGATTCTCAGTCTTTCTCCCTGAGACCAGGGTCTCATCAACTGTAAGAATTTCTGCAGAGAAAACTGTCAGCCCCACTCGATCTGAACCTGATGCTCACCTTGGGGAGAAACAAAATTTGAATGCTTAGCAGTGGCCAAGATATTAGGCTCTGGAGTAGGGGCCACAATCCCTGTACTAAGATATTGCCCATGAGACCCCTGAAGTAGGGAGACCCACTAACATATTCTCAAACTCAGCTGCCCTAATCCAACATGCTTGCAAACCATACAGGGATTGGTTGGGTGAAGCCAGTCTGGGTTCACACTACAATCTTTCTACAGAAGACTCTGGGAAGACTTGCAAGAGGAAGTAGAGCAGCTGAAAAGTGGAAGTAAATCTTACAGAGAATGGACCTTTTATAGAGCTGCTGTCAGCACTAAGCAGGAGGAAGCTGATCCTTATAAAAAGGTGGGTCCCTCCCACACTACCCAGGCATAAAAAATTCAGACACAAACACCCAAAAAAGCAGTACCTGCAGTCAAGTAGCCCACAGCAGGTTACAAACAGCAGTTTATGCCAACCTAAGAAAATCTAGAACCAACACAACTGGTAGCTGGTGGCAGACAGCACCAACCCTAGACTCAGCTAGCTACAGAAACAACATGCCCAAAGGAGAAACCTATACACAGACAAAATGGAAAGACAAAGAAATGTGACCCAAATAAATCAGCGAGAGAAATCTCCAGAAAAATAACTGAATGAGATGGAAGTAACCAAACTACCAGATGCAGAGTTTAAAACAATAATTTTTAGGATGCTTAAGGGTCTTAGAGCAACAATGGATGGACACAATGAGCACCTAAATAAAAAGATAGCAAGCATCAAAAAGGACATTGAAATCATAAAAATGAACCAGTCAGAAATGACAAATACAATATCAGAAATGAAGACTATACTAGAAGGAATTAACAGTAGGCAGGATGAAGCAGAGGATCAAATTAGCAATTTAGAGGAAAAGATAAATGAAAGTACAGAAGCAGAGCAGCAAAAATAAAAGAGGCTCAAAAAGTCTGAGGAAACTCTTAGAGAGCTCTGTGACAATATGAAGACAACAATCCACATTATAGGGCTTCCTGAGGTGAAGATAACGAACAAGGGATAGAGAACCTGTTTCAAAAAATCATAGCTGAAAACTTCCCTAAATTGATGAAAGAAAAAATCACACAAGTTCAAGAAACACAGAGAGTTCCATTGAAGAGGAATCCAACATGGCCTATACCAAGACACATCATAATTAAAGTGCCAAAGTTAAGAGACAAACAAAGAATACTAAAAGCTGCAGGAGAAAGACAGTTACTTAGCTACAGAGGAGCCCCCATAAGGATGACATCCAACTTCTCAAAAGAAACACTTGAGGCCAAAAGAGATTTGCAAGAAATATTCAAAGTGATGCAAAGCAAGAATCTACAACCAAGACTTCTTTATCCAGCAAGGCTATTGTTTAAAATTGAAGAAAAAATAAAAAGCTTCCCAGAAAAAAATAAAACTCAAGGAATTCATTACAATTAAATTAGTACTGCAGAAAAGGTTAAGCGACCTGCTGTAAAAAGAGCAAAGAAAAAAATCTAGAAAATGAGGACTGTAGATTTAAAGAATAAAATGGCAATAAACAAGTACATATCAATAATAACCTTAACTGTAAATGAATTAAATGCTCCAATCAAAAGACATAGGGTAGCTGCATATATAAGAAAACAGGACTCAAACATATTCTGTCTACAAGAGACCAACCTCAGAACAAAAAATACACATAGACTGAAAGTGAAGGAATAGAAAAAAGTATTTCATGCAAATGGAAATTTAAAGAAAAAGCTGAGATAGCAATACTTATATCTTACAAAACTGACTTTATTTATTTATTTATTTTTTATAATTTTATTTTTTAATGGGGCAACATCAATAAATCAGGATACATATATTCAAAGATAACATGTCCAGGTTATCTTGTCATTCAATTATGTTGCATACCCATCACCCAAAGTCAGATTGTCCTCTGTCACCTTCTATCTAGTTTTCTTTGTGCCCCTCCCCCTCCCGCTTTTCCTCTCCCTCTCCCCCCTCCCCCCGTAACCACCACACTCTTATCAATGTCTCTTAGTCTCACTATTATGTCCCACCTACGTATGGAATAATGCAGTTCCTGGTTTTTTCTGATTTACTTATTTCACTTCGTATAATGTTATCAAGATCCCACCATTTTGTTGTAAATGACCTGATGTCATCATTTTTTATGGCTGAGTAGTATTCCATAGTGTATATGTGCCACATCTTCTTTATCCAGTCATCTATCGATGGACTTACAAAACTGACTTTAAAACAAAGTCTATAGTAAGGAATAAAAGAGGTCACTACACAATAATAAAAGGAGCAATGCAACTGGAGGATATAACCATTTTAAATATCTATGCACCTAATATAGGAGCACCTAAATATATAAAGCAGATTTTGTTGGACATAAAGGGTGAGAACAACAGCAATACTATAACAGTAGGAGAGTTTAATACCCCACTAACAGTAATGGATAGATCTTCCAGACAGAAAGTTAACAAAGAAACAGTGGCTTTAAATGACACTCTAGATTAACTAGATTTAATAAATATCTTCAGAACCTTTCACCTTAAAGCCATAGAATATATTTATACATTCTTTTCAAGTGCTCATGGTACATTCTCTAGGATAGACCATGTGTTAGGTCAAAAAATGAGTCTCAATAAATTTAAGAAGACTAAAATCATATCAAATGTCCTCTCTGATCACAGTGGCAGAAAACTAGAAGTCAACTACAATAGAAAAACTGAAAACATTAAAACACTTGGAGGCTAAATAGCATGTTATTAAATAACAAATGGGTTAACAATGACATAAAGGAAGAAATAAAAAAATTCCATGAAACAAATGAAAATGAACATACAACAACTCAAAATTTATAGGACACAGTAAAAGCAGTTCTGAGAGGGAAGTTCATAGCATTATAGGCATACCTTAAGAAGCAAGAAAAAGCTCAGATAACATAACAGTGCATCTAAAAGAACTAGAAAAAGAACAATAAATAATGCCCAGAGGAAGTACAAGTAAGGAAATAATAAAGATCAGAGCAGGAATAAAGGATAGAGAGTCTAAAAAAAAAAACAATACAGAAGATCAATGAACACAAGAGCTGGTTCTTTGAAAACATAACCAAGATCGATGAACCATTAACCAGACTCATCAAGAAAAAAAGAGAGAGGGCTCAAATAAATAAAATGAGAAATGAAAGTGGAAAAGTAACAACTGACACCAGAGAAATACAAAAGATTGTAAGAAAATATTATGAAGATGTGTATGCCAAAAAATTGGACAACCTAGGCAAAATGGATAAATTCTGAGAAACATAATCTTCCAAAACTCAATCTGAAAGAATTAGAAAATCTAAACAGACCAATTACAACAAATGAAATTGAAACAGTTGTCAAAAAACTCCCAGGAAACAAAATTCCTGGACCGAATGGCTTCACAAGTGAATTGTACCAAATATTCAAAGAACTAACACCTATACTTCTCAAGCTATTTCAAAAAATTCAAGAGGAGTGAAGACTTCCAAGCTCCTTTTATGAGGCAAGCATAATTCTCATTCCAAAACCTGGTAAAGACACTACAAAGAAGGAAAACTATAATCCAATATCCCTGATGAACTTAGATGCTAAAATTCTCAACAAAATATTAGCAAACCAGATCCAACAATACATGAGAAAAATCATACATCATGATCAAGTGGGGTTTATTCTAGGGTGGCAAGGCTGGTATAATATTTGCAAATCAATCAATGTGATTCATCACATAAACAAAAGAAAGGATAAAAATTAATGATAATATAAATAGATGCAGAAAAAAAATTTGATAAAATACAACACTCATTTATGATCAAAATTCTCAGCAAAGAGGGAATTCAGGGAACATACCTCAACATGATAAAGGCCATCTATGACAAACCCACAGACAACATCATACTCAATTGGCAAAAATTAAAAGCAATCCCCTTAAGATGATGAACAAGGCAAGGGTGACTCCTTTTACCGCTCTTATTCAACATAGTTCTGGAAAGCCTAGCCACAGGAATCAGACAAAAAGAAGAAATAAAATATATCCAAACTGAAAAAGAAGAAGTAAAAGTATCATTATTTGTTGATGACATGACATTGTACACTGAAAACCTTAAAGTCTCAGGCAAAAAACTTCTAGAACTGATAAATTAATTCAGCAAGGTGGAAGGATATAAAATTAATATTCAGAAATCAGTGACATTTTTATACACCAACAATAAACTGCCTGAAAGAGAAATTAAGGAAATAATCACCTCTATTGCAACAAAAAATATAAAGTACCTAGGAGTAAATTTAACCAAGGAGGTAAAAGACTTGTATTTGGAAAATTATAAAACATTGATAAAAGAAATCAAGGAAGATACAAACTAGTGGAAGCATATATCATGTTCATGAATAGAAAGAATAAACATCATTGAAATGTCTATATTACCCAAAGCAATCTATAAATTCAATGCAATTCCTATTAAAATACCAATGATATACTTCAAAAATATAGAACAAATATTCCAAATATTTATATGGAACCAAAAAAGAACACAAATAGCCCCAGCAATCTTAAAAAAAAAGAATAAAGTGGGTGGTACCACACTTCCTGATACCAAGTTATACTACAAGACTATTGTACTCAAAATAGCTTGGTACTGGCTTATGAACAGGCATACAGATCAAGGAAACAGAACAGCAGACCCAGAAATAAACCCACACCTTTATGGTCAATTGCTATTTGACAAAGGAGGTAAGAGCATAAATGGAGTAAAGACAAGTCAAAAAAAAGGAAAACTCATAGAACTCATAGAAGACAATAGTACGGTAATTGTCAGAGGGAAAGGGGGGTAGGAGGAAATAGAGGAGGGTATAGAAGGATAAATGGTGATTAGAGAAGCCTTGACTTGAGGTGGTGAACACAATATAAAGTTGATGTATTATAGAATTGGACACCTGAAACCTATGTAATTTTATTAATCAGTGTCACCCTCATAAATTAAATAATGAATGAATGAATGAATTAATTAATTAATTAGAATGTGGGTTAGCCTTCACCCAACATAGAGTTTATTTTTGTCCCAGCTCTGTGACTGCTTTGATTGATAGAATATGGCTGAAGTGACACTTTGCCAGTTTAGGTTTTACCCTTAATGGCCTCACACCTCATCCTTTCTGTGTCTTGGCACTCTTGCTCTTGAAATGCTCCATCTTGGAACCAACAGCTTGCTATAAGAAGTCCAAGTCTAATGAGAGGCTATATGTAAATGCTTTGGTTGTTAGCCTGCTGAGTTCCCTGCCAAGATACAACATCTACTGCCAGACAGGTAAGAGCCCATTTTGTACATCTTCCTCACCCCCGTGCAACTCCCTGATACCTGCAGCCCAATATAACATCACATGAAGCAGAAAAACCAGTCAACTCAAAGAATTATGAGAAATAATAGAAAGGTTGTTTTAACTCACTAAATTGTGGAGTTGTCTATTATGTAGCCATATTATGTGTCTACATTGTTGAAAGAGAATTTCAGGGCTGGACCTGGATCCAATGATTTAAAGCATTGTTATTTGGGAAAATGCTTTCTAGATTCTAAGCTATTGCCATATAAGTCTGTTTTAGGTATTTGTAACTTTGGGATCAATATATCAAAATTTGTCCAGAAGTTGGTGAACTACTTGATTTTGGTGAAAAAGCCAAGAATAGGAATTAGACATGGTTTATTACTGGAGTTCAATACTGTCGGTTTTTGTTCTGTGTTGAACTTCTTCCTCTCTTCCCCTCCTTAATATTTTGAATGTCTTCTGCCACATATATCTCTCTGACCCAACTAATCTTACTTAGTTCTACCCTCCAGACTTTTCCTTCTCTGATCAGAAACACCAAAATGTATTTTCAGTGAATTTGACACAATTTAATGAAGGATGAGTAATGAAATGTTAGTGACTGACATTAGCATCTTGTTCTTATTTACAACTCCCTTCAGAGATGTTTGTATTTCAGTGAGGATCACAAACTCGGTTCAAAGTAATGAACGTTAATGGTGAAAATGAATGGAATACTTTTTAGGCTGAAGTCTTGATCACCATCTGCACCTAGGACATCTATGCAGACATTGTAAGGTTGATTTTAGAAAAATAATCCACATGATGTTAATTTAGCGTCAAGTGTAAACATTTTTTTTTTCATTTGAAATGGTACACTTTAGTTTATTCAGTTATATAAATCCATAAATGAGGCACATATACTTGAATTTCTTTAAGAATGAGCACATTTCACACAGTATGTTTATTGGCAGGGACCCAGCTTCACACACTGATTTATATAATGCCGTTTGAATTAAGACAGAAGATCTGGAGCAATCCCTTAAATTTTCTCTATAAAAAAAATATAAATGGCTTCCCAAAGAATAGGCCTAAGTGCCTATTTTCTGTCGTTGACTGCTGTTACTCAGCTATTATATTAATGTGGCTACACAGGTTCTCAATAGCAAGTAGCTATACATTATTAAATTCATAAATGAGGGCTCTATTTATCATTTCATGTGAAATTAATCCCTTATTACCTTAAATTAAAGGTAGCTCTGCCAGCATCAGAACTGTTTCCCTAAAAATATTATCTAAGACAGGTTATTAAATATCAGCCAGAGAATGAAAATATCTGAATTCTGCATATACTTATGAAATTCCAGGACATTATCTTCTATATAATGAGTATCATAAACTAAGCAGCCTGCTGCTTAAAGTTAAAATATGAGTATCATTGACAAATGGAAAGTGTTATCCCAGTTAAGGAATTGGTTAGAAGCAATTACCCTCATGGACATTAATGTTTAGAGTTCAAGTAATTGAATATATGATAAACTCATATTAAATATCATAGGTGCCTCTGGTTAACTCTCTAATAAACCCTGACATAAAAATGAGACATTATTCCAAGCAAAGCTTTAATAATTTAGATGTTATTATTTGAGAATTCTAAGAATCTCTCATATGTCCAATCTGGTAGCATTTTAATTTATTCTGAAGATTTTCAATTGGTTAAAGAAATTAAAATGTATCTGCAAATAACTACAACTGTCTCTCTCTGGGTGAACATTGCTAAAAGATTAACCTGACTCTCCCACTTTATACTTTTTTTTAAAGACACTTAAATGATGAAAAAAATCATTAATCAAATAAGTAATCTCAAAGTTTACCTTTTCAAGCAACAAGTTACCTTAATTTTCAGGTTAACAGTTTTAACTTTGAGTTAATGGAAGATTATTAAAATTCACTCATAAAACCTGAGAATTTTATATTCTTTGTAACTTTACTAATAAATTATTATGAATATTTAAAAATAATATTTGCCCTGGCCGGTTGGCTCAGCGGTAGAGCGTCGGCCTAGCGTGCAGAGGACCCGGGTTTGATTCCCGGCCAGGGCACACAGGAGAAGCGCTCATTTGCTTCTCCACCCCTCCCCCTCTCCTTCCTCTCGCTCCCTTCCCCTCCTGCAGCCAAGGCTCCATTGGAGCAAAGATGGCCCGGGCGCTGGGGATGGCTCTGTGGCCTCTGCCTCAGGTGCTAGAGTGGCTCTGGTCGCAACATGGCGACGCCCAGGATGGGCAGAGCATCGCCCCTGGTGGGCGTGCCGGGTGGATCCTGGTCAGGTGCATGCGGGAGTCTGTCTGACTGTTTCTCCCTGTTTCCAGCTTCAGAAAAATGAAAAAAAAAAAAAATAAATAAATAAATAAATAAATAAAATAATATTTACCAATTTAATAGGCAAAACCTATTTTCCATCTCTGGCATTTAACTAGGTATTTGTGCTTGTTCTAGTAGATTTCCTGTTTTTGTTCTTTATCTACTTGTTTATTGTGGTCAACTTTTCCTTACTGATTTAAGAAACTTATCATTTATACAGGCAGTAACCATTTTGGACTGAATTTTATTTTTCCAAATTTATACATTGAAGCTTTAACCCTTCAGTGTGACTGTATTTGGAAAAAGGGTTTAAAAAAAACAAGATTAAACGAGATCATAAGGTTGAGGCTCTAATCCAGTAGGCTTGCTATCCTTACTAGAAAAAGACAAACCCAGGATGCACGTACACAGAGAATAGCATATGAAGACACAATAGGAAGGTGGCCATCTGTAGGCAAAAGAGAGAGGCCTCAGGAAAAATCAAACATGCTACCACCTGGATCTTGAACTACCAGTCTCCAGGACTCTGAGATAGATTTCTATATTTAAGTGATACAGTTTGTAGTATTTTGTTATGGCAGCCTGTAGAGACCAATACAGTAACTAATACATTATCTATTGCTGTAATGAAACATTTTTTAAAAATTATATTCACGGTTTTAAAATTTTCTTATAATAAGTTCTTAAAGATATTTTTAAAGTAATCAGCCTAACCTGTGGTGGCACAGTGGATAAAGCTTTGACCTGAAACACTGAGGTTGCTGGTTCGAAACCCTAAGCTTTCCTGGTCAAGGCACATATGTGAGTTGATGCTTCCTGCTCCTTCTCCCTTCTCTCTCTCTCTTTCTCTCTCTCTTTCTCTCTCTCCTCTATAAAATGAATAAATAAAATAAATAATAAAAATATATATTTAAAGTAATCATATCTATTACTTTTTCTTTAAGGTTTTTGCCTTTGGATTTATACTAAAAAAAATTCTCAAATTTCAAAATGATATTAATATTAATTAATTAACTAAATAATTAAATTATCCTTCTTTTCCAAGTGAGAGGAGGGGAGATAGATAGACTCCCGCATGTGCCCTGGCTGGGAGGCTGGGATCCATCCGGCATCCCCCATCTGGGACTGATGCTCCGCCCATCTGGGGCTATGCTTGCAACTGAGCTATTTTTATACCTGAGGTAGAGGCTACATAAGCCATACTAAGTGCCCAAGGTCAATGTGCTTGAACCAATTGAGCCATGGTTGTGAAAGGAGAGGAGAGAGAGAGAGAGAGAGAGAGAGAGAAGGGAGAGAGAGAGGGTTGGAGAAGCAGACAGTCACTTCTCCTGTGTGCCCTACTGGGAACCAACCCAGAACTTCCACATACCCCGCGGACGCTCTACCACTGATCCTACCAGCCAGGGCTATATTTATTTATTTTTTTAATATTTTTGTAACTTGATCTTGAACATTTAAATTGAAGTAAGATTTAAATATTCACACATTTATAGTTTTTTCTGCTATATGATTTAAGAAGACACTTTATTTCTTTCTTGAGAGTTAGTCAATTATTCCAACACTATGAATGAAATTATTCATCTTTTTGTACTGATATGAACAGCTCATTTCTTACATACACAGCTATTTTGCATACCGTGGTGACTCTGTGTCCATTGACCTGTTTCGGCGTTAGCATCACAATCCCATTCTGTGACTCTTGCTGTCACAGTATATTCTGACACCATGGAGAGAAAAGGAGTCTCTCCCAGCTGCCACTGACCCTCATGCATGTCTTGTTTTCTGATATTATTCTGTATTTTTATATCTTTTATAAAAAAAATTTAATAATATTGCCACATGATTAAATTAACCACAATAGGATTTTGTTTGGAATCAATTGAAATTTATAAAGCATTTGAAGAGTTGTTATCTTTATAATTTTAGCTTCCCATTTGGAAATGTATCTTCTCATTTATTCACACCTTGTTTATATCCCTTAGTAAAAGTTTAATGTTTTCATTATATAGGTTCCATACAGTTCTTGTTATATTTACTCCTAGATATTTTATATACTTTATTACCATTTGTATTGGCATTCCTCTCTCTAATGCATTTCCTAACCAGACTCTGCTCATTATAATAAAACTAATGCTTGTACATTTATTATAAGTAGGCATTACTATATTATAAGATCTACAGTTTTAAACTTGATTTGGGAGTTTCCAAAAAAATTATTGTGTAAAGAATATTTTCTTCATCTTTGTAATAATTAACAGTTCTTATATTGTTGCATTGCTTAAAGCAGCTAGAAAAATATTGCATAATAATGGTAGTTTCTTGGCTTTGAAATTAAGAGCTGTGACTTTAGTATTATACTATTGTTATGATTTTTACTCTGGATTTTAGAAATATATTTTGTACCTTATTAGGAAATCATTCTTCCACCCATAGTTTACTTAGAGGATTTTAATATATTTTATTTTAAAAGACATTATTATTGAGTTTTTTTAAATTTTATTTCCTTATCTATGTAGATAATTCAATATTTTTCTATATTATATCTGTTAATGGTTTAAATATATCATTATATTTTCAAATATTAAACAAATCTTGCATCTTGAAATATAGTTTATTACGTATGTTGTGGTACTATTTTAGTGTTAAAATAAATTTGCTAATTTCTTAATTCTTTTTTTTTTTTTTTTTTTTTTATTTTATTTTATTTATTCATTTTTTTTTTAGAGAAGAGAGAGAGAGGAGAGACAGAGAGGGAGAGAGAGGAGAGAGAGACAGAGAGAGAGAAGGGGGGAGGAACTGGAAGCATCAACTCCCATATGTGCCTTGACCAGGCAAGCCCAGGGTTTCGAACCGGCAACCTCAGCATTTCCAGGTCGACGCTTTATCCACTGCGCCACCACAGGTCAGGCTTTTTTTTTTTTTTTAATTCTTTTTTTTTTTTTTTTTGCTAATTTCTTAAGATTACCATTTCAACATAAAATTCAGGGTAGGTTATTTATAGTTACTATGCTGATAAAAACAACTGAAATAGAAGTCTCTCTTTGGTTAGAATGTATTGTCAATTATTTATTATCTCAGTGAAACTGGTGGTTTGCCTCTTTGATCACCAGGAAGAACCAATTCCTGCCTCATCTCAATTCACTAATATTTAAAAGTTTCTATTAGCAACTTGTCCCCTTAATTTTTTAAAACAGTACCTCCCATTTCTATGGAAGGTAACAGAAAGATATTTACCATGAAGGATGGGCAACATGTAAACATAGGTAAGAGGTACCAACAGATCACTGCACAAATACCAAAGTTTGGATGGCCTAATTTAGCAACTTTTTATATTTTGAGCACCATGTCATTGCTTCTTCATATGTGTTAGCTTTACTTCTCTGACTACATTGTATGTTTTCTGAGTGCTAGAACTTGGACATAATTTTCCTGTATCTTTTTTTTTTTTTCAGGGACAGAGAAAGAGTCAGAGAGAGGGATAGACAGGGACAGACAGACAGGAACGGAGATAGATGAGAAGCATCAATTATCAGTTTTTCGTTGCAACACCTCAGTTGTTCATTGATTGCTTTCTCATATGTGCCTTGACCGCGGGCCTTCAGCAGACTGAGCAACCCCCCCTTCCCCGTTTGAATCATCGACCCTGGGTCCAAGCTGGTAAGCTTTTTGCTTAAGCCAGATGAGCCCATGCTCAAGCTGGCGACCTTGGGGTCTCAAACCTGGGTCCTCTGCATCCCAGACCAACGCTCCATCCACTGTGCCACTGCCTGGTCAGGCTCCTGTATCTTTCATAGCGGTTGTTTGTAGGAGTAAGGAAGGAGCCATAGTGGCCTGGGCCCTGGGCTTCTACCCAAACCCGGCATGACATAATTCACTGTTTGTATCCCATATTGAAGTACAATTTTTACAAACATAGTCTACTGATATAAACACAGAGGAAGGCAAAAGTAGGCTTACAGTTGTTTGCATGGAAAATAACACAATAGTTAATAATACAAGAATAAACTCGGTGTTTTGTGTACTCACAAATAACCTATTTTTGCCAATCCTTGTATATAAATAAAGAAAAAAAAGAAAAAGGATTGATGGGAGGAAAGAAGGAAGGACAGAAGGAAAAAGGGAAGAAGGAAGAATGAAAAAAAGAGAGAAAGGAAAAAAGAGAGAAAGGGAAGAAAAGAGAAAAGGAAGAAGAGTGAAAGGGAGGAAGGGAGGAAGGGAGGAAGGAAGGAAAGGAAGAAAACCATTGCCCCAAAGCTTCTAGTATACAACTGGGACCATAGATAAATAATAGGTTGATAAACCATAACAGTTTATTAGCTTTGCATCTTAATTTCTTCTCGCTCTCAAAAAAAAAAATAGAAATTTTATGTTCAGTTAAGTGATGGTTGACTATTTAATTGAAATGGGATAATTTTTTAAATAGAGCAGATTTTGCCAAACCTTCCTGGTTCACACAATTTCCTTTTATATGACTTCTGTACTTCTCAACCATATCTGAAATTCTTATAATCAACTACAAAAAATGGGGGTTCCATTGAATTACTGATGTTGAAAAGTGACATTTGACAGTAGGATTCTAGAGATATAAATTGCATAGTTGTGTTCAAGTGGAAGAGAGTTTATATAATTTTATACTAACAATTTTTTTTCAGTCAGCCTTTCCTTGTTTAACTTATAAAAAGCTCTGGCCATTCAGAAAAATTGTGTCTAGACATATATTCCATTTCACATGAAGCTGAGTTTCTAAAGCATTTGTTTTACCAGATAATTCTAAAATGCCTACAGATTTTATCATCTTTTAAAAATATGATTACTTTCAGTTTAATGCACACTTGACACCTCATTTTTTCCTTTGCATTTTTTTTTTTGTGTGAGAGAGACAGAGAGAGGGACAGATAGGGACAGACAAACTAGAAGGGAAAGAAATGAGAAGCATCAATTCTTCATTGCAGCATCTTAGTTTGTCATTGATTGCTTTCTCATATGTGCCTTGGCCAGGGGGGCTATAGCAGACCAAGTGACCCTTTGCTCAAGCCAGCAATCTTGGGCTCAAGCTGGTGAGCCTTGCTCAAACCAGATGAGCCCGCACTCAAGCTGGCAACCTTGGGGTTTCGAACCGCGGTCTTCCGTGTTCCAGTCCCACACTCTATCCACTGCACCACTGACTGGTCAGGCTGTATTTTTGTTATACAAAAGTGAAGGGCTATTCTTTAGAATTCCATTTTTTACAAGAGAGCCTTGCAACTTGGAGAAATACCTCATTCTATTTTTAACAACTTCAATGAAATCAGAAAAATTATTTGTACTAGTGTCAATAATTTTCCAAATTTATCCCATCACAACTAAAATGTTAAAAAAAAGTACTTTCAACTCTTTTTTTTGCATTTATTTAAAGAAAAGCTTGTCCACTACACTGATTCTTTCTTGTCTTCAGTTTACAAAGACCTAAGTTCCCATTATATTATGTTTCAATGATGACCTTTTTTTTTAGTTTTGTTTTTATTTATTTAAAATTTTTTATTAATTTTAATTTATTGTGTTAACAAGGATTCAAGTGTCCCACTCAATATAACTGCCTCACTTCCACCCCCTGTCCCCCATTTCTCCCCCTTTGCCTGTCTCTCTCTAAACCCCTCCCCCCTTCACTTTGGGATTTGCTGTCTTGTTATTTGTATCTATGTGTTATGTAGATATAATTTCACTAATCCCTTCACCTTCTCTGATCCCATTCCCTCATTAGTTTTGTTTTTAAATACCCCATGTCTAGAAAAATGTAAAGAAGATGAAGTTAAAATTTTATCAGAAAAATCCAGTAATAATCTATTTTCCTTTATTTGACTTCAAAAAATAGAAAATGATATCATTTGAACATATGAATATACTGTAAAATGATATGCATAATTTTCTCCTTGGTATATTATAATACTGTCATGTAGATATATTTTTGTGACAGAATAGGTGGAAAAGAATTTTCCATCTAAAAATTACTGAGAATTTTATGTACCCTATGTTATAACTTTTTAAAATAACTACCTTGTTCCCTTACCACAAAAACCTTCTTTTTGATTCTTCATTGGGAACCTCTTTAAATTTCTTTAGCATGTTTGATAAGAGGAAGAACATTTCAACAAAGTGTGATTCAGTCCACTATTTGGAAACTTGCAATAAAAAGACAACCCATTTTTATACCCATAGAAATGTAACATGGCTGACTAAGAAGCTACTATTCTGAGACAAGTCATGGGATTAGAATACCTGTGAGTTTCTCCCACTCCTTACAAAAAATTATTTTCTCATTCCTCTCCATGGTTTGGACTATCCTTTGTTGAAAATTCTGTAATTTCAGCCCTGGCCGGTTGGCTCAGCGGTAGAGCGTCGGCCTAGCGTGCAGAGGACCCGGGTTTGATTCCTGGCCAGGGCACACAGGAGAAGCGCCCATTTGCTTCTCCACCCCTCCGCTGGGCTTTCTTCTCTGTCTCTCCCTTCCCCTCCCGCAGTCAAGGCTCCATTGGAGCAAAGATGGCCCGGGCGCTGGGGATGGCTCTGTGGCCTCTGCCTCAGGCGCTAGAGTGGCTCTGGTCGCAACATGGCGACGCCCAGGATGGGCAGAGCATCGCCCCCTGGTGAGCAGAGCGTCGCCCCTGGTGGGCGTGCCGGGTGGATCCCGGTCGGGCGCATGCGGGAGTCTGTCTGACTGTCTCTCCCTGTTTCCAGCTTCAGAAAAATGAAAGAAAAAAAAAAAAAAGAAAAAAAAAAAAAAGAAAATTCTGTAATTTCATTTTAAGTAAACATTCAATTACTAACCTCTATAATATTTTACAGAATAAATGCACATTGGTGTGGAGAAGAGGTACATTTTATTCTTATTTAAGCATAAGTGTGGGAGTTCCTTTTAATCTTTTTATTTGATAAATTTGATGTTACTGAGGAGCCACTGCGCCACTTCACCTGCAGGTATTGTAAAGTACCAAAAGCTACAGAATTAATATTAATATTTTAAGAGGCTTGAAGAACATTTTATTAATTTGGGTTAAGGTGTGTAGAGAAATTTGAGAAATCTCTGTACTGTGTGATTGGCCTAAAACCAGGATGATGGCCCTTGGCATTGTATTGTAAATGCAAAGGGGAGGAAAACATGGATTCCCTGACATTCCACCACACCTGTGGGGAAAGGGGTAAATGGCTTGCCAGGTACAGGAAGAGAAAAGCCAAAATAAACCTTTTCTTATAATAATGAGCCATTTGTCCCCACGGAAACTACCTCTCCTATGTGGTTAATATGTGTGACTCTGGACAGAGAGATGGCGGATAAACATTAGAGAATATAGGAATGCCTTTTAATATGTAAAGAGACATCTTTCTACCATTGTGTTGACTTGTAAATTTTGTTTTCTCCAAAATGATGTATGGCTTGCAAATTGAACATGGTCTTATCATGTTAAAAGACATATGACTATAACCAATAGTGGTAAAGGGCACCTAATTGCAATTTTTGCTTCTGTACTTCCCACTTGCAAAACTATAAAAACTAGGTAGAACAAAGGGCCGGCGCGCTCTCCCTCAGATTTCTGTCAGAGTTGCTGCCTCTTGGCCAAGCTAGACAACAAAGCTCTGGTGTGGAATCAACGGATTTTGTTCATGTCTTCAATGTTTCGAGTCCCTCTGGATTAGGCTTAACATTACAATTTGTAAATTTAAGTTGTATACAATGTTACTTTGATACATTTATATATTGTAGAATGATTTCTACTGAAGTAATATTTATCACGTTACTTCATTATATTGCAGTGTTATTGACTATATTCAGTATACTGTACATTAGATCTTTATGTCTCCAATGGCAAAGTATCCTCCCTTCTCATGGCTGAATGACATTTCATTGTGTATATCATCTAAATCTCTTATCCATTCATCCATTGATGAGCATTTGGGTTGTTTTCATATTTTGGCTATGAAAAATAATGGTATGATAAATATGGGTGTGCATATACCTTGACAAAATCCTGTTTTAATTTCTTTGGGGTATTACCCAAGGTGAAATTGATGGATTATATGATAAATACATTTGTAATCTTTTTGAGGAACTTCCATATTGTTTTCCATTGTGGTTGGACTAATTTACATTCCCACAAACAGTGTATAAGGATTTTCTACTTTATCACATCTTCACCAGCACTGGTTGTCTCTTGTCTTCTTGATAATAGCCAGTCTAACAGGTGAGCAATATCTCCTTGTGGTTTTGATTTGAACCTCTCAGATGATTAGTGATGTTGATCACCTTTTCATATGCCCGTTGGACATTTTGATGTACTCGTTGGAAAAAAATGCATATTTAGTTCTTAGGCCCAATTTAAAATCAGATTGTTTGGGGTTTTTTTGTTGTTGTTGTTAAGCTGTATTAGTTGGGGTTCCTTTTTTAGAAATTTTACTTATAACTGCATTGATGTGTTTTATCTTACAAAATGATCTGATGGTTTCCTCACCTGTTTTTAACAGAATAAGTATCAACTCAGTGTGACTCTAAAAGGATTTATAACTTTGATATCTAAAATACAAGAGTACTGCTTAGAAGAGAATAAAACTTTTTGTCCATGAGTGCAGTTATAAAGCAACCAGAAAAATCTATCAGATCTCTTCCAAGGTCTTTGCACTCACTTGTTTGTGCTAGATTCAAATGTGATAATCCTTCTGAGAATAAACTCTTTGGATGGGTAATACCTTGACTTATAGTCTTTAGTTTTGTTATGGGTTGCTGTCATTTGGTAATTCTTTGTTTTCTATGGAAACATCACAACAGAGCCAGAGTGAGGAGGCCACACAGAAAACATTCTAGACATTCTTTACATTGTTGATAAAGGCAGGACAGGTAATGACTAAAAGGACTTCCACATCAAGTGCCTTTCATTTTAAGCCCTTTAATATTCTCACATTCCTGTGAATGAAATATAATTCATATTTATGAATGGAGCAACGAAGAAAAAATGAATCCCTAAAAGCATATTGTCATGACAAAAAAAGTAAAACTCTGAGTCTTCCAACAAATGCCTTCTTTTAATATCTGCTCAAAACTTCAAATTATGCTGCTATTCCTCCACCTTTTTTATGTCAATTGTTTTTGCTAAGTCTAAATAATGGAAATTTAATCCAATCAAATTATAGACTGGAAGTAAATGCTAAAGGGCAAAGTAAGCAGAGTATGTTTTGTGAGGTATGCAGGAGTTTGGCCTCTGCTTTTTCACAACTTTGTTAATTATTTCCCTGTGTTTAATCTCTTCTATTGGAAAATGTGACTGAGATAAGCTGTTGTTTTAAATTTATTGTAGGCAGTACAGTCTTCCAAGTGCCCAGAAACACAGGTAGCCAGATCATGGAGACTGCAATAAATTTGTTTTCTTTACATACTAGTAGAGGATCCTATGGCATCTCCAGTAAAAGATATTTATGATCTTGGACAGACATGGAAGATATCACACAACCTCTCCCTTTTTACTGCACAGGAAACTGTGTTTGGCCAATGGTTTAATGACAATGGCAGAATGGTAAGGGGGTGGAGGATAAAAAACATTGGCTGAAATATATTAAAAAAGGTTATTAATGAATTTCTATCCTACATATTCTTTGACTACCAGGATTTGATCTCACCCTATTTCTCATTAATCCTAATGGTAGCTGTAGAATGACTTAAAACAGATTTAAAAACCCTATCATATATGGAAAAACAAATTAACTAACTCATATGTTCCACAGAGGTATCAAAGTGTTAATATCATTCCAAATACTCAGCATGTGTATGTTTGGATTTTGTCCATGATATGATATCATAGCCAGTGACTCAGATAAATGACTAAAAAATATATCACTGAACTTTCTAAAAATGTGGCTTATAAAAATAGAATGTTGCTTACTTCCTTACTTAGTTTTATTTTATTTTCTGGAGATCTGATTTTATGGGGAAAGTTGAAGTGTGCTACTTACTTATCTTTAAATTTATGGAAGCTAAATAATAATGAGAGAAAATGAGGAGATTCTTTCCAGGTAGCTAAAGTAATAAAATTAGGATGGGAAAGGAAACCAAAAAATCCATATTCTCTTCCTACAATCATGAGATTTCCACCACTAAATCAGAAAGTCCATGTACAATATACACATCAGACAGAAGTCGCTTAACCATATGGGCAGCCATGTTTGGTTTATCTCACTCAAATCCTTTCTTCTGTTGGCATTTCTTTGATTCTCTTAGCCTAGTTAAATTGCATATTGAGTGTATGAAACCTGGATATGTATACATTATTACCCATGTTTTAAACCCATAATTAACTGATTGCAAAGCAACCAAACTCAAAAACCAAGAAAGATAGGACATGCTTTATTTCAAATAATCCTCTGTTTAGCCTACTTTTTGGTACAAAGTGTTCAGGTGTGCAAGTATTCATTATTTCAACCATATAAACTATTTTTTCTGAAGGCACATTTTTATGAGTCAATCTTGACAAATAGTATCAACCCCATGAAACTAGATTATCCTTTTCTCATTAAGTTTATGTTTTCATTAGCATCCAAAAGACATTTAAACAACTATTTACGGCAAGAGATTTCTTGAGTCAGACAAAAGACCTTTCCCATTTGAAAAGAATAATTTTACACATATATTGGCTAAAAGAAATTCTCAGGTAATCTTCCTTTTCCTCTAGTATTCTCAACTTGTTCATCCTTCCACGTGCTGGATTGTTAATACGAGTTGTTCAATTTGAAGAAATTGTATTAAATTATTTTCCTGGGAATGGAGAGTTTAATTAAAATCTGAATATTCTTGAGGGCTTCCTTTTGGACATTTAGTAAAAAGTTTCTTAGACCTGGCCAGTTGGCTCAGCGGTAGAGCGTCGGCCTGGCGTGCGGGGAACCCGGGTTTGATTCCCAGCCAGGGCACATAGGAGAAGCGCCCATTTGCTTCTCCACCCCCCCCCTCCTTCCTCTCTGTCTCTCTCTTCCCCTCCCGCAGCCAAGGCTCCATTGGAGCAAAGATGGCCCGGGCGCTGGGGATGGCTCCTTGGCCTCTGCCCCAGGCGCTAGAGTGGCTCTGGTCGCGGCAGAGCGACGTCCCGGAGGGGCAGAGCATCGCCCCCTGGTGGGCAGAGCATCGCCCCTGGTGGGCGGGCTGGGTGGATCCCGGTCGGGCGCATGCGGGAGTCTGTCTGACTGTCTCTCCCCGTTTCCAGCTTCAGAAAAATACAAAAAAAAAAGTTTCTTACCTAGTAGACATAGGAATGGTGGTTTTCCTATTAATTATAAAAGTTTAGAAGGTACATAAAATAATAATAATGCCATAATATTTTTCTTTTAATTTTAAACATAATTATATGTTTATTCACCAACATTTTGATGTAGAAATAAAGATTTTTTGCTGCCTCCTGATTAGAAATTACAGTGTTTCTTATAAAAACTAAATGTATATCATACACAAATTCCAGTATCAAGTTTGTAAAGCAGCTATGATTTAAAAATACTTTCAAAGCTGTCTGAATGCAAAATTATTCTAAACTTTTACAGATTTCTTAAAACTGACTTTCCCATACCTAAATCAATAAGAATATTTAAAAATGACTTTTCTGTATTAAGTTCAAAAATTAACATTTTATATAATCAATAGTTCTTTTCACTTTTGCTAATTTATCTTTCCTTTTGTACCCATATTTTACAAGTTAATGTATTATTTAATTACACTGTGCAATTACAAACACAAGCTCAGTTGGCAAAAAAAAAAAAAATTTGGAGACAAATACAACCAATTCTTGGCAAGCACATAATTTGTGTTACAAGTAAAAGTTTTTTGTTTCACAGAGTGATTGTTGGGACATGACCACCCTGCATAAGTTCTGTTCACAGAGAGAGATTAATTATTAGGCCTTACACGGAGGATAGAGAACATTGTTCCATTGTCACTAGGCTGTACAGAAGAGATGGTCTATCTGGCCAGTCACTTAATTTGAGTTGATTTAAAGCTAAGGTAAGGCCCTGGCCAGTGACTCAGTGAATAAAGCATCCTAAAGAATCCTTTCCCACCAAGGCACATGTGAGAAGCAATCAATGTCTATACAACTAAATGGAACCACAAGTTGATGCTTCTCTCTCTCTCCCTTCCTCCCACCCCACCCCCCATTAATGGAACAAGTTTTTGTTTTGTTTTGTTTTGTTTTTCATTTTTCCGAAGCTGGAAACGGGGAGGCAGTCAGACTCCCGCATGCGCCCGACCGGGATCCACCCGGCATTCCCACCAGAGGGCGATGCTCTGCCCCTCTAGGGAGTCGCTCTGTTCATACAGAGCCATCCTAACGCCTGAGGCAGAGGCCACAGAGCCATCCCCAGGGCCATCTTTGCTCCAATGGAGCCTCGGCTGCGGGAGGGGAAGAGAGAGACAGAGAGGGGGAGGGGTGGAGAAGCAGATGGGCACCTCTCCTGTGTGCCCTGGCAGGGAATCAAACCCGGGACTCCTGCATGCCAGGCCGACTCTCTACCACTGAGCCAACCGGCCAGGGCCTGGAACAAGTTTTTTAAAAGCTTCTACTAAGAAGCAATGGGACAGACTGCTTGGGTTGGAATCTTGATTCTACAACTTACTGATTGTACAACTTTGGTTAACTTTCTTAACCTCTCTATGTCTTAGTTTTCTTCTTTGTAAAATGGGGATGGTACTACATGGTTGCTGTAAAAATTAAAGAATCCGTTCCTGTATTACATTTAGAAGATTTAATTAAATGCTAAATAATATTATTGCCATCTTTCATCAAACTGGAGGCAATTAAAATGCAATATACAGATCATGTATCATAGAAATGTACATTTGAAACCTATGTAATCTTATTAACCAATATTACCCTAATAAGTTTAATAAAAATAAACTGGAGGCAATTAAGATTCAAGGAGAAAATGTCATAGATACATATATACACCCACTCTGAGACTCAAACACATACACACTTATATCCCCTTCACCACCACTGTCCCCTAGCTCTAAGCTAAGAAACCACCAGCAAGAAGTACACGAGAAAATAGGTCATTTAGGCAAAAACATTCTTTATGGCTTTCCACAATCTAGTCTAGTTCTGCACAGGTCTAAAAGTTCTACTCTGGACCCAATATTCCCATCAATGTTCCTTTTCCTACTATTGCGCCTGTCCACATACCTCTCATAGGATTCTTGTGGAAAGGGTGGCTGTCTGAGGATAGAATCACATGTCACTGGATATGCTGATTAAATACCATAGTGACATTTCCTTGTCCCCAACAGGAGGTGCTATTGGTATATTATATAAATAATTATAATATACTTATTATAATTATTATATAAATAATTATATTTATTAATATATAATAATAAATAATATTTATTATATAAATAATTATATAAATTATATAATTATTTATATAATTATATAAGTGATAGCAGTCAGTGTGGCTCAGTGAATCAAAACATCATCCACAATCACTTGCTGTCATATGTCAAAGTCAAAATGCAATGGATTATTCTTTCCTAAAGTCAGCTTTTCTCTTGGCTAATGTCAATGACACCCCTACTTTCTTCCAGTTGCTCAGAACTCAGATCTCAGAGTCATATTGGAGCCTTCGTTCCTGTCTCCTTACATCACATCTGTATGAAAGCTTTTGCTATAAATGCTACAAGGTTTCACATTCCTCCTTTCCTGCTGCTGTTCTATACTCAGGGCTATTCGACAGCCCATACTCCCCTACAATTTGCCAGCCCTGAGAAGTTACCCCAAGTCTTCTCTTGCCTCATTTTATCCATCCATACCAGGTGAAACTTCCTAACACACAGCTTTGGCCAAACTACAATCCTGCTTTAAAACAAGGAGCACTTTGTGGAATTTTATAGCTTATTATTATACTTGGTACATATATGTATCACAAACGTTAATATTCCAGTCTTTCTTTACTGTTTAATTGGGATCTAAAACATTAAATTTTTAATAAACATTAAATTTTTAAATAATTTTTCCTATTTTTTGCCAGCATCTGTTTTGTCTGTAAACTCATTAAGCAAAAATGTCTATACCTCACTTTATTTAAAGATTCTTTCAAATGGTCTGACTTAAAAATATAAAAGCATTTAAATGCTTAGAAATGTATAATTTACTTTGGGGGACCAGTGTGTGTATTTTTAAAAGATCAAATTATCTCCTGAGTAGTTGTAGGTCATAATTTGTGTAATAAGGCAAAACTGTTTTGAGTGTCCGGGGGCAAGTAGAAGCAAGGGTTATGTGTTCACTAATGCTTAATAATCCTTCTAAGCTCTGCTGCCCAGAATAGCTAGTCTTATCTTCTAACAGAGTAGACTGTATTCTCTGTATCTTTGTAACTTCAACAGCCAGCATTATACCCGTCACTATGCATGTCACTTAGTAGGGACTCAATAGTGTTTGGGAAATGAATGAGTGTTTCCTGAGTGTGTTAGGCCCATACATTTTAGGCCTAACCCATTCTTTCTCATGGCCCTCGTGAGTTGGTCAAGGTCGGTAGATTTTTGTCTTTTTTATTCCCACCAGAATGTAAAGTTTAAGAGGGCAGGGACTTTGGGTGTCTTCTTCACTCTTGTACCCTCAGCACCAGACAGTAACTGACACATGATAGGCTATCCAAACATTTATGGTGGATTAGGTCAATGTGTATTGCTTGAATTCCACCCTATCTTCTCTTTCCTCATTATTATTGGCCAAATTCAAGTTGTTAGATTGAGGCTGAGAGCACTGAAAACATTGACTGAGCTCCACAAACTACAACAATTTTGCAATGTCAAGAAAGCTAGATAACCTAAATAAGCCTCAGTTTAATCATCTTCAAAATGTGAGCAAACTAAACTACGCTGTCTTATAAAATCTCAATATCTTATCTCTTCACTTACCCACAGGCTTTCTTCCTTCCTGCCTGTGAACACATAATCATCTTTTTTTTAATTGACTTTAATTTATTGTGTTCACATAGATTCTAGTGTTGCCCCGAATGCATCTCCCCTCTCCTGTATTCCCCTCAACATCTCCCTTGCCCCCCTCCCCATAGCGCCCTCCCCCCTTCCCTTCAGGTTTATCCCATCCTATCATCTTCTTTCCCTCTGTGCGCTTTCCCTCTGGTCCCTTTGATCTCTCCCTGTCTCAATTCCGTTACTCAGTTCACACTGTTCATTGAATTCCTCAAATGAGTGAGGTCATATGATATTTTTCTTTTTCTGCCTGGCTTATTTCACTTAACATAATAGTTTCCAGGTCCATCCATGTTGTTGCAAAAGGTAAGATTTCCTTCTTTTTCATGGCCCCATAGTATTCCATTGTATATATGTACCATTGCTTTTTAATCCACTTGTCCACTGACGGACACTTGGCCATCTTTACAGAATCTGCTCTATGAAATGTTCTTATCTCTCATCTGCTCTCTTCACTCATTTATTTTCATCTCCAAACTCCTATATCATGTAAAACTGAACATACCTTTCTTTACCTCTCCATTATCCCTTCCATCTATCACAGTTCAAATAGCAAGTCACCTATTAATACCTCTGTCTTTCTTAGTTGAAATGTAAGCTCCTAATTAGTAGATTGAGCTAAGCTAACATCAGTACTTAGTATAGCATGGGAAATCAATAAATATTTGAATAACTTGTTTTGCATGTTAAGTTGTTTGTTTGTTTTTTGCATTATTGGGTTTCCTTGGAACAAAAGACATGGGAAAAATAAACCTTGAATCCAAAATACTTTACTTAATAAAGTACTTGTATATAACATTTCAGCTGGATGCTAAAGAAATAATTCCATTAGGATATGAAAGAGAAATAAAATAGATGTACAGTAAGTCCTTACTTGATGCCATTGATGGGTTTTATGACTTTAAGCAAAATAAGATACAAGGAAACCAAGTTTACCATGAGTAGTTGATATAAAAAAAGAGTTAAGTTCCTATGGCATCTCATCAACTTTATAACAAAACAATGCAGAATGAAATAACATTGAATAAAATGATGTTATTTGAAAGCCTGCTATATAAGTAATGTGGAGTACAAAGATGAGTGTGATAAATTTAGCTTCAGTCCACCAGGGAAGATTTATTAATATCTATGAATATATATAAAGTATAATAATTATCTAGTATATATTATAAAATATATACTTATATTATATAATAATTATAGTATATATATTATGTGTTGACATACCTAAATTTGCATTTATACAAATTATTTGTTCATTTGCATAGCCAAGTACATAGACTGTTTTCTTCCTTTTTTTTTTAAATCATTACTTTGTCTTTAAGTGATGAAAACAATTGGTCATGTTTATCTCACTTTGGAGACTTAAAAATAACATGGAGAACTTTAGACAATTAATTGGTTTAGCTTTTAAAAAAAAACTCATTGTGTTTCTTATTATACACTGAATTAACTTAAAATTCTCTAGCATAAGTAGTCAAAGACCCCTTCCAGTAGGGCCTTATTCTTCCTCACATATGTTGCTGGGATCAGTTATGCTGAAATAATTTTCATTCCAAAATGCTCTGTCTATATCATGACATTTTGTGTCCACCTTTGAATTTCCTCTGCTTTTGAAGTCTTAGTTAGCTCTGATGACCTAAATATCACTTACTCTATATGGTCTTTGTAGATTTCCATAAGTGGAGGTAAGCTCTAGGTTCACTGAGGTTCCATAAGACTTTAATTATCCTTGTTATTACCATTCTGTAATTCAGTGTTTCACATCATAAGAATTACCTTGAATTCTTACAGAATATTTAACATACCAATACTGAATCAAAATCTTCAGGGAAAGCCTGTGGGATTCTACAGGAAACATTTGGAAAATGCTGTTGTTCATGTGTATTTTAGCCTTTTGTGTAAATTTCACCCCTCACTAGGTTCCTTTCAATGCTGCATTCATTTACTTTCTGTTTAATCTTTCAACAGACCTTATGTAATGTTTTCTACACAGTAGCTAATTAACAAAATCATTGATTCAATTAAAAATTATCATATATGGGTATCCATGTTGATTGTACTTAAATCCTTGCAGAAAAATAGACATGAATGATAGACAAGCACAGATGTTGGGGACAGGCAGATATAGCACGTCACCTGAGAAACAGCATGATTGAGAGCCCAGAGGATCTAGGTTTGGCTTTCAGATCTGTGGCTGGTCAGTTTATTATTTAAATACTTTAATTTTAAGGCTGATCATCTCTAAAATGAGGGTGGTAACGTTTTATTTTCTACTCTATCAAATGAGACAGTACATGTGAAATTGCTTTGTAATCACAGAGCTACTAGTTATTATTATAGAATGAACTATCATTTGGAAATTTGAGTCTTGGCAGCTGCATGTTTAAATGGACTTAGATCGGGTCAAAATCCTTAAAAAAGTGAAACTGACAAGGTAAAAGGGATCATCTCATGTGGTTTGACCTTATCTATTTTCCTAATCCTGCAGGACTCTCTCCAAACCAAAGGCAGCTGTGAGGGTGGTGCTTGATATTTACTACGTGTTGACTGAAGGATGCCTAGACCTTTTTCCTAACTCACTTTGCAAAATACTGGCCCAACATTTCTGAGCCAAAAATTTTACAAGTCTTTCCAATGTGACATTTTAGTAATTTTCTTCATGAAGTTCAATGCCATGCTCTGCTTTTAGGCAGCCCTTTCCCCTTTCTTCTTACAAACCAAATATTTGGACACAGACATAATAATTCTGTGGACTGGAGTAGCTGTGTTAGCATTTTTAAGCTTATTAAAATAAGGGAGGTTGGCAAAGACAGGGTTTAACATTCTTAGCATAGATTAATTAAAGCTCAAGGCCAGAAACTCATAGAAGAAGATCAGAAATTAACTTAAGCCAAGCAGGATTTAAATAATACTATTGAATATATTTATTCTCAGAAAGAATTAACGTTTAGGAGTAGAGCTGTAAAGCCACGTAATCTAGCTGAGTAAATTTGGTTTTAGGAATAAAAGGATATCTAAGCTTATCCACCTAGACTGTGGAAGGATCCTGGGCCATGGGGAGAGGGGATGTGCGTGAAGGTAACCAGAGTGGCTTACTGTTACCAGGCTTCTGTTCTCATGCTGGAGGCTCACATTCAGAGGCCAGAATGAAACAGTCAGATTGCTCTCTGACGCTTCTGCAGTGGGGGCTGATGATGATAGGAATGAGGATGACATGTGCAACAGACAAAAATGGGCTCTCTGGGAGAGTCACCAAGCTCAAGGTAGTTTAGGGATGCTCTGCCTGACTCAGAGCCCAGCAACCAAAGGAGCAGTCAGGCTGGAAATGACCCTGTACCTGGTTGTAGTGACTAGACTTTGCCTTTGGATAAATGGAAGGTGCTGATATTGTCAGTTTTTTTGATTATATAAAATGCCTTCAAAGGTTGTGAAGTCGTAGGGGCAGGGTTAATTTTTTTCTTTTACTTAAAAAAATTGGGACAAAATTTACATAATATAAAATTTATCATTTTAAGGTGTACAATTCAGTGGGGTTTATCACATTTACAGTGTCGTACAATCACTGCCTCTAATTCCAAAACATTTTTTATCATCCCCAAAGAAAATCCCATACCCATTAAGCAGTCATTCTAGACTCTCCTCCTCCTGCCCCTGACAACCACCAGTCTGCTTTCTGTCTATGAAATTGCCTATTCTAGATGTTTTATATAAATGAAATGATACAATTATGTGACAGAAACCAGGCGCAAAAGGTCACATTACTAAGTCAATCTCCTTGCCAGGTATTTTATTCATATTTTCTATTTCTTCTTGGGCCAATATGATAATTCATATTTCCAGAAATTTGTCCATTTCATCTAGATTATCTTATTGGTTGGCATCCAAATGTTCATGGTGTTCTCTTATGATCTTTTTTTTATTTCTATAAGCAGGGTTAATTTCTGATATGACATACACTGAAAGCCACTCTGTGCAATGTCTGCATATTAAATCATGTGCTATATTGATATGTTGGTCATGTTATCAGAAATAAAAATTTACACATTTTTTTTTTGCTTAGCATCTGGCTTCCTGGGACATCCAACTAAAGTGTTTTCATTTGGAGAGACAATATTCCTCTCCATTCTGTCGTGCATGCATGAGAAACTGAATCCCTGGGCATCATGAGGGAGGAAGTTTGTAAAATGGTATAAAATAATGATTTTTATCTTCCACTTATGGGTCTCTTAGAATATTTTAGGCACACATGAAATACTTTATGTTATTTATTTTTCATTACAACTCTCCAAGGCAGGTACTACTTTTATTCCATTTTTATAAATAAAGGCAAGAAAATATAGCATAACAAAAAGTTAAAAAGGAAAAATAAGACTCTTTTAAGCTCACAGAATAAGGGGAAGATGTGAGACATGAACCCAGGTCTTTTTGTCATTAAGGTCTGTTCTTTCTTCCAACTAATTACACAGAAACAGTAGAAATTACTGCTAGTGATTTTCCATAGTTTATGGAAATCTGGGTATTTATTTTTGATAGAAGAGTAAGTTTCTCAATTTTCACAATGACTAGGTTGGATTGAGAATGAATTTGCATTATGATTATTTCTTGCTTATAAAAAGAGAAAGGTCACAGGATTTTTAGGTTTGATATGTTTGAGGCATTCTAGAAAGGAAGAAAACAATTTTATACATGAATAGTGTAGTTATTTCAAGGTAAGAAAGTTTGTAAAGTTTTTTGCATGACTGGTGGTAGCACAGTGGATAGAGCATTGACCTAGGACACTGAGGTCTCAGGTTCAAAACCCTAAGTTGTCGACTTGAGCACAGGCTTACCAGCTTGATCATGGGGTTGTTGGCTTGAGCAAGGGGTCATTGGCTCATTCATAGGCCTCAGTCAAGACACATATGAAAAAAGCAATCAATGAACTACTAAAGTGATGAAACTATGAGTTGATGCTCCTCATCTTTCTCCCTCCCCCCCCACACAAAAGTTTATAAAGTTTTTAAAATTTCAGTGTAACATAAGCACATGGGATAAAAATTTAAATACAAACATACCATATATCAGTCTTTAATGACTCAGTAATGCTTTTATACATATAATTCCAAAGTGGATTAGCTTAAACCAATGATTCTAATAATCTATCTAAAAGTTCTTTTATATTCTTTTTTACAGCTAAGCAATGAAATATGCTCTACTTAAAGATAAATGTACCAAAAGAAGAAAACAGCCTTTTTAAGGAGAAAATAAAAGAAGACTCACAAAGTTCAGCATTTACAATGCCTTTGCTACAGACATGTGCAAAATAATTTCTGATATTTGTGGTGTAAGGGTCTCACTAGTATACATAATAACCTTACTAGAGAGCATATACTTGAGCTCACAATTGAAGGGAAAGAGATGATTGCAATAGTAAAAAAATGAAATCCAGGCCCATTATAATTTGAAACACTTAGTGCTTGATTTGAAGCCATTGGCATCCCATTAAAATGTTAGATTTATGATGCACAGTGAAAATGATAATGGGATAACTGAAAAGCAACCTGGCAGAGAATCAAAGGCTGGAAACACTAACATGAAAACAGAGAGAGGAAAAAATGCGAAGGGGACAATTTCACTGTCATACTTTTAGCTCTCAGAATTTAGCACTTAATGTGATTTCTCTCATTAGAACAGATGGGAGACTATTGCATGTTTATGATACTTATAAACTCTTACACTTTTCCTCCAAAAGTCTCTAAACCTCATTAGGAGAGTGGACAAATTTCTCTAAGTAGGTATTGATGCTCCAAGCAGTTATTGATGAAGATGGAACTCCGTGTCGTCAGCTGAAGGTAGGGCAGCAAAACACGACCTTCTCAACATTATTATAAAATTTCATTTATATAAATTATCTCTACTCAACAGTTTTCCTCAGGAACCACAGAACACAAATGATGGCAACGAGGTAGAAGAAAATCTTTTTTTTTTGCCAGAAAAATTCTCCTGTGGACATTTTCTGTGCTTTCTCTGTTGTATGGTTGCTGAGAACATATGGCATGTTGCACAGGGATTGGTGGTTAAAAGACAGTGATTCTGAACTCTGGCTGTCTGGTTTTATGTCTATCTTTACTAATAAGGTATGATCTCAGGAAGTCCCTCAACCTCTGTCTTTCTCTGTTTTCTTATTTGTAAAACACACACTAATAATATCTGCTACATCAAGTTGTGAAGATTAAATGAGGTATGTTAAATTTTTGGAACATCACTCAGCATTTGGTAAGCACTCAAAAATACTACCTGTCATTGTTGTTTTTATTTAAACTACCTCAGTGATCTTCCACCAAATATCCCATGTGCCAAACTTACCCATAACGATGACGGAGATCCTTCTCTTGTAAGACCACTACTCGGTGACTAGATGGACATTTAGACATTTCTCTCTTTTTTTTTTCTCTGCTTTGAATATTACTGTAGTAAGCATCATTGTATATGTCTTCTATATATATGTTGAGCATAGGTATATATACCTTCTAGTAAATTACCAGTTTATAAGACCGATTTATATACCAATTTATGTATAATATATATCTCCAGCACACCAACTGTCTGATGAAATTTTTCTTCATTTGTCTTCATCCAATATGTTTTTCATATAGACATATATTTTTATATATGTGTATGTATTGATTTTCTGTATATATACATGTATTTCACTTATTTATTTCCTTCTTTTTCTTTTTTCTTTTTTTTTTCTCAATGAAATATACATTCCAAAGGCAAATATTTTTATCTGCTTTGTTCAGCACAGGCAAGATGTGCGATGGCAAATATTATAGCATCATAGAGTATGAATGTAAAAGTCAGGCTTCTCTGAGGAAATGTAAAAGCCCAGAATTGTGATAAGAGGTACACTATTCCTGTTCTCTTATTATGTCACAGAGGCATTCAAGATACTCTGGACACACTGCAGGGCTGTACTCCATGGAATGAAGCCTGCTCCCTTGTCCCATCTTTTATAGTGAGAACAGCCTGTGTCTGTTGATTAGTCACCAGTCAGGACTCTGCCACCAAAAAGCCTGAATAGAGAGGCAGCGGTCTGATAACACCAGGTGCTAATGTTGGATAATCTCATGAGAAGAGGTTCTAAGAAGAACAGGGAGGGAGGTCCTTTTCTGCCATTCTCATGAAAAGTTAATTTCAGGAGCAGCCTCTTCTACCAACACAGTGTAAAACCCTCTCTTCGGACCTAAAGGAAACAAAGCCCCAAATCTCAAAGGGCTCATTGCCAGGCAACCCGAGATTCCAGGCTAATTCACTGGACAATTCTGCTCATCTTTCTTCAGATGTAATATAGAAAGGTAGTAACTCACACTTCTATCTGCTTACATTTTAGTACGGGCAAATAGACAAGAACAAATATTAAGTTATAATCACAACAGGAACAACCACTCCTTTCAGTATAGCAGTTGCCAGTTTGACAAAGCTCTGAGTGAAATTTCATGTATATTATTTTCATTAATCTTCACAAGAGCCATAGAATATAATCATTATGAATCCCATATTATATGAAAGAAAAATGAGCTGAAAGAGGTTAAACATCTTTTTGTAAGAAATGGTAGCAGCTTCCATGGGAAAATTTGAATTAAGATTTGAACCCAGAACTATCTGACCCCAAAGTTCATGGTGTTTCTAAAATAATAAATACCATGCCGTTCTATTGGAGTGAGATGCAGAATAGATATTTTGGAGGGAAGTTATTTAGATATAACAAAGGTAAGAGAGAGAGAGTGAATGAAAGAGGAGATAGTGGATAGGAAGGTAGATTTTGTTCAATCCAAACCTGTCAGTTTAAGCTTCATTCCTCTGGAAACAAAATGACATAAATTAAAAATATATATTACATAACTTAATAAAATTAATACAAAATATTACGACATACCTTAATGTCTTGGTTTCAGTTGGTATGTCTCAGGCTAGGTTCAATTTTCTCTATAGTACATAATCCTGGAAAGAAAACCATACTATCTCTTACATCTCATGCTTGAAAATTCCACACTGTCACTTCTGCAATATTCTGTTTGTTAGAAGCAAGTCAGTATTTATAGCCCAGTATTAAGAGGAGGGGGTTGAGTTCCTCTGCTTAAAAGAAGAACTATTAAAGAATGTGTGGGCATATTTTAATATAATCATAATTCTTAAAAGAAATTCTCATGTTAGAATGCACTTTTCATCTCATTACACATACATTTTGCTCACATAGTATAAGCTCTTACAGAATGTCTATCAGCATAAACCTGAACTGAGTGAAGCACTGGCTAGAATAGGGTTCATTTTGCTACAGGAAACATTCAAAAATACTGCAAATAACCTTTGCAAGCACTTTGCCTACACGTTCTTTAGTAGGTGTGGCAGCAAACATTTCTCTCTAAACACCAAGAGTGCTGAACGGTGAGCCAGTGACCAGTGCAATAGCAGTGTTATGATGTGGCGAGGATGCCTTCCTGCATATACTGACTTGTTTAGCATTTTTTGGATTTTCCAATCTCATCATGGATACTGCTGAAAATTTTTTACTAGAAACAAAATGTGGAGTGAATCAATCCCTGATTTTTGATGATTTTCATTTATCAAATTTTGATATTACTTTAAGGTAAAAAAAGAAGGTATATCTTCAGTTTAGTTAAAAAGGTAATGACAGTCAATATAATAGTCTATATCAGTAGTAGTCAACCTGGTACCTACTGTCCACTAGTGGGCGTTCCAGCTTTTACGGTGGGCGGTAGCGGAGCAACCAAAGTATAAATAAAAAGATAGATTTAACTATAGTAAGTTGTTTTATAAAGATTTATTCTGCCAAACTTAGCGAAAATCTGGCATAAAGTACTTGGTAATTATTATTATATGCTTTAACTTGCTGTAACTCTGCTTTATAAATTTTATAAAGTAAAGTTACTTCCCTACTTTATAAATCACCATTACTGTGGAATCGGTGGGTGGTTAGAAAATTTTACTACTAACAGAGATACAAAAGTGGACGGTAGGTATAAAAAGGTTGACTACTCCTGGACTATATGATAGACTATATACTGCTCAATCAATTGAAAAGTGAACAAAAACCAGTCTACTAATCAACTGATTTGCTATTATAAAGCACAAAAAATTAATTTGGCTATTTCTGTCTCTTAAGTGAATTAACATGATGTTTTGACATCAGATATACAATACTCTCTCTTAGCCCTCTTGAGTGAAATTACATACAAAGGAACTGGCTTTATTTAATCTAGTTTCTTTCATTAAAAATAAACAAAGCCTGACTGAGAGTGAGGCCAAAGCCCACATGACCACAGCCACTGTACTCTGTTGTCACATGTGACATGATCCATAAATTACTCCGTGAGCTACTGTTGTTGAGAAATCCAGGGACCCTAAGTAAAGAGGACATTTCCTAGGGCCAGATGATGAGCCCAGTCAGGATTAAACTGCAGAACTGCTGACTCATCATTGCTGATTAGCACTTTTACTTATTGTCTTTGTTCAGGTTGGAAAAGTGCCCCCTGTGTGGCCAGTAAAGGATGTGAGGAATGCAGAGCTCCTCTGGATGGATTCCACCATGGGTTCCTGCCAACTTTCTTCTTGGGTTTGTGTGGATTCCAACAGAGACACAGAACAGCTGCATAATCCTCCATAAGAACCACATGAGAGACCCCCTAATATCGCTAAGCCATGGTATTTAACTCAATAGTAATAACGGTTGGGTTTCAGAATATCATTGCATTGTTTAACCAACAAGGAGTCACAGAAAAGTGTAATTACTAAATTCTAATCTTCCAAGCATATCTCTGCTGGTTGGGGCTATAGATGTCAACATAACAACCCTTTTAAACGAATGTGTGGTTGTATTAGTAGGTGAATTTCAATAGTCAAATTATATTTTCAGGGTTATGACATCTTTTTTTTTTCTGATGACATAGATCAGAAATAAACTTTGCAAAGGACATTTTTAAGGGAAATAAGAACTACAAAATTTCGGTTAAAGCTACAACAGCGGAGTAAACACTGTGCTCACCTCCTCCACAACCACGTCAACATTACAATTAAACTGCCGAACAACTCTTGAGAACCACCTGAGGACTAGCCGAACAGATTTCCTAAAACTAGGGATATAAGGAAGAAGCCATGATGAGACTGGCTTAAAACAACACAAAAACATGAATATGTGCACTGTACCTCTAGCTTGCAGAACATTTTATATAACAGAGGTGAAGAAATCTCTGATTTGCTTGAGTTACATGTAGTGTGCTGGGCTCCAAAGCTACACTGCTGGCCCCAGGCAAGCCACTTCACTTGTCTGTTCTTTGTGTGTAAATAGGAATAGAGTAGTACAGGCTCGTAAAACATGGAGAACTGGGTCTGGCACACCTTAAATGTCATCTATGATTATTTTTTTAAAAAAATGGAAGAAAAAAATAGGTATTTAATAGCCATTTGAATTGCTGGCCTTTTAAATTTTTCAAACCTTCTTAAGAGTTCAGGCTCTGACTGCTGCCAGGAGGTTTTGGCATTTTCCCTGCAATATGACCTAACTTCATGGATGCAAATATGGGCTACATTAAAGTGGCTTACCCTCTTATCAACCGTGGAAGAAAAATCTTTACTGGGCAGCAGAGTTCTACTTGTAAAAAAGTTATTTAAAACAATCTGGACAAGATTCAAGTCTGGATTTCTTTAACCCTAAAGGTTTGTTGTTGTTTTTTTTTTATCCAAGGTTGGTGTTATATTTTAAAACAATTGCTTTATACAGACACTCATCCTGTCCATCCATTTATGTGTTCTGGTGGCTGCTTTGAGAACAGACTGTCAGGGAATAGAGGCAGAAGCAGGGAGACCTATTAGGAGACAAGAGATGGTGGTAAAGGCAGATTCTGAATGTGCAGTATTTGAGGTTAGACCCCACAGAATATGACGATAAATTAGCTGTGATGTGAGGAAAAGACATAGGCAAGATGGCTACAATATTTTTGGTTTGAACACTTAGAAGAATGAGGTTGTTTTTTCCCAAGATGAGGATTGCTGCACAATGAACTGGTGTGGGAAGACATCAGGAGCTCAGTTTTTAATATATTATATTTGAGATGCCTCTTGGCAACCAAGTGGAGATATGGAGATATTGGGTGGCAGCATTCTCAGATAAAATAAATACAAGACAGCCAGTTAAATTAAAATTTTAAATAAATACAAAAAATATTTTTAGATAAATACAAAACATATTTTATGGTACATACTTATTCTAAAAATTATTCATTGTCTGAAATTCAAATTTTTCTAGATGTTCTCTATTTTATTTGATAAACCTGGCAATTCTATTAAGTGAACAGTTGGATAATGAGGGAAAGGTCACAGGCTGGAGTTATTATTCTAAAGACCATCTTTAAAGTTATGTGACCGGACAAAATGAGCATGGACAGCAATGACAGTTGACCTAAGGACTGAGTCCTGGCAGTCAATGTACGGGTCAGGTGATAAGGATACTAAAAAGAGGACAGAAAGTTAGGAGGAAAACCAGGTGGGTGTGGTGGCCTGGAAGCCAAAATAAAACAAAGGTTTCAAGTAGGAGTGACCAACTATGTCTATTGCTGCTAATAGGCGAAGGCTGACTAAGATAAGGACCGAGAGGGCATGCATCAAAAAAGATAACCTTGCCTGACCAGGTGGTGGCGCAGTGGATAGAGCATCGGACTGGGATGCGGAAGGACCCAGGTTCGAGACCCCGAGGTCACCAGCTTGAGCATGGGCTCATCTGGTTTGAGCAAAGCTCACCAGCTTGGACCCAAGGTCACTGGCTCAAGCAGGGGTGGGGGGTGGGGTTACTCAGTCTGCTGAAGGCCCGCGGTCGTGGCACATATGAGAAAGCAATCAATGAACAACTAGGGTGTCGCAATGAAAAACTGATGATTGATGCTTCTCATCTCTCTCCGTTCCTGTCTGTCTGTTCCTATCTATCCCTCTATCTGACTCTCTCTCTATCCCTGTAAAAAAAAAAAAAAAAAAAAGGTAACCTTAATGACACCCTTAGTGGCAAACAATTATTTTTGCTGGGGGAAAATCTAAGAGTATATTCAGAATTCTTTTGGAGATGGTAAATAGAGACAAGTCTTTCAAGGAGTTTTATAAAGTGAAAAAAAAAAGAAATATTTCATTACCTGGAAAGAAAAATGAAGTCAAGAGGTTTACATATATATAAATATATATAGATACACACACGAACGCGCATGCGTGCATGCACACACAGACACACACACACACACACACACACACAAGAAATTATGGATGTTTGTATGCTGATCAGTATGATCCAAAGAGAGAAAACTTAATGATGCAGGAGGCAGAGAGAGGGGTGACTGCTGGAAAAATGTTCTTATAAAAAAAAGAGGGAATGGGATCTAGAGAGAAAATGGAGGAGCTAACCTTAGATTGAGCTACAGGTCACTCCTTGTCACCTGTGATGGTGGCATTGATGGCACAAGTGTGGGCAGGTGAGCAGTGGCAGTGGTATTTACTGGAAATTCTCTGATTATTTTGGATTCCTCAGTGGAAAGGAAGCCGGGTACCTCTTTCCTAAGTGTGATGATTAATGAGAAGATGGGAGAGGCCTAACCCCCTTTGTCTCTTGTGTATTTCTCAACAGTTTTGCAGTTTCTCTTTTCTGAATTCACTCATTTCTCAATAATAAAGCTTTTCACTTTCTACCTTGTTTTCTACCCTATTTGATGGTACATGTGTCTATACTCCTTTAAGAATTTGTAAATGCTCTGAAGGGCAGAGCATACTCGGAATGCCAGCTCATATGTAAATTCCTCTGCCTTGGTCACAGTAGAAGATCAATGAAAACTTATTAAGATAATTATGCATTTAAAAATAAAATGCACTGTAATCCCTAGAAGCTCTTTCATGTAGGCTAAAAACTATTTCTTTCTTCCAAAGATCCACGGCATATTGTAGAAGATTGAGGTAAGCAAATCAATTCTTTGATCTGGCAGTTATACAAATTACATTATAGAAAAATAATGTAAAATTATATTAGCAATGGACACTGAACCAGAAACCACTTCAATGTGCATAAAATTGTGAAATAGCATAAGCATATCACTTAGGCTTCAAAGTGGAAGAAATATTCTTGAAGTAAAGTCTTACAGATTCTAAACAGTCAGCAGTAGATTCTGCGTAGAACTTTATATACAATTTTAAAACACAGAATAAAAAAATGTTGCTGATTATGTTCTTCAAAAATATTAACCAGGTGAAATTATGTAAACATTTTCAAAAGGGCAAGGAAATATAAATCACTATTTTCCAGAAATCCCCATATATTATTGGCTCAAATGTGTTGATAGGCTAACGTATTTACAAATAAAATAATAGACAGTTGTATTCGGCAAAGAGATTAGGTATTAACTTCAAACGTATATATAATTATGGCTCTGGTTTATTTTTGAGTATAGATCTAACCACATACTATGCAAATTAAAAATATTATATTTGGTGTTTATGTAATTGTGCAGTATTTCCTCTAAAATTATAGTGAAAGTATCTATAATTAAATAAATGCTCTCTCTAATTATTGTGAAGTTTCATAATTGTTTTGTCTCTGTAAACGAAGACCTATTATAACATACTTATGAGTGTTCATCACTCATGACAATTTCACACATTTTCACTTTTTTCTGGAAGAGAGAAATAGTCAATGAACCCTATAAGGAGGAGTTAGCACATAAAAAAAAACTAATCATCAACAATTAGCTATAATGACAATATATTCCTCCACGATTACAAATAGACTAATTGCCTTTTTAATTTCTATATCATGCATTTAACACTAAAATTGTTTCAGCTACTTTGAATTTCAATCAGTTGTTAGTTCTTTTTATTGAAATAATCTGTCTTCCATTTGTTCACACATTCCCAATTATGTCAAAGAAGCAACTACATCTGGACCCATCTTCAAACTGTTTGATGGAGCTGTTTGCAAAAGAATAGCTCAATGAAATAATCCATGTAAAGTCTAAGCTTCTTATAAACAGCTGACTTGCAAACATGTGGCTGCTGAGAACTATATTTGCTTATTTTATCTTTTTTAGTTTCATTTTATTTGCAAACTCATTATTTTCCTTCTGGAATTAACCATTTTTTAATTCAGGAAAAAATTAACTTTATTTTATTTTTTTGGTATGACACGAAGCTGAGACTTCACATTCATATATACTCAACATTGACTATTTCTAAATCTACAACATCTATAACATACTCACTGGCTTTGCTTCCTTGGGGACCTGTCATTGCTTGGGTCTGCTTCCTTACTTCTGTGTTGTAGAGATGAGCTCTACTCTGATGTGACTATTTCACTGGAGCTGCCATTTGTTATTGCTCTGTACCATTACAACACAGACACAGAGAACAGGGGAGGTGGACTGGTCTCCAAAGTCCATCTTATCTACCCATCTTGCTTTATGGCTGAGGAGTCAGGTCCAGAGACGGGATTTAACTTACTATAGACACTGAGTAGTGAGAGAAGCAGGAAGAAAACCCAAACCTCTACTGCTTACATTTCTATGTGCTTCGGGTTAAATTTTACTTTTCTAACTTCCTTCCACATGAATTGATCAAAGTCCTTCTCCTTTTGGTTTCCTTCTTGAGATATGTTCATGTCTATGAACCTAGCTTAGATCTTACATAAATACCTGCAATATACCAACCAACTACCATCCAGTGACCTGTTCTTATTTTTCTTTTATTTCCTAAGCAAATACTCCCTAAGCAGTAAAGTTATTTACTTCTCTTCCATGTCTCACTGGTGCCATGTATTTATTATCCCTATTACCACGCTCACCACACTGGACTAGCAGTATTCATTCAGTAGCTGGTCTCTCCCTGGAGACAATACAAACACCTGTGTCCTGGGTGCCTGGGAGCCCCCTCAGCACATTTCCCGGCATTGTCCAAGGGCCTGTTAATAGCTCATGGACTGCATCTGAAGGCAGTAATGTGTGGTTTCCCGTGTTTCTTGTCTCATGAGAGAAGAGTCTTTTTTAACTGAAGGAGGATCAGAAAACTCCTTTCCAATGCAGAATTTCAAACTCAATACCTTGTTATTTCCCTTCGCAACGACACTGCTTTGGAGGTGGCCAGAGTGCTGTTGTTCACTTCCATAAGCTTTTCTTCCTAAAGCAGTGCAGAGATTGCAACCCCAGAAAGCGTTCGGGGCAGGAAGAAGGAGGCTGATGGTGATTGCTGTATTCTGGGAAGTATAATCTTCCCTGGATTGTGTTTGAAGTAAAAATAAATAAAGAGCCCAAGTAGCAGGGTAGATAGATATTATTACTTCTAACATAAATCTGTTTTCCAGAACCTCAAAGAATCAGGCAAAAGACAATGGAGTCAATCTCACCTTGGTTCAGCAATAACCGAAGGCCAGTGTGACATCGATAACTGGCAGGAGCCATTTTCACCAACTGCCCATTTAGCCATTGATGCTGGCACATTTATGTTTCATGCCATCTTAGAGGCCCAGAGAGAGCTGAATTTCCTGATTTAGGGACAGAGAAATTCAAATGCAGTTGCCTAGTGACAGTTTAACACAGTGGATAAGTATTAAGCATCCTGTTTATCTGGAGTCATACAGTCTAGGTTTCAGTCCCAAATGTACCACTTTCTTTTTAAAGATTCTTTCTTTCTTTCTTTCTTTCTTTCTTTCTTTCTTTCTTTCTTTCTTTCTTTCTTTCTTTCTTTCTTTCTTTCTTTCTTTCTTTCTTTCTTTCTTTCTTTCTCTTTCTTTCCTTTCTTTCTTTCTTTCTTTCTCTTTCTTTCTTTCTTTCTTTCTTTCTTTCTCTTTCTTTCTTCTTTCTTTCTTTCTTTCTTTCTCTTTCTCTTTCTTTTCCTTTCTTTCTTTCTTTCTTTCTTTCTTTCTTTCTTTCTTTCTTCTTTCTCCTTCCTTCCTTCCTTCCTTCCTTCCTTCCTTCCTTCCTTCCTTCCTTCCTTCCTTCCTTCCTCTCTTCCTTCTTTCCTTCCCTTCCTCCCTCTTTCCTTCTTTCCTTCCCTCCCTCCCTCTTTCCTTCCTTCCTTCCTTCCTTCCTTCCTTCCTTCCTTCCTTCCTTCCTTCCTTCCTTCCTTCCTTCCTTCCTTCTTATTTTTTAAAATTTTATTGAATTTATTGAGATGACATTGGTTAATAATATTATATAGCTTTCAAAAGTACAATTCTTATAATACATCATCTATATATTGTATGGTATGTTCACCACCTGAAGTCAAGTCTCCTTCCATCACCATTTATCCCCTTTACCTTCTTCTACTTTTCCCTCTGGTAGTTACCATACTGTTGTCTGTGTCAATGAGGGTTCTTTTGTTTTGTTTTGTTTTTGCTTAACCCCTTTACCTTTTTCACACTATCCCTCAACCCCACTTCCCTCAGACAGCTGTCAGTCTGTTCTTTTTATCTATGAGTTTGTTTCTATTTTGTTTGTTTATTTTTGTTGTTTTTGTTCTTTAAATTACACATATAAGTGAAATCATATGATACTTGTCTTCCTCTAACTGGATTACTTCACTTTGCATTATGCCCTCCAGGTACATTCATGCAGTGGCAAAAGGTGGGATTTCCTTCATTTTTACCACTGCCTAGTGTTCCATTATGTAAATGCATCACAACTTTTTTTTATCTATTCATCTGCTAACAGACACTTGGGCTGCTTCCAAATCTTGGCTATTGTAAACAATGCTGCAATGAACATAGGGGAGTATATATTCTTTCAAATTAGTGTTTCAGGTTTCTTCATATATATTTCCAGATGTGGAATTACTGGATCATAAGGCAGTTCCATTATTAATTTTTTTTAGGAAACTCCGTACTGTTTCCACAGCAGCTGCATCAATCTGCATTTCCACCAACAGTACATGGAAATTCCAGTTTCTGCATATCCTTGCCATTTATTGTTTATTGATTTATTGACGAGCGCCATTGTGACGTGTAAGGTGATATCTCATTGTGGTTTTAATTTGCATTTCTATGATGATTAGATATTGACCCTATATTCATAAGTCTATTGGCCTATTCAGGCCATTTGCCTATTTTTTAATTGGATTGTTTGTCTTTTTAGTGTTGAGTTGTATAAGTTCTTTATGAATTTTGGATATTAACCTTTTATCAGATGTATCATTGGTGAATATATTCTTCCATTCAGTGGGTTGTCTTTTCATTTTGTTGTTGATTTCCTTTGCTGTGCAAAAACTTTTTAGTTTGATGTAGTCCCATTTATTTATTTTTTCTTTTGTTTCCCTTGCTTGAGGAGATACAGCTGAAAAAATTGCTAAGAGAAATGTCTGATATTTTTTAAATGATTTTATTTATTTATTTTTAGAGAGATGAGAGAGAGAACATAGTGTGGAGGGAGAAGCAGAAAGCAACAACTCATAGCAGTTGCTTCTCATATGTGCCTTGACCTGGCAAGCCTAGGGTTTCAACTGGCGACCCTAGCATTTCAGGTCAATGCTTTATCTACTTTATCTACTGCCTATTTTTCTTCAAGGTTTTTATGGTTTCAAGTCTAACATTTAAGTCTTTAAGTCATTTTGAGTTTATTCTTTTGTGTGCTGTAAGAAGGTGGTCTAGCTTAATTTTTTGCATGTCCAATTTTCCTAACACCATTATTAAATAGACTATCTTTATCCCATTATATGTTCTTGCCTCCTTTGTCAAATAATAATTGATTATAAAAGTGTGGATTTACTTCTGAGCTCACTATACTGTTCCATTGATTTATATGTGTGTTTTTATGCCAGTTCCATTCTATTTTGATTACTATGGCCTTGGAGTATAGTTTGATATCAGGCTTCATGAGTCTTTGAACTTTGTTCTTTTTTCTCCAGACTTTTTAAATTCATTTTTTATTATTATTAATTTTAATAAAATGACATTGATAAGTCAGGGTACATATGTTTAGAGAAAACATCTCCAGGTTATTTTGGCATTTGATTATGTTGCATACCCATCACACAAAGTCAAATTATCTTCCGTAACCTTCCCTCTGGTTTTCTTTGTGCCCCTCCTCTCCCCCCACCACATCCTTTCCCCTCCCCCCCTGGTAACCACCATACTCTTGTCCATGTTTCTTGTCCGAGTTTATTTTTATGTCCATCCTATGTAAGGAATAATATAGTTTTTAGCTTTTTCTGATTTACTTATTTCACTCCGTATAATGTTATCAAGGTCCATCCATGTTGCTGTAAATGATCCGATGTCATCATTTCTTATGGCTGAGTAGTATTCCATAGTATATACGTACCAAAGCTTTTTAATCCACTCATCCACTGATGGACACTTGGGCTGTTTCCAGATCTTTGCTATTGTGACAATGCTGCCATAAACATGGGGGTGCATTTCACCTTTTGAATCAGTGCTATGGTGTTTTGGGGGTATATTCCTAAAAGTCAGATAGCTGGATCAAAAGGAAGTTTTATTTTTAAATTTTTGAGGAATCTCCATACTGTTTTCCATAGTGGCTGCACCAGTCTGCATTCCCACCAGCAGTGCAAAAGGGTTCCCTTTTCTCCACATCCTTGCCAGCACTTATTCTGTGTTGTTTTGTTGATGAGTGCCATTCTGACTGGTGTGAGGGGATATCTCATTGTGGTTTTAACTTGCATTTCTCTAATGATTAGTGATGTTGAGCATTTTTTCATATGCCTATTGGCCATCTGTATGTCCTCTTTGGAGAAGTGTTTATTCATATCTTTTGCCTATTTTTTGATTGGATTGTTTGTCTTCCTGGTGTTGAGTTTTATATGTTCTTTATAAATTTTGGTTATTAACCGCTTATCAGACATATTGTCGAATATGTTCTCCCATTATGTAGTTTGTCTTTTTATTCTGTTCTTATTGTCTTTAGCTGTGCAAAAAGTTTTTAGTTAGATAGTCTCATTTGTTTATCCTGTCTTTTATTTCACTTGACCGTGGAGATAAATCGGCAAATATATTGCTGCGAGAGATGTCAGAGAGTTTACTGCCTATGTTTTCTTCTAAGATGCTTATGATTTCACAGCTTACATTTAAGTCTTTTATCCATTTTGAGTTTATTTTTGTGAATGGTGTACATTGGTGGTCTAGTATCATTTTTTTGGAGGTAGATGTCCAATTTTCCCAACACCATTTGTTGAAGAGTCTGTCCTTACTCTATTGTATGCTCTTACCTCCTTTGTCAAATATCAGTTGTCCATAAAGAGGTGGGTTTATTTCTGGGTTCCCTGTTCTGTTCCATTGATCTATGTGCCTGTTCTTATGCCGGTACCAGGCTGTTTTGAGTACAATGACCTTGTAGTATAACTTGATATCAGGAAGTGTGATACCTCCCACTTTATTCTTCCTTTTCAAGATTGCTGAGGCTATTCGTGCTCTTTTTTGGTTCCATTTAAATTTTTGGAATATGTGTTCTATACCTTTGAAGTATGTCATTGGTATTTTAATTGGTATTGCATTGAATTTATAAGTTGCTTTGGGTAATTTAGACATTTTAATGATGTTTATTCTTCCTAACCATGAGCACGGTATATGTTTCCACTTGTTTGTATCTTCCTTGATTTCTTTTATCAATGTTTTATAATTTTCCAAGTATAAGTCTTTAATCTCTTCGGTTAAATTTAGTCCTAGGTACTTTTTTTTGTTGTTGTTGCAATCGTGAAGGGGATTGTTCCCTTACTTTCTCTTTCTGACAATTCATTGTTGGTGTATAAAAATGCCTCTGATTTCTGAGTATTATTTTATATCCTTCCACCTTGCTGAATTCATTTATCAGGTCCAGTATTTTTTTGAGTGAGACTTTAGGGTTTTCTGTATACAATATCATATTGTCTGCAAATAATGATAGTTTTACTTCTTTTCCAATTTGGATGCCTTTTATTTCTTCTTCTTGTCTGATTCCTGTGGCTAGGACTTTCAGTACTATGTGAACAAGAGTGGTGAAAGGGGGCACCCCTGATTTGTTCCTGATCTTAAGGAGATTGCTTTTAATTTTTGCCCATTGAGTATGATGTTGACTGTGGGTTTGTCATAGATGGCCTTTATCATGTTGAGGTATGTTCCTGTATTCCCACTTTGCTGAGAGTTTGATCAGGAATGGGTGCTGAATTTTATCAAATGCTTTTTCTGCATCTCTTGAAATTATCATGTGGTATTTCTCCTCCCTTTTAAGTGATGAATCACATTGATTGATTTGTGAATATTGTACCAGCCTTGCCTTCCCAGAATGAATCCCACTTGATCATGATGTATGATTTTTTTTATGTGTTGCTGGATCCAGTTTGCTAATATTTTGTTGAGGATTTTAGCATCTAAATTCATCAGGGATATTGGCCTATAATTTTCGTTCTTTGTGTTGGCTTTGCCTGGTTTTGGAATAAGAATTATGCTTGCCTCATAAAAGGAGCTTGGAAGTCTTTCTTCTTGAATTTTTTGAAATAGCTTTAGGAAGGATAGGAGTTAGTTCTTTGAATATTTGGTAGAATTCACTTGTGAAGCCATCAGGCCCTGGACTTTTCTTTGTTGGGAGTTTTTTGATAACTGTTTTGATCTCATTTGTTGTAATTGGTCTGTTTAGGTTTTCTGATTCTTCCAGATTAATTTTTGGAAGATTATATGTTTCAAGGAATTTGTTCATTTCATCTCAGTTGTCTAATTTTTGGCATACAGTTCTTCATAGTATTTTCTTACAATATTTTGTATTTCTCTGTGTCAGTTGTTATTTCTCCACTCTCATTTCTAATTTTATTTATTTTAGTCCTCTCTCTTTTTTTTCTTGGTGAGTCTGGTTGATGGTTCATTGATCTTGTTTACCTTTTCAAAGAAACAGCTCCTAGTTTAATTGATCCTCTGTGTTGTTTCTTTAGCCTCTATGTCATTTATTTCCACTCTGATCTTTATTATTTCCTTCCTTCTACTAGAGCAGTAGTCAACCACTTTATACCACCCACTTTTGTATCTCTGTTAGTAGTAAAATTTTCTAACTGCCCACTGGTTCCACAGTAATGGTGATTTATAAAGTAGGGAAGTAACTTTACTGTATAAAATTTATAAAGCAGAGTTACAGCAAGTTTAAGCATATAATAATAATTACCAGGTACTTTATGTCGGATTTTTGCTAAGTTTGGCAGAATAAATCTTTACAAAACACTTACTATAGTTAAATCAATCTTTTTATTTATACTTTGGTTGCTCCACTACCACCCACCATGAAAACTGGAATTCCCACTAGTGGGTGGTAGGGACCAGGTTGACTACAACAGTTCTACTAACTCTGGACTTTACTTGCTGTTCTTTTTCTCGTTCTTTCAGATGCAGGGTCAAGTTGTTTATTTGAGCTTTTTCTAGCTTCTTAAGATATACCAGGGTATAGGGATGACGTCAGAGTAATGGCGGGGTAGGAAGCGATACTGATAAATCTCCCCCAAAACTCAACAAGATCTTCAACCAGAAACAGAAAAACCTATACTTGGAGCTTCCAGATGCTTCGCAATACACCCAAAGGTATGATTGAGTGAAAAATTGGCTAAATATATAACCAAACCCCGAAGGAAATAGGGAGTAAGAAATGCTCCGCCTTCCTCACTAACCTAAACAGGGCGGCTTTCTCTGGTAACTGTGAATATAGAAACTGAGGCGGGCAAAGGGGGTGAATACATCCAGGCCGCGACACAAACGGCCGAACCAGGCTGTGGCACGGAGATCCAAGCCAAGGAAAATCTGATCCTGTGGCAACCCGGGCAATACAAGCTAACACTCGCGCCAAACCCAAACAAAGAAAGACAAGCGGCGCGGACATTTTACCCGGTCTCCTGGTTGGTGCGCAGTTAGTGGGCGAGAGATTTCTTCCTAAGCCCCGGAAGTGGGTGCCCGTGTTGCCCCACGGAGAGGCAGGGTAAGAGGCCTTTCTGTGGGCTGAGGGCAGAGTCTCTGGGCAGCCCCAGCGCCCTGGGAAAGCCACGCACGGGAGGGAGTGAGAACTAATTCCAACGGTGGAGATTTTCCGTACTGGAGGGTGTTTCACTCAGAGGGGAACGCGGCCGGCCTCATATCCGGGTTTGCGCGCGCAGATAAGGAGTGAGCGATTCCTCCGAGTGCCTCGGCAGTGCGCGCCCGTGTTATCGCACAGAGGGGCAGAGTCAGGGGCCTTTGTGTGGGCCAAAGCAGAATCTCAGGCCGCCCCAGCGCCTTGCAAAAGCCGCGCACGGGGACAGAGCGAGACTCAATTCCAACGCTGCAACTTTTCCCTGCGGTTGGGGGTTTCACTCAGAGCGTGAGACTGCTGGCCGGATATCCTGGTCTGCGTGTGCAGCCAGTGAGTGAGAGTTTCCTCCAAGCGCCCCGGAAGTGGGCGCCCGCTTGTGTTACCGGACAGAGTGGCAGAGCCAGAGGTCTTTGAATGGCCGGAAAGCCCGCCCGATTATGCTAGCAGCTCTGACTGACTGAGCCTTACCCAGAGCCCTGTGCTGAGTGGAAATAGAGTGGGGAGTTGCCAGCTCTTTGAGCCTCTTACTATCCAGGCAGAGGCAGCAGCAACCCCATAGCTGGATTATCAGGCTACTAATTGAGGAAGGAAAGACTAGGAGAAAGGCTCCAGGAACACGGACTCTCTCACTGTCGGAACCTATAAATGCTAATAGCCTCGACTGCCAACGAGACTAAAGCACAATACATGACATTGCCATAGAGACTTATCAACTGCAAACCTCCACCTGAGCGTGGCAAAGGGGCAAAACCCGGGGTACAGAGTCACCGACCAGGAAGAGGGAGAGAAAAGAAAAAGCAAGAAGATAACCTCTCAAAATCAAGAATAATCTGCAGACTTTATAACCTATCCCATTTTATTATATTTGTTCGTTTGTTTCTCTTACCTTCATTCTTGATACTTTTTTTTTTCCTCCTCCAATTTGGCCGATTAACTCTCTACCGGTCTTACTCTCTCCTCTCCTTGAACTACACTACCCATAAGTGTTACATCTCCCATTATCTTCTCTTCCTTTCTCTCTATGAGGGTTGCACTCCAAAACCCTTAACTCTCTCTCTCTCTCTCCTTTCTTTTTTCTTCTTTTAGTGGTTCCCTCTTTTTTTCTCTCTCTCTCTCTTTCTTTTCTCCCTCTATATTAGTTTCTTCCTTTCTCCTTTACATCTCCTCTCATTCAAACCTCAATAACAAACAAATTATCTTATCTGGGACTCAAACTTATGTTTGTGGCATTTTGGGGGGTTTTTACTTCACCTTTTTAACTCACTAGCAGTGCTCCCATCCCTGGCTCTCCATATTATCTAGTTCTTGTTCCACTAAATACAATAGTAATTTTTTAATTTGTCCCCCCATTTTTCCGTTTTCCTCTTAATCCTCTCATCATAACTCTTAGACAACCAACACCTAAAAGCAAATCATTTTATTCTTGACCCAAATTTTTTTCTTATTTGCTTTTTGTGGGTCCATACGCTCTTTTTTTTCTTTTTTCTTTCTTTCTTTTTTTTTTTTTTTTTTTTTTGCCCCTTTATTACTTTTCCCCAATTCAGGCCCTCCATCACAGGCATTGTTTGTTATAATTCACAGTCCACCACAAGATTTTATCAAGAAAGAGGGGAGAGGAGAGGAGAGGAAAAAAGGAGGGGGGGAATAATTTCCTTTTTTTTTTTAATTTTAATTTAATTTTATTTTATTTTTCTTTATTTCATTATTAATTTTTTTTTAAAAAAACAACTCTTTTCGATTTTTATTTTATTATTTTTTTAAACTTTTTATTCTTTATTAAATCTCATTAATACTATCAACAAAACCACCCTCAGATGCCATTAAGGAAGAGAAAATCGAATATCATGGATACAAAAGAAAGAGAGGTAACACAGCTAGATGAGGAAAAATCTATGGAGAAAAAATTTAATATATTGGAAACCTTGGAGCTAAATGACAGAGAATTCAAGATGGAAATCCTAAAAATCCTCCGAGATATACAAGAAAACACAGAAAGGCAATTTAGGGAGCTCAGAAAACAACTAAATGAACACAAAGAATATATGTCCAAGGAAATTGAAACTATAAAAACAAATCAAACAGAGATGAAAAACTCAATTCACGAGCTGAAAAACGAAGTAACAAGCTTAGCTAATAGAACAGGTCAGATAGAAGAGAGGATTAGTGAAATAGAAGACAAGCAACTTGAGGCACAACAGAGAGAAGAAGAAAGAGACTCAAAAATTAAAAAAAATGAGATAGCCCTACAAGAATTATCTGACTCCATCAAAAAGAATAACATAAGAATAATAGGTATATCAGAGGGAGAAGAGACAGAAAATGGAATGGAGAACATACTCAAACAAATAATAGATGAGAACTTCCCAAGCCTGTGGAAAGAACTAAAGCCTCAAGTTCAAGAAGCAAACAGAACTCCAAGTTTTCTTAACCCCAACAAACCTACTCCAAGGCATATCATAATGAAATTGACACAAACCAACAGCAAAGAAAAAATTCTCAAGGCAGCCAGGGAAAAGAAGAATACAACATATAAAGGAAGGCCCATTAGATTATCATCAGATTTCTCAGCAGAAACTCTACAAGCTAGAAGAGAGTGAACCCCAATATTTAAAGTCCTGAAAGAGAGGAACTTTCAGCCATGAATACTATACCCATCAAAGCTATCCTTCAAATATGAAGGAGAAATAAAAACATTCACAAATACAGAAAAGATGAGGGAATTTATCATCAGAAAACCCCCACTCCAGAAATTACTAAAGGGGGTTCTCCAATCAGATACAAAGAACAAAAAAAAACAGAGCCACAAGTAAAAGCTCCAAGAAGAACACAATAAAATCAAATTTAAACTGTGACAACAACAAAAAGAAAGAGGGGGAGAAGATGGAGATTAACAGTAGCAAAGGACGATGGAGTGCAAAAGTACTCACAAAATAGTTCGCTACAATGAACAGGGTAGGGACCCTTTTCATTATTCAAAGGTAACCACCATTGAAAAAACCACCACAGAAGCACATGAGATAAAAAACATAGCAACAGTGGAAAGATGTATGGAATACAACCAAATAAAAACAAAAGATGGAAAAACAAAAGAGAAGGATCAAACAAGACACAAAACTAACAGAAAGCAAGATATAAAATGGCAATAGGGAACTCACAAGTATCAATAATTACACTAAATGTAAACGGATTAAACTCACCAATAAAAAGGCACAGAGTAGCAGAATGGATTAAAAAAGAAAATCCAACTGTATGCTGCCTACAGGAAACTCATCTAAGTAACAAGGATAAAAACAAATTCAAAGTGAAAGGCTGGAAAACAATACTCCAAGCAAATAACATCCAAAAAAAAGCAGGTGTGGCAATACTCATATCGGATAATGCTGACTACAAGACAGGAAAAGTACTCAGAGACAAAAATGGCCATTTCATAATGGCTAAGGGGACACTGAATCAAGAAGACATAACAATTCTTAATATATATGCACCAAACCAAGGAGCACCAAAATATATAAGACAGCTACTTATTGATCTTAAAACTAAAACTGACAAAAATACAATCATACTTGGAGACCTCAATACACCGCTGACGGCTCTAGATCGGTCATCCAAACAGAGAATCAACAAAGACATAGTGGCCTTAAACAAAACACTAGAGCACCTGGATATGATAGACATCTACAGGACATTTCATCCCAAAGTGACTGAGTATACATTTTTCTCCAGTGTACATGGCTCATTCTCAAGAATTGACCATATGTTGGGCCACAAAAACAACATCAGCAAATTCAGAAAAATGGAAGTTGTACCAAGCATATTTTCTGATCATAAAGCCTTGAAACTAGAATTCAACTGCAAAAAAGACGAAAAAAATCCCACAAAAATGTGGAAACTAAACAACATACTTTTAAAAAATGAATGGGTCAAAGAAGAAATAAGTGCAGAGATCAAAAGATATATACAGACTAATGAAAATGACAATACGACATATCAGAATCTCTGGGATGCAGCAAAAGCAGTGATAAGAGGGAAGTTCATATCACTTCAGGCATATATGAACAAACAAGAGAGAGCCCAAGAGAACCACTTAACTTCACACCTTAAGGAACTGGAAAAAGAAGAACATAGACAACCCAAAACCAGCCGAAGAAAGGAGATAATAAAAATCAGAGCAGAAATAAATGAATTAGAGAACAGAAAAACTATAGAAAAAATTAATAGAACAAGGAGCTGGTTCTTTGAAAAGATCAACAAAATTGACAAACCCTTGGCAAGACTTACCAAGGAAAAAAGAGAAACAACTCATATAAACAAAATCCAAAATGAAAGAGGAGAAATCACCACGGACACCGTAGATATACAAAGAATTATTGTAGAATACTATGAAAAACTTTATGCTACTAAATTCAACAACCTAGAAGAAATGGATAAATTCCTAGAAAAATACAACCTTCCTAGACTGAGTCAAGAAGAAGCAGAAAGCCTAAACAGACCTATCAGTAGAGAAGAAATAGAAAAAACCATTAAAAACCTCCCCAAAAATAAAAGTCCAGGCCCTGACGGCTATACCAGCGAATTTTATCAAACATTCAAAGAAGACTTGGTTCCTATTCTACTCAAAGTCTTCCAAAAAATTGAAGAAGAAGCAATACTTCCAAACACATTTTACGAAGCCAACATAACGCTCATACCAAAACCAGGCAAGGATGGCACAAAAAAAGAAAACTACAGACCAATATCTCTAATGAATACAGATGCTAAAATACTAAACAAAATACTAGCAAATCGAATACAACAACATATTAAAAAAATAATACATCATGATCAAGTGGGATTCATCCCAGAATCTCAAGGATGGTTCAACATACGTAAAACGGTTAATGTAATACACCATATCAACAAAACAAAGAACAAAAACCACATGATCTTATCAATAGACGCAGAAAAGGCTTTCGATAAAATACAACACAATTTTATGTTTAAGACTCTCAACAAAATGGGTATAGAAGGAAAATATCTCAACATGATAAAGGCCATATATGATAAACCATCAGCTAACATCATATTAAATGGCACTAAACTGAAGGCTTTCCCCCTTAAATCAGGAACAAGACAGGGTTGTCCACTCTCTCCACTCTTATTTAATGTGGTACTAGAGGTTCTAGTCAGAGCAATCAGACAAGACAAATAAAAGGCATCCATATCGGAAAAGAAGAAGTAAAGGTATCACTTTTTGCAGATGATATGATACTATACATCGAAAACCCCAAAGAATCCACAAAAAGACTACTAGAAACAATAAGCCAATACAGTAAGGTCGCAGGATACAAAATTAACATACAGAAGTCAATAGCCTTTCTATATGCCAACAATGAAACAACTGAGAAGGAACTCAAAAGAATAATCCCCTTCACGATTGCAACAAAAAAAATAAAATACTTAGGAATAAACATAACAAAGAATGTAAAGGACTTATATAATGAAAACTATAAACCATTGTTAAGGGAAATCGAAAAAGATATAATGAGATGGAAGAATATACCTTGTTCTTGGCTAGGAAGAATAAATATAATCAAGATGGCTATATTACCCAAAGCAATATACAAATTTAATGCAATTCCCATCAAACTTCCAATGACATTTTTTAAAGAAATAGAGCAAAAAATCATCAGATTTATATGGAACTATAAAAAACCCCGAATAGCCAAAGCAATCCTAAAGAAAAAGAATGAAGCTGGGGGCATTTCAATACCTGACTTCAAACTCTATTATAGGGCCACGACAATCAAAACAGCATGGTATTGGCAGAAAAATAGACACTCAGACCAATGGAACAGAATAGAAAGTCCAGAAATAAAACCACATATATATAGTCAAATAATTTTTGATAAAGGGGCCAACAACACACAATGGAGAAAAGAAAGCCTCTTCAATAAATGGTACTGGGAAAACTGGAAAGCCACATGCAAAAGAATGAAACTGGACTACAGTCTCTCCCCCTGTACAAAAATTAACTCAAAATGGATCAAAGATCTAAACATAAGACCTGAAACAATTAAGTACATAGAAGAAGACATAGGTACTCAACTCAGGGACCTGGGTTTTAAAGAGCATTTTATGAATTTGACTGCAATGGCAAGAGAAGTGAAGGCAAAAATTAATGAATGGGACTACATCAGACTAAGAAGTTTTTGCTCAGCAAGAGAAACTGATAACAAAATAAACAGAAAGCCAACTAAATGGGAAATGATTTTTTCAAACGACAGCTCAGATAAGGGCCTAATATCCAAAATATACAAAGAACTCATAAAACTCAACAACAAACAAACAAACAATCCAATAAAAAAATGGGAAGAGGATATGAATAGACACTTCTCCCAGGAAGAAATACAAATGGCCAACAGATATATAAAAAGATGCTCATCTTCTTTAGCTATTAGAGAAATGCAAATCAAAACGGCAATGAGATACCACCTCACACCTGTTCGATTAGCTGTTATTAGCAAGTCAGGTAACAGCAAATGTTGGAGAGGCTGTGGAGAAAAAGGAACCCTCATACACTGTTGGTGGGAATGTAAAGTAGTACAACCATTATGGAAGAAAGTATGGTGGTTCCTCAAAAAACTGAAAATAGAACTACCTTATGACCCTGCAATCCCTCTACTGGGTATATATCCCAAAAACTCAGAAACATTGATACGTAAAGACACATGCAGCCCCATGTTTATTGCAGCATTGTTCACAGTGGCCAGGACATGGAAACAACCAAAAAGCCCATCAATAGACGACTGGATAAAGAAGATGTGGCACATATACACTATGGAATACTACTCAGCCATAAGAAATGATGACATCGGAACATTTACAGCAAAATGGTGGGATCTTGATAACATGATACGAAGCGAAATAAGTAAATCAGAAAAAAACAGGAACTGTATTATTCCATACGTAGGTGGGACATAATAGTGAAACTAAGAGACATTTATAAGAGTGTGGTGGTTACGGGGGGGAGGGGGGAATGGGAGAGGGATAGGGGGTGGGGAGGGGCACAAAGAAAACAAGATAGAAGGTGACAGAGGACAATCTGACTTTGGGTGGTGGGTATGCAACATAATTGAACGACAAGATAACCTGGACTTGTTATCTTTGAATATATGTATCCTGATTTATTGATGTCACCCCATTAAAAAAATAAAATTATATTAAAAAAAAAAGATATACCAGTAATTCTATGAACTTCACTCTCAGGACTGTTTTTGCTGTGTCTCATAAATTTTGAGTTGATGTATGCTCATTATCATTCATTTCTAGAAATTTCTTTATTTCTTCTTTGATCTCATTCTTAATACATTCGTTATTTAATAACATGCTATTTAGTTTCCAAGCATTCAAGTATTTTTCAGTTTTTCTGTTGTGGTTGATTTCCAGTTTCATACCATTGTGATCAGAGAAAATGCTTGATATGATTTCAATCTTCTTAAATTTGTTGAGACTGGCCCTGGCCAGTTGGCTCAGTGGTGGAGCGTCGGCCTGGCGTGCGGAGGTCCCGGGTTTGATTCCCGGCCAGGGTACACAGGAGAGGCACCCATCTGTTTCTCCACCCCTCCCCCTCTCCTTCCTCTCTGTCTCTCTCTTCCTTTCCCGCAGCCGAGGCTCCATTGGAGCAAAAGATGGCCCGGGCACTGGGGATGGCTCCTTGGCCTCTGCCCCAGGCATTGAAGTGGCTCTGGTCATGATAGAGCAACACCTCGGATGGGCAGAGCATCACCCCCTGGTGGGCGTGCCGGGTGGATCCCGGTCAGGCGCATGCGGGAGTCTGTCTGAGTGCCTCCCCGTTTCCAGCTTCAGAAAAATACAAAAAAAATTTGTTGAGACTGCTTTTGTGCCCTAACATGTGGTCTATCCTAGAGAATGTACCATGAGCCCTTGAAAAGAATGTATATTCTGCTGCTTTAGGGTGAAATGTTCTGAAGATATCTATTAAATCCAGTTGATCTAGTGTGTCCTTTAAGTCTGCTGTTTCTTTGTTAATTTTATTTCTTGAGGATCTATCTAGTGATGTTAGTGGGGTATTGAAATCCCCTACTATTATAGTATTGCTGTTGGTCATACCCTTTAGGTCCATCAAAGTCTGCTTAATATATTTAGGTGCTCCTATATTAGGAGCGTAGATATTTATAATGGCTGTATCTTTCTGTTGATTGCTCCATTTATCACTATGTAGTGACCTTCTTTATCTCTTAGTATAATTTTTGTTTTAAAGTCCATTTTGTCTGATATAAGTATTGCTACCCCAGCTTTTTTTTCATTTCCATTTGCATGAAATATTTTTTTTCCATCCTTTTATCTTTAGTCTATGTGCATCTTTTGTTTTGAGGTGTGTCTGTTGTAGACAGCATATGTATGGGTCCTGTTTTCTTATCCACACAGCTACCCTATGTCTTTTGATTGGGTCATTTAATCCATTTTCATTTAAGGTTATTATTGATATGTAATTGTTTATTACCATTTTATTCTTTAAAGCTGTATTTCTCTTTTGCTATATTCTTTTTCTCCTCTGATCTGTTTACAACAGGCCCCTTAGCATTTCTTGCAGCCTTGGTTTGGTTGTAGTGAATTCCTTGAGTTTTTTTTGTCTGGGAAGCTTTTTATTTCTCCTTCAATTTTAAACGATAGCCTTGTTGAATAAAGTAGTCTTGGTTGTAGGCTCTTGTTCTGCATTACTTTGAATATTTCTTGACATTCTCTTCTGGTCTCAAGTGTTTCTATTGAGAAGTTGGAAGCCATCCTTATGAGGGCTCCTTTGTAGGTGATAGCCTTTTTTCTCTTGCAGCTTTTAATATTTTCTCTTTATCACTTAGTTTTGGTATTTTAATTATAATGTGTCATGGTGTAGATTTCTTTGGGTTTCTCTTTAATAAAGTTCTCTGTTTTTCTTGAACTTGTGAGACTTTTTCCTGCATTAATTTAGGGAAGTTTTTAGCTATGATATGATTGAACAAAGTCTCTATTCCTTGTTCTTTCTCTTTTTCTTTAGGAACCTCTATGATGTGGATGTTATTTCTCTTCATGTTGTCACAGAACTCTCTTAGAGTTTCCTCAGACTTTTTGAATCTTTTTTCTTTTTTCTGCTCTGCTTCCATGCCTTCATTTATCTTGTCCTCTAACTCGCTTTATTTTTTTGATCCTCAGCTTCATTGATCCTGCTTTTAATTCCTTCCATGTGGTCTTCATTTCTGATATTGTATTTGTCATTTCTGCCTGATTCTTTTTTATTATTTCAATGTCCTTTTTTATATTTGCTATGTCTTTGTTTATGTGTTTGTAATCACCATCTATTGTTGTTCTAAGATCTTTGAGCATTTTAACAATCATCATTTTAAACTCTGCATTCAGTAATTTGGTTATATCTGACTCATTCAGTTCCTTTTCTGGTGATTTCTCTTGATTCACTTGTGTTGCATTTCTCTGTCTTCCCATTTTGTGTGTGTATAAGAAGGTTTTGGCCACTGAAGTCCAATGGGTGTGGCCTCTGTGTTCCCTTGGTGTGGTCTATCTGCAGGCCCGCCACCCCCTCTGTGGATGCTGCCTAGGGCATTCAGGTATAGGGGTTGCTGGTGCCAGCCTGCTGGGGCTGTCGCTGCAGTTTCTGCCTCTCCTCCATGTGAGGGTCTATGATCACTTGCCTGAGTAACAAGCCTTGGTGGCCTTGGCCTTCACCCTGCCTCCCTGGGTGGGGTTATGTGCCATTTCCAGGCTGTAAGCCTTGGCACTGCAGGCAGGGGTGAGCCCTTTTTTCTCCAGATTCTGTGACTATTTGGGGTGTTTTGTTATGGACATTTTAATGATGGTTATTCTTTCTACCCATGAACTTGTATATGCTTCCACTTATTTGTATCTTGTTTAATTTCTTTCTTCAATGCCTTATTATTTTCTGAGTATAAGTATTTTTTTGTTAAATTTATTCTTAGGCATTTTATTCTTTTTGAAGCAATTGTGAATGGAATGTTTTTCTTAGTTTTCCTTTTTGATAGCTCATTTTGTTGTCTAAAAATGCAATTGACTTCTAGATATTAATTTTGTATCCTACTACTTTACGGAATTTATTTATTAGTTCCAGTAGTTTTTTGGTGGAATCTTTAGGGTTCTCTACATACAGGATCATGTCATCAGCAAATGATAATAATTTTACTTCCTTTACAATTTGGATGCCATTTCTTTCTTTTTCTTGTCTGCTGTGGGTAGGACTTCTGCTACCATGTTGAATAAGAATGATGAAAGCAGATATCCTTGACTTCTTCCTGATGTTAAGAGAAACACTTTTAGTTTTTGCCCCTTGATTATGATGTTGGCTGTGGGTTTGTCATATACAGTCTTTATTGTGTTGAGGTCTGCTCCCTCTATTTCCACTGTGCTGAGAGTTTTTATCATAATGTGTGCTGGATTTTATCAAATGCTTTTTCTGTATTTATGGATAAAACCATGCGGTTTTCTCCTTTGTTTTATTTATGTGGTATATCACATTTATTTGTGGATATTGTACCAATCATATCTCTGGAATAAATCTTACTTGATCTTGGTGTATGATCTTTTTGTTGTATTACTGTATCTGATTTGCTTATATTTTGATGAGAATTTTAGCATTTATGTTCATTGGGGATATTGTACTATAATTTTCTTTCTTTGTAGAGTCTTTATCTAATTTTGGCCAGATTTACCACTTTTTAGCTCCATGATTTTATATCAGTTGCTTGGTGTCTTCATTGATAATTCTCAGTTTCCTGTTCTGTGAACTAACTTAGTTATGGTGGAAAATAAAAAAGTGACCTTTATCAAACTTACTCTGTGCCAGATGACTATATCTAGAACATTACATGATTATTTTATTTTCACAAATACTTGCTTGAGTTTACATGTGAGCAAGCTCAAGATTTAGAAATCTTACCTAACCTATCTAAGTTCACACAAGAAGGAAGTGTGGGCTGGAATTTGAACCAAGTCTATGTGACTCCAGGCCCCTAATCACTGCTCTCTAAGATAGCAGTGGCATAGCCTCAATGAGCAAGCACATAGAACCCCTCAGAGCAGCCCTCATGCTCAGTTATAAGCATTCCAGAGGTGGGAGATACAATTTTGCATTAGTTTGATCAATATACATATTGTGGTTCTCTGAAATCATATCAAGGGAGGCTAGAGAGTGGAACATAGCTTATTGTTATTTGGTTTTTAATATGCTCTAATTACCTACATTAAGGCTTTAGGCAAGTTTCTTATCCTAATTGTATCCCCTTGTTCTCCATCTAAAAAATGAAGTAATGTGAAGTAATAGCAATTGATTATCTTAGAGTAATTGTGGACCTAAGATTTAGGGAGTCTTCTTTCTTGCCTAGTATCAGACCCCACAACTCACTTCAAAATGGAGAAATATGTTTCTGTCATAATTTTTTCAGGATAACCTAAATGAAAGTAGAATTGAGAGTTTTTATACCTAGTATCATTAAAAAATACAAAAGGCATGTGTTAGAATTAATCTACACTTTTTTTAAATGGTGAAGGAAATGTTTCACCAAGTGGAAGTATTTTTGTACTGTTTTTTCTTCTCCAAAAGAACAAATTGGGAGCTAGTATTTAACAGATATTTTTTTTAGAAAGACGGACTACAGCCCTAGAACTTGGCAGAAATAATAACAAGAGAACTAAATGAAAGATATTTTCTAGTGTAGTAGTTTAGTTTATAATGACTAATCTTACAATAAGATTTTTAGGATCTAAAGATAATAGATACAAGTTGGCTAGAAGTACAGGTTATATTATCTTATTAGTTCTGTTAAAAACAAAACTCTGTTGAATAAATTTGAAGATCTGTTTGACTTTATTAAAGGAGTCATGAATTGGGCAGCATCCCATCTACCAATGAGAAGGGAGCTCCCAGGGGTTGTACAAAATGCACAGTTTTTATGGAAAGAAGGGTATGGCAGAAGAGTTATTAGCAAAAGAAAGAAAAATATTATTTTTAGGATATCTTTTTTTAGGGAAAGGGGTTACTTTCAGGGTGGGTGTAGGGTGGTAGAGAGAGGGTCCATGAGACAGATGACCTCATTGGCATTGACCAGGAAATTCCAGACTGGTTGATTTACATTAAATTTCTGGTGAAGGCTGAAACTATAAGTAAGCCAGATATTAAGTCTAGGTTTAGTATCTTGGGCTTTTGGTACAAGTGATACCATTTTGGACCTGTTTTGTTTTGGTTTTGTTTTTTTTTTGTAACAGTTATTAACTTAAACTTTGGAAATTTTTTCTTGAAGAACTGAGTTCTTTGAAGCTTTTTCTACTTTCAGTTATTAACACCTAATATAAAGTGAAATTGGAAGCTTGATCTAAAGTTTTCACTTTTGTCTAAATGAATATAGAAAGGGGGATAGTGTTATAATTTTTCTGTATTAATTGTAATACAACTATTGTTTGTTCTTTAGACAACCCTTATTTCCAAAGTTGTAATACTAAAACGCACCTTCAGAAAATCAAGCAAGAGCCAATTAAACAACATGTGGTATGTTAAGGAAATCACTCTGCCCTGTCTGAGGTATTACTACAGAGAAAGAAACATTTCGTTAAATGTCCCATAGGAATAGTTTGTTTTAAAAATCAATGTTAGAGTCTGAAAATTCTTGAGCAATAATTTTGGTAATAAATATTAGATTGGTTATTCTCGCCAAACACAACTTTACACAAAGAAAAGCCTTTAAATATCGTTTACTTTTGGGCATACACACCAATTTATGTTGATCACCTTTCTTCCATATTAGTAATAGCTTACTTCTCACAAGCTATCTCTTATAAGGGAAGGGACAAACCTGATCTGAACCCAAAATAAATTAAAAACAATTTATTTTTTAGTAGCTCTGGAATTAATCAGATACAACGAATAGATCATTTGTGGAAGTGAAGACATTAACATGCTTAAAAAATATTTTTGCTCCATCTATATCTATTTTGCTAGCATAAGGAAATAAAAACAGCAGAAGTAAATAAATCAGAGCACTCAAAACTGTTTTTCAAAGGATGGCCCACAGGTAGCAATCATCTGGAAGGTTGTCAGAAGTGCCTGTGTCTGAGACCCCATCCTAAATTCACTGAAGCCTTGTGAAAATAAAAGCACAAAATGTTACCAGGTAGGATCCATGAAGCATAAAGTGTAGGTGGGAAGGGAATGCTGAGTGTGTAAGCAATTTGGTCATACAACCTGTTTGGTTATATGAGTTTGTCTTTTATTTCAAAGGGAGATTATGTCTTAATACCTTACAGAGTTTGAGAGTCTTAGCTAGGTCATCACCTAGTATAAAGTGAGAATGCAAATCAGGTTAAATGTTTTGACCTTAAGAATCTTGGAAGGACTGATATACAGTGTGTCTGTAAAGTCATGGTGCAATTTGACCAGTCACAGGAAAGCAACAAAAGATGACAGAAATGTGAAATCTGACCCAAATAAAAGGAAAACTCTCCCAGTTTCATACCTATTCAGTGCAGTTCGATGTGGGCTCATGCACAGATTTTTTTAGGGCTCCTTAGGTAGCTATCCCGTATAGCCTCTACAGACTCATCACTGACTGATGGCCTACCAGAACAGGGTTTCTCCACCAAACTGCCAGTTTCTTTCAACTGCTTATCCCACCGAGTAATGTTATTCCTATGTGGTGGTGCTTCATTATAAACACGCCGATATTCACGTTGCACTCTGGTCATGGATTCCAATTTAGCGAGCCACAGAACACACTGAACTTTCCTCTGTACCATCCACATCTCGACTGGCATGGCCGTGAGCTGCTCCGCTGTATACACGGTGTTACATCATCATCTGAGCATGCACACATGCTGCCACATCATCCTACAGAAACTGGGAGGGTTTTCCTTTTATTTGATGCAGATTTCACATTTCTATCTTTTTTGTTGCTTTCCTGTGACCGGTCAAAAGTGCACCATGACTTTACGGACACACTGTATATATAAAATCACTACCTTATATTTAAGAGACCATGGGATGCCAGGAAATGGAAAGAATTGGGATAAAAAATGCATGATTAACTTAATGGTGCAAGAGGAGAGCTCAATGTCTGTTTGACGGGATGTTAGAATGTGGAAAATCTGCAGGCACCTGCAGAAAGGGCAGCTATTGCCATTGCAGCCATTTTCTGGGTGTTTTGTGAAACAATGGAAGAGAATGGGAATACTGTCTATTTGTCAGATTTAAGAGTATATCTCATTACACATGCTTTCTATAAAAGAATTTGCCTGAGGTCAGGATTTTAAAAAGTTTTTTACATGCTACCTTGTCAGAGTAAGATTTTTGTTTAGTGAAATGGTAAATCTTTTCTTTTAAAAATCTACTTAGAGTTTGGTTTTCTTTTACTATGTACAGAAAACATCCGAACTGATATAAAAAGCTTAAAAAATAATCAGAAACACAGATATTATTTCGATAATTTTTATATAAAGATGCAGTGTTAATTATAATATCAAAAATGAAAATAATAGCAAATCTATTCAAATGATTATGACATGACATTAACCCTAAAATACTATAAATATTTCAAAGATTACTTAATGGCATTGGAAAATATATTATTTTCTCAATTTTCAGTAATACATAGAGGATAGGTCCTGAATATATATATATACACACACATATACATATATGTATACACAGTAAGGGAAATAAATATAGAAATGTAATCTCTTAGTTTTAGATAATTTAAAGTTTCTTTCTCATTACCTTTCCAAATGTTTGAAATAACTTACAGTAAATACAAAATATTTTATACTCAGGAAAATGTGTATATTTCAAGAAACTCTTCAGGAAATCGAAACTTAATTTCTGAGAAAGTAACTGGAAATCCAGTTGAGAGTAGTCAGGATCCTAGAACTATATATTTGCAACTCCGTGATTAATGTTTACCTATTTATTACTTCAAATAAAACTAGAAAGAGCCCTGGCCGGTTGGCTCAGCGGTAGAGCGACGGCCTGACGTGCGGGGGACCCGGGTTCGATTCCCGGCCAGGGCACATAGGAGAAACACCCATTTGCTTCTCCACCCCCACCCTCCTTCCTCTCTGTCTCTCTCTTCCCCTCCTGCAGCCAAGGCTCCATTGGAGCAAAGATGGCCCGGGCGCTGGGGATGGCTCCTTGGCCTCTGCCCCAGGCGCTAGAGTGGCTCTGGTCACGGCAGAGCAACGCCCTGGAGGGGCAGAGCATCGCCCCCTGGTGGGCAGAGCATCGCCCCTGGTGGGCGTGCCGGGTGGATCCCGGTCGGGTGCATGCGGGAGTCTGTCTGACTGTCTCTCCCCGTTTCCAGCTTCAGAAAAATACAAAAAAAAATAAATAAATAAAACTAGAAAGAATCCTGCCCTTCCATGCTAGACTATTGACATGGGGTTTCCACACAGTCCTGTAGTAGGAAGCAGAATAGAAGAAAGAGTATCCTTAGATGACATTTTTTTCATGGGGGCTAGGGCTCTCCCTATATTGAAACTCTGTTTTCATAGGATAAGAAACGGGGCACAATAAGGTTAAGGCTGCATGTAGAGCCCTGGCCAGATAGCTTAGCTGGTTAGAGCATCTTTCTGAACCATACAGGTTGCCAGTTAAATCCTTGGCCAGGGCACATACAGGAACAGATTGATGTTCCTGTCTCTCTCTCTCTCTCTCTCCCTTTCTCTCTCTCCACAATAAATAAAATAAACATTAAAAATTAAAAAAAGACTGCATGTAGGATTGTGGAATGGGCATTTTTAGCAAGCGTCACCCGGAGCCTGAGACTTCATGGTGAGCTCAGCTTTCTAACTACAGTGTTTCCCATCCCATATTCTTGATGCCTGAAAATTACTCTCCTGTTAAAGTGAACTATTGAGCTATATGCAAGAATCATATACCTTCCTCTCAAAGTATTTGACCAAGAGAATGGGATCAAAATTATGTTGGCTAATGTGGGTTGTAATGATTTTACCTATTGGGAACTATTCATCTGTGTGTTGTTTTTAACATTTCACATGTTGTTTGTGGAAGGAGAGTGTGAATACTCGCCAAAATCTACATTATGTCATCTGCTATGTTCTTTAAACAGATTACATAGACTGTACAGACATAAGCTGTGGGCTGTGGTTAGCTAATTATGTTTAACACAAATACACACACATGTTCAATTCATTTTAAAGGGATTAATTATAAGTGCTATATTTTAGTTACGAGGGCTTTAGGAAATACCTCATCACAGTAGTACACCAGAGCCATTTACAGGTTATTTTTTGAATGAATGCAAACCATTTGGAATAGTGTATACAAAGCTGATTTTTGAGAAAATATTCACTAAGTACCTGAAATATTATGAGATAATTTGGCAAAAGTGCTCATCTATATTACAAATAGATTTGGTCCAGGTATATCTGTTGCCAAAACATAGCATTTCTATTTTTATTTCAAATCTAGCATACAAACTGTTTCCAAACGCACTCATTTGACTATTAAAACGGAATAATGAAGCCTAGTATTTGCTGCCCTAGCAGCAAATAAATTTAGATTAAAATTTAAGTATAAAAGGCTTTTGTACTTAGGGAACATAAAAAAATAATAGTAATAACCCCATCTTGTTGGACAGATATAACATTTATACTATTTGCTTCTGTTTGTTGTGACAGATACCTCTGATGGCCTGTGCTGATGCAACATGATTTTGATTGAGGAAGTATGCAGCCAGGGGCAAAATTACACTTCTTAGCCTCCCCTGCAGCTACAAATGGCCATGTAAAACTTCTGGCCAATGAAATGGAAGTTTCTAGATGGGAGTTCGTTTATTGTTGTTGTTTTTTATGTTTTACTTGAGTGATCTATCCATGATAAATTATTTGAAACAAAGCCTTAAAACCTGAATATTTAAAACATATAGAAATAATTATGAATAAGAATTCTGGGAGTGGAATATGCTTAAATCAGTATGCAAAACTATGCCTTTATAATAATAATCTGAACAATTCATAGTATTATCACTTTCCTTATATCCACACAAGCATTCTCAAACCATCCTTAAACCTAATCCCAATGCTGACTACCACTCTCGCAGTGGCAACAAAAATCGGAAGTGAGATCAGGTTTGGATTGCGGGGACCAAGCGGATAACCATGAGTTAAACATTACCCTTGCTCATGGATATCGGCCCATTAATTATTCAAAACGAAGTATCTGCTTGTTTGATTAAAATTCACTTTATATCATGAAAGATCTCAACCTGAGTTACTTGTTTCAACTCATAGATTTTTTTAAGTCTTATTTTTAATTAGCTTTACTGAAGGTTATTTTATATGTAATAAATAAACCAATTTTACGTGTACAGTTTAATGAATGTTGACTTATTTGTACACTTATATAACCACCACCTCAATCATGATATGAAATATCTCCACCACCCCAAAATGTTTCTTTGCTGTCAGTCCCCCCAATCCCTGCCCAGGGCACCTGCTGATTTTCTTACATCACCGTAGGTTTACAAAGAAATTAAAATTTCATGTAAAGGAAGTTAGATTTCATTCCTGGCTTTTCCTTTTGGGTTAGCATAATAATTTTTAGATTCAAGTATGTTGTTTTGTGTAGCAGTAGTTTATTCCTTTCAGCTGATCTGGATACTACCACATGGATAAACTATTGTTTGTTTATTCATTCACCTGTTTTGGACATTTTGGCGCTAATAGTTTCTGTAGCTGTAAATACAGCTGCAATGAACTTTCATGCACAAGTCTTCGCATGGTCATATGTTTTAATTGACCTTGGGTAGTTATCCAGCAGGTAAATTACTAGATTATAAGGCAAGTCTGTTTAATTGTAAATAGTCTGCCAAATTGTTCTCCAAAATGGTTGTACCATTTTACATTTTACCAGTAATATGAGGGCAGGCATTCAGTAAGCCTCAGCCTCCCCAAATTTTATTCATTATTTCATCAATTAAGACCACCTGACTCTACTTTATATTCCTTCTCCGGTTCATAGCCCAAAAACTCTCCAGGCAGAAAGCTTGGAAATGTTATGACCTGCCTCCTCAACACCATTCTCTCATGAATCACAATTCTGCCTGTTGTTTAATTCCTGAAAACAACTCTATAATATATATTATCCAGGTTATTTTGTGGCTTACAGTCAGAGGGCAAGTTCTATACTAGCTACTCCTTCATAGCTGGAAGAAGACATCTCATCCTTATGGTTTTATAACCTTGTCATTTATTTTTACTTAATAAAGTAAAAGTGGATGCTTGATAACACATACACTTTTGTAGAATTTCTAATTTTGGAACTTTAGCTTATTAAGCATATATCAGACAAAAATATTTTTAATCATCACATGTTTGTTCTTCCCTGGTTCAGACCCTTGAGTTTCTAAGTTCTCTGAGCACTTCCAGAAGTATACATTAATTAGTTAGGGTTGTTAATAGAAGGTGATACTCTCATAGAGGTCAACACAGTTCTAACAATAGAGGGGGGGGATAAATTATTTCCTGAATCTAAAAGAAATATATAATACACAAATCAATAAAAGAGAAGATGAAAATGACTCCATGGGCTTCACTTTGGAGTGTCTATTGTACTAGATTTAAGATTAAAAACAGTGATTTTACATTTCATTAAGGTTTGGGGAGTTCATTTCCATCCATATGCGGTAGATACATAAAAATACCATGTTTGCGCTCCTTTTGACATTTTTGTCCTACTCTCAACCCCTTCTCTGTCCACTTGGGTATCTCTGTTCATCTTCTGAACCTCAGAACCACACTTAAAATTCTGTCTTCTGGTAAACATGTCCAGGTCACTGCAGTCTTACCCGTGTGTGCGCTCTAATTACTCTGGACTTTCCACTATTATGACACTTGTCAAATTGTGTAGTAAACATCTGTTTATTCATCTGACTCCACAACAGGACTGCATACACTTAAATGAAGAACTATATTTTACAAGTTATTGAATCCCTAAAACATAGCACAGTACATAGCATGAAGATGGGTTAGAATTAAATTCTTGTTTTAGCTAATAACATTTTGGATGTAAAATGTCTCTGATAAATACTGCATGTCAACCACATTGCTCCTGTATATCTCAGATGTGTCTCAGATTTAGAAATTCATGAATGCTAACATAGAAAAAAAGCAGAAGTCAGAGAAAAATCTCGAATGAGCTGGAGCCTAATAGTCTGTACAGTCCACACAATGTCATCTATTCAAACAGCACACTACTAACAACCTTCCTATTTGTTACCATTTTAACATTTTCTGAGTGCAATATTATTAGAAGTGAACAACTCACAGGGTCATTGCATAAGGACTACAGACAATTTTTCTTCCTGGAAATATTCAAGTAAAGAGGGTATAGCACAGAGATTAGCAAAAGATTACCAACCCAGTGAGTCAGGGAATTAGGAATTTAACATCCTATTCCTAATCCAGCAAGGGATGAGCTAGATAGCTTTCTTTGAGTGATACGTTTTAAACTTCTCAGTCCTGTGCTTTGCTATGGACAGAGGACAAATAGCTATATCTAGGTCATTGGCTGAGATAAATTAAACAGATGCAAACCACTACCAATTTCTTTCAGTAGCTAAAAGTAAGGCAGAAGGCTTTCTACTCTTATTGTATTTAATACTAAAACACTCAACTGTAAAAAAGAGTTTATAGCAGTGGCCAGGTACCTCTCCCTGCTTCTCTTGCAAAGAACCCATAGTAAAATTAAAGTAATAATTTCTTTTGAAATTTTTGGGAAGAATTTAACCTCTTCCCCTGTTGATCCTTTTAACTATAAATTAAGGTTATTTAACTTGAAAATCCTTAAAGTCCTTTCCTACTCTGTTTTGCTATGTGATACTGAATCTTTACAGAATGTAAGATGTAATACCCTAGCACTGGGGTATCTATTGTACACTAAATTTCACACATAAAAATGGTCTGGTGATACTTGTTATAAAAATAAATTAGAATTCTTCAAAGATATAAAAATGGCCATAAGCTTAACATCATCATTTGTTTGGGAAAAGCAAATTAAAACCACAATGAGATATCATTTCAAACACACTAGGATGGCCATCATCAAAAAGATAGATAATAACAAGCATTGATGAGGATGTGAAGAAACTGGAACCCTTGTACATTAGTGGTCCAAATGTGAAATGGTGTAGCCATTTAATTTAATTTAATTTAATTTAATTTATTTATTTTGTGACAGAGACAGAGAGAGGGACAGATAAGGACAGACAGGCAGGAAGAGAGAGAGATGAGAAGCATCAATTCTTCATTGCAGCTCCTTAGTTGTTCATTGATTGTTTTCTCATATGTGCCTTGACTGAGGGACTACAACAGACATACAGAAGACAGAGTGACCCCTTGCTCAAGCCAGTGACCTTGGGCTTTAAGCCAGTGAGTGATCTTTTGGCTCAAGCCAGCGACCATGGGGTCGTGTCTATGATCCCATGCTCAAGCTAGCGACCCTGTGATTAAGCTGGTGAGCCCATGCTCAAGTTGGTGAGCCTGTGCTTATGCTGGATGAACCCGTGCTCAAGCCAGTGACCTCAGGATTTTGAACCTGGATCCTCTGCTTCTCAGTCCAACATTCTATCCACTGAGCCACCACGTGGTCAGGCTGGTGTAGCCATTTTAGAAAACAATTCAACAGTTCCTCAAAATGCTACATATAGAGTTACTACATGATCCTTCAATTCTACTTCTTGAAATATACCCAAGAGAAATGGAAACATATGCCTGCACAAAAACTTGTACATGAATATTCACAACAGCCTTATTACTCATAATAGCCAAAAATGGAAACAACCTAAATACCTATTATTTGATCAATAGATAAACAGAATGTGTTATATATAGACTTACAACAGAATGTTATTAAGTAATAAAAAGGGAGAAATGAAGTAATGATACATGCTATGACATGGGTGAATTTTGAAGACATTACACTAAGTGAAAAAAGGCCAGTCACGAAAGACCACATATTATATAATTCCACTTATATGAAATGTCCAGCATAGGCAAATGCCTGAGAACAGAAAGATTAGTTACATAAAGTATAGTAGCCATAAAGTAGAATGTTATGCAGGTATTTTTAAATGGGTTTAAGGGCAATTTAAAGATATAGAAAAATGTTCCAAAAACATTTAGGAAAAAAAGTTGGGTCCAAAATTTTATAGAAAAAAAACACACTATTAAAAAGTATATTAAAGATATATCTAAAATTCTTTGATGATTATAGAAAATTTTATTACACTGGAATTAAATGCTACTTTAATGTTGTAATATTGACCTGAGGTGACATTCTTTTTTATGAAACATTTCAGAAAAGAACATAGTCTGAAATAAACCTGTGCAGTCTTTATAATAACATGCAGCTAAAAATTTTAAAAATTTTAAATAGCTATTAATGGAACAAGTAAATGTACCTTTATCCTTTGAATTCAGAAATGGTGCTTATGGAACATTACTTATATCTAAAAACTCCAGGAATATAATTATGCCCTACAAAATCAAAACAATATTCCAACAAGTTTTTATTGATTACCTACTAATTGCCACAATCTGCTAAACACTGCAAATGTGTATGACAGAATCACTGCCCTCATGGACTAATGAAGAAAAGATCCTATGTAAATCTGAATTATGTAAATATGCTCAGGAAAATGCAAACCTAAACAACTGGGAAAGCTATGAAGGGAGAGCAACTCTGGGCACATGGGATGGAGGGAATGGTCAGTTATGGGTTCTGATGAAAGACAATATTTGAACAGGGTATTTAAAATTAAGCAACAATTTTATAATTTAAATGAAGATGGCTAGAGCTGCAGGGTATGTGATATTAAGCAAAGAGAAAAACATGAACAAAAGCAATAAGATTTAAAACCATTCTAAGATCTGGGATTTTCATGTCATCCATTGTTGTAAAGAAAAGTTTAAAATAAAAGAGATGGAGTATAAAATATAAGATGTAGCCAGGACTTTGAAAGATAAAGGAGGTATATACATAATATATATCATATATATGTATAGATATTATATATTAAAATTGATCTTGCCTAAATGTGTCAGAAATTCAAAATAATACTGGCTTATTCAAGACAGAAGTTTATTTCTCTCACACATGTTATTCCCCAAGTAAGCCCATCTAAGGCAAATTTGGAAACTCTGATCATTATAAATTCAGGTTCTCATTACTCTAGCATCTTTAGCATTCCAACTCACAAGTTCAAAGAGTTGATCTAGCTCCTCCAATCTTACAATCCAGTTATCAGGAAAGAGAGAGGTATAAAGAAGGACAAGCAACCTTCCTTTCAGGACACTTAGGACAAGTAATACACAGCACTTTTGCTTCCTTTCCATTGACTAGAAGTGAGATATATGGTCACAGTGAACTACAAGGGAAGCTGAGGAACTCAACCTTCAGTGTGGGCAGCCATCTGGCTCTTGAAAATGAGGGGAGAGGTTCTATTACTAAATAAAAGGGGATAATTAGAAGACAACTAGCAGTATATGACAGGCCAACCTAGGAATCTTAAAACAAATTTCCTAAGCCATAGAAAACCACCAGGGGTTTTAGGAGAAAGAAACACAATCAGATTTGTTACTTTAAAAATGCCAAAGTACAAAGGATTGGTTAGAGAGTGGCAGTGAAAAACAACAAAAAAGGCCATTGTGATAACCCAGACAAGAAATGACATAGTGGCAGAGGGTGTAGGGAAGAGAGGATAGGATTCCAAGATGACCAGAGGATAGAATTCAAATGGCTTAACTAGTTGTAAGAGAGTGAGGGAAGGAAAGGAGGAAATAATAACTAGAAAACATAGAAACATTCAACAAATAAGAAAGAATTCAGAACTGGACTTCTAAACATTGATCAAAAGCGTATCAACTGTGCAGAAATAACATTGACATGATTGCTGTGCTCTTGTGTATTGATATGAAGTTTTTCAGGGGGTCTGTAGATTTGCTCAATTTATATTATCTTAATCTCGGTAGAGCAAGTTGATATTTTTGGTCGTGTTAGTATAATGGCAAAATCCTAGTTTACCAGCCCCATCCAGACACAGAAAAACAGAAAATACTAACAAAACTGTCAGAAAGACTTGAATGCATGCCATTCAATTTAGACATATTCTGTGCCAAGCACTGTGCTAAATTCTCTTACATTTTCCCTACTGTGTAATTTTGTAAAATTTAAAAATGAGCAAATTATTTAGAGAAAGTTTATTTAACTCAATTCCAGAGAGAAAGTTAAGCCTTAAACCTGTGTTGGTCTATTATTTTGGACACACCATCACCCAGCCTACACAGTGGTTCTAGAGTCGCTATATTTATGAAATGGGAAGTAACAGAAAAGGCCACTAATGATCTTTGAAAATGTGAGTACATAGGCATTACTGATATTTGATAGGAAACAGGAAAGATGAGAAAATAAAAAAGAAAACACCTCTGTTATCTCTCTATTACAGAAATATTGTCTAATATTTTACTATTGAAATGTACTATTTTACACACTAAATGACATCACTATATAAAACCAATAGGAAAACTGGAAACCAAAGATGGAGAGTGGAAAGGTCAACCCTTCTAACACCAATATACAGCACCCTAATGGCAAATCATGCCTCCCCCCTTTAGCTCTCACTTTTCTTGAGCCAGTCACAGCATGATTGCTAGGGACTGAATGTCTGTGCCCTGCCCCCACTTATATATCGATGCCCTAATCCTCAGTATGGTGGCATATGGATATGAGTTTTGATGAGGTCATGTGGGTAGAGTAACCTGATGAGATTGGTGCCCTTATACATGTATGGTGGTACCAGGGCTTCTCTCTCCCTCTCTATGCTATGTGAGGACATAATGCAAAGAGTGGCTGTATACAAGCCAGGCTCTCACCAAGAATCGAACCTGTAGGCACCTTTATCTTGTACTTCTCAGGCTACAGAACAGTGAGAAATCAGTGACTGTCTTTTATGCCACCCAAACTATGGTAGTTCGTTATAGCAACCCAAGCTGAACAGTAGGACATGATACAGGTGAAAGCCCTTACTTATTATCATAATAATTGGAAAGGCAAGAAAGTGTGTAACCCATCCCTGGCTGGTGGTTCAGTGGAGAGAGCACTGGCCCAGCATATGGACATCCTGGGTTTGATTTCTTGTCAGGGCACATAGAAGTTACCATCTATTCCTCCCTCACTCCTTCTTCCCCTTCTTTCCTTCTTTCCCTCCTGCAACCAGTGGCGCAATTGGTTTGAGCATGGTTCTGGGCTCTAAGGATAGCTCCATGGGAACACAACAGCCTCAGGTGCTAAAAATAGCTCCATACTTTGAGCACTGGGCCCGGACAGGGTTGCTGGGTGGATCCCAGTTGGTGGATCCCTCCCCTCCTCTCAATCAAAAAAGAAAGAAAGAAAGTGTGTAACCGATGTGCACAAAGAAAATTCAGTTCCTGCATAGAATCCTAATGATGTACATTTTTCTTCAAGCTTACCCTCAATTCAACATTCAGAGCATACTGTATCTATCTCAGGTTGGTACCCGAGAGCCCTTCCTTCCTGGTGTACTACCATCTTCTTTGTCTTTGCCCCTCAAGTCTTGCCTGTCATTCTACCATTTTACCTTCTTCTATGAGTCCTGTCTGCTTCCCACTCCCTCCCTCTTTTATTTGTCAGACTCCTGCTCAGGCCGTCAGTTAACCAATTCCAACAAGCTATTTCCTGAGGGAACTTGTGGGAGAGTAGACATTAGGACAGTAGGAGGATAGAAAGGGGGGTTATCAGCTTCAGATCCTAAGAAGATGGAATGAAGAAATGCTGACCTCCAGTCCCCTCTTCAGAATGAAGTAAAACAAATCTTTCTCTTGCTGACATTGATCACCTGTGTTGCATCTGTCTCTTTTCCCTCTACTCAGAGATGAATTCTCTTATCCTGGGTTAGACATTCAGAAGGGTTAGGTGGTAGTGGGAGAGACATGGCCAAACTCCCACACTAAGTTATGCACAAATAGCAGGCAGTAAATGTGTCCCACAGAGAAAATGCCCTTCCCCTGCTTTATGAATCTGGACTCCATCCAGGAAATATGGTTTTAGAGACTTTTCCTCCCCATCAATCAGGAGGAACACTCTGGCAGTTAATTAACATATATATGTGTGTCTGTCCAGTTAGCACTGGGATCAAACAGCACCAACTAAATTTTCCTCAGAATGCATTATGGTCTCATGACTGGAGAAATTATCGTCAGAGGCATATTTTTTTATTATTGATATATTATAGTCAACTCCATCCTACACTCAAAACTCTCTTGCATTCAAAGCATTTGAAGGTGCTCTTGCCTGTACTACAGTATTCCAAAAATCAGCAACTGTCCTGAGCTCTCTGAATATTATGCAATTCTAGAACTTATAGCAATAAATGAGATTACCTGGTGCTAAATAATACAACCACTTCTGAACCACCTTTTTTTTTTTCAAGATTAAAAAAAAAAAACTTCTTTTAATTAGACTTTATTTTTCTTGTTTAATTTAGAATATGCTTTCTTGAATATAAAAATATCTGGCTAGTATCTACTAGTTAAAGATAATAATACAACTAACTTTCATTGAGCACTTGCTCTGTCTCAGGCATTGTGCTAATCAGTTTTAAAATGTTTTCTCATTTAGATCCACAATGACAGTTGGTCATATTCTCCCATTTTACAGCTAAGTAAATTGAGGCTTAAAGAGTTTAAGATACATACTACCTGGCCCAGAATCTAAGCATTATACCTTACTATTTCTGTACTGTCTTATTAAATCAATGCCAGGTTATGCCCTACTGACCCTGTGGACTAGCACTCCACTTGCACAGAATACACAGTATTTATATTAGCGAATGCTTCTTAAATTTTGAAATATTTAGAAATTCAGTCTTATACCTATGGTAATTTCTTGGTCTTTTAAAAATATCTATTTTTTTTCAACTAAGAGGTAGAAATATTCATCATAAACTTTCCACACAAAGGCTCTTGCAACATGCTATGAAAAAAATACTTAAAATGATGGCCGTGAGTCACACAGAGTAGCTTTGAGATAGGTCAAAATGTCTTTGTCAAGAGAATGAAAATCTTTGAATAACTAAAACATGGCAAGATCAGCACCAGAAGTTGATCAGGGAATGAGATTTTATTGTGGATTTGGAGACCCTCCAAACACATCAGATGTTGAGTCATATTTTTATTTAGAATCCCTTTAACATGTTTTTGTTCTTTTCTTCTAAACATGAAGGAAATGTACCACTATAAAATTCCTCAGTGACTCTCAAGTGGGATGATAAGTCATTATCAACTGTTCATGTGTATACATGAAGAAATTCACTCCTGAGTATTTATTATTTTTAAAGGAGAATGCACCTTCTGTTGCAGAAATGTTGTATCTATGAATATTAACAGGTAAAGGTTGAGTGGAATTTCAGTAAAATACAAAAATGTGTTAGTGTTGGAAAATTACTTTTGGACAGCGCCTCTTTAACTCTTTGGCAAGCACAGAAAGACCAAAGACACAAATATTATGACATCAAACTATATCAGAACTCTGAAATATATATTTTTTACAAAGATGTTAAAATATTTTGAAAAAAAAAATGACCCCAAATTTTGTGACAGTGCCCTTCTTTATTCCATCTGGTTAGGCTTTTCATAAAATGAAATGTGCTACTATTCTTTAAAATGGAATTTCCTAGAGCCTTCTTAGAAATCCATCTGGTAGAAAAGCTCAGCACTAAATAACTTGACATGGTGGGCATATGGATTAACAAACAAACAAACAAAAATAACAAAAAAAGAAAACAACCTTGTCCAACATCGACAGTATTTCAAAGGCAGAATTGTTTATGTTACAGAAATGAAACTTATCTTGAACCCAGGGACCATGTTCCTTTCTTCTGTTTTTGCCTATGCAGATCTGTGCCCATTCACAGCTTTTTAATGCACAACATTAAATGTTGAAATTCACAAAATTTTGTCCTACATTTATAGAGTTCAAAAGACCATTAATATGTATTTTGGAATAGAAGTGAATGAACTTCGTGAACTTAATAAAATAATATGTAATGAAGAAAGCCTCTCGTTGGTGACCTGTAGAGAACAAAAACTATATAAATACTCATTATTTTGGTTAATAATTTTTCAACAGGGGTTTATTATTGATCATATAATATGACAAAAGAGCACAGAATTGGAAGCCAGGGACCTCAGTTTTAAAGCAGTTATGAACAATTTATTTTGAGTGCCTCCATTTTTTTTAACTTATAAAATAAAATTCATATTTTATAATTTTTAATATTCTTCTTGAATTTTGTAATTCTGCAATGCCTTAATATATCACTTACTTAGGTTTTCCTTCTAGGACATAATAATTCATTGCATTATATTCCTTATGTATTAATTCATGTGTATATCAATAGTTAATCCACAAATATGGCTTATTAATTCCCCCAAAACTTACCTTTATCTTTCTAAAATAAAAATCCCTTGAAGCATATACAAAACACACATTTTAAAAAAACTTTTGGATAAAGCATTCTTTTTACAAGCCAGCTTTGGGGGGAAGCTAAACATATTAATTAATAAATATTTTATATAAATTAAGATGTGGCAAGTTTCATAGTCAATCTGCAATTAATGGCAAATATTTATTACTGTAATATTAAACACGCATGAACACAAGAAAAGTCCCCAGGTTATTTATCAGTGATTTCATCTACAGAGAAACATGGGGTGAAAAGTTTCAAAGCGGCCTGGCTGCCTCTATCAGCTGCCTCTCGCCATCCTGTGCTTGGGGCTTCTCAACACTTATGGACAGAGCTTCACAGCTATGGTGTTGGCTTACATTTTAAATTTATTGCTCTGTAAATGTCCTTCGGCTGTTTCATGGGTCTCAATGGTAGGCAGGGATCGTGTAAATTTGATGCCAAGGATGAGATATCTACATACACACAGCTGAGAGTCAATAAATGTTGATTGACCTTAAATCAATTTTGGCTGGCTTAAGTTCACCTCTCTTGCAAACACATTTAACAGCAGGAATTAAATGATTCATTTCCTATTTGCTACCAGAATTTAGTTCTATAAAGTCTCACCAATTGTCTGAGATGTCTTTGAAAGGCTTAATGAAAAATCAGATGTTGGAGAAAAAAAATTTTTAAACATAAAGCTTTAAAAAACAAAAGCTGGTTAGACAATTTAAAGGTAAATGTTAATTGGAAGCTCAAATAGAACAACAGAATATAGAGATAAACACTGTAGGTGCAAAAATAGAGTTATAAACAATAAATTAGAAGGCTCTTCTAGTAAAGGACAATTTAATTTATAATGAAATAAAATTTTTCTTAAGCTATGGGTAAAGATGCACAAAAGACACACAGGGGTGGGTTAGTGTGAGTTCTTAATTTTCTTTCCTAGTTGATCAATGTTAGTGACTTAAATAATGAAGTTATATTGGAAAACTTCTTGAAAGTGTGTGTGTGTGTGTGTGTGTGTGTGTGTGTATGTACATCTATGATTATGTGTTATATTTTTATATATCCTTTAAGAATATATTAAGCTTTTAACCCAGTTATTTCATGCATTTATTGTAAGTTTTATAAATTCTTAACTGTTAATTTTTAAAATATAGCTTTTAGATAATTTTAGACTAAATTGTAATTTTCTGATAGTTTAAATTTATTTTGCTCCTGAGGTGGATGGCTTGGATCTCTTACAAGCATTTTAAGTCTGAAACATGTTACATCATTACCCTGCTGGATTTACAATAGTTCGTGAAGTCATTATTACAGTGTCTCATAATTTTCTTTCTTCCCACTTGTCTTACATGCAATTAGCTTTACCTTCAAAATATGAATCTATTTTATGAGTATATAACCTTTATATTGAATTTCAGTATTTAACTCACATAATTACAAGTAATATTTTACAGTGCCAGTTTAACTGCAAAACCAAGATACACGATTCTTAATTATGGTGAGTACTATAAAATTTATCCTTTATTCTTAAAGGACAATGCCAAAGTTTTCTCCTTCTTGTATTTCTAGAATAATTATAATAATTTTAAATGTTATTCCTTTTTAACAAAAGAGTAAGAAACGTTCCATATTTCTTATTTAAAATATGCAAGTAGAATAAAATTATGAAGTTGAAAAGAGCACATAAAATATTTTCGTTCTGCCTCAAAATGAAAAGAAAAAAAAGTAGGAATAACTGAGTGTAAATGATTTAAGATACTTCATTAATATTTAATTAAAATCAGCCCCAAATTCAAAGGCAGTAATCTGACCTAAAATTAGTAACAACCTGCAAAATTTAGAGTCTCTACTTAAAATAGAATATTATCAACTTAATTGAGAGGCAATGGTGGACATTAGGAGTACCAGAATTTGAATTACAGAACTCAAATACATGTGTGGATTGGGAAACTTGGGTGTTAGTTTGGAAGCATGACACTGTAGAAAGCCTTTAGGATGTAGAGTAAGAGTGTCATTCTAAGCCTTTGTTCCTCTAACTAACACCTATGTTGGGTATGTTTCTCTCCAGAATGAGCTAACTAACTAGACTAACTAACTAACTAGCTAACTAACTAACACTTCCTCTTCAAAACACATTCTGCATATAGATTTTGGGATACTGCATGCTTTTACCACATTGGCGTATCCTCAGGCCTCAAACACTTAATTTGAAATGTCCGGAGTCTTTTTCCTGGGCCTCCATCTATATTTTCCCTAGATAATTTGATGATCATTCATCAGCTGATGACCACATAAATATAGAACTGGCATCTTTAATGCCACTGTCAAAATAAAAGTCATGACTTTCCACCCAAATTTTTCACCAAATTTGTTTCATTGATACATTAGTAAGTCATATCACAATCCACCCAGTTATGTAATTCATAAGCCTATAGCTCATCCTCGATTCCTTCCTTTTTCTCATTTCCCTGTCAGCAAATCCTATCAGTTCTGTTTCCAAACTATCTCAATTCCATTTACTCCTTTCTGCTTCCACTGTCACCTCTTTGTCCAAGCCACCATTGTCTCCTTCCAGAACTGGTACAATAGCATTCTTACTGGACACCTGATTCCTGAATTTGAATCTATATAAACTATTAACTACATAGTAGCCACTCTCCTTCTAAAACTACTTGAATGATTTCCTATTGTATTTGTAACAAAAAGCAAATAAATCTACTGGCATGACTTATTAGCCTTATATAAACTGCACTTACCTCTCTGACTTCACCTCTCCCCACTCTCTATAGCTCACTCTTGTCACACGATGTGTTTCTGAAGCCCAGGCCATTGCTGGGGACTGACCCTGACTCATTGCATAATGGCTTCATTCTCAGTCTTTGCACCTCTGCTCCAGTGCTGCCACCACTGACCTTCCTTGAGAACTACTATCCAGAGTTTTTATTTGGATGAATTTTCTCTATTATATTCACCTTAGTTCCTTTATAAAAGGACTTTATGATTTGATTATTTGTTATTTGTTTATTATGTGTTCCGTCCTCAGAATGTTCAGTTCTCTGAGGGCAGCAACCTTGTTTATGTGACCCACGCTTCTACCCTATCAGGAATTTCCCAGGATGCAGCAGACAAGGGATAAGTATTTACTTAGCCATTATGACATTAATTTATTCATCAGGTGGGAGGCAGGAAAAATACCTGCTAGTGGTTTTGGAAATGTTAAATAAGATAATGTAGGTAATATCCCAGGATCTGAAATATGGCAAATCTTGAAGGCATGTAATAAACAAACAAACAAACTCAACAGCCAGCAGCCATTATCAACACCAACCAACATGTCATCCACCAATACTGGGTTTGTTCCCTAATGGTATATATCACAACTCGGTAAACTATGGGTAAGAATATGTTTTCCATTTTTTTTTTTTTTTGTATTTTTCTGAAGCTGGAAATGGGGAGAGACAGTCAGACAGACTCCCGCATGCGCCCGACCGGGATCCACCCAGCACACCCACCAGGGACGATGCTCTGCCCACCAGGGGGCGATGCTCTGCCCCTCCGGGGGGGGGGGGGGTCGCTCTGCCGCGACCAGAGCCACTCTAGCGCCTGGGGCAGAGGACAAGGAGCCATCCCCAGCGCCCGGGCCATCTTTGCTCCAATGGAGCCTTGGCTGCAGGAGGGGAAGAGAGAGACAGAGAGGAAGGAGGGGGGGTGGAGAAGCAAATGGGTGCTTCTCCTATGTGCCCTGGCCGGGAATCGAACCCGGGTCTCCCGCACGCCAGGCCGACGCTCTACCACTGAGCCAACCGGCCAGGGCTGTTTTCCATTTTTAAGTTGTTTTAAAAAAAGAATATTTCATAACACATGAATATTACATAAAATTCAAATTTTAGTGCTCATAAATCTTTTTCTTTTTTTAAAGACTTTTTTCATTTTAGAGAGGAGAGAGAAAGAGAGAGAGAGAGAGAGAGAGAGAGAAAAGAGGGGAGAAGCAGGAAGCATCAACTCCCATATGGGCCTTGACCAAGCAAACCCAGGGTTTTGAACTGGCGACCTCAGCATTCCAAGACAACACTTTATCCACTGTGCCACCACAAGTCAGGCTAAATCTTTTCCTTTTTTAACAGATATGTTTATGGAGACAGGTTTTATTTCCATATTGTCTATGGCCATTCTCTTGCTACAGCAGCAGAGTCAAGCAGTTGAGTGAAACACTGTGGTCGAGACAAGGCTGTCATCTGAGAATGCAGTATATCAACTCATACCTATTTCTAAGTAATGTATATTACTTTATGCTCATTTTGTAGATATAGAAACTAAACTGAGCAAGTGAAATCTGAGCTTTATTCCAATTCTGGTGCCCGATCTGTCTCTCTATGGCATTTAACTTTCTTTTACAACCATATGAGATAACATTATTAAAAAGGTCACCTAGCTCATAAAACATAGAGCCAGAATTCGACTTTTGAACTTTCTGACTCCAAAGGTTTTTCTTATTTCATTATGTTCTTACTGACTCTCTCATAATTGCCTAGGAGTGTGTGTTTATTCTTCCCATTCATAGATATGGATAAAGGTCTCAAGCATGCTGATAGTTAACACTTCTGACATTCTTGACAGTTTAACTCAATACACTAAGAAAATCATTAAATATATTAAGGTGGTATAAGGAGATAATAATTGCATGATAAGTATACAGAAAGCCCTAAAAAGCACCCTTAGAGTAAAACACAATGAACCCATGACTCAGACCGTCAACCTGCATGAAGAAGCTTTATCATCTATGATTTTCAGTGGTTTAAAAAATAAAAACCTACATCTGTGTCTACTACTTGGGCAGCATGACTTTCAAAGGTGTATATAATCAGTCTGTAGAAAATGGGTTTTAAAATATCAGTTTATCTGCTGGAAGCTAAGAAACTTGAATACCCAACCTTGGCTCCTCCCTCTTCTCATCCAGTTAAAATCATCTCATTGAAGCCTCTGTGGCCTTTCTCCTATTCACCCAGAGACTCTAGGCCTTGCATCTCTTATTCTTCCCAGGTTCTGTGCACAGGCTTGCATCTACCACAGCATATCCATGTCCCCTGCTCAGTCCTTGAAGGTTAATCTATCCTTTATGCATCTCTATAATTTGTACATATAAATACCTAACATTTAATGCTTTATAAATGTGGTTTGTTTCTTCAGTTCAAGTTACCCCAATAGTAACCTAAAGCATTGATTTTTTTCAACATTAAAATATGTCTTAGAACAACTTTTATCAGGTTACAGTTAAACAGAGCAAATCAAAACAGACTATTAGCAGAGATGAGATGAGCAATGCTGTAAGGCAAATTGAAAGGCTGATGATGTATAGATATTATGGGTTGAATTGTGTCCCCTCAAATAGAGATACGTAGATGTCCTAACCTCCATTACCTCATAATGTGATCTTATTTAAAAATAAGTCCATTAGCCTGACCAGGTGGTGGTGCAGTGGATAGAGCATCGGACTGGGAGGCGGAAGGACCCAGGTTCGAGACCCCGAGGTCACCAGCTTGAGCGCGGGCTCATCTGGCTTGAGCAAATTGCTCACCAGCTTAGACCCAAGGTCGCTGGCTCCAGCAAGGGGTTACTCAGTCTGCTGAAGGCCCACGGTCAAGGCACATGTGAGAAAGCAATCAATGAACAACTAAGAAGTCGCAACACGCAATGAGAAACTGATGATTGATGCTTCTCATCTCTCTCCGTTCCTGTCTGTCTGTCCCTGTCTATCTCTGCCTCTGTAAAAAAAAAAAAATAAGTCCATTACAGGTATAATTAGTTAAAATTAAGTCATAATGAAGTAGGACAGGTCCCTAACCCAATACAAATGGTGTCCTTATCATTGTAAAAATGAAGACACACATGGAGAATGCCATGTGACAATGATGGCAGAGATGGGAGATACATAAATGAAAGTAAAGGAATGTCAAAAACTTCTAGCATCCTGACCAACTCATTTGTGATACGTGGAATCTAATAAACAAAATAAACCAACCAACAAAATATAACAGACTCATAAGTAGAGAACAGACTGACAACTGTCAGAGGCAGGGAGTTTAGGGGTCAGTTAAATAGGTGAAGGGATTAAGCAAAAGAAAAAAGAAAGAAAAGAACTCACAGACACAGACAACAGCATGGTGATTACTGGAGGGGGTAGGGTGGGGGAGGTAGAAGAGAGTAATGGGGGATATGGTGATAGAAGGAGACTTGACTTGAAGTGATGATCATACAATATATACAGATGATATATTATAAAATTGTACCAAACACTTGAAACCTATATAATTTTACTAACCAATGTCATCTGAATAAATTCAATGAAAAAATATTACAGCAAAACTACCTAAAGCAAAAAAGAGGAAAGAAAAGACTACTCTACACATTTCAGAAGGAGTATGTCCCTGACAACACCTTGATTCTGGACTTCAAGCCTCCATAACTATGAGATAATACATTTCCGTTGTTTTAAGCCACCCAATTTGTGATGCTTTATTATGGCAACCCTAGGAAATTAATAGGGTAGGAATAAAAAAACAAGAAAAGAAACTAAAAAAAAAACAAGAACAGTCTATGATGTAGCTTATGTTGAATAATAATGTTAATATTAACAATATGGCTATCATTGTTAGACAACTTCCTATGATCAGACACGGGTTTACATACATTATATCATTTAATTTTCTCACAAGTCCATTGGGATTGGTATTAATCAGTGGTATGGAGATAAACTTTAACAACTGACTTTGGGGTGTGAGGAGGGAAGCCCTGATTTGAGCATTGCCAATTTTTATGTTCTAACTATTCCCACCATGGCTCATTCATTAGTGACATCAACCAGCACACAAGAGTCTTGAAAATTTAACATTTACTCTCAAGAGTCAGTGTGAGTTGGCTCTGTCACATCACTGGGTATTATTATCCCTATTTAATTGATGAGTAAACTAAATCTAGCATGATTAAATAACTTGCCCTAGAGGATGAGAGTGTCCAAGGTGACAGCCCAACAGGAAACTAGACACAGCTGACAGTAGGGAAGACAGTCTCTGCTAAATCACAGATTTGGCCGTAGACTGTGACAATCACAAATTTTCATGTTAGGAGCTTGCATGGTCCTATTCTCAGGAGCATTTTCCTCACAAACAGTTTCACCATCATGCATACACTTAGCAAAGTACATTTTGCTTTTCTATGTAATAAATCAAGAAAACTCAGAATAACTTGTCTGAAAAAGGAAGTAAAGTTCTATTGCTGAACAACAGCAGTGCTCTTGCCTGGGAAGGATCTGGCAAAGTCAGGGAGAATCAGCATCAGTGCGTTGGCAGGACGTCAGCTCTGCCCCGATTTTCCTAGTCTTCACGAATTTCCTAGGGTTGGTAGCATTTTTCTTCAAACAACCCTTCACTATTGCATATGAAAGCAGACACACTCGAGAATATCAGTATCAGAGGGGTGCAACTGTGTCCTTTGCAATCTTGCATCTATGATCCTGACACATATTGGACCTTTGAGAGTCATGGTATGGTGGAGTGATTTAGACTGGACAGTGAATTCAGTCATCATAAACTCCATTATCCCATCTTATCCCATCTACTCTGACAAACATATACTTCAAAATGGCATGATTATTAACACAACTTCAAGAAAAGTTCCAAGACCCCTTGCCATCCAGTTGCACTAGCTAAACAACCCCTTTCAACCATCATAGAATTTCTGGAACAACCATTGATTCTTGTTTCGGCATTGAACCAGTATTTTAGGGAGCAAAACATTCTGATACATGATAAAATAGTATCTTCTATTGAATGCCAATACTGGCTAATTTAAAGCTTATTATGGCATCAAATCAACTTACTCTAACTTAGTGGGGGGAGGGGGTTGAAGCAAAAACCAGGGAAGTAATTTTCAGAAGCCACTATTTCTTTTTCTTCCAGTAAGAAGTCAGATGCAGGAGTTTAACACACGTTTGCAATATGAATTAGACTCTGTGAAAAATCTATTATGATATTTCAGTTCTAAGTTTGATGATAAAAGTAATATAAGTGCCTAGAGAATCAGTATATATGTCACCACATGTGGTTAACTTTCCAGTTCAGACAAGTTTCATCAGAAGACCTTAAAGACATCCTCCACAAATTAAGAGAGTAAACTAATTCAAAACTTTTAAATTTTCCTGGACAGCCAAAATACAAATTTCCAACTTCTTCTGATAGAGATTAAGATCTCTGAGCTATCAATGATAATTAGAAGGAGAAAAAGACCCTCTAAACTGTATGACTATCAGAAGGAGAAGGTTAAGCAGGGTTCACAGGTTTATTCTGGCTTGTACGATAGGTTAAGTCAGTGGTTCTCAACCTTTCTAATGCCATGACCCCTCATGTTGCGGTGACTCCAAACCAAAAAATAATTTTGGTGGCTACTTCATAACTGTAATTTTGCTACAGTTATGATTCGGAATGTAAATACCTGATATGCATTATGTATTTTCTGATGGCTTTAGGCGACCCCGCTGGGGTCGTGACCCACAGGTTAAGAACCACTGGATTAAGTGATGGGGTCCCTAACCCTCATTAAGTAATGAGGAAAATATGATAACATACTTTTTCCTTTGTTGTAGTCACTCTCTTATGCAGCAAGCACATGCATGGGCACCCATGAAGACAAATGGTGCCAGGTTCCACTAGCTGGACCTGTAGCGGTTGCCTTGGGGTCCGAAGAAGGAGGCATGCTTCTCCCCCCAAAACACTAGAATATTCACGGCAGATAATCCTTGTCTTTCCTAGCACTTTGGAATTTGTAATGGAATTCATGCTTTTGTTAGTTTTCCCTTCTTTGTGCCCTTCCTTTCAGTATGTTTCATTCTTTGCAGAGCTAAGACTGTGGAAAGAAATATTTATTTATTTATCTATTTACTTACTTACTTACTTATTTATTTATTTATTTATTTATTTATTTATTTATTTATTTACAGAGACAGAGAGAGAGAGACAGAGAGAGGGACAGATAGGGACAGATAGACAGACAAGAAGGGAGAGAGATGAGAAGCATCAATTCTTTGTGGTGACACCTTAGTTGTTCATTGATTGCTTTCTCATATGTGCCTTAACTGGGGGTCTACAGCAGACCAAGTGACCCCTTGCTCAAGCCAGAGACCTTGGGCTCAAGCTGGTGAGCTTTGCTAAAACCAGATGAGCCCGCGCTCAAGCTGGTAACCTTGGTGTTTCGAACCTAGGTTCTCTGTATCCAATCCACCCTTCTATCCACTAAGCCAACGCCTGCTCAAGCGAGCCATGTTCTTTAACTACATGAAGAATCAAAGCTTTCCAATAATAATAATCTAAATGAAAATGTAGCTTTTACCCTTCATGGGGATAACTATCTTATTTCTTCCAAAATGAACTATTCTTCATTAAGTCAGAAGTTATGTGTTAACGTATAATGCCTTCACCACCAACCTATGTGACAGATAAACTCCCCCACCCCATTTGATGAATAAGCTAAAGTTTGTGCTTATAGAACTCACTGCACTAGTTATTCCATTATTAACAACCAGATTTGAGCATTATTTTTAAGGGCTTCAACTCTAGAATCAAATCGTGCCTCTGACCCACCCTAACCTATGATCTTGTACAAGTTAACTCTTATACCTCATCTTTCTCATCTATAAAATATGGAAAGTAATTACTTGCCTCATCTGTATTTTATTTACTAAAATAAATAATGTATATAAAACACTTCAGAAGAAAAGATGGCTATGGAGTAGGCAGATGTACCAACTCCCACCCCCAGAACCAAAGTGGATTACAAACTAATTTTAAGAACTATCATCTGGAAAAACCAACTTTGTACTAAATTAAGAGGATTCTTCAACCAAGGAACACTGAAGAAGCCACACCGAGACTGGTAGGAAAAGCGGAAACGCGGAGAGGGCTGCCCAGCTCCCTGGAGCAAACAGCAGCCGGGAGCGACTCACGTGGCAGGAAGTGACTTTAGCAGGGAAGGGAGGATCCTGAATCCCAGGAACAAAGCCCCAGCCTGTAGCCCCAGAACCTAGAAGAGGTGTATGGACAGTATTTAGCTGGATACAAGGCAGGATACTGTTTGTGAGAAAGAGACTGATTTCTCAGACCCAGGATTCTTCTTAAAGGGACCGTGCAGAAAACCTCTCTCACAACCACCCACCTGGGGCTCCAGGGGATGGGGAGAGAGGAGAGGACTGGAGTAGCAGGAAGACAGTGTAACCTAGGATGCACAGGGAGAAACATTTTGGGAGACAGCCACCCTAACCTCTGGGACAAGTCACTCCCCAAATCTGAAGTGAATATTTCCCCTGGAAACAGCAATACCAGCAAAGGGAAGCAGGAAACCAGACAAACAAGCTCTCCCATGGCACCCAGAGCAGAGTTGCTTAGAAGGAGGGAGCTTTTGGGTCTACAGTAGTGAGTGTTAGGGTCTGAGCTGCAGCGCCCACACCCACACAGCTGAAGGCTCACCGGAGGGTGGGCGGCGGCGGGATGCAGAAGCACGGTTATGTCGGCAAGGGTGGAAGCCAGCTGGCCACCACTGGGTTCAGGTGTGAGCTCAGACTTGCCCAGCTGGGGAGGAGGGGGCGTGCAAAAGTGGTCAAGCCCAGCTGCGGGCCGCCTGTAATCCAGCCTGAGGGAGAAGGGCCGATACCCCAGAAGTGGTGGAGATCAGGCCTTGAGCAAGGGCGCAGGAGCACAGCCTTGCCCCACCCATGGAACCCAGGCTTGTGGACTGACTTGGGAGCCGGCTCCCCCTTGGGGGTGGAGCCAAAAGCCCAGAACAGGCGGAGTTCCACTACTGAGCCGAGCGTGTGCACACAGTCCTGCCCGGACAGTAGAGCCAAGGCTAGCAGCCGGCCCATGAGCAGGCCCCTCCTGCAAAGGCGAGACAGAAGCCCAGAAACAGGCGGAGACCCGCAGCTGAGCAAAGGTGGGCCAAGCATAACACCACCCATGGGGACTGGGTGAAGGCCAAGGCCACCAAGGCTTGTACACCCAAGCACAGTGATCACAGCCACCCCATGAAGGAAAGGCAGAAACCACAGCAACAGCCCCAGTGGGAAGGCACTGGCAATGCCCATACCCAAACACCTTAGGCAGCAACAGCAGAGGGGGGGCAGGCCTGCAGACAGACCATACCTAGGGAACAGAGGCCACACCCAGTGGATTCAGTGGCCAAGACCTTCTTTTACACAGAGAAGATGAGAAGGCAGAGAAATGCAACACAAATGAGTCAAGAGAAATCCCCAGAAAAGGACTTGAATGAATCAGATATAACCAAATTCCCAGATGCAGAGTTTAAAATAATGATTGTTAGGATGCTCAAAGATATTAGAACAACAGTAGATGGTCATTATGAATACCTAAATAAAGAGATAGCAGATATAAAAAAGGAAATTAAAATAATAAAAATAATCAGGCAGAAATGACAAATACAATATCAGAAATGAAGAACACAATTGAAGGAATTAAAAGCAGGATTGATGAAACTGAGAATCAAATCAGCGAGTTAGAAGACACAATAAATAAAGGCACAGAAGCAGAGCAGAAAATAGAAAAGAGACTCAAAGAGTCTGAGGAAACTCTAAGAGAGCTCTGTGACAACATGAAGAGAAATAACATCCTCATCATAGGGGTTCCTGAAGAAGAAGAGAAAGAACAAGAAATAGAGACTTTGTTCAAGCATATCATAGCTGAAAACTTCTCTCAATTAAGGCAGGAAAATATCTCACATGTTCAGGAAGCACAGAAAACTCCATTAAAGAGAAACTCAAAGAAATCAACACCAAGACACATCATAATTAAAATACCAAAGCTGAGTGATAAAGAGAAAATATTAAAAGCTGTTAGAGAAAAAGAGAATATCACCTACAAAGGAGCCCCTATAAGGATGACTTCCAATTTCTCAACAGAAACACTTGAGGCCAGAAGGGACTGGCAAGAAATATTCAAAGTAATGCAAAACAAGAGCCTACAATCAAGACTACTTTATCCAGCAAGGCTATCATTTAAAACTGAAGGAGAAATAAAAAGCTTTTCACTACAAGGAATTCACTACAACCAAACCAAGGCTGCAAGAGATGCTAAGGGGCCTGTTGTAAACAGATCAAAGGAGAAAAAGAATATAGCAAAAGAGGAATATAATTTTAAAGAATAAAATGGCAATAAACAATTACATATCAATAATAACCTTAAATGTAAATGGATTAAATGATTCGATCAAAAGACATAGGGTAGCTGCGTGGATAAGAAAACAGGACCCATACATATGCTGTCTACAAGAGACACACCTTTAAAAAAAAGATGCATATAGACTGAAGATAAATGGATGGAAAAAAATATTTCATGCAAACGGAAATGAAAAAGAGCTAGGGTAGCAATACTTATATCAGACAAAATGGACTTTAAAACAAAGACTATAATAAAAGATAAAGAAGGTCACTACATAATGATAAAGGGAGCAATCCAAAAGGAAGATATAACTATTATAAATATCTACGCACCTAATATAGGAGCACCTAAATATATAAAGCAGACTTTGATGGATTTAAAGAGCGAGATGAACAGCAATACTATAATAGTAGGGGATTTCAATACCCCACTAACATCACTAGATAGAACCTCAAGAAAGAAAATTAACAAAAAAACAGCAGACTTAAAGGACATACTAGATCAAGTCGATTTAATAGATATCTTCAGAACATTTCACCCTAAATCAGCAGAATATACATTCTTTTCAAGTGCTCATGGTACATTCTCTACATTCTCTAGAATAGACCACATGTTAGGGCACAATAGCGGTCTCAACAAATTTAAGAAGATTGAAATCATAGCGAGCACTTTCTCTGATCACAGTGACATAAAACTAGAAATCAACCACAACAGAAAAACTGAAAAATACTCAAACACTTGGAAACTAAATAGCACATTATTAAATAACGAATGGGTAAATAATGAGATCAAAGAAGAAATTAAAAAATTTCTAGAAATGAACAATAATGAGCACACATCAACTCAAAATTTATGGGACACAACAAAAGCAGTCTTGAGAGGGAAGTTCATAGCATTCAAGGCATACCTCAAGAAGCTAGAAAAAGCTCAAATAAACAACTTGACTCTACATCTAAAAGAACTAGAAAAAGAACAGCAAGTAAAGCCCAGTGCTAGTAGAAGGAAAAAAATAATAAAGATCAGAGCAGAAATAAATGACATAGAGGCTAAAGAAACAACGTAGAGGATCAGTGAAACCAGGAGCTGGTTCCTGAAAAGGTAAACAAGATTGATGAACCTTTAACCAGACTCACCATGAAAAAAAGAGAGAGGACTCAAATAAATAAAATTAGAAATGAGAGTGGAGAAATAACAACTGACACAACAGAAATACAAAATATTGTAAGAAAATACTATGAAGAACTGTACATCAAAAAACTAGACAACCTAGATGAAATGGACAAATTCCTTGAAACATATAATCTTCCAAAAATTAATCTGGAAGAATCAGAAAACCTATACAAACTAATTACAACAAATGAGATTGAAACAGTTATCAGAAAGCTCCCAAAAAAGAAAAGTCCTGGGCCTGATGGCTTCACAAGTGAATTCTACCAAATATTCAAAGAAGAACTAATTCCTCTCCTTCTCAAGCTATTTCAAAAAATTCAAGAGGAAGGAAGACTTCCAAGCTCCTTTTATGAGGCAAGCATAATTCTGATTCCAAAACCAGGCAAAGACAACACAAAGAAAGAAAATTATAGGTTAATACCCCTGATGAATTTAGATGCAAAAATCCTCAACAAAATATTAGCAAGTCGGATCCAGCAATATATGAAAAAAATCATACACCACGATCAAGTGGGATTTATTCTTGGGAGGCAAGGCTGGTATAATATTCGCAAATCAATCAATGTGATTCATCACATAAACAAAAGGAAGGAGAAATACCACATGATAATTTCAATAGATGCAGAAAAAACATTTGATAATATTTAGCACCCATTCCTGATCAAACTCTCAGCAAAGTGGGAATACAGAAAACATACCTCAACATGATAAAGGCCATCTATGACAAACCCACAGCCAACCTCATACGCAATGGGCAAAAATTAAAAGCAAAGGAACAAGGCAGGGGTGCCCCCTTTTACCACTCTTATTCAACATAGTACTGGAAGTCCTAGCCACAGCAATCAGACAAGAAAAAGAAATAAATGTCATCCAAATTGGAAAAGAAGTAGTAAAACTATTATTATTTGCAGATGATATGATATTGTATATAGAAAACCCTAAAGTCGCAGTCAAAAAACTATTAGACCTGATAAATGAATTCAGCAAGGTGACAGGATATAAAATTAATACTCAGAAATCAGAGGCATTTTTATACACTAACAATGAACTGTCAGAAAGAGAAATTAAGGAATCAGTCCCTTTACCATTGCAACCAAAAAAATAAAGTACCTAGGAATAAATTTAACCAGGGAGATTAAAGACTTGTACTCGGAAAAATTATAAAACATTGATAAAAGAAATCAAGGAAGATACAAACAAGTGGAAGCATATACTGTGCTCATGGTTAGGAAGAATAAACATCATTAAATTGTCTATATTATCCAAAGCAATTTATAATTTCAATGCAATACCAATTAAAATACCAATGACTTACTTCAAAGATATAGAACATATATTCCAAAAATTTATATGGAACCAAAAGAGGTCACGAATAGCCTCAGCACTATTGAAAAGGAAGAATAAAGTTGGAGGTATCACACTTCCGGATATCAAGTTATACTATAAGGCCATTGTACTCAGAACAGCCTGATACTGGCATAAAAACAGGCATATAGATCAATGGAACAGAACTGAGAACCCAGAAATAAACCCACACCTTTATGGATAACTGATATTTGACAAAGGAGGTAGAGCGTACATTGGAGTAAAGACAGCCTCTTCAAAAAATGGTGTTGGGAAAATCAGAAAGCTACCTGCAAAAAAATGAAACTAGACCACCAACTTACACCATTCACAAAAAATAAAGTCAAAATAGATAAAAGACTTAAATGTAGGCCGTGAAACCATAAGCATCTTAGAAGAAAACATAGGCAGTAAGCTCTCTGACATTTCTCGCAGCAATATATTTGCCGATTTGTCTCCACAGGCAAGTGAAATAAGACAGGATAAACAAATGGGACTATATCAAAATAAAAAGCTTCTGCACAGCTAAAGACAATAAGAACAGAATAAAAAGACAAACTACACAATGGGAGAATATATTTGACAATGCGTCTGATAAGGGGTTAATAACCAAAATTTATAAAGAACTTGTAAAACTTAATACCAGGAAGACAAACAATCCAATCCAAAAATGGGCGAAAGAAATGAATAGACACTTCTCCAAAGAAGACATACAGATGGCCAATAGGCATATGAAAAAATGCTCAACATCACTAATCATTAGAGAAATGCAAATTAAAACCACAATGAGATATCACCTTATAGCAGTCAGAATGGCGCTCATCAACAAAACAACACAGAATAAGTGCTGGCGAGGATGTGGAGAAAAGGGAACCCTCCTGCACTGCTGGTGGGAATGCAGCCACTGTGGAAAACAGTATGGAGATTCCTCAAAAAATTAAAAATCGAACTGCCCTTTGACCCAACTATCCCACTGTTAGGAATATACCCCAAGAACACCATAGAACTGTATGAAAAGAAGACATGCACCCCCATGTTTATGGCAGTATTGTTCACAATAGCGAAGATCTGGAAACAGCCCAAGTGTCCATCAGAGGACGAGTGGATTAAAAAGCTTTGGTACATATATACTATGGAATACTACTCAGCCATAAGAAATGATGACATCAGATCATTTACAACAACATGGATGAACCTTGATAACATTATACTGAGCAAGATAAGTAAATCAGAAAAAACTAAGATCTATATGATTCCATACATAGATGGGACATAAAAATGAAACTCAGAGACATGGACAAGAGTGTGGGGGTTATGGGGTGGGGGGGAGGAGAGGGAGGGGGTTGGGGGAGGGGAGAGGCACAAAGAAAACCAGTTAGAAGGTGACGGAAGACAATTGGACTTTGGGTGATGGGAATGCAGCATAAGCAAATGGCAAAATAACCTAGAGCTGTTTTCTCTGAACATATGTACCCTGACTTATCAATGTCACTCCATTAAAATTAAGAATAATAAAAAAACACTTAAAAGACTGTGCCTATTTCTAGTGCAAAGTTAGTGCACCATATATGTAATTATGTGCTATCTAGGATCTATACTTTCTCAACTACAACAATTTCTCATTTTTCCTTATACTACTCTTTCCTCTGATTACAGAAAAGGGAGGGAATTTCTTACTTACCAATGTTTAGTGTGCTGCTGGGAGAACTGAGCACTGTGTTTGTGAAAAGCCACAAAAAAATTACTCAGTACAACAGACTGAAAGGGAGAACCAGAAAGACCTTGAGCCTCTTACAGAGAAATTCACACCATCCTTCCTCATTCTTGAAATTGGGGCAGGGCATCTGAAACTATTCAACTCTCCCGATTTTCAGAAGTAAGCAGTTCCAGTGTCTATTGTGAGAGAAATAAAACAGGGTGCTGTCAACCAACATCGCCATGGCAAACAGCAATATGTACTATGATCACAAAGGAAGAACAGTTAACCTTTGTCTGAGCAGCACAGTTTGCCACCTCGGATTAATCTGGCTGCACAGGTTCACGGTTTCAAAGGGATTAGTTCATTGTTTAGGTCCTTGTTGCTGTAAAAGCACACAGTGATATATAGCATTTTTAAAAATGGTATAAAATAATACTGGGACAGGCTTATTTGTGCATTTGTGAGTCATCTGCTCTACCCAGGAAAAGCTTCTTTTCACTCTGAGAAGTAGTATACTGGGTCAGGTACCCAACCACCTCCGAAAAGAAAAATCCAACTTTTGTTCTTGCACAAAAACAGGTGTCCAAGGGTGAAGAGGGGGTGTTATGGGAAGACCGAAAGCTTTGGGAGGAAACAGTGTTTTACTGAGCAGCCTGGGGCTCGGGGCCTTCATTCCTTGCCATCTCCTGCCCACACACCCCATGACCTATCCTCATCCTTTTTACAGTGATGTCATTTTATCCAAGAGCCAGACCTTGATTTGCTCTATAGAATATATCCGGTCTGAGTTGTCCCTGCCAGGAACCACAGTTCCCATTTTGATTTTGAACTTAGTGGATATCTTCTTGTACTTTCTTTCCCAGTATTATTCCAATTTGACAAGTCATGAATTCTCATTTGACGTCTTGACCAAAGAGGGAGCATTTGAACGGTTCAGTCCAGCTGTCTACAAAGTTATGATCAATCCCCTTTAAAGCCTGCCAGCAATTTGTATGCTTTTAAAATCATGTTTAGCCTGAGACCATATGGAAAGAACTATGTGTGTATATGGGAATATTCCATCTTTTGCCTTTGTTTAAGGTACTTTAAGTGCTCACTGCAAACCCACATTTGTGGAAATAAACAGTATCAATGCTGTCTTTGACAGGGTACTTACTCTCACGTTAAAAGTATCTTTTAAAGGACACTAACATAAATGCTCATTTGGCATTTTAAGAAAGGTTATTTTGACATGTGAGGTTCCCTTGGCACTCCCAGTTAATTAATCTTAATTACCTTCAGCAGTTAAGGAGATCACCTATAAGAAAATCTGATTATAATGAGTCATGTCTCATCGGGTATTCACTTTCATTGCTTCTTGATCGAATGCATGGATTCTGTGACTCGCGATTAAACTGCCAATTTCTCTGTTGCCTCATCATTTTCTTGACAGAAGCCCAGACAGATATCGTTTTCTCTCTCTTTAGCTGACAGGAGAGCTGTGCTGTTTAAGCAGTGTCAGCCACGAGCTGTTCAACTCTGGAATTCCCTCCCTGAGGTCAGTTCTCTTGATTTTTTAAGTTGCTCAACAGGGGTTGGAGTGATGAAAGTTGGAAAAGGGTATATAAAATTTTCAAGCAATTTGCTTTCCCTTAAAGTGACTGTTTAGTTGTTTTGAGAGAGTTACCCAAACCAGCATGTTAAATATTCAAATAAAAAAATTGTTAAAAGCATCTTTATTATGGAGGAGAGAATACAGATGTTTTAGAATGAGCTTATTATTTGCTTTGGTAATGAAAATTACTGTATGTAGTTGAGGGGAAACCATTTCAGAGTGGGGAGACTTGGCTTTCTGGGGTGCAGGGGCAGAGTGTGGAGAGGAGGGAGAGGAATGTATCCAGAGTACAAATCCATAGATCACAACCATGGCTGCAGCATAAAATCACCGGGCACTTACAAAACACATCTCAGCCCAGTTCCCACCTCTGGCAGCCAGGAACCCTTAGGTCTGAGTAAGCAAGCATGAGAATCTAGAAATTTCAATGCTAAAAGGCCAGGGGAAATGTCCTGGCTGAGGAAGCTCTGCTGGGTCAAGGGAATGGAGTCAGAGCTTCCCGCAGGAAATGCATATGCACCCATGAGAATGGCCCATGAGGTGAGAGCCAGCCCCCTAAATTAATCCCTATCTACTCCAAACCAATAGCAGCTGCAGATAGTAGAGACAACAAAGCCAGGAAAAGACAGGATGTCGCCTGTGTCACCACATCCCTCACTCGCCTCAGGATATCAAGCCTAATGTGACCCCAAGCTTTCCATTAGATAAATATTTAAATGATCATGTTAAGTGAGACTTAGTAAAATGTGATTGTTCTGCTGGCTGAAAGAACCAGAATAGTCAAGAAGCCATCTGCAATTTCACCTGTGGGGCAACATGACTACTAGGATGTTAGACATCAGACCAGAATTATTCACTCATTTCCTTTTCTGTTGAGCACAAAGAAAGAAGGTCTGTCCTCATTTCAGATTCAACAGGATTTCTGTAAGAACCTACTAGACACCTGCAGAATCTGAGAAAGGGTTCTGTGGTCTCACCAAAGCAAGCCAAACCAAACCAAATTAGGTCCCTATGTTTGGCTGCGTCAAAATCAGCATATTATTGAATAAAATTCCTTAGTGAAAACAGATACACTGGAAGCCAAAAGAGGCATTAAGGTGCTGGGAAAATACTGATGGAAGCCATGATAAGAAACAGATACTAAGGATCAAAAAAAAAGAAAGAAAGAAAAAGAACCAACCACATAAATAAATGTGATGGTTGGTCAAAGACAAAACAGCCATGCCCTGTTCTTCCCTCTCCTGTTGAAGGGGTCCTGGCTGAGATGAAAGGGAAGGGTCAGGATGATTTGCCCACAGATGCATATGTTTAGTTGAGTGATATTATTATCCTGTTTAAAAAATTATGTGACTATGATATTTTACAATTTTGAAATATAGAGTTCATTTCCAGTTTTTGTTTTGAAGACAAATAACTTGATTTTGATTTGAAACATGGAAAACTTTATATAATTTTTTCCCTTAGCATTTGTAATTTAGGGTAGTTTATTTTGATTTTCATTTCTGTCCCTGATGTGGCTATTCAGAAAGTCTTTGGAATGTCGAGAAGGGAGGGAGAGTAACCTTTGTAAAATGAGATGAAATCAATAGTAATGTCATAGACAGTTTCAAATGCTGGGTTAATTTTTTTAAGGGTGATTTATAACCAAAGGCTGATATCTGGAGAAACCCAGGAAATTAGGGTCATCACATCACTCAAAAATTTTCCATTTCTTTGATGGTGGGAGAAGACATGAGCCCCAAAATGGCAAATAATAGTTCTAGAAAAGAGATGAATGTTTTTTCTGCCCAAGACTGCAAGCCTCTCTTGGTCCTTTGTAACAACACCGTGAATTATAATTTCAAGGGAGCAATGAGTGGTAGCAGCTTAAAAACCAGAAGGATGTAGTGATAGGGTTGAAACAAGGAAATTGAATGGCAGAAGACAATTTGGTTAAACAACACCTCTTCCCAACTCCTTACCCAAAAGAGAAATATACGTTTCAAAGCCCTTTTTGTTTTGTGGAATTCCAAATATTTCCTCCTAATCCCCAGGGTGTCCGCATTATTATTACTGTATTAACATTATTTACATTCATGATTTTTTTTACCCTCCTTGAAGCTCAAGGTGGTTTAGTAACATTAAATTAGCCAAAGCCAATAATCCAAAATGCCAACATGAAGACATTGTAGTTCTGCTGTTCCTAGTCCCTGAGGGAGGGTGCATGCCCAGGCCATCTAAGGTTTCTTTCCTCTGTGGAAAATGACGAGGATCTCTCATTCCTTTATGGTCTGGGTTTTAGCAATACCTGTTGGCCCATCTTGTATTCTTATCGACATCAAGACTATGCATAGAAGCCTATCTTCACTTTCAGGTTCTCTGTGAGCTGCTGGTGTAGGGGAGACAGGGCAGTGCTCTTACCTCTTCCCCCCAGAGAGCTGGCAGAGATGCTTGTGGCGTAGGAAGGGTGGCCGACAGGACACAGGGTGTCTGGGTTTTAGTCCTCTCTAGGTGGGGACCATGACACTGTGGGCACATGGCTCCAACTTTCTCACTAGTACTTTCATGCTAGGTGAAAGTGACCAAGCTGGATAAACAGCCATTCCATTTTCCAGTGACTCTGATACTGTGTGAGACAAAAATGTTTCTGGGACATTCCATTTCCCTTTCCTCCCTCCCTGCTTCAGGCCCGGCCTCACTTCTCCAGTTAGTAGAGAACTCATTTTACTTAGCTGGCATGTTGACTCGGAGCTGTAAACGCACAATTTCACCAACATTTTAATCTACTTAAAGAGGTGACAGGGAAAACCTTTAGTCAAGGGAAGTAGTGACAGGCTTGAATTGGGTTTGGGAATAAACCGTATTCATTAATTTGTCTTTGATCGATGTTTAACCCCAGAAACAGTCCTGTAATTATTTCTCGAACTGTTCAGAGCTAGGAGAGAATAAGGGGTATGATTAATTAGCACTCTCCCAAAACAAAATGACATCAGAATATTTGTGCTGGCCTTCCTTCTTCCAGGTCTGCTCCTTGTCCTTGTCACGGACCAAACTCATATTCCTAAAGAGCCATTTTACAAAGACATGGCAAGAATCCACAGGGAACTGGGTTGAAATTACTGTCCTCCTACAATGACAATGCTGTGCATCTCCTCATTGGGGATTCAGCACTAGTCTCCACACATGTAGGAAAATCTTATTCCAGACACACAGAACCCTATGAAAACTCAGAGCATGACAGGCTCTGTCTCAGTCTATTATTATCTAATAAGATTTCAAATCTTGATTTTTTTAAAGATTAAATGAAATTCATTAGACTAACACACTAGGTTAATAGAATATTACTTGCATGCCCTAAGACTTCACTGGGAACATAGAGTCAATACTTATTTTGAAAATCTAGTTTGCATTGTTAATGAATAATTTATATAATTATATATATGTTCCAAATAGATCAGCAATGGTATTTTTCACTGCCAATAATGAAATGATCTAAAAGAGCATTTAAGAAAACTTCAGATTCCTAGAAAGAAATGAGATCTAAAGTAAAATCAAATATATGCTTAAGATCGGTTTGTATTAGTTTCTTTAAAATGTTACAGTATATATTGTTTCCAAATATCTTTGATGATTTCCAACTTGTTTTCTTTTTATAACAAAATGTGGAAGAATGAGATAAAACCAAAAGGAAGAAGTTTAAAAAGCAACAGAAAAACTGTAGAGGAGGTCTTTGGTATAACCTATCTTTAGACTGTTAGGTACCATGCCACACAGATCAAACAATGTTTAACAGTAACAGCATCTCTGTTATTCAGAAATTTTTGTGCTTGGAAACTTCAAGAGACGAAGCTTTTTATTCCTTGAGTTGAGCATTTCAACAGGAAACAGGGATTTCAGTAACTAGAAAAGCACTTTTTTTTTTCCTGACACAAATTTTGCCTTTGTGCCTTGATGGACAGCCATCCCACTGTCTATAAACAATCTCCCTGTTGCCCCAAATCACCATTCGGTTCCCTCATCCGACATTTAAACATGGAGTGCTTTTGCGCTCAATAAAATTCCTTTTCATTTCGCCCTAGGTTGCCATGTCTCTTCAAACAGAGACAGAAAGCCATGGTCTGTGTCAGACAGATTTTAATTTTCAGTCCTCATCCATTCGGGGGAACTAGACACAGCAAACAGTCTACCCCAAAGCCTAGCAACCTGGGGTTTAAACAGCCAGTGCCTCTGAGTCCTGGGCTGGGGGCCTGGACCTGTTCACACATGAATAAAGAAGATTAAGATTTTCTTTCAAAGGCAGGAGCCCTTTGTGACAGCCAGTGTCAACAGCGCAGTCTGTCTTCAATGCTAACCAGTCTTCTCACTAGATTCCCACAGGGAGGTCCTGCTGATTAGCATGCTCTATGCTGCTGCACCATGTCACTATTTAATTGAAGAATAAGGGTGTAAAGTTTTGCAAACTCTTACTTATCCACAAAGAAAGGATAACTTACAGGAATTGTTGAAAGAAAATACCAGTGAACATGAACACCCACGGGGAGCATTTAAAAAGTGAAGAACAGATTGGGGATGGAGGCCCAGCAGTGCTTTCTATTATCTGATTGTGGAGACGTTAACAAAAGCTTTGTAGCCAAAATACATGTTTTGAAGTCACAAAAATCAGCTCTACTCCTGGAAGGGGAAAAAAAGCCAAAAAGAAACCCCCCAAAAACCCATATAACTTTTCTTCCCAAATGGTGTTATAAAATTGTACCAGAGCATAAGCATTGATTCTGAAAACTTTTGACAAACAAATACTTTTTTCTTAATAAATAGTTCAAGGGCAATTCTTTATTAATAGATATTACTGAAATTTTAACTGTGCACATAGGCACTGGATAAAGTGCGATTCACATCACATTAGATATCTGAAGATGAATTAAAAAGAAAAATAAAAAGCCATGTCTACAAATGCCAGTTTTACCAATTAAACTATCCCACTTCAACGACAATTTCAAAAAAATATGTTAAGATAGAAATTATTTCTGCTTTGAAATTATATACTCATATTGATTTACATGTACTGAATTATTTGGGGATGAGTTTCAATAGCTGAGTTATACGTATTTAGAAGAACCAGCTGTTTTTGATTATATGACAAATATTTAAGCCATTTGATGTCAACTATTTTTTTTTCAAAGTTGGATAAGAATATAAAATTAAAAAGGTGCTACCTACATATATAGATACTATGTTTCCTCACCAATGGCACATGCACACTGACATGCTTTTCCAGTGATGGTGAAAGGTTCACATAGGTCTATTTTCTTCCACTTGTTAAGTATTTATTCTCTGAGCACCTACTGTTTGTCCGGGGTCTGGGTGGCAACTGTGAACAGAGGCTCTGGAGCCAGAGCCCACAGACTTGCAATGTCCAGTTGTGTACATCTCTTCCCCTTGGTGCCATCATGTCGGTAACTTGAAATTGGCAATGGTGGGAGTACTTACACCACAGCAACCAGCAACATTACAAACCAGGACTTGTTTTTTCAGAATCAGTTGCAAAATATTTTGCTAGCCTATCACTAGATAGAGGGATGAGTAAAACTAACAAGGTTCCTGCCTTCCTATGTCCTCCAGCCAGGTGTTGCCTGGTTACCCTTGCATACCATGTATCCAGAGATAATGATGCATTTGTGGGAAAAGACTAGGGAGAAACTACAAAAGGACTGAGTCCAAACATTTGCTGAGTCTAAACTTTGGGGATTTCAGCAAAGCTGATTTAAGGCAAGAATGTCTGTAAGCCAGGGTTAGAGCTAGACAAGATGGCAGGAGGAGTAGGTGACTGTCAATGTTGTTTCATTTCAATGCCTGCCACTAGGGCCCATTTCCAAAATAGAAGCCCTACTGCCCATCACTCCACTATTAGTGCTGATTCTTTTGGACTTTTAAGATCTAGTCACAGTTAGCCGTAGTCTCCACCTTCAGATACAAATGCCTCTGAGAAACCACAACTTTAAGTGGACTTTCATTCAAATGCAAACATAACCAACATTCCAAACTACCACTTTCTGCATGAAACTTGGGTTTTTGTATTTCTAATGATTTGTGCCCCCTCAAAAAAAATCACCCGTTATTAACTCATTTTTTCCCAAATGTAAAGACTTTAATTAAAATCAATTGCAGGGGGAAGAAAATCACATAATATCAGAAAAAAAAACTTTTATTTGGTGATATTAAATATTTCTCTATATATCTTGGATGTTTAGAAAAACTGAGCAAGTGGACAGAGGAACAACAAGAAAGAACTCTGTTTACTAGAATTAAACAAAGAAAACAATATCTGGGATGACAAGAATCTACAATGAGAGCATAAAAGAAGTTCCTCTTCAGTTGTACTGTCCACAATACCAATGTTAAATTTTTGTAAATGTCTGTCTGACAGTGGCCACGTGAGGAATACTCAAAGAGTCAGAAGAACCTAGTGTGGTCGTCTAGTCCTATTTCCACTCATCCACTATCAGCCTGAAATACATAATAAAATATTTTACAGCTTCCATTTTAATGGGAGTAATTTTAATTTAGGTTAAGGTTGAGAAAATGAAAACAAGTGTTATGTCATGAACATGTATACAATTTCAGGAATGACATTTTAATTGATAACATGTTTTTCATTCAATTCACATCATTTCATATGTTTCACAAACAGAAGTCAACTTATATATTTAATTTACTGAAGGAAATATGTCTAGACTCTGAAAGATTACAGGGAAGTGCACGAAGATCCATGTCACAGATGCACACTGGGAAGTCAATTCTGTCCGCTCAGATTTCCGCTACTCACAGGAGTTCATTTCCAGACCGAGAAGCAGAGCCTGGTAGCAGCCAGGGATCTGTCATTTCAAAACATGGCTTCTCCCACAAATAAAAGTGTGTTTTATTTATTTCAACAGTTGGTTCAAGCGAATTCAAATCAACTCTGACCCACATGTACAGGGTAAGGCAAAAGTAGGTTTACAGCTGGTTATGTAAACAGGTTACAGTTTTCATGAAAAATAATACAATAATTAATAAGGATACAAGAAACAACTCTGAGTTTCATGAACTCACAACTGTAAACCTAGTCTTGCCCCACCCTGTATTAGTTCCACAATTTGTATAACTGTAAAATATCCAATGTGGTTCAAGAATGGCTTCTTACTTATGTCCTAGAGGTCACAATAATCAGAAACAGTGAAGGTATTTTGTTCTCCTTCAAAACAGAGGCTCATGTGACTTGATGTCTCACTTTGCAGATTTTCTTTCCCCCAGACAGCACCCTGATTCCTTCTAGGGGATCTCCAGTGTCATTCACAGAGCTTGCTCCTTCCTTATTGGCACCAGGTGAAGGTCGCCAGGGCATGTGCTGGACCTGTCACTCACTGGCTCCCCAGAACTGACTGCTCAATTTTTAGAAAATTTGCAAGTTTGTTCTTTTTTCTTTCTTTCTTTCTTTCTTTCTTTCTTTCTTTCTTTCTTTCTTTCTTTCTTTCTTTCTTTCTTTCTTTCTTTCTTTCTTTCTTTTTTTTCAGAGACAGAGAGAGAGAATCAGAGAGAGGGATAGACAGGGACAGACAGATAGGAAAGGAGAGAGATGAGAAGCATCAATCATCAGTTTTTTGTTGCGACACCTTAGCTGTTCATTGATTGCTTTCTCATATGTGCCTTGACCGTGGGCCTTCAGCAGACTGAGTGACCCCTTGCTCGAGCCAGCGATCTTGGGTCCAAGCTGGTGAGCTTTGCTCAAACCAGATGAGCCCACGCTCAAGCTGGCGACCTCAGGGCCTCAAACCTGGGTCCTCCGCATCCCAGTCCAACGCTCTATCCACTGCGCCACCACCCAGTCAGGCCAAGCTGGTTCTTAAACACAGCCATTGCCAAACTTCCATTATAAAAATTTAGGAACACCTCTTATGTCCAGTGTTCTTATTACAGAACACTACAGAAATAAGATGGAGGAAATTTTTTGAGGTGCTGAATAGGAGATGGTTCTTAGATGTATACTTATCTCCAAATGCATCAAATTGTATTCATTAATTATGTACTGCTTTTTGCAGATTAAAAATATTACGAGTAATAAACACACAAAATTATCACTTTGTAATTCTTTGTCTACGTTGTCTCACTATTACCTACATTGTAAGCTCTGGGGCTCCATTCCAGCCTTTCAAGCTGGAATGAGACAATTTTCCCCAAGTTCAGTAATCATCAGCAATTTCTTTTCTATGCAGCATTATTTAGGTTTCCTCTGGGTTTTTTTTTTGTTGTTGTTGTTTGTTTTTTTTTTTTTTTAGAGATACCGTCTTTTATCCTCCATCACAAAATATATATTTAAGAAAAAATATTTTAGCTTTAAATGAGTTGGTTAGAAGAAAAAAAAAGAAAGCCAAGAATTCCATTTACATGAATAAAAATGCTTATTTTCCTTCTGTTGCAAGTCTCAGATGTAGAGTCTACATTTGAGATCTTTAGAAGATAGATACTGAAATGAGTCAAGGGCAGGCAGTCGGGACACCAGGCCTACCTTGTCTCACACTTCTAAAGGGTTAATCTCATATGAAAGGGAGGTAGACAACTCAGAGCCATAACTTGCAAGAATTCTCAACACTTTAATGTCTCAGACCAAAGGCACTTTAGTTTTACCATTCATCCTTTGAAATACATACTCTTTTCCATCCTTATACATACACACACACACACACACACACACACACACAGAGCATGGCATGTTGTGTTTATTTTTATTTGCAATGAACTTAATGAGTTTTGTGCATTCAATTAATACTTGGCAATAGTATTAGTCTCTCCCCAAACTAGAAGTCATTGCAAAAATTTAATTCATCTTGGAAAAAAATGATAATCCTTCAAACACCGTTATAGGTAGTACTACAATCATACCAATGGGTAAGAGGTTAGATTTCAACATTTAGATTGTTTTACATTCTAACCAACTATCTCAAGTTGAAAAAATTAAGCCGATTGCTTCGTACATTTGTGCATTTGTTATCACCACCACACTAACCTTCCTGTGTACTTCCTGAACCCCTATAAGACTCCTCAGAGAAGCATTGTGTGTTTGTCAATATCCTGAGTTTTCAAACTCCCACATGCTTCTACCATTTGACCCAAAACTTTCTCTTTTCTAAGATTCCTGCCACTAAAAACAAAACAAACAAACCTTTACTTAAATTATCCATGTGTCAATTTTTAGGGACATTTGGTTCAGATCCAAAAAAAAAATCATGTCTCACTGCTAGATTTTGATATATCCTTACCTAAATGCCAGCAGCCTGAAGTCTTGAGCAATCCCTGGGTTCAGTATCAAATGCCTGTAAATTCTGGCATTCGGGTATTTATATTTCATTCATTTCTCCTTTCAGAACATAGGAGAAGTACAGAAATAACAGTTTAGTTTAATGTTGATCCTAAAATAGCTTATAAAAATCTAAAGCTATTCATCATCATTCAGTCGACATTTGGCTAGTTGACTATACTATTCACATTTGCCTGGTATTGCTCTGTGGTGTTTAGATTTTATTTGACCAGATAAACTTTGCTATTGTTTATTAATAATAAACATTAAAAGATTAGGATTATTGTTATTGGACATTTGACTTGAAAAATGACAGTATGGTATATTAGATGTAGTGGTCCCATCTTTGGGAAAAAAAGCAACAAAGATAAAAATACAATATTTTAAAATGTCTCTCATTTTCATAAATGTATGAGGTAGGCCCTGTCATTCTTGCAATTGATTCAGTGTCTTGTCAGAAACAATGAAGTCCTAAATATATTCTTTATAGCCTACATATAGCATAAAATTATTGCATTTAAAAATAAAGCTCAATTTTTGCCTCCCATCACATTTAAATAACTTGTTCATTGCATTATTCAAGTAAGTAATCAATATTTTGTTCATTCACAAAATATTACCGGGTCAACATGTGACAGGTATTGGAAAATATATCAGAAGCCACCCAGGAAGTGTATATTCATTGCACCTATTTAAACATTTTAATAGGTCTCTCTAATCTGATATGGTTTCATTCAAAAACTACATAAAACGGTATTCTGAAACTTTGGGACCTTGAAGTATAAGTTAACAAAATCTTGAATGCTGAAAAATAATTTTTCTTTGTTTCTTAAAAATTGACACTTGAAATGGATTAAAATGGTCTAAAAGCAGAATTGTGGGAGGAAGAGAGAGAGAGTTGAGAGATTCAAAACAAGAAACTAGTTCTATGCAAAGTGAAAGCCAAATACTGAGCCTGAATTTTTGACGATCTAGTGGTCACCATGAGATCCTCTGGGTATACCTAGAGAGATCTGAATGTCTCTACTCCACTGACTTGGTCATAGGGCCCCTGCAGGAACTCCCCCAAAAGCACATTGGCTGCTTAGGGACTGTGAGCTTTATCCTACCTACCTGGACTTAGGTAGAAGCTGTTAAAGAACCTTCAATAGCTCAGAATAGCTCATTCCCAGACCTGGCCCAGTCTCTAAGAATCTTCTAAAAATCCTCATGCTCAGTTCTTTCTTAAACTAACACAAGAGAAAAATCCAAGCCATCCAGAGTAAATATCTGAGAGCATAATTTAAAATTAATGTCACCAGATGAAAAGAATAAGAAATTTTAAGGCATTCTATATCAAGCTCCTATTTTATAAATGCCAGATATTGGTATAGCAATTACAAAAGAATTTTATCTATAGTACAGGGCCAGTATAAAGTAAAACTTTTCTATGGAAAAATTCCAGTCTTTAAAAAAGACAAACACTTAAACACAAATGCCCATTAATATTAACAATACAAAGATATAGACAAGTGCACAAATATTAGAGAGAGAAAATGATAGAACAGCAGCAATCTTTAAGAAAATCAGTGATACACTTCTGAAGTTATTCAATATTTACCAATTCAAAACAGCCTATTTTACAATAGCTTCTATTTGGAAAATACCTTTGTGTTCATACTTGGATGAATGAATAAAGAAGATCACACACACACACACACACACACACACACACGTGAATATTACTCAGCGCAAGAAAGAAGGAAATACTGCCACTGAAAAACACAGATAAACCAGGAAGGCACTATTATGCTAACTGAAGTAAGGCAAACAGAGAAACAATACTGTATATCACTTATATGTGGAATTTAAAAAAAATTTTTTTTAAGTTAAAATAGAAACAGCATAGAATGGGGTTTCTAGGGGCTGAAGGAAGTAATTGGGGAGATGCTGGTCAAAGGGTACAAGTTTCTGTGATGAGACGAATAAGTCCTGAAAATCTAATGCATGGCATGGTGACTACAGTTAATAATAACACCCCATTGTAGACTTGAAATTTACAGAGAGCAGATCTTAAGCATTCTCACCACACACACAAAGGTAACTATGTGAGATGATGGATATGTCAATTAATCTGATTGTGTTCATCATTTTCAATGTATACCTATATCAAATCATCATGTTGGACAATACATACAATTTTATTTGTCAATTATACTTCAGTGAAGTTGGGAGGAAAAAGAAAGAGAAAAACGTTATGAATAGTTTTTACAAAAGATGAGTTAGAATGTATATTCAAAGATAGTCTATTTTGCTCAAATAGAATGATTGGGACAATTTTCAATGCCTATCTCTAAAACACTAACATTATAAGCATTATATTTTAATTGTGAAAAGTATTACTGTGTTATTAATATTTTATTTGTAACAAAGATCTACTATTAACCTTAAAACTTCTCTTGCAACTTGTAAAAAGAACACCATTAATACATGGACACAAACATTCAGTGTTTCATGATTTTAGACCATAGGTGCTCTTGTGTTGCTGGTAAGACAAAACACCCAAAGTCACTGTCTGTTATTTGGTGTGTATCTGTGAGTGCTTCACACCTCATTTGACAGAAATATTATGAGGTCTGAGTTGGTACTTGTGGACAACTCTGTATATTTTTCTCATGGCAATGAGCCAACAATAATTTTACTTGTCTACCACTTTTTATGTAGAGCTGACTTTGAAAAACACTTGCCAACATTACCGAAGTAGAGGTCTAGTCTTAGATGACTGCCAACAAACCAGTATTATTGACAGAATGTAAGGGAGGTAGAGAGACCAAAAACAGGAGAACTGAAATCACTGAATTTTAATAAAATTCAGGACAAAAATTAGTGAAAGGTATATTAATAAAATATGAAAGTATAAGGGAAAGCAAGTGTGAAAACAGATGGGTTGGCTTTAATAAGAAAAAAAAAATTTATAAGTAAGAAGCTTTATGCATTCACCAGGGAAATTGCATGTGATTTCTAATGGGCAGTGTCCACATGTCAGTTTCAACTGGACTGAATTCCCACTGGGTCTTCAGGAAGTGTTGTGACTAGAGTTCCTGATATAGGCCAACCTAGATAAGCCATCCTTATGAAACTCCTTTGATGATATAACCAGGACTCTGACTAAATTACCCAAAACATTTCTGTTCCCTCTTTACTGTATCTATTTTCACTTGCTTATTTCCTGGATCTTGATACAGCTGATTCTCTCAAGATTAATCTGTTCCAAATTAATCTGTGTTTTTTTTTATAAGAGAGTGTTTTTTATTTACTGTGAATTTATTCACAGTAAATGCTAAGATAGAATTTTATCAACACTGAAAGTGATTAATGCAGGGTTTTTTTTTAGATTTTATTTATTCATTTTTTTATTAGAGAGAGAGGGGAGAGAGAAAGAGGGAGAGATAGAGAACAGGGGGAGGAGCAGGAAGCATCAACTCCTATATGTGCCTTGACCAGGCAAGCCTAGGGTTTTGAACCGGCGACCTCAGAATTCCAGGTCGATGCTTTATCCACTGCGCCACCACAGGTCGGGCCTATGCAGGGTTTTAATAGATACGTGAAGTGATTGCTTCACCATCAAACTGGTTCAGATGAATTCAAGTTTTCTCAAGGGAAAATATGGTTTTCTGTATAGCTAACCCAATATGACCAGATCACATATTCTCCCAAGATCTAAGTCAAGGTGGAGTTTTTAATTTCCAAATCAGATTAAATTAAAACAGTTTATAAAAATTTTCCTGGAAGATTTTCCCTTAGAATTAAAAGATTAACTGTTTAGACAGCCTCTGTTTATATAAAGAATACATCTCTGTCAAAGAAACAATCACTCATCAATCCTGGTTATTTTTCTTCCTAGTTATCCATTTCTCTAGTTCCTTTTCTCAGTTCTCTTTCTGCCTGCCCTTTAGCTGTTAGCATTTTAAAGGCATATACTCTAAGCTGATTTCTTCACAGTAGTGAGAAGTGGAGAAATGTGAGAGAATCATGGAAAATTGTCTCTTAACAATAGTTAATAACTTCTCTTGAGGATTTGGCTATTATTTATTTAAATGTTATTTCTTAGGGTAGGCAGACAAGATACTGACATATATGAAAAAAAATCAGAAGAAATTTTTCTAAAATATCCTGATTTGTCTTCTTTTCAAATTAGAGGAGTCTGTATTATTCATAGCAAAGAATCTCACCTGAAGCAATGCAAAATCTTTAAGGAAAGTTTTCCGAAGGACTCTATTCCCACTCTTGCTGAGGGATTTAAGTTACCAAACACAGGAAAACACTAACAAAATGCCTGAGATGATAAATAATCACTATAGTAGCCAATAATCAGGACCTTTAACTTAACAGTATGTTAGGGTAGCCACATTAATAAATATTTTAAGTTATGAGCTACCGCTGTAATGTGGTTAAATTAAGCATTATAAACTTGTAATAGAAATTTTAAGCTATGATTCAAATGGTTTCTGTTAAAATTATGTAATCTGCATCTCAAATTTATAATGCTCATTTATACAGCATGCTCCCAATATATAATACTTATAGAGATATCATCCCCATAAAATTAAAATTATCATCTAATTATTACTGTATTATCAAGGCAATTCAAAATAACTTTTGAATAAGACTATATTTGCATATATATTTCACTATAAAAAGATGAATTATATATATTTTTTTCCTTTTTTTTTTTTTTTTTTTTTTTGTATTTTTCTGAAGCTAGAAACCGGGAGAGACAGTCAGACAGACTCCCGCATGCGCCTGACCGGGATCCACCCGGCACGCCCACCAGGGGGCAACGCTCTGCCCACCAGGGGGCGTCGCTCTGCCACGACCAGAGCCACTCTAGAGCCTGGGGCAGAGGCCAAGGAGCCATCCCCAGCGCCCGAGCCATCTTTGCTCCAATGGAGCCTTGGCTGTGGGAGGGGAAGAGAGAGACAGAAAGGAAGGAGAGGGGGAGGGGTGGAGAAGCAAATGGGTGCTCTCCTGTGTGCCCTGGCCAGGAATTGAACCTGGGACCTCTGCACGCCAGGCCGTCGCTCTACCACTGAGCCAACCGGCCAGGGCCAAAGATGAATTATATTTTAAGAGAGATTTTAAATATTGTGCTTCTCTTATAGAAGAGAAATTATTTTTATAAATTCATAAACTAAACACATTTTGTGAGTTGGGAGTAGTCTGTGCATAGTTAATAGTGTTAATGTGGGACTGAGTCTCTGAAAAGTGTTAGAACCCTGGCTGGATAGCTCAGTTGGTTAGAGTGTTGTCCTAATATGCCAAGGTTGATGGTTCAATCCCTGGTCAGGACATATAAGAATCAACCAATGAATACATGAATAAGTGCAACAACAAATTGCTGTTTCTCTCCCTTCCTCTTTCTCTAAAATCAGGAAATAAAAACTAAAAGAAGAAAAGGTGTTAGAAGTTACAAAGTCGTTAGAATTAGAAAATGTTGAACAAGGGGAAGACAGGGATAGATGAATTGAATGCCATGGTTTCAACCAACATTCATGGAGTTTCAGTCCACTACAAGCTCGGTCATTAAGTACTAGAGCAGAATGGACAAACTGCAACCTGCAGGCCAAATCCTGTCCATGGCCTGTTTTTGTCCATAAAATTTTATGGAAACATAACCATACTCCTTGGTTTATTATTCTCAACTGCTTTTTCCTTGCAATGGCAGAGTTGGGTAGTTGTAATGGAGATCCTACAGCATGCAAAACCAAAAATATATACCATATGGTCCTTTTTAGAAAACGTTTCCTCACCTGTGGTAGAGAAAGGTAACTCCAAATGTTTTATAAAGTCTGAGACCAGATAGTCAAGTTTCTAGCTGAACTAACAGAAAAGAAATTTGTTAACGACTATTGAGTTGCTAACAGACTCATTTGGAGGGTTGGTGAGCTGATTTGGGTAGCCTACCACAGAACAATATCTAAAATCACATTGTAGAACTGGACCAGTGGGGATCCCACTGCTGTTGCCACCACTCAGCATTAAATGCTGCAGCTTACACTGCCAATAGCATTAGCATTGGTCACTGGACCCCAACCCTGACATCGCTGCTCTGTCCCAGGGCTCAGTCCACTGGCTACTGCCATTGCCAGAGAGTGTCTGAGGCAGGTGGATCTGACTTAAGGAAAACCAATTCCTCCCTCTCATGGAAATCTTTAGATGGGGCATTCCCCAAACATAAGGAGGGGCTTCAGACATCGGATAGCCTCAACTAATGACTTTACTATAACATGCCTACTTGAAACTGACCGGCAATATAGCATTGAGTCAATGAGTAGACAATTTTCTTGGATATCATATGAAAAAAAATTATTTAAGATACAAATAACATATTCAGAAGATCTACAAAGGCCAGACGTTAAGATAAATGAATAGGCAGGTAGACTAAGTTAAATATAACAATTGGGAATGCTAGTGACAAGTCAAACCAGAGAGCATAAAGTCAATCTAAAAACAGCCAGTTGAAATTTGCACAATTGCTATGTAATTTTCTCCAAAGAAATCAACTCTTTAAAACATGGATAGAATTTCAGATGTAAATCTTTAATAATTAAATCACATGACTATCGGTAGCTTACGACTTTGAACTTTTTAACATGTCTGCACTAAAATAACATTAAGTTGAAAACTTGTGAATATTAGCCAATATTATTTGTTATAATTATCTGCTTTGGTTTGTTGATGCCCCTAAATTAGGAGGCACTATGTCTAACAGACCCCTATAGACTTAGATTCTTTCTAGAATAGATAAGAATATAACAAAAATATAGCTACTGAAAGTCTATAAACAGGTTATAGGTTTGCTTAATAGTATTCTCCAACTATTAAATTAAAATTAAAATTATGAAAATTAAAACTTTAATATAATGCACATACTTCCATGATCTAAAATGAAATATTTTCAAGTACAGCTTTTGTAGATTTCCTTGTCTAAAAGCCAATTGCTCAGAAGCTAATAAATCCTTTCAGTACACTCTGGTTTCTACCTGATACTATACAAGGATTCAACTATGAATTTGAAAAAGACTGTAAATTAGCCAGTCTCTAGATTTCCTAAAACAAGTTTGCTAAGTATTTCAGGGAAAATCACAACCCAAATCTGGTCTAAGGCATATAATTAATAGTCAAAGAAACATGTAAAACTAAATAGTCAATTGATAGTTGGAGACAACACACATATCACAATGACCAGGAGTAAGATTAGGTGAGCCTGAAGGAGATTTAAAATGTTCCTGAATATGTTTAAAATAAATGTGGATTTTGGCAAAGCCTAGTTTCACACGCAATTTAAAAAAATAACCAAGTCTTTGCCAAATTTGTTCATGATATTCATTTAAATTTATAAAGTGTTTTCTCCTTTCTGCAGTAAAGTTTCAATTTGAGTTTTTGGTGGTTTGGTTTTACAAATTACTAAAGCAAAAAGAAACCTCATGGAAAATATGAAAAGTAATTATATCATGTAAACTAACTCAGACTTTTCAAGATAAATTTTGGTCAATTAATTGTAAAGTCTATATCATCTGGGTTCACATATTGGACACTAATATTTAATGATATTTTTCTTCATTGCATTAGAAGCCAAACAGAAATCTTATATCAGGAACTAATAGCCTTAACTATCAGTTGTTAGTATAGTCTACCTACTTAATATCTCTCACTTTTATTATATCCATTCCCAACCATGTGATCCTTGAAAGTGTTCACTGAAACTTGAATGAAGACATATATTTAGGATCCCATAGGCCAATGGCATGATGCTAGAATCTATCACTTATGCTGCAATAATATCATATATAGAATATTCTGAAAATAACTCCATAGAGAAGCAGTATACACCGAGTTCTCAAGCTGACTGTTCATCAACAAAGATTTCCTCTTGTTCACTGGTCTCTATATTCTTTCTATTGACCCCATAGTTCTTGTAATTTATACATCTTCTTATAATTAAGACATTTTTAAAGTATTCACAATTTTTAAAAAGATACTCCATCCAGATTTATTTATAACAATATAAAACTGAAATGATAAAAAAAATGTCCATCAGTAGGGGACTTACTACATACGTTAGAGAACATTAGTACGATGACATACTAACTAGTCATTTCAGTAAGATTACTTTAGATGTATAGACCTAAAAGGTATACATGATATATTAAAAAAGAAACTTTAAAACTGATGTGCATTGCATCTCCTTTCCCTCTATAAAGATATATACTGATGTGTGCATGTTTGCTTACACACAGAGAAAAAATATTAAGATTAAAGAGGACAAAAGAATTTTCACTCAGAGCCTAAAATTTTAAAGACTAGGAGTGATTTATACTTTTTAGTATGTTTATTTTCTCTATTTTTCAAGTAAAACATCTCACTATTATTTTAGTGGATGCATGCAAATAACTTTGCCAACCAATATAAAACCAAAACTCTATCGGAGAGTTTAAAATCTCAACCTTGGGACTCCTTTGACCCCAGATTGAAAGAAAATGTATTTCCTATTCAGTTTCTAGTTCAATATATGGGGCCTTATAAGTTTTTTAAAATCTGCTATACAAACTACCCTGCCTTCTCACGTCACTAAATGATGTTTTCTTCATTCTTGAGTAGATCTCTAATATTTTAAAAATATATATATTGATATTTGAGTGCATTTTCTTTCTTTCCAATAATTCTATAATTTTTAAAAAGTACTTCCTATATTATTATAACAGTGACACATTGGGTGTTCTTCTACCTTGATGCTCTGGCACTAGTGTGAGAGGAAGGGAAGCTCTGACTTCAGGTTTCCTTCCAACACTGACCTATTAGCAAGAAAATGTGTTCTTCACATTTTACTTTGCTAGCAATGCTGATTGATTGATGTCATAACATGAATTGATCATGTGCTTTTGGAGATATAAACAGTATTCATGTACTTTCTAGTACCACATTGCCACAGGGGAAAAAAAGAAAAATGTTTCAGAAAATCAACTCTTACATTCATTCTTAAATCTCTATTGTGGATCTACTGGGCTCTTAGCATCCAAATTATATTTTCTAGACTACTTCTTATGCATATAAATAGCACAAAAATCACCTTTTAAGCCAAGTATTCTAACAACTAGGGTGAAAAAATATGGTAACTTCAGTTCATGTTAAATATCCCTACAGTGAATATCTTGACCCGCTGTGACCACACTTTGGAGCTTAGGGTAGGAGTGTGGCTGTGGAGCATTAACTTTTTCTAGACAGCGTTTAACATCCTATAATAAGGATATGATGTGATATTTCATAACAGACACAACTAATAGAGTATAATTGTTAATATTAGCTGTAATTTAGTCTAGTTCTAAGGATCAAGACCTGCCACAGTCACCACTTCTAACACAGTGAAAATCATTTATATTCCATAGAGTTATCTGTGCAAAGTAAAATATTCAAGAGCCTTCTCAAGTCTACTGGAAATATTAGTTAGAGCAAGAATTGCTTTCTTTGCTTCAATTAGAAATCAGAATAACTCCTGATGAAAAACTCAGTGCAAATTGTATACACCACAAGAACTTTTTCAATTCATAACAATGTTTCTTTTCCAATAAACAGACTAGCTGAAGAAACTGAAGCAAGTCATTGGGAATTAAACTGATTCTTCTCTAACATGTAATCAATTAGGTCTCCAACAAATCATTTCTTAAATGTCATTTATAAAACCGCTGAAATCTTTAGTGCTATTCATCACATATTTCTGGCTCTCTCTTTTGCGGGGCATGTGTTATAACTGTGCTTCCATATCTTCTTTGAAGTTAGACTCAGCCAAGTAACTTGCTCTGGCCAAAAAAATCCAAGCAACCATTTTAAGAGCAAGATTGAAATGGGCCATATCTCTCTCCCCACTATCACAGTGGAGTTAGGTCAGGATGAAGCTTCGAGTAAGCAAGACATTTGGGAAGCTCTGTTGGCCCATACTTGATGGGTTAAACATCTGTTGAATTAAAATGGAAGGTTTGTTCTTTTTAAATTATCAAAGCATAATCTAGTTCATCCAGAGTGAAACACCCTCTTTTTAATTCTAACATCTATATTTCTCATCCTAACTTTCTATTTTTTAATTCCTTTTCATTAATAACATCTGCCTAACTCACATTCAAGAAGAGAGTATCTTTTGTGAATGTGAGTTTAAAAGATCACTGAAATAGAGCAAACTCTAATTTTATTTCCTAGGAGAAAGGATGATAAATTGCAAAACATATTTAAAAATTGTTCATTATATAAAGTATTGCACCCTGAAGAAAACAGTCACCACATATCTGTATTTTATTTTCTCCTACAATACAAACATCCCTTCTCATCCAATTTATGTTCAGTAATACATATCTGGCAAAATTACAAAATACAGCTCCCATAACTCTTAAAAAGTCTACCTCTGAGCAAAATACATAACACACCAGAAAGAATAAAACCTAGATTTTCAAATTTTCCGTTTTCTAGCTGATATTTGTAAAGCAATTACCAATTTTCCTTAGACCTAATATCATTAGAGTAGAATACTAAATAAACAGCCAAATATATTGTCCGTTTAGGAAAATGATGAAATGTTGAAGGAGAATACCGAGTGTAGCCACAGTTGGTGCCATATTGATTAGTGTTTAAGGAACATAGTGTTTGCCATATTGATCAGCATTTAAACCCTTTGAGTAGTGAGCATTTTTTTATTCATGGTCGCTGACCCCCAGGAGTGAGGTTTTTTTTCAAAAAACGAAATTAGTTCTAGTTACAGTTTTATTAACTTAAAAAATCAGGTTTGTTTGATAAGCAATTTGTGGAATCAAGAAGAACATACATTTGCCTTTTTAAATGTCGTCTTACACATTTTTAAAATAAAATGTTTTGTATGATCGTACTCTGGATGGTCAGGAGGCATGAGGACATACGTGAACGTTGGTACTACTCAAAGGGTTAAGAAAGCACAGATGGATGCAGCCACCTGTAAGATATCCTGTATTTCTTGCCATTTCCCTTTCCCAAATGACTTCCCAACTGCTGTAGAGTAAAATTCCATTTTGAACTTTGCAGAATCCTTTCTTTGTTTCAAGTAAGAAATGTTTATTGTTCATAAGCCAGCTTTAAAAACGCAATTACAGAGCATCGCCCCCTGGTGGGCGTGCCAGGTGGATCCCGGTTGGGCGCATGCGGGAGTCTGTCTGACTGCCTCCCGGTTTCTGGCTTCGGAAGAATACAAAAAACAAAAAACAAACAAACAAAAAACCCACAATTAATTCCAATATAGAATATATACTTTGATCCCAATTATTGCATCTTCACCGAATAAGTCTAAATTTCTCTATAATGCACAATAAATGTTTTTGAAAATAAAAGGACCAGTATTTTCTTAGAAATAAATTTCCCGAAATTGTGTTCACGCTTTCTTGAGTTTTCCCTTCACTTATTCTCACATCATGAACATTGATCACTGACGATTCCAATATCTAAGACTGGAAGGCACATTTCAATCTAATAATGCATGAATAGTTTGGGCAGGAATGAAATTTTTTCCTAACGCTATTTAGAAAGGCATCTATAGTGACTGCCCTACTTGTGATTTTGAATTTTTTAATGTACAAGTAAATAAGTATGTTCTTTTACAGGTTGATTTATGAGAACCAAGTAGTAGAATGCAATAGGGAACAATCCAAAACTGAGTTCTTACTTTAAATTATAAATACTGGGTAAAGCTCTTCTCAACTTTTATGGTTAATATAATTTCTCATATGTTAAGACAGTAAAATTTAATTGATTTAGTAAAAAAAGATGGACAGGGGAGGCATAGATAAGTCTTTGAAAACTTGGAAATCTTAGGTTCATACTTTGTGATTTTTTTTAACTAACTACACAAAAAAATTAGGATGTAGTGAATCCATTTTAGGAGACTAAAAGGACCCTGAAGAAATACGGAATTTAAATGGTCAATATTAAGTCAATAAATTGAGTTACTCATTAAGTTTATCTGAGATATACAGTTCTAATTACATAATAATATAGATATGATGGCAACTTCAAAAATAGTTCATATTCCAACATAAATTTTTTTAAAAAATGAAAACAAAAAGAAAATGACTTAGCTAAAGGCATTCATCACATCCCCAATATCCTCCAGAGAGATGAAAGATAACTACAAATAAAATCTTGCATCACTTTTCAATATGATTATGGAAATACTAAAACTGGTAACATCAAGAACTCCACACAACAGTACTTCCTAGCTCCTCTCTCAGCTCACATACATCCCCCTGAAGCAACACCTAGTTTATTCCAAGGGACTGAATCTGTGCAAAATACATACTTCCCACAGCCTCTGCATATCACTATGAATCTGGAACATGTCTTTCAAATGTGGACATTCCCTACAGTGAACCTTGAGCCATAGACTTTAGTACCGATGCCCTTATTTTCATCCCCCACATCCCTATAATTTCCACCAGGTTGTATCTCAAAATTGAAACATTTTCATAAGCAAGGTCTTTCATTCTCCTCTTATGGATTCTATGCAGGCAAATGCTTTCCTGGTACTCACATACTTTTTTCTTAACCAGAGCAGAACATACATTAAACATACTATAACATGCTGCCTTCTTTCCTCCAACACTGTCTTTTAATCTCTACTCACACTAAACTGAACTGAATTTCAATAGACCATGGCTAGTTAAAACCAAATAAAAGACAGTGAAAGGATCAATTGATGATGGGTATGACAAAACAGTTGCCTGATATTTGAAAATGAATATAGTTAGTTTTACTGAATTAAGACAACAAAATAAAGCTACGTCAAGAAATCAGTAATGAAAGATCTTAAAGTAAGTTCATTCCTTAATATTGAACAGTGTCCAGAATCTCCTCCTCCATTTCTCCGTCTCTTCACATCTGTTTTAATAGCTTCTCTATGTGAAATGAGTCAAAAAGAGAATGTGAATGTGAGAAGGAAAAAAGAAATATTTTCTCTGTAATTAATAGGTATTAAGATTTTATTTTATTTTCAAAACAGGGACTTAGGATGCTTGGTCCTTTCTAGTCTTTATTTTATTTTTTTAAGATTTTATTTATTTGTTTTAGAGAGGAGAAAGAGAGTATGGCAAGCCCAGGGTTCTGAACCGGTGAACTCAGTATTCCAGGTCAACACTTTATCCACTGCGCCACCACACATCAGGCCTTTCTAGTCCTTATTTAAGATGCTCAGCGGTTGATACGTAGGTAACTTGCACATAATAAAACAGTTTTTGACAGATAACAATAATCCTTGGTACATGATACTAAGAAGAACTTTTCCAAAGCTTTTGGAATAGATAGAAAAGACAGAAACATGGTAAATTGATCACCGATGCCTAGTTACAGCTAATTTTCAATTTATCATTTACTACTGCTCACACCAAATTATTTTTCTCTTAAGATGCCATATCTTTTTTTTTCTTTCTCATCTACCTACCTTGCTTAATCCTAATTCTTCATCGATGGAAAACATGATAATATATTAAGACAGAGTAAGCAGGAAAACTAATTTTGGGAGAAGAAAAAGGTGTGAGCTAGAAAATCAAGAGCCTTTAGACCTAAGAGCCCCAGGTAGCCTGGCCTCTCATGGTAGAGACAATTGGCTCACAGTCCTCCTTAAATCAACTTTTCACCGACAAGGTTCCATTTTATGTGATCTTTTTGTGTGTTCTTTTTTTTTTTTTTTTGGTATTTTTCTGAAGCTGGAAATGGGGAGAGACAGTCAGACAGACTCCCACATGCGCCCGACCGGGATCCACCCGGCACGCCCACCAGGGGCGACGCTCTGCCTACCAGGGGGCGATGCTCTGCCCCTCCGGAGTGTCGCTCTGCCGCAACCAGAGCCACTCTAGCACCTGGGGCAGAGGCCAAGGAGCCATCCCCGGGCCATCTTTGCTCCAATGGAGCCTTGGCTGCGGGAGGGGAGAAGAGAGACAGAGAGGAAGGAGAGGAGGGGGGTGGAGAAGCAAATGGGCGCTTCTCCTATGTGCCCTGGCCAGGAATCAAACCCGGGTCCCCGCACGCCAGGCCGACGCTCTACCGCTGAGCCAACCTGCCAGGGCCTTTTTGTGTGTTCTTACATGACCAAAATGTCAATGCAGAACCTGTGGTTTTTGCTCAACAGGAACAGGAATAAGATTTTGGTTCTCAATTAATTACTCTCATCCCTGTGTTCTGCATTGCTTTTTATACTATTGTTTCCAAAATGTATTATCTTCATGTGTTTCTCCTGTAGCAACCACAAAATATAGTACCCCAGGAGGATTTTCTTTTCTAGCACTGAAATAAACAACATTAACTTTCCTTGTTAAACTACCCCAAGTTTATCTTAAAAATAAGTCAGTTTACTATTGCAACCTATGTATATATTAATTGGCCAAGTAATATGACTTATTAATTGATTAAGGAAATACTGATAATTGTAATTTGTAAATTAGATTTAGGCAAAAGGATAAAGTCATCCATTTGAAATATACTTCCTACCATTAAATTAGGCCTTATTTGGGGGTTAGATATAATTTTCGAATAATTCAGGGAGATTTCTTCCCTGAGCACTGATAATACTCCCAGTTAGCCTCAGAGACTAAAATAAATATTGCTCTTCACCTTGACCCTCAATATATAAACTCAAAACTGAGTTTTTACTCATTTTCTTCTAGAATGGTGCAATCAGCAAATGATTTCTTCAGGCGGAATAACAATGTCTTTATTCCAGTTCATTTTATTCTTCCAGACGCCTAATGATGACCGCGTGTGATCGAATATGACTGCAAACTCATTGTGGGTGTTAGTTGATTCCATCAATGTTGCTCCCTCTCGCACCTTTTTGTTTTTGTTCTTGTTTATACTGTGTAAAGAATCTTAGTACCTATAAATCTTTATTATTTTATTCTTAACTTTGACAACTAGTTTTATATTCTGGCAATTTAAAGTTTCTTTATGAAAATACTTATCTTGGTCTATATTGTTATCATTTGTGTTTTTATATTTACACAATCATTTTGAAGGATTTAGAAATGTGCCATTGGAATTTATTTACTTCTGTGAGTTTTGTATTCTTTATGTCATCTAAGCTAAACACTGAAGCAGCAAAACATTGACTTATATTATATTAAAGTGATGTCAGGAAATTGGCAGTCTGGCCCAATTGTGCATACTCATAAGGAGAGTGGCAGTTAGAGAAAGCGAAATGGGGCTGGGGGATGGGGTGGGACATGAAGGTAAAACTGCATCAGCCTAACTCACTTAACCAAATCATGATGCTTTTCTAACTGATAAAAAGCCAACAACATTTACAGCATCTCCAGTTACCAAAAAAAAAAAAAACTATAATGAATTCCTGATGGCCTTTTAAAATTTTTAATCCACAAACCAGATGGAACAATTGAATTGGGGATCATAAATAATTTCCCAGAGAATAAAGACATGTGAAGCTCGATGTCAGGATATTCTGAAGTCAATAGGTCAGAGCCAGTATGAAGCAACAAGGAGCAGTGGTCAGAGCTGGAATGTCTGGAAAACTAGCCCTGTGAACTCTTGTTTGGAAGTGTGCTAAACTGGTCATGCCCTGCGCTGGGACCCAGAGCTGGGATGATGCAACATTTATAGAGCATCTTACTGAGTGTGGAACCATGCAGCACTAACAGCCCTGGAACCTCATTTCATATTGCTTTTCCCTTTAAAGTGCACAATGCCAAACCACGTCCAGATTCTAGTTCAGTCTGGAAAATGGGCAGAATGGAACCCACAGCCACATTGAGAGTAAGGATGACTGTTTCTGGCTTGCCTTGGAAATCAAAGGGTGACTCTTGATTTTAATCAGGACTCTTCAGGGCCTTCTTGGAAAAGCCATTAAATGTCAAACATCGCATGTAACATGAGGGATATTATCATGTTTGTCTTATCTATCACTCTATGTTCTGAGCCTGCCACAGAGCTTATCCCATAATAAGCACACAAGAAATGTTTTTGAATGAAAGATTGAGCAGGCTGATTGGATTCCTTGTCCATTCACAATAATCTTCCCTATTTATATAACACATATTTACTGAGTGCATGAAATTGTAAACCTTATCACCAGCGTTGGTGATAACGAGATGAAGACGGACTTCCTGCCATTTTAGGATTACTGATATAAGCTGAGGTAAGTCTTTATGTTACCACTCAAATGATATCCCAATTTTCACAATGAATTTATGAGTCCTCAAAACAATCTAATAAACTGGGTACCTGTCCTTGAGGCAGAAACCAATTTTAAATTTAGCTACATGGACATAGAGGATAATTGGATCTCTCTTTCCTGTTAGCAACACAATCAGCTAGAAGTTAAGGACCGTCCAGGCAGAAAAATGTTTTGATAAAGATGCAGTCTCACAGACATCCTGAGATTTACCCTAGATAGCTGGGAACCAGACAAACATTCTCAATTTTCCTATGATTACTACACCCCCACTTTTTTTTTGGCAAATCTTCGAATAATGTCACAATTGAGCAAAAGCAGCCCAGTGAGAATGCTGGTTTATGTTTCCAACACTTCAGTTCTAATACTCACAGAGAACAAAGTCTGTTTTCCACAAGGAAAACTACATTGATATATAATATAGAAACAGAAACATTTAACAGGATTTTTATATTTCATATCTACTTGGGATGGCACATAATCCTCTTCAAGTTAGCTGTCAAATTAATCTTTTATATATTTTTTATAACAAAGACCATTAAGAGATAACTGGGATCTTGCTTAGAATCCATGGCTGATAAAAGTAGACTTGGATATTATTCTAGAGATAATGGAAAATGTGTAGAAGTTCCAAGACTAAAAAGGATGACTGCATAATCAATTATTTTATTATACTATACAATAGCCTACTGGAACCAAGTTTTACCAACTATTAACAAAATTCTGTTAAATAGCCTGACCAGGCAGTGGCGCAGTGGATAGAGTGTTGGACTAGGATACGGAGGACCCAGGAAGACCCAGGTTCAAGACCCCGAGGTCCCCAGCTTGAGCACAGGATCATCTGGTTTGAGCAAAGCTCACCAGCTTGGACCCAAGGTCACTGGCTTGAGCAAAGTAATACTCGGTTTGCTGAAGGCCCACGGTCAAGGCACATATGAGAAAGCAATCTATGAACAACTAAGGTGTCGCAACAAAAAACTGATGATTGATGCTTCTCATCTCTCTCCGTTCCTGTCTACCTGTCCCTATCTATCCCTCTCTCTGACTCTCTCTCTCTCTCTGTTAAAAAAAAATTCTGTTAAACAATGAAACTTTTCTTAATAATACTCATGTTTGTCTTATCCTTCACTGTATGTTCTGTGCCTGACACAGAGCTTATCCCATAATAAGCACACAAGAAATGTTTTTGAATGAAAGATTGAGCAGGCTTAAGTATTATTTGAGTAAGACTAAGTTAATATAATCAAATAGAATAGAAATTAATATATGAATAAAAAATAATTGTTCCAATTAGCACTGTATCATCTTTTGAAGTATGAATATTTTAAATGACAATAAAGCTATTCCAAGATCCCATATAAAATACTCCATATACATAAAATGTCAAAATGTTAGTTATGAAAAATATATATATGCACATATCTCTAGACATTATATCTATATACTACAGGCAAGCACAGATAATCATTATGGAAATCTATGCTATTTTTGAAATGACATGAAAGACAAGTATACATTCAAGTGAAAGCATAAAAAAACTTTTCAAAGCACAATGTATTCAACATGGCCAGTTGACTAAATTATCTGACTCTGTAATCCTGACAGCTTTTGTAAAAACCATTCAGGAGTAGGTAGATTGTAAGATCACTCTAAGAGTAGCTGTACCAGAACATATTAAAAATATATAGTGTTTAAAAGTAGATACTCTATCTAAGAAAGATGTGTACTCCTCTGTATGATATTCTTATGAATGGCTTTAGAGATGAGATTTTTAAATAATTTTTAAAAAGTAAAATTAAGAAATACTATTTCATTTGTGGACATATTTTCATGATGTATTAAGCTTTTCTGCCTAGAATTTCTTCAAATTATTGACTTCATGGTGCCACTTAAAGAAATATTCATTAAAGTCATTCTCACTCTTCTTATACAATGAAATCCATGCAACAATGTGAGTTTCATGCTTTCTCTTAGCTCACGGGAAGTTTACAATTAAAATTTTTATAGATAATTACAATAGTTTTTTTAAAATTTTTATTATTTTTTAATTTATTGTGTTTACATAGATATGTGTCCCACTGAATATAACTCCCTCACCCCAACCCCTGTGTCCCTTTTTATACCCCTTTATCCCCTTCCCCCTTACTCCCTCCCTCCTTCCCCCTAGGATTTGCTGTCCTATTCTCTATATCTCTCTCTTATGTATAATATAGTTTCACTAATCCCTTTTTCCTTCTCTGATCCCATCCCCTCATCCCCCTTCCCTCTGACTGCTGTTCCTCTGGTCTCTGTGATCCCAACTATGAATTTATTCCATTCCTCAGTTCACTTTGTTCATTAGATTCCACATATATGTGAGATCATATGATATTTTCCTTTCTCTGACTGGATTATTTCATTTAGCATAATAATATCCAGTTCCATCCACACTGTCACAAAAGGTAAGATTTCCTTCTTTTTCACAGCTGCGTAGTATTCCATTGTGTATATGTACCAAAGCTTTTTAATTCACTGATCCACTGATGGACAGAGGCTGTTTCCAGATCTTGGCTATTGTAAACAATGCCGCAATAAACATGGGGTGCATATCTTCTTTGGAATCAGTGATTTGGTATTCTTATCATATATTTTTAACAGGGTGATAACTGGGTCAAAAGGCAGTTCAATTTTTAAATATTAAGGAAACCACATACAGTTCTCCACAGTGGCTGCAAAAGTCTGCATTCCCACCAGCAGTGCAGGAGGGTTCCCTTTTCTCCACACCCTCACCAGCACTTATTGTGTGTGGGTTTTTTTGTTTGTTTGTTTTTGTTTTTGTATTTTTCTGAAGTTGGAAATGGGGAGGCAGTCAGACAGACTCCTGCATGCGCCCAACCAGGATCCACCTGGCATGCTCACCAGGGTGTGATGCTCTGCCGCAACCAGAGCCATTCTAGCACCTGAAGCAGAGGCCACAAAGCCATTCTCAGAGCCCCGGCAAACTTTGCTCCAATGGAGCCTTGGCCGCGGGAGGGGAAAAGAGAGACAGAGAGGAAGGAGAGGGGGAGGGGTGGAGGGGCAGATGTGCGCTTCTCCTGTGTGCCCTGGCCGGGAATCGAACCTGGACTCCTGCACGCCAGGCTGACGCTCTATCACTGAGCTAACCGGCCAGGGCCTGTGTGTTGTTTTGTTAATAAGCACTATTCTGACAGGTGTGAGGTGGTATCTCATTGCAGTTTTTTAAAATTTTTTATTTATTTATTCATTTTAGAGAGGAGAGAGAAAGGGAGAGAGGAGAGAGAGACAGAGAGAGAAGGTGGGGAGGAGCTGGAAGCATCAACTCCCATATGTGCCTTGACCAGGCAAGCCCAGGGTTTCAAACCGGCGACCTCAGCATTTCCAGGTCAACACTTTATCCACTGCGCCACCACAGGTCAGGCCTCATTGCGGTTTTAATTTGCATTTCTTTGATGATTAGTGACATTGAACATTTTTTCATATGCCTATTGGCCATTTGTATTTCCTCTTTGGAGAAGTGTCTATTCAGTTCTTTTGCCCATTTTTTAATTGGATTGTTTACCTTCCTGGTGTTGAATTTTAGAAGTTCTTTAGAAATTTTGGTTATGAACCCGTTATCAGACGTATTGGCTAATATATTCTCCCATTGTGTGAAATGTCTTTCTATTTTGTTCATGGGGTCTTTTGCTATGCAAAAGCTTTTCAGTTTGATATAGTCTCCTATATAGCTATACAGGGGGCTCCTATACAGGGGGCTCCTCTGTAGCTAATTAACTGCTTTTATCTTGCAATTTTTTGTATTCTTTCTTTGTCTCTTGACTTTGACACTTCAATCATGATGTATCTTGCCCTAGGCCTCTTTGGTTTTCTCTTTTATGGAATTCTCTGTGCTTCCTGTACTTGTGTGACTTTTCCTTCATCAATTTAGGGAAGTTTTCAGCTATGATTTCTTCAAACAGGTTCTCTATTTTTTGTTTATTCTCTTCTCCTTCAGGAATCCCTATGATGTGGATGTTGTTTCTCTTCATGTTGTCACAGTGCTCTTAGAGTTTTCTCAAACTTTTTGAGCCTCTTTTCTATTTGCTGCTCCCCTTTCATGATTTTGTTTATCCTGTCCTCTAAATTGCTGATTTGATCCTCTGCTTCATTCAGCCTACTTTTTTTTTTTTTAGTGTTGAAGTGATTTATTATTAAATAAGAAAACAAATCTACCTGATATTTACAATATCTGTAAACACTAGATGGAGCTCTATGACTAATGCCAATACTAATACTAATATATAATATCTATGAATATGAGTGTCTTTGTGTGCCTTTGAAAACATATGCATACACTTAGGAAGGAGTCTATTCTATAGATATTATATTTATATTTTTAATTTGTATTGAATTAATTGAGATGGAATTGGTTAATAACATTATATAGGTTTCAGGTCTACAATTCTACAATGCATTGTCTGTATAATTTATTGTGTGTTCACCACCCCAAGTCTCCATCATCATTTATCTCTCCTATATCCCCTTTTAACTCTTTGTACCCCACTTTTCCTCTGTTAATCACCATACTGTTGTTTGTGTCTATAAGGTTCTTTTTTTTTTGCTTAATCCCTTTATCTTTTTTACCCAACCCCCCCAAAATCCCTCCTCTTTGACAGCTCTTTGTTCTCTTTATCTGTGAGTCTGTTTCTGTTTGGTTCATTAGTTTGTTTTGTTCCTTAGTTCTGCTATATTTGAAATCATATAGTACTTGTCTTCTCTGACTGGCTTATTTCACTTAGCATAATACTCTCCAGGTCCATCCATCGTTCAGCCTACTTTTAATTCCTTCTAGTGTAGTCTTCATTTCTGATATTGTATTTGAATTTCTGACTGGTTCTTATTTATGATTTCAATGTCCTTTTTGATGCTTGCTATCTCTTTATTTAGGTGCTCATTATGTCCATTCATTGTTGCTCTAAGATCATTGAGCATCCTAAAAATCATTGTTTTAAACTCTGCATCTGGTAGTTTGGTTACTTCCATCTCATTCATTTCTTTTTCCAGGAATTTCTCTTGTTGACTCATTTGGGTTGCATTTCTCTGTCTGCCTCTTTTGTGTGTGTTTTAGGTAGCACTGTCTGACTTTTAAATATTGAGTTGGGGAATAAGTTCGTAGCGTTTTTATATTTTCTTTTATTTTACAACGATTTGTTTGCTGTTTGGCAAAGGGTAAGTATTCATTTGATAAAACTCTTTCTGCTCTACAAAACTATGTTAATTGTATTTTTGAGTTATTTAATTTTTTATTAGTTTTGAGGCTTAGAAATGGAATACCCAGGAGGCAAAAGTCAACATTTTCGACACCTGCTCTTCTTTGCTTTTCATCAAGGTCAAAAAGCTGCCGAAGCAGCCCGGGACATTTGCGACGTGTATGACGAAGGTGTCATAGGCGAGTCTACAGCATGGAAATGGTTTGCAAAGTTCAAAAATGGCGACTTTGACGTCAATGACACGTGCTGCAGTGGAAGGCCTTCTGAATTCGATGAAGAACTGAGAAATGCTCGAAAAGAATGCCACGGTCAACAAGGAGCTCTACATTGCCCAGCTACACCGCGTGAATGAGGCTATTTGACTGAAAAGACCTGATCGACAGGGTCAAACCATACTTCTTCACGACAACGCCAGGCCCCATGTTGCACAAGTCGTCAAAGCCGCACTCCAAGAGCTCGAATGGGAGGTCCTTCAGCATCCGCCGTATTCTTCTCCGGACCTTGCACCGACCGATTACTATCTTTTCCGCTCCCTGTCAAACCATATGAAGGGCGTTACCTTCGATAACAAAGAGGTCCTTAAAAACTGGCTCAACAATTTCTTTGACACCAGACCAGGCAATTTTTGGCGGAATGGCATCAACAAATTGGTTGAGAGGTGGGAAGAGGTTGTAAACAGCAATGGCGAATATATAATTGATTAACTTATTGATATAATTATTGTTTTTTGTTTAAATAAAAGTCTTCGGTTAAAACGCTACGAACTTATTCCCCAACCCAATATTTGTGTGGTCTTTAAGAAGAGGATGGGCTTGGTGGTACTGTCCTCCAGGCCACTTGTTTTCCTTGTTGTAGGAATGCTTCTTGGGGGTACTATTTTCCCCCTTGTTGTATGTGAGTATTAGATGCAGTTGGTCTTTTCATGGGTACACTTATCCCTTCAGACTAGCTGGCTCTAAAGGTCCACCTTGATTATGTGTATTACATACTGTGCAATGTCCTTCCTGTTGGGTGTATTTATTCTCCACGGTGTCTGGTGCCTGCTAGACTCCACCTCCGGGTGTGCTGCTTGTGTAGGTAGTTGAGTCTAGGGTTGGTACTGTATGCCACTCACTACTAGTAGTGTTGGCTCTAGTTCTTCTTGGGTTGGCGTCAGCTATTTGTAAGCTGCTATGAGCTACCAGTCTGCAGCTACTGCACTTTTTGTTATTTGTGTCTGCATTTTCTTGGTCTGAGTACTGTGGAAAAGGTTAACCTTTTAATAAGGATCAATTTCCTCCTGCTTAGAGATGACAGGTGCTCCATAAAAGCTCCAAGCTCTGTAAGATTTGTCTCCACTTTTCAGCAGTTCCTCATCCTCTTGCATCTTCCTGGTCTTCCCACAGAGTCTTCTGTAGTAAGACTGTAGTGTGGGCTCAGATTGCCTCACCCAACCAATCTTTCTACAGTTTCCACGCTTGGTGTGTTAGGGCAGCTGAAGTTGTGTATACAACATTTATGGGACCCCCTACTTCAAGAGTTTCTTGGTTAGGAGCTCAGTACAGGGAATGCGGCCCTCTATTCCAGAGCTTGATCCCTCAGCCACTGCTATATACTCAAATTTTATTTCTCCCCAACAAAGTGAGTAGCAGTTTCAGAGTGGGTGTGACTGACAGTTCTCTCTGCTGAAGTTCTTTCAGCTGTTGGGACTCCAGTCTCAGGGAAGAAGACTGAGAGAGTCCTCTCTTGGGGCTGACTGTGCCGCTCCCAGAGTGGCTAAGTATCTCGACCAGATCCAACAATAGACTCACAGGGACCCACACTTTAAATGTTTATGCTTCAAGCCTCTCTCCCTTCCCCCTGTGGAATCTAGCCTACCAGGACAGAATATTGGGTGCCAAGGCGGGCTGACTATGAAGCTCCATCCTATTCAATGCACATGAGCCACTGTGCTGGTGCTGATCACAGAAAGTGAAAATTGCCTCAGCTGGGCCTGATGTGAGAAGCTTTTCCTTAAGATACCACTCTAGCAAGGGTTGTTAGGTCCTGAACCAATGCTTTCCACAGCCGGCTCCTGGATGTGCCAGTCCTAGGCCTCCCAAGCAGGAACCCGGGGCAGACCAGTGGGAGACACTGCCTGTGACTGGCCCTCAGCAACCTGCTTAGAGCTACAAGCAATCCAAAGCTACAAGAGTTTGTGGCTGCCTCTGCTGGGCCCAGGTGTACATGGAAATACCAAGCTGCGTTCCTAGGCTGGCTTTTACCCACTCTGGTCCTGGGGGAAAGTCCACTCAAATGGCCAAGATTCCCTTTGTCTCACCTCCTGCATCCTGTCTGCTGGCTGCTTGTTGGGATCAGCTGCTGAGAAAACCTCTGCTAGAGTCTAGAGCCTCGGCAATTCAGCAATTAGGAAGGGTGGTGGATGTGGCTCAGCCCCTTGGCCCCAGGTGTCAGTCTTGTAGACTTTTTTTTACACACCTCAGTAGGGTGTGGCCCCAGGAGTCAGTGGGTGTGGCCTCTGAGACCCAGAGGTGTGGTCTGGCACCTCTTCAGACAGTTTCAGCTGAGTCTCTTATGAGGTAGAAGCACTAGTCATAGGTTTGGGAGAGTTGTGGGGGGAGTTCTGGTCTCAACATGAGAAAACTGAGTCACTGACGCACCCTGTTCTTCCTGGCCTCTCAGAACCACCCGTCGCCATCCCTGGATTAGGAGAGACTCCCAAGGGCGTAGCAGCTGCTTTTCCCTGGGTTGATGCTGCACAAAGGGGATGTTCCTGCCAAGGAAGATGGCGACTGCAGTACTGGAGAATGATTCAGCACAGAGGTTCTTATGGCTGTCGCCCACAGTGCCTCTCCCTGGGCCTCCAACTTTATACTCTTCTCCTGCAACTGCAGTCCTCTCAGCTCTCCCCCACCAGAACCCCGGGAAAGTGTCTGATAATGAGGTTTACTACACAGGCCCTTTCAAACAGTCTGTGTCCCAGAGGTGTGTCTCTTCGCTACGGTCAAAAACCCAGTTCTTTTCACAGCTACATGTGTCTGGGCGCCTCTTCTAGGCTCTGGGGCTCCAGGCCTGGGGCTGAGGACCCACACCTCTCAGGGCAACCATCCCACTGAAAGAGACCCTCCAGGCCTCAGCTTGCTCCTGGGAGTGGGACAGCCCTTTTCTCATCTCCACCTTTCCTACCCAGTCTAGGTGTGGCTTCTTCAGTGATCCTTGCTTATAGATTATTCTTAGTTTAGCCCAAAGTTGGTTTTTCAAGATGATTATTATTTTTTTTCAGAGACAAAGAGAGAGTCAGAGAGAGGGATAGATAGGGACAGACAGACAGAAACAAAGAGAGATGAGAAGCACCTATCATCAGTTTTTTGTTGCGACACCTTAGTTGTTCATTGATTGCTTTCTCATATATACCTTGATTGTGGGGCTACAGCAGACCGAGTAACCTCTTGCTCAAGCCAGTGACCTTGGGTCCAAGCTGGTGAGGTTTGCTCAAACCAAATGAGTCTGCACTCAAGCTGGCGACCTCGGGGTCTCGAACCTGGGTCCTCCGCATCCCAGTCCGGTGCTCTACCCACTGCACCACCGCCAGGTCAGGCAAGATGATTATTCCTTTTTTTTTTTTTTGTATTTTTCTGAAATTGAAAACAGGGAGGCAGTCAGACAGACTCCTGCATGCATCCGACCAGGATCCACCCAGCATGCCCACCAGGGTGTGATGCTCCGCCTATCTGGGGCATTGCTCTGTTGCGACCAGAGCCATGCTTGTGCCTGAGGCAGAGGCCATGGAGCCATCCTCAGTGCCCGGGCCAACTTTGCTCCAATAGAGCCTCAGCTGTGGGAAGGGAAGAGAGAGACAGAGAGGAAGGAGAGGGGGAGGGGTGGAGAAGCAGATGGGTGCTTCTCCTGTGTGCCCTGGCCGGGAATTGAACCCAGGACTCCTGCACGCCAGGCCAATGTTCTACCACTGAGCCAACTGGCCAGGGCCAAGATGATTATTTTTAAATTAAGTTGTAATCCACTTTGGACCTGGGAGGTGGCATTTTTAATGTTCACCTACTCGGTTGCCATTTTTCTTACAATAGTTTTCTTAACATAATTTTTTATTTGAAAGAAGGAAAAAATAAGTGTTGCTCTTTTTATATGCTAGAGCTTACTATATCTGTTAATTCAGTGTAAAACTGAATAAGATAATTTTTGAATAGTAAAATGTGTCTATCTATCAATAAATATGTGCATGATGTATAAGGCTATATAAGTGAAGCAAAAGTTATTCACTGACCTTCAGTTTTCACATACTAAATTTATTTCTCTTAGTGGTAGTGATACTACCTAGCTAAAATGTTTAAGAGGGTGTGCACTCTCTCCTGACACATTTGCCAAATAACTTGTTTGAGTTATGGAACAGTATGAGACCACAGAACAGAATGAGGAAATCATAAAGGTCATTGAGTGATCAAACTTTGAACATAGAATCTGCTATCCAGTGTTCTAATTGACTGATCTCAACAAATTAATGGAATGGGGCTTTGTGAGTATCTGACAGATAATTAGGAGAATAGTTGTATTTCATACTAGAGAATAGTATAGGGTTTGGATACTTCTTTTTCTCCAAATAAAACACAACTGGATGGATGACGTAGTTCACAGACATTTACATAGTTTCTATAAAATGCCTTAACTTGGATTTGGAAGAACTAAAAGAGTTTTGACATTTCCTTTTTAATTACAGAGCAGTTGAAACTTATATTTCCCAGTCCTTAAGAGTTTATATCAAAGAAGGTTTATGAGTAAGATCTTTTAGTAAGTCATTTTATCCTTTGATAATTTGTATTTATTCTAGACTTAGAAACACGATTGTCTATTAAATAAATCAGTGATAAATGTTATTGTCCTCTAAGAAAAATTGAAGCCCTAATTATTCAATTGTATCATTGATACACAGAAAGCCATCATTCAAAACTTAATCTAGAAAATAAAAGTCTTTACAAAAACACAAAACAACAACAACAAAAAACACAACCTAAGAGGCATAGTTATGTACAAAAGAAAATAAGGAACTGTTGTTATCAAGAATTCCAAATGAGGGAATATTTCTATGTAAAATCAAAACAAAACAAAAAACATCTTTATGTCTGCAGCATGTCTCACCAGCAGCTGCCATCAACTACCTGTAGACATTCTATATAGAAGACATTCATATGGATATTCATGTAAGAGAAACGCAAGTCCATGTGCTCATATCTATCAAGGAACTTAATTTACATGCTGCACTATTTACCGCCATGAGCTAACTTAACTGTTGTATTTCTGTTTTTCCATTGTGCAGAACCAGTCCAGATACTTTTGCACATACCATGTTTTCAAAGAAAAATAAATAAGTTTAAAATAGGCGGACATTTCTGCCACTAACCGTTAAGATTTATAGTATTTGTAGACAGACTAAAAATCGAAATTCCATGGTGTTTCCCTTCTTTGTATTCCAGAAAAGAAAACATTTTAAACATCCTTTACAATCACAATAATTGAAAGCACACTGCACATAGATTTCCAATTGTACTCGTGGTCTGTATATCTTTTCATTGTAAAGCTTCATGTACGTTCAGAAAGAAATACAAACCATTCAATACAGCCAAATCCGTTTTAACGTTCAAAATTATATTGCAGAACATGACGTTCCAGAGAGTAGAGCTGAGGGGCAACGTGTGGTACCCCCCTGAAGTCTTCCTGAGTGATCCACAACAAATGCCCTCACAGAGCAGCAGGAAGAAACAAAGACATTCATGTGTTGTGTATTGGTTGCATTGTTTTCTAACAACAAGACTCTTTAAAGAAAACACATTAACCTTCTGTGACAGTTAATCAGTAAAAATAAGAAGTTTGCTTTTCTAAGTTGTAAATTCCCACCAGGCTATTAAGTTTAGATGATACCTTCCTTCACAGAAGGGCATTACTAAGGCACAGAACTTATTATATTTTAAAACTACTTAGATTCTTTTGATAAAAGAATGTCAACTTACCTCGCATGTACATATGTGTTAATTATTTTCCTGCTGTTGAGTTGCTTGACTAGTAATTAATATAGAAAAAATTTTATAAACAAAATATTAGTCTACTTCTTTATCCCTTATTTCATACTATATTCTTCTCAAGAAGGTTTATGCTAATAAAAGTAAATTTTTGCCTAATTGTCTTGATTAATGAGGGAAATAGGAGAAATGGGCTGTAACTATGGGTATTTTTCTATTCAATTTGGTAAGGAAAAAGCTCTTATTAAGTGAAATAGATACAGGGATGATATAATAAACGAATGGCAATTTTTATTTTCTTTGACCAAAGACAAGTATTGCTCAGGAGAGATTGGATTTGAAGATGCAGAAATGGTGTTTGATGTCCTGTCACCAAAACGGAAATAGCTGTTAAAAACTTACCCCATTTTATTCCCATTAAAGCAGTATCTGTAATGTAGTAATTAAATGTGTTTATGCTTTCTGTCATTGTAGCAATTACAAATGGCTTCTGTATCATATGGGTGTCTCCTTTCAGAAGATAAAATATCAGAAGCATTTTTATATAGCAGCACACTTTGGAATCAAGCAATTGTATGTAACCTTCAGATTTCAATGAAAATAAATATCCAGACTTTGAAATAATTCCTTTCTTCCTCGAGATAGTAAATACAAAAGTATATACATTACCTATTTTCCAATCAGCTGAATAATTTACTAACGAGTTTACTTCAAAAATCTGAAGAGCTAAATGATCAGCTAAAAGGTTCTCTGGACAGTGTCCAGTTATTTGAAATATTATAACAAGTTATTAATACAACTTTAAAATAGTCCTTTTATGAAAATTCTATATGCAAGTACATACCTTTTTAGCTTAATTCTTGGGTCTCGAAAATATAACTGTCATTAACTATTTAAAAAATTCTTGTGAATATAATGGCAGGGATTTTTATAGGGTAGTGGCCTACTTACTTTTAACTTCTTGACTATTGAGATGGCTGGATTGAATTAAATGAAATCAGATTTTATTCTTTTTCTCATGAGGCTATTTGTTTTCTAGTTGTTTTCTTAAGTTATCTTATTAATAAGTTTTATTATTAGGGCTTCTGACCTTTAACATTTGTCAAGCTATTACTAAGTTCCAGGTATTGTGGTCATTGTCCAAGTCACAGAGCATATTAATTCCAAGTGAGTGTTTTCTGAGCATAAGATATATCTGGATGACCAACTTTATTAAGTTCTGATTTCTGAATTCCTTACAGAATATGTCAGCAGCATCTATTGACCTTTCATCACTCACTTACCACATGTTTTCTTTTTGGAAAAAAAATGTAGATTAAATTTGCAACATGGATCCAGTAGACCCAGGAACAATATGACTATTAATTAGCTGATTTTGTAGACCTGTGCATCTTCTCCCTTAAATTCTGAACTTTTGTCATTCTGATCTCACATGGATTTGAAGGGTCAAACTTAGCTGTGGTTAGGTCTCTGGCCCTTAACCTGGGTCCAAAGCATTTGTAACATGGGAAACAGAAATCCACGGAGAGGATTAAGAAGTTTCATGAACTTGAATGTAGGCAACACACCAGCGTACTATTAGGGATGGTTTGTTTTTATTATTATCATGACCATTATTATTAATAATGTTGCAGATCTTTTGATTTATACTTGGGAATTATTTGACTTGTCATCACTTCTTGTTATCTAATATATTTATATTAATAAAAAGACTATAGATGACCATATCACAAATGTGTTTTTTAAGGTTCTGATAACTGCATTTCAGTGTAATTTGTTTTCTTTTGTAGTCTTAGGTATTTTATTTGGAGCATCTAGTAACTTATTCTGAGAAGAGGCTTGTTGTTTTCACCAGCCGTGAGAAGGGAATAGCTGGAGAAGGCATGTGGCCCCTGCTTGTGGTGACCTTGGTGAGGAAGCCTTCTCTGAGCACGGCTGGCTTACTGGCCCAGCAGCAGAGAGTGAAGTGCTAGACGTCCTTTGGGAACCACATTTGTGATGACTCCTTTACAGGCCTGTTCTAAATACATGTTCCTCTTCCTGGCCATTGTTTTAAGTTTTTACCCTGGAAGGCTGTCGATTTCTTTAACACTTGAACTGAGCTGATGAGATGCTAGAAATCAGCTGTTGGCCCCAGCTTCTGGGCACTTGCTCCAGAATTAAAGTTTTGGCAGCCCATGTTGTAGTGACAGTAAGACAATCTTGTGTTCTAACCGGCTTTTGCCAATATAGATGGCTTGCTGAAATGGGGTAATATTTAATTTTTCTATGCATTTAATTAAATATTCACAACTTTTAAATTTCATTTCCAATGCTGCTATAATGCTTACATGTAATAATCTTCAGATATAAATAATATTTCCACAATTCTATTAAACCAAATGTTGAAATAGTGCATGGTTTCATCAGTATAATATTGGGACCATATGACAAGAGGCAATTTTTCTCAACAGCTCCTGCCCTCTGTAGGCCACTCATCCTTCAGCTTTAAGCTCACCTGTCATTTCCTCACAGAAACTTTTCTGATAAGACTGTCCCCATGTTTTACACTTCCCTAGCAATGGTAATTTTTTTTTCTCTATCAGATTGCAAGCTTCAAATAGGCAGGCAGACAGAGACGGTGTCTGGTGTTATTAGTCATTGAATTCCCACCATTCAACAAAGTACCTATGAATAGCAGATTCTAAATAAATATTTGTTGAGCAAACCAATGGGCAACTCACATGGCGTTTTTAAGCTCAATGTGACATTTGTGTGATGATATATACAGTTTAGCAGACTGTACTACTGAAAGAATACTTGAAACATTATAATACCTGTTTTTTACATCAATAACTATAATAACATCAACAAGTTTATATTGCCCTAGTTTAGTGGTCGGCAAACTCATTAGTCAACAGAGCCAAATATCAACAGTACAACGATTGAAATTTCTTTTGAGAGTCAAATTTTTTAAACTTAAACAATATAGGTAGGTACATTGTTATTAACTTAATTAGGGTACTCCTAAGCTGGCCTTTGCTAAACACTCAAGGGGTCAAAGAGCCTCATGTGACTCGCGAGCCGCAGTTTGCCGACCAAGGCCCTAGTTGGTTGGCTCAGTGGTAGAGTGTTGGCCCTGTGTGTAGATGTCCTGGGTTTGATTTCTGGTCAAGACACACAGAAGAAGCACCCATCTGCTTTTCCACTCCTCCCCCTCTCGCTTCTCTCTCTCTTCCCCTCCTGCAGCCATGGCTCAATTGGAAGGAGTTGGCTCCAAGGGCTGAGGATGGTTTCATGGCCTCCACCTCAGGCACTAAGAAGAGCTCAGTTGCTGAGCAAGGGAGCAATGACCCAGATGGTCATAGCATTGCCCCTTGTGGGCTTGCTGGGTGGATCCTAGCTGGGGTACATGTGGGAGTCTGTCTCTGCCTCTACTCCTCTCACTGAATAAAAATAAATTTATATTGAAGCTCTACCATCTACTGACTTCCTTCCTGCATAGAAAACTGAAATGATCAATTCATACTCACAAAAATTTACCTTTAATTTAAACATGAGTGAACCAAAATCTGAATACCAAGGACATTAAAGTATTGAAAAAAGTTTGTTGAATGATAGACAATGAGTTATTTTCTGGTAAAAGAAAGAAGTTGAGAAATGAGAGGGCTAAAGGATAAGGAAGAGATGAAGGCTTTTTAGGTAAAAGTCTACATCCTTATAGAAGGTTAGTCATGGGGGCAGATAAACAAAGAAGTTGTAGGCAAGGTTTGGCCAAGGAGCTGCTATAGGTCCACTTGTGACTAAGGGAGTATTTAGCTAATATGAGGAAGTGAAGTGGACAAAGACTGAGGACCCTGAATGGATTGTCTAGACAGAAACTAAGTCACACCGGGAAGGGGGGGGGGGACAGAGCATTTGAATAGAGAGAAACACATTGACAATCTTAGAAATACAAAAGACAGAGAGAAAGTATAGTCCAATTACATGGGCTTCAAAGGGTATGGTTTTATAAGATGATAGGGTAATAAAAGATTTATTGTTTAAGGAAATATATTCTGATACAAAAATTCATTGCACATGGGAAAGAGGATGAAAGGGGTCTGGAGAAGCATTGTGGGTGGTTTTGGAGGCCCTAGAAAGAACCGTTGAGAGGGTTTCTTCTTTAACAAATGTGGCTGCCTGGGCTCAGCAGGAGCAGGAAGAGGGAGAGGCGGTACCAGCCCATGCCCTGAGAGTCCTTGCATCAAAGGGCTGCAAGTGATAGTGGGCTTTCTGAAGAAAAAAATGCTACTCTTACTTTCAAAGTCTAGATTTTTCTGAGCTACAAAGAAGGGATAACATAATAGAAACAATACGAAAGAAATGTTAGCATAAAAGTTCTGAAAATTCTAAATCATATATGTGTCATGAGTCAATATCAGCTACAAATGACATGTAAACATTTCTAGCAAATCTACAAACTAGCCATTATGTGTTTTCTTTCCCAAAACATCAGCTTCACACTATGTCTATGTATGCAAAGTATTCTATATTTTACTCTTTTTAGTTGGAGGAATAATCACACTTTTTATAACTAACCAGAGAATATTTGACTTGGAAATAAATATGCTATGAGTCTGGGAGACCTTTTCTGTCTACAGAAGAGAGGTAAAACAAGTACATCCTGGCAGCTTGTATACTTGTAGTAGTCAGCTCAATTGTATTCCTAAACTTGGAAGAAAACTTAAATGATTTCAATATTCACTCAGCTTCTAGAACACTTTAAAAGATATTAGGACTCACTGGGCACTCAGGATGGCCCTTCTATTTATGGTTTAAAATACTTTTATTTCTAGCATAGTACTAAAATCACATAAGAACATTAATAGCAAGAATCAGATCTTATGATTCTTTTGCAATCGGTGTCAGCTTCTAACTCAATGCTAAAAACATATACTACTTAGAGCTCATTAAACCACTGACTCAAAGTTACAAAGTCCTCGGTTAGAAAAGCAGTGATCGTGCTTGGTTTGTACAACGAGGACTCCCAGACTCTCTTAGCTTACATTGGAGCTCCTGTTCTCTGCTCAGGGCTGCCTATCAAAGTCATCCAAATGCACATAGGAACCCCATTATTCCCAGCTAGGTTTTCCATTGCCTAATTAATTCAGCCCTACTCTTTCAAGATCGCCCGGTGAGTAGCTCTATTGAGTCTGAAGGACTTAAGAAGCTGGCTCTCCCAGCAAGTAGTTTTATAAACTGAGTGTGAACTAGAAGCAGTGATAAAATATTACCTGTCCCTATTGCTCTATTTGTACTAAAGCTGTTATTTCGAAATTGGCTATTCCTGTCTAAATACCATTTGCAGAGAACTAGGCTTTAAATCAGGCAGACTTTCTAAGAAGCCAGACATGCTAAATGGAAGAAGGGCAGTAAAATGATGAAGCAGGAACTGGGACAAAATTTATACAATGCTCACACCCCCACGGCACACATGTACAAACTCATGGTTTAAAGGCTGATTCTGTTTCAAACATTCAATTCTTGTGGTGCTGAGTTTGAGCTGAAACTCATGGGTTTCTTGAAAGGCAAACCCATGTTTTCTCATGTAATAAAGATGCAAACAAGACTCATTTTAGCCCATGGTCTCTGTCTAAGTCATGTCCAGATTCCCAGAGCCAACACCGTCTTTAGCCAATGGTGAGTGCAGATCACTTACTGGTCTATGTTCTGAGAAGCTTCAAAGGACATCCTCTTGGAGATGATGTTAATATTTGTTTCTCTGAGTCCCTCCGTTATTATATGTTGGTTCTTTATCTTTCATGTCTCAAACAGAAAGATGGTACATACTTGGACAATTACTTGTCTTTCCTGGTGGCTTTATTATGTCTCTCACTATTAAAATGGAAAAAAGTAAACCAAGAGTACAGTGAAAGGAACAAGAGGATTGCAAATGTAAGTTAGAAGCATCTCAAAAATCATAGAAATTTGATCTCTATCTAAAATCTATAAATCCTCAATAACAACAACTGCAACAATAAAATTGCTTTTTCGTGTGTCTTAAGCCCCCTCCCTCCAGATAGTAAGGGGTGTTTGAGAGTATTCCAATGACAGGATTCCTTCCAGCCTCAGTTTTTCCATATAGATAAGCCCACAGCCTCAGTTGTCTTTGTTATTTCCTTTTAAACACCTCCCCCCAACCTTATCAATATCTTTATGGTTAAAAACAAAAAAGAAAGAAAAAGAAGGGTGGGAGGCAAGTTAGGCAATTATAGCAACAACATGAAAAGGACACCAGACACAGAGACTACAAAAGAAAAATTTGGTTCAGATATAAGATTAGACTAAATACTTGGGTATTGACACACTTGGCCGTGTCTGTGGGCCTTGAGAAATGTATATGCTGGAGCTTAGCGGGAAGGGGAGGGCAGGGCAGCACAGGACTGGACTTGCTGCAGGATGAGGGCATCAGCTG